>NC_044977.1:55280299-55880299 GCF_008728515.1 Papio anubis
ATCTTTTTTCCGGTACTTCGTTCAATTTACGTATTGCTTGCACTTCTGACAGCACAGGTTTGACTTGTCCAAGTCCACACAGGCAGAAAAGAGTGGAGCCTCGTTTGCTCTAGCCAGAGTGCTCAGTCCAGTCACTTTGCCTCTCTCTAAAGCCCCACTGAATAGAGAGAACAATAGTGACTCCCATAAGGAAGCTGTAAGCTTAACACACCAGGGGAATATTATTGGCTGTCAGCTCTGCAGAGTGTCTGGCATGCTGTAATGTGCCCAGTACCAGGTAGCTACATTGAAGACTTGGAAATGGAGTCCTCTTTCAACACATTTTAAGCACTTAGTGTATGCTAAGCACTTAAGCTAGAAAAAAAAATGAGCAAAACAGAGATGCTGTCTTAAGCATAATTCTGGCTAGGGAGATGAACATGTGAAAATAACACATGACTTGCTACGTGCAGGGTATTGTGGGTGTCCTAGGCAGGGACACCTTAAATGGCTTTTGGTGACGTGGGCAGTGTAGGAGTAGGTCTTGCTGTAGTATGAGAAGTTAGGCAGGAGGGGTCAGGAAGGCCATTCAAAGAGAAGGCAGCTTGAGGAAAAAGACTGAGGTAGGCAGCAGAACTGTGTATGGAGGACGGAAAGCAACTTAGTTTGAAGCGTGAAGTATGAGGCAGGGAGGAGTCAGAGATGAGTCTAGAGGGACAGGCCAGGGCCAGACCATGAGAAAGCTTGGGGGCCATGGACAGGAGTTTGGACTTAAGAGCAATGGGGAACCACTGAAGGATTGAAAGCAGAAGGAAAAATGACTCAATTTGCATTTTAGAAAGAGCACTCTGGTGGTAGCATTAGGGGGCTGGATTAGGGGTAGACTGTTAGCCCATTTTTGCATTGTTATAAAGCCATACCTGAGACTGCATAATTTATTTTATTTATTTATTTATTTTGAAATGGAGTCTCCCTCTGTCACCCAGGCTGCAGTGCAGTGGCGCAATCTTGGCTCACTGCAACCTCTGCCTCCCTGGTTCAAAGGATTCTCCTGCCTCAGCCTCCTGAGTAGCTAGCTGAGGATTACAGGTGTGCACCCACCTCACACCTCGCTAATTTTTGTATTTCTTGTTTTGTTTGTTTGTTTTGAGACGAGTCCCCGCTTCTGTCACTTCAGGCTGGAGTGCAGTGGGAAAATCTCTGGCCTCACTGTAAAGTCTCGCCTCCCGAAGTTCATGCTATCTGCCTCAGCCTCCCGAGTAGCTGGGACTACAGGCACCAGCCACCTTGCCCGCTGCTTTTTTTTTTTGAGACAGAGTCTCGCTTGTCGCTTCAGGCTGGAGTGCAGTGGCCATCTCGCTCACCTCTCCGTAAAGCCCTCCCAGGTTCACGCCCATTCTCCTGCCTCAGCCTCCCCGAAGTAGCTGGGACTACAGGCCTGCCAACCGCCTGCCACTTTTTTGTATTTTAGTAGAGACGGGTTTCACTGCGGGTCTCGGGACCTCCTGACTCCAGGGATCCTCTCACTGCCTCCCAAAGTGCTGGGATTACATGGAGCCACCGCCCGGGCGCCCTGGCTAGTTTTTGTATTTTTTAGTAGACGGGTTTCACTGCATAGCTGTGGATGGTCTCTGACTCTGACCTCGCGGATCTCGTCTGCCTTGGCCTCCCAAAGTGCTGGGATTACAGGCTTGAGCCACCGCTACCGCCTAATTTTTGTATTTTTTAGTAGAGACGGATTTCACCATGTTGGCCAGGGCTGGTCTCAAACTCCTGGTCTCAAGTGATCCACCTGCCTCAGCCTCCCAAAGTGCTGGGATTACAGGCATGAACCACTGCACCCGCCTGCATAATTTATTTTTATTTTTTTGAGACAGGGTCTTGCTCTGCCACCCAGGCTGGAGTGCAGTGGTGAGATCACAGTTCACTGTAGCCTGCTAACTCCCAGGCTCAAGCAATCCCTCCCACCTCATCCCTCCCAGGTAGCACCATAGTAACCACCTCATGCTCATTATCTTTTTTTTTTTTTTTTTTAGATGGAGTCTCACTCTGCTGCCAGGCTGAGGCAGTGGGTGGCATGATCTCGGGCTCACTGCAACCTTTGTCTCCGGTTCAAGCAATTCTCCTGCCTCAGTGTCTTCCCAAGTAGCTGGGACTCACAGGCTGCTCTGCACCACATCCAGCTAATTTTTGTATTTTAGTAGATATGGGGTTTTGCCATGTTGGCCAAAATGGTCTCCATCCCTTTGACTCCAGCGGGATCCACCCGCCTTGACCCCTCCCAAAGTGCTGGGATTATAGGCTGAGCCACCACTCCTGGCCTTATTATTATTATTTTTATAGAAACGGTCTCTATGTTACCCAGGCTGGTCTCAAACTCCTGGGCTCAAGCATCCTCCGGGCTCAAGTGATCCTCCTTGTTCCAAGCCTCCCAAAGTGCTGGGATTGCAGGCATGAGCCTGCACCTGGGCCACCTGGGCAATTTCATGAGTAAAGAAAAGACTTATTTTGGCACATGACCCCTGCAAGCTGTACAGGAAGCATGTTGCTGGCATTTGCTTCAGTGAGGCCTCAGGAAGCTTACGATCATGGTGTGTTAAGGTGCTTGTGTGTGTCACACAAGCAAGGGCAGGGAGCAAGACAGAGAGAGAAGAGGGCAGTCCTGAGGCTCTTAAACAGCCCGGATCTTCATGTGTGTGTAAATTAACTGTGTAAGAATCACCTATCAACAAGTGGGATGACGCTAAACCATTCGAAGGAGGGGATCCACCCCCATGATCCAATCACTCCCACAGGCCCCACCCAACACTGGGATGACATTTCAACATAAGGTTTCATGGGACAAACAGCCAAAAACCATATCAGAGACCACTTCAGTGAAAGAGAAATCAGAAGCCTGGCCTGAAACAAGGAGGTCACAGGGTCTAAGAGAAGTAAGAAGTTCCATCTTCAGGAAGTAAAAGGGAACCAACTGGACTCTTGGGAATATCGGTGGCTGGCAAAAAGAGGGTTAAAGTTTTGCTTGGGACTAGGAAAAAGATCTGCCAGTATGGCAGGGGAGCAAGATGATCAGTTCAGTCTGAGATGTGCTAAGTTTAAGATGCAGGCCGGGCTGTGGCTCAGGCCTGTAACCTGTGCACTTTGGGAGGTGGAGGTGGGCTGGATCACCAGGTCAGGAGATCGAGACCATACTGGCTAACACGGTGAAACCTCGCCTCTACTAAAAATACAAAAAAAAAATTAGCCGGGTGTGGTGGCTGGCGCCTGTAGTCCCAGCTACTCCTCGGGTAGGCTGAGGCAGGAGAATGGCATGAACTCCGGCCAGCCCAGGTTTTGTGGTTCCCAGCCCGCCATGAGTTCAACCCCTGGTTCCCAAATGAGTTGTCCAGCAGTCAGCTGACATATGGATTTGGAAGCTCAAGAGAAAAATCTGGGTCAGAAGCATCAGTATCCAGGTAGTGGTGGAAATTGGAAGCATAGAGGAGCCTGCCTGCTCTGGGTGACTGTGTGGTGTGGAGTGAGCACGGAGCTCTGGAATGCTGGAGAGCACTGCTAGATAAAGCACTGTCAGAGGAACAGATGTCCGCAAAGGAGAGGACAATGGAAGAGTCAGGGTCAAGAGGAGAATCATGAGTGTGGCTTTATAGAAACCAAGGATGTAGAGTTCAAGGGGAAAGTCAACTGGTCAGGTAGAGCAGAGAGGCCCTGTATAAGAGACTGAAAAAGGTGTCCACTGGATTTGGGAACAAGGAGGCCACCCCTGAAACTTGATAAGAGCACATTCAGGAGTGCAGGGAGAGCCAAACTGAGGTCTGTTCAGGGAGGGAGTGGGAGGTGACGGGTTGAAGATTACTATTTGGAGACGTGTGGATAAGAAGGGGAAATGAGTGATTGGAATTCATTCAGGCAGGAACAATTACACTCCATGAACCAGCAGTGGGCAAGGAGCAGCGTTACCTGGAGTGGGTGTGGAATCTCTCTTTGATTACGGGGCATTCCCAATGCTCACTGGTCATGGCAAGTAAGAGGATAATGATAAAGAAGAGAGGATGACTAAAGGAACAGGGTCCCCAGAGAGGTGAATGCAAGGCAGCTCAGGGTATAGAGGTTGGTCTTCAAGATAAAAGAGATATCCTATTCAGAAACACTGGAGAAGAGATGAGGGAATGAAAAGACGTAGGTGTCTTTAGGGGTAGAGGGCAGGGCAAAGTTCAATGCATTCTTACCCGATAGCACCCATCTTCTCAGTGAAGCAGGAAACAAGGTTGCTTACTGAAAGAGAAAAGGGGGTTCGGCCAGGCGCAGTGGCTCATGCCTGTAATCTCAGCACTCAGGGAGGCTGAAGCGGGCCGATCACTTGAGGTCAGGAGTTTGAGACCAGCCTGGCCAACATGGTGAAACTCTACAAAAAATACAAAAATTAGCCGGGCCTGGTGGCGTGTGCCTGTAATCCCAGCTACTTGGGAGGCTGAGGGAGGAGAATCGCTTGAGCCCGGGAGGCAGAGGCTGCAGTGAGCCAAGATCACACCACTGTGCTCCAGCCTGGGTGACAGAACAAGACTCCATCTCAAAAAAAAAAAAAAAAAAAAAAACAAGAGGGATTTCGAGAAGAGTGGTGAAAGCTCGGAACTGCTGCTAAAGGAGCTAAGGCTATATAAAAGGAATGACAGATGATTATGAATCTGTCGTGGCACCAGAAGACAGAAGGGTGCACACAGAGAAGGTAGACTGTAGAAAATAGGTGGAAGGTGAGTTGAGTGTCCTGAGTGTTTGAGATCCACCATGAAATCTAGGCTGCGTGTTGAACATGGGGAGCCCTGGATGGAGTCAATAAGTGGAGAATGTATCAGGACAAAGGGACCGAAGTTTCTGTGAAAGAGCTGGGAGGACAGGAGATTGTGGGTAGAGAGCTGAGTGTTTGACTTGAATATTCCAAGGAGATCTTGAAGAAGACTTTGAGATGACAGGAACCCTGGTTAGGATGTCCACCCAAATAGTGGGGAAAATGTCAGAAATTAGGGTAGGGGGCAGACTAGTCAAAGTTATCTAAGAATCAGAGAGGGGTTGGAAGATTAAAAGACAACAGCAATGAAGAGGTATAGGCTGGACGCGGTGGCTCACGCCTGTAATCCCAGCACTTTGGGAGGCTGAGGTGGGTGGATAACTTGGGGTCAGGAGTTCAAGGCCAGCCTGGCCAAATGGGGCAACCACATCTGTACTAAAAATATAAAAATTAGCTGGGCGTGGTGGCATACGCCTGTAATCCTAGCTACTCAGGAGGCTGAGGCAGGAGAATTGCTGGAACCCAGGAGGCAGAAGTTGTGACATTGTGCCATTGCACTCCAGCCTGGGCAACAGAGCGAGACTCCATCTCAAAAAAAAAAAAAAAAAAAAAGATATAATCACTGATGCTGGGAGCATTGGTAGGGGAGTTTTTAATCTGAGGGACAAGATGTATGTGTCTGGACAAATGTAGGGAGAACCTCTGTGCAACAAGATATAAAAGATCCAGCAGCCTTCACTTCAGTGGGTTGCATGGTAGGCGGTGTCCTAAGGGAAGGCCACAATTCAGCAAGGGCCAAGAGATTTGATGGAGGGAAGTAGTGTTTTCTACCAAGGAAACACGAAGGTGTCCCGAATACACAGCAGAGAGCTTGGGAGAGAAACATGGACAGGGAGAAGAGAACTGCTTTGTAGGAGTAGAGTGTCAGGAGGCCAGAGGACACAGAACATGCTCTTGTTGAAAGGGATGGGGGACAGAGGGTGAGGTTGCTGGAGTTTACCAGACGCACTTCCAAACAGAGCCCTAGTTTGAAACTCCCTTCCAGTCCACTTAGGCAGAGCAAAAGGCTGGGGGTGCCCACACAGATCCATCCAGCGGCACTGGAAAGCTCCGTGAGGTGCCAAACGGGTGTGGGAGTGGGTTGGAGGCTTCTTCAAACTCATGTACTCACCCCACAAAACATTTATTGAATACCTACCCTGGTCAGGTACTGTTAGGCTCTAGGCATATAGAAATAAATCAGACATGAGCTTAACAAATTACCTCTTAGTAGCAGAGCTGTTCGCCAGTTTATATTGGCCAGATAAGATTCTATTTGTTTTCTTAAACATAACACACACAGAGAATAAAACAAATGTACAGCTTAATTATAGCATACCCTTCTAACTGCTACCAAGGAGATGGGACCCTGCCAGCCACTCCAGAGCTCTTCACGACTCCTATAAACTCCATCTCCTCCCTCCCTCCTAAGAGTAACCATGATCTTTTAACTGTAGTAATTCCCCAACTTTTATTTATATTTTTTCACCCAAGTGAGCATCTCTAAACAATATAGTTTAACTTTAATTTTTTTTTTTTTTTTTGAGGCAGAGCCTTGCTCTTTCTCCTAGGGTGGAGTGCAGTGGCATGATCTCAGCTCACTGCAACCTCCACCTCCCAGGTTCAAGTGATTCTCCTGCCTCAGCCTCCTAAGTAGCTGGGATTACAGGGATGCACTACCACACCCAGCTATTTTTTTTCTTTTAGTAGAGTTGGGTTTTTACCATGTTAGCCAGGGTGGTCTCTTAACTCCTGACCTCAAGTGATCCACCCCCCTCAGCCTCCCAAAGTGCTGGATTACAGACGTGAGCCACCGCGCCTGGCTAGGTATTTTTTTTTAGAGGTGAGGTCTTGCTATGTTGCCCAGGCAGGCTGACCTCAAACTTTTGGCCTTAGCCTCCCAAGAAGCTGGGACTACAGGTGCATGCCACTGCACTGGGCTGCCACTTTTTTTTCTTAATGGCTTTCCCCACCTCATCTCTTTTTCTTCTTTGCAATTTACTGCTGAAGAAACCAGACCATTTGTTATGTAGTGTTCCACTGTTGGAATTTTGCTGGCTTCATTCTTGTGGGGTAGTTCAGTAAGTTCTTCTATTCTCTGTATTTTCAGCAAATTGATAATTGGATCTAGATACTTAACCAGATTCAGGAGCGTATGTTCTCACATTTTAATAACTTTTTTTTTTTTTTTTTTTTGTCAAGAGACACTTAACATCGAGTTGTTTTTGTTTTTGTGTTGCTAGTTGCTGTTAATCCTCAATGCTTACATCTTTAATTCTTTAGGAGTCGCAAAATAGTGATGTTCCAATTCTATCATTCTTTATTTACTTGTGGAAATACTTCTATAAACAGAAACTTACCATCATTTGCTATGTAGTTACTCAGTGGTACAACTCAGTGGTACAATTCTCTTTAAGTCGCAACACAATTCTCTTTAAAGCTAACCCTAATTATCTTTGATAGTATTCTTGATGACTGGTATGACAAGATGTTCCAGGCTAATCTTATACATTTCTTCCCCCAAACCTGGAGTCAGTCATTTCTCTAAGAAGCCCTGTCTTTCCAGTTGGCAGGGCAAAGATACACACATGATAGATGATACATAGATAGATAGATAGATAGATAGATAGATAGATACATACATACATACATACATAAATACATAGAGAGACAGATGATAGATAGAGACAGAGATAGACAGACAGACATATGGGATCTCTTTGTACCTATGGTAAAATGCCTCATGAGTTAATATTAATACTTAGGGTTTTGGCTAAATCTCTTCACTCTTCAAGTTTAACAGCTATACCTCCTTTTCCCCAGCACTGGGAAATATTGGTTCTGAAGGACACTGTATTCATTTATTTTATCACACGTTAAAGCACTCAGATAGACTACTGACAGAATGACTATTTAAAACATTATTTCCTGCTTATTTATTTATTTAAAGTTGTACTCTATCTACATTGTGCAGGTCACATAAACCATTTTATACTATATACTCTCATATCTCTCATTCAGTCTATTCTGCATGTAAGTATATACAAATAATACTATCAGGTTTTTTGTTGTTTGAAGCTCAGTTTCGTTTTTCTTCCTTTTTTTTTTTTTTGAGACGGAGTCTTCTTGCTCTGTCGCCCAGGCTGGAGTGTAGTGGCGTGATCGCGGCTCATGGCAACCTCCGTCTCCCAGGTTCAAGCAATTCTCTGCCTCAGCCTCCCGAGTAGTTGGAATTACAGGTGCCTGCCTCCACGCTCTCTAATTTTTAAATTTTGAGTAGAGATGGGGTTTCACCATCTTGGCCAGGCTGGTCTTGAACTCCTGACCTCGTGATCCACCTGCCTCGGCCTCCCAAAGTGCTGGGATTACAGGAGTGAGCCACCGTGCCCGACCTTGAAACTCAGTTTCCAATAGATCCCTAAAGAAGAATTAATGAAAATAAAATTCCCAAAGTTTTTGCATGATGATGATGAGTTTGTGGCTACTACCCTGGAAAGTAAGTTCAGTTGGTACAAAATTCTTGGCTTGTCTCTTTCCTTATCTTGAATTATCCCATTAGCTTTTGCCTTTTTTTTTTTTTTTTCCTCTTTGAGACAGAATCTCACTCTGTTGCCCACGCTGGAGTGCAGTGGCGTGAACTCAGCTCACTGCAACCTCTGCCCTCCAGGTTCAAGCGATTATCCTGCCTCAGCCTCCTGAGTAGTTGGGATTACAGGTGCTTGCCACTGCGCCTGGCTAATTTTTTGTATTTTTAGTAGAGACAGGGTTTCACCATCTTGGCCAGGCTGGTCTTGAACTCCTGGCCTCGTGATCCACCCACCTCGTCCTCCCAAAGTGCTGGGATTACAGGCGTGAGCCACTGCGCCTGGCCTCTTTTGCTATTTAAGTGTTGCTGTCAAAAAGTCTGATATAGTCTAATTTTATTTCCCTTATAAGTAAATACACGCACGTGTGCGCGCGTGCACACACACACCTCATGTACTGCATGCTTCTCTCCACGATGGACCGCATAGTGGTCCCATAAGATTAGATGCAGTATTTTTACTGTACCTCTTCCATGTTTTGATATGTTTAGAAACACAAATACTTATATTGTGTTACAATTGCCTACAGTATTCAGTACAGTAACATGCTGTACAGGTTTGTAGCCTGGGAGCAATAGGCTATGCCATACAGCCTAGGTGTGTAGTAGGCTACACCATCAAGATTTGTGTAAGTGCACTCTATGATGTTCATATAACAATGAAATCACCTAGAGATGTATTTTCCAGAATGTATTCCTATTGACATGATTTGTGTGTGTGTGTAAGTATGTGTGTGTGTATTTGCCTACGATTTTTTGTTTTTAAAATCTAACAACTTTAATATCTCATTATTTATCATTCTGGATTGAATTTACTAGGTATGCAATATGCTTTTTCAATTTGTAGTTTAAAATATTTCAGACTGGGCGCGGTGGCTCAAGCCTGTAATCCCAGCACTTTGGGAGGCCGAAGACGGATGGATCACGCAGGTCGAGGTCGGTGACCATCCTGTCACACGGTGAAACCCCCTGCCTCACTAAAACCATAAAAACTAGCCTGGGCGAGGGCGGGCCTGTAGTCCCAGCTACCGAGGCTGGAGGCAGCAGGAATGGCTTGAGAACCCGGAGGCTGAGCTTGCAGTGAGCCGAGATCATGCCACTCATGACCCAGCCTGGTGGACTGGAGCAAGACCCGCCCCCAAAAAAAAAAAAATTTCAGGAAACTTTCCTTAAATTATAGCTTTTATTTTTACTTTGAGACAGGGTCTTGCTCTGTTGCCCAGGCTGCAGTGGTGCAAACTTGGCTTACTGCAACCTCCACCTCCTGGGTTCAATAGATTCTCCCACTTCAGCCTCCCGAGTGACTGGGACTACAGGTGCACACCACTACACCTAACTAATTTTTGTATTTTTTGGTAGAGATGGGGTTCAACCATGTTGGCTAGGCTGGTCTTGAACTCCTGATCTCAAGTGATCCATATCTGCCTTGGCCTTCCAAAGTGCTGGGATTACAGGTATGAGCCACTGCACCTGGCCAAATTATAGCTTTTGATATTTGTTCTGTTACCTTACTTTTACTTTTTTGGGAACTCCTATTATACATATGGTGCCTCTTCTTTGCCTGTCTTCTGTGTTTGTCCCTTTTTTTTAGACTTTACATTTCCTTCTTTTTAAAACATTAAATTAAAAATTTAAAAAATAGAGACAGGGTCTCATGTTGCCTAGGCTGGTCTTGAACTCTTGGTCTCAAGTGATCCTCCCGCCTTGGCCTTTCAAAGTTTTGAGATTACAGGTGTGAACCACTGCACCTGGCCTTAAATAGACTTTAGTTTTCAGAAGTTTTTTTTTTTTTTTTTTTTTGAGACGAAGTCTCGTTGTTCTGTCACCCAGGCTGGAGTGCAATGGTGCCATCTTGGTTCACTGCAACCTCCGCCTCTTGGGTTCAAGTGATTCTCCTGCCTCAGCCTCCCAAGTAGCTGCGATTACAGGCATGCACCACCACACACCGGTAATTTTGTATTTTTAGTAGAGGCAGGGTTTCACTATGTTGGTCAGTCTGGTCTCGAACCTAAGGTCAAGAGACCTCAGGTGATCTACCCGCCTTGGCCTCCCAAAGTGCTGGGACTACAGGTGTGAGCCACGGCTCCCGTCCAAGAACAGTTTTAAGTTAACAGCAAAATTTAGTGGAAAGTACAGAGTTCCAATATCTCTCTTTCCTCTCACACACCCACAGCCTCCCCGCTATCAACATTCCCCACCAGAGTGGTACATTTTTACAACTGATGAACCTGCATTAGCACATCATCATCACTCAAAGTCCATAATTTACATTAGGGTTCACTCTTGGTGTACATTCTATGTTTTGACAAATGTATAATGGCATGTTTAGCCACCATTATAGTACCATACCGAATAGTTTCACTGCCCTAAAATGCATTGGTGCTCTACCTGTTCATCCTTCCCTCTCCCCTAACATCAGGCAAACACTGATCTTTTTGCTGCATCCTTATTTTTGCCTTTTCCGTAATATCATATAGTTGAAATCATATGGTATGTAGCCTTTTCAGATTGGCTTCTTTCACATAGTATATGCATGTTAGGTTCCTCCATGTTTTTTTTCACGGCTTGATAGCTCATTTCTCCACCCCACTCCAGCTTTGAGGTACAGTTGACAACAAAAAATGGTATATCATCAAGGTGTACAGTATGATGGTTTGATATATATATACACACACACACATTGTGAAACGATTACAGTTGTGAAATGATTACAGTTAAGTTTACATATTCGTCACCTAACACTGTTACCTTCTTCTTTTCTGGTGAGAATGCTTTTTATTTTTTAATTTTTTGAGACAGGCTCTTGCTCTGTTGTACAGGCTGGAGTGCAGTGGCATGATCACAGCTCACTGCAGCCTCACCTCTCTGGCTCAAGAAATCCTCCCGCCTCAATCCCCCAAGTAGCTGGGACTACAGGCACATACCACCATGCCCAGCTAATTGTTTCGTATTTTTTGTAGAGGGGATTTTGCCATGTTGCCCATGCTGGTCTTGAACTCCTGAGCTCAAGTGATCTGCCCACTTTGGCCTCCCAGAATGCTGGGATTACAGGTGTGAGCCATCATGGTCAGCCGAGAACACTTAAGATCTATTCTCTTAGCAAATTTCAAGTATACAACATATTTTATTAACTACAATTACCATACTGCACATCGGTTCTCCAGAATGCACCCATAACTGTAAGCTTGTACCATTTGACCAACATATCCCTGTTTATCCCCATTCCTTGACCCATGGTAATCACTCTTCCACGCTGTTTCTATGAGTCTGACTTTTTTAGGTTCCACATATAAGTGAGATGCAGTATTTGTCTTTCGCTGTCTGGCTTGTTTCACTTAGCATAATGTCCTTCAGGCTCATCCATGTTGTTGTTGCAAATGGCACGATTTCCTCTTTAAAGGCCAAATAATATTTTACTGTTGTGCATCTCTCTCTCTCTCTATATATATATATGCAGTGGAATATAGTAATATTGTACTATGTGTGGGCACATCTATATCTATATATAGATAGATATGCACACACATATCTAACAGGTATGAGGTGATATCTCATTGTGGTTTTTGGCTTGCATTCCCTGATAATTAGTGATAGTGATGGTGAGCACCTTTACATTTTTGTATATATAATGCATCTCCAACATTTTTTTTTTTTTTTTTTTGAGACGGAGTCTCGCTGTGTTGCCCAGGCTGGGGTGCAGTGGCGCAATCTCGGCTCACTGCAAGCTCAGCCTCCTGGGTTCACGCCATTCTCCTGCCTCAGCCTCCGAGTAGCTGGGACTACAGGCGCCCGCCGCCACGCCCGGCTAGTTTTTTGTATTTTTAGTAGAGACGGGGTTTCACCATGTTAGCCAGGGATGGTCTCGATCTCCTGACCTCGTGATCCACCCGTCTCGGCCTCCCAAAGTGCTGGGATTACAGGCTTGAGCCACTGCGCCCGGCCTCCAACATTTTCTTTATCCATTCATCCATTGAGGGACAGTCAGGTTGTTTTCATATCTTGACTACTGTGAATAATACTGCAATGAAAATGGTACATGGCTCATTGAGATAGTGAGATAGCCTATAGTTGGGATTTTTTTTTTTTTTTCTTTTTTTGAGACGGTGTCATGCACTGTTGCCCAGGCTGGAATGCAGTGGTGCTGTCTCGGCTCACTGCAAGCTCTGCCTCTCGGGTTCACGCCATTCTCCTGCCTCAGTCTCCCGAGTAGCTGGTACTACAGGCGCCTGCCACCACACCCGGCTATTTTTCTGTATTTTTAGTAGAGACAGGGTTTCACCACGTTAGCCAGGATGGTCTCGATCTCCTGACCTCGTGATCTGCCCGCCTCCGCCTCCCAAAGTGCTGGGATTACAGGCGTGAGCCACCTAGCCCGGCTGGGATTTGTTTTTTATCCATTTAGCTGCTCTGTCCTCTGATTGGAGAATTCAGTCCGTTTACATTCAAGGTAATTATTGATAGGCAAGGACTTACTATTGTCATTTTGTTGAGTGTTTTCTGTTTTTGTAAATTTTTTGTTCCTTTCTTCCCCTTTTGCTGTGTTCCTTTGTGATGTGATGATTTTTTACAGTGGAATGGTTTGATTCCTTACCCTTTGTGTATCTAGTATAGACTTCTGCCCTGTGGTTACCATGAGGCTTACATAAAACATCTTATAATAGTCATCTATTTTAAGCTAATAACTTCACTTCCATACAAAAACCGTATACTTTTACTTTCTCCCATTTATATCTTTGAAGTAATGACATATATTTTTATACTGTATATCTGTTAACAGATCATTGTAGTATAAATATTTGTCTTTTAACCTTCATACTAGAGTTTATATTAAGTGATTTATACACCATTATAGTATAAGATAGCCCATTTCTTTTTAACACTGAATAATATTCATTGGACGTATCACCGTTTACTTAGCCATTCACTTACTGAAGGACATCTCGGTTGCTTCCAAGTTTTTGCAATTATGAATAAAGCTGCAATAAATGTTCACATGCAGGTTTTTATGTGGACCTGTTTTCAATTCTGGGGAAATACCCAAGAGTGCAACAGCCAAATTGTACGTTTACTTTTTAAAGAAACTGCTAAAGTGTATTCCAAAGTGACTGTACCATGTTGCATTCCCACCAACAACAAATGAAGAGTACCTGTCACACATCTTTGTCAGCATTTGGTTTTGTTAGTGTTTTAGATTTGACCATTCTAGTAGGTGTATGGTGGTATCTCATTGTAGTACTAATCTGCAATTACTAAATGATTTATGATGTTGGGAATCTTATGATTACTTGTCATCTATATATGAGGTGTCTGTTTAGATATTTTGCCCATTTTTAAATTGGGTTTTTATTTTTCTTTTGTTGAGTTTTCAGAGTTCTTTGTATTGAACAGTCCTTTATCAGATATGTTTTTTGCAAATATTTTCTCCTACTCTGTGGCTTGTCTTCTCAATCTCTTGACAGTGTCTTTTGCTGAGCAGATGTTTTAACTTTAACGAAGCCCAGCTTACCAATTGCTTTTTTCATGGATCCTTTTGGTGCTGTACCTAAAGTCAGTCAAATCCAAGGTTATCTGGATTTTCTCCAATGTTCATTATTTTAGGAATTTAAGAGTTACACATGTAGGTCTACGTTCTATTTTAATTTTTATGAAGGATGTAAGATCTGTGTATAGATTCATATACACATATACACATATATAATATATAGACACACACACATATAGCACGTGGATGTTCCAGCACCATCTATTGCAGACTCTATTGTTTTGCTTTTGCTTCTTTGCCAAAGATCAGATGATTCTATTTGTGTGGGTCTACTTCTGGACTGTTTATTGTGTTCCAGTAATCTATTTGCCTTATCTTTTGCTAATATCACACTGTCTTGATTACTGCAGCTTTACAGTAAGTGTTGAGGTAGTGTTAGTTTAAAACTTTAAAATCAGCCAGGCACGGTGGGCTCATGCCTGTAATTCCAGCACTTTGGGAGGCTGAGTCGGGCAGATCACTTGAGGTCAGGAGTTTGAGACCAGCCTAGTCAACGTGGTGAGACCGCCCCTACTAAAAATACAAAAATTAGCTGGGCATAGGGGTGCACACCTGTAATCCCAGCTACTCAGAAGGCTGAGGCAGGAGAATCACTTGAACCTGGGAGGTAGAGGTTGCAGTGAGCTAAGATCATGCCACTGCACTCCAGCCTATGCAACAGAACAAGACCCTGCCTTAAAAAACAAAACAGACAAACCCCCTTTAGAATCAGCTTGTTGATATCTACAAAATAACTAGCTGGTATTTTGGTTGGGATTGCATTGAATTTATAGATCAGGTTTAGAAGAACTGATATCTTCACAATATTAGTCTTCCTATTCATGAACATCTCTCAATTTATTCAGTTCTTTGTTTTCATTATAGTTTTCGTCATGCAGGTCTTATATGTATCTTGTTGGAATTACACCTAAGTATTTCATTTTTGGGTACTAATTTATTTTAATTTTATTTATTTATTTATTTTTGAGACGGAGTCTTGCTCTGTTGCCCAGGCTGGAGTGTACTGGTGTGATCTCAGCTCACTGCAATCTCTGCCTCCTGGGTTCAAGCAATTCTCCTGCCTCGGCCTCCCGAGTAGTTAGGATTACAGGCGCCCTCCACCATGCCCGGCTAATTTTTGTATTTTTAGTACAGAGTTTCACCATGTTGGCCAGGCTGGTCTCGAACTTCTGACCTCAGGTGATCTGCCCGCCTCAGCCTCTCAAAGTGCTGGGATTACAGGCATAAGCCACCACGCCCGGCCTTTGGGCACTAATTTAAATGGTATTGTGTTTATTTTTTAGTATCAGAATCTTACTCTGTCATCCAGGCTGGAATGCAGTGGTATGATCATGGCTTACTGCAGCCTTGAACTCCTGGGCTCAAATGATCCTCCCGCCTCAGCCTTCCAAGTAGCCGGGACTACAGGTGTGCACTCCCATGCCTGGCTTTGTTTTAAATTTCAGATTCCATTTTTCATTGCAAATATACAGAAATGTGATTAACTTCTGCACAACAATCTTGTATCCTATAGTCTTACTATAATTGCTTAATTAGTTCCAGAGGTCTTGGAGGGCTATTTAGGGTTCTTCTGGATTTTCTACATCAACAATCACGTCATCTGTGAATATGAAGTTTTATTTCTTCCTTCTCAATATATAGCCCTTTTAGTTCCTTTTCTTGTCCTGTTGCACTGGTTAGGACTTCCAGTACAATATGAAAAAGGAGCGGTAAGAGGGGACATCCTTGTCTTGTTCCTGACCTTATCAAGAAAGCATCTAGGTTTTTGTAAATGTTCTCATTAAATTGAGTAAGTTCTGCTCTACTTCTGGTTTCCTGAGATATTTGTCACTTTTTAAAATTAAGAATTTTTTTTTTTTTTTTGAGATGGGTCTGCAACCTCTACTCCCCAGGTTCAAACGATGTTCATGCCCCAGCCTCCCGAAAAGGTGCGATTACAGGCGTGCACCACCATGCCTGGCTGATACCACGCCGGGCTAATTTTTGTATTTTTAGTAGAGATGGGGTTTCACCATGTTGGCCAAGCTGGTCTCAAACTACTGACCTCAAATGATCCAACCACCTTGGCCTCCCAAAGTGCTGGGATTATGGGTGTGAGCCACCATGCCCTGCCATTTGTTACTTTTTAATGTTTTATCTGCATGTCTTTGGCATACTTTTATTGTCTCTATAGATGTTATTCTGCTCATTTTTACCTGTAGGTTTTTAAGACTTGAGTTTTTTTAAAATCAATTTTTATATGGAATTAGTGATTCCGCACTTTTAAAAAGCAGGCATGACTTATGATAGTTTTTCATTTCATGGCTGTATTCTCATTTTTGGTGTGTATGTGAAATATTGAAATATGGACTGTGTGAACCATAGCTATTTAAATTCAACAATTCAACACAATATACTTGCAACTTTATGAACAATTGTTTCTCTCAGGAGTTAAAAGAACAAGTTATTTAATATCCTTGTATTATTTCTGTAAGGATAGTACATTCTGAATTTTATGGGATAATCATAATTTTATTTTTCAAAATACTTCATTTAATCTAATGAATTTAATCGCTCTACACCCCCTCCCATTGTTTTGCATGTCCTGTTCAGTTTGGATTCTAACAAGGAATTTTGGTGTGGGGCATTGTCCTGTAAGGGCTCTGAATTAAGTTTCTTAGGTCCAGACCATTCCAGTCCTTTCAGGCCTAATCAAGCATCCTTTGTACTCACTGGAAATGCCACCTAGTTTCAGCTGCTGTTCTCAAATTGGCTTGGTGAGCTTTCAAGTGAGTACTTTTTTTTTAGATGGAGTCTCACTGTCACCCAGGCTGGAGTGCGGTGGCTCTCGATCTCAGCTCAGTGCAAGCTCCACCTCCCGAGTTCACGCCATTCTCCTGCCTTAGCCTCCTGAGTAGCTGGGACTACAGGCACCCGCCACCATGCCCGGCTAATTTTTTGTATTTTTAGTAGAGATGGGGTTTCACCATGTTAGCCAGGATGGTCTCAATCTCCTGACCTTGTGATCTGCCTGCCTTGGCCGCCCAAAGCGCTGGGATTACAGGCGTGAGTCACCGCTCCCGGCGTCAAGTGAGTACTTGTTATTTTGAAGTTCTGAGATTCATCAGAAGTGCCATTGCTTCCACTAGAACAGATAGTGATACCATGCCGGTCTTGTGGCTATTAGTGGTTTCTCTCTACCTGTTTTTTGTTTGGGGGTTTCTGGGGATACCTAGTTTTGCTGTCAAGTTGTCCAAGGTTTCCAGGTTTCCTATCATGACTGCTTTGTGGTGCTTTAATGGGTAATTTCAGAAATAGTAAAAACTATAATTTCAGAATCCCTGCCAGTTAATTTTTTAATGCAGGAGCAGGTAAAAGTTACAAGAGCACCATCTCCTTCAATGAGTGTGCTTTTCTCCAAACTGTTTCCATCATTTATCTTTAGACCTGACCATTTTAAGAACCCTAGGCAGGCCGGGTGTGGCAGCTCATGTCTGTAATCCCAGCACTTCAGGAGGCTGAGGCAGGAGGATCGTTGAGCCCAGGAGGTTGAGACCAGCCTGGGCAATATGGCAAGAGCCTGTCTTTACAAAAAAATAATTAGCTGGGCGTGGTGGTGCAGGAGAATTGCTTGAGCCCAGGAGGGTTAAGGTTGCACTGAGCTACGATTATGCCACTGCGTTCCGGCCTGGGTGACAGAGTGAGGCCCTGTCTCTTAAAAGAAAAAAAGAACGAACCCTCAGTAAACTTTCTCTCTGAGATTCACAGCAGAATATGGAGGTTGTCATCAGTGCAGTTTAAAAGCAAAGGGCCTGCTTCATTTGGACAACTGCATTTTTTTTTTTTCCTTCAGGGTAACCTCTGCTAAACAGAGAACCCTACACTGTCAAACTGATGCCTGGGGGGCAAAAGGGCCAGACTGCTGTTTTTAAGATAGTAAAGGGTATCATATACTTTTTCAGTTAGGTAAGTGGTTTCTGGTCATAGTGTCACAGTATCTCTAGCTGTTTCTATTTGTTTTCTGGGTTAACTGCAAAATTTCCAAAACTGTTGGTTTAGGTCTGCCACTTAAAAGAGAGAAATCTTGGGTAAGTTGTATCTTCTGAACTTATACCTACCTTACACATTGTTACATGTAAATGAGGTAGCTGATGACTTAAGAGTCCAGGAAAATGTAAAGTGACATAGAAGGTGCCACTGTTGCACTGGCTTACTTCTTTAATTAATATTGTCTAGCTTCTATTTACAGCAAGCTTGTCCAACTCACAGGTCACGGGCTGCACGTGGCCCAGGATGGCTTTGAATTCGGCCTCACACAATCATAAACTTCCTTAAAATATTGTTTTTTTTTTCTTCTCATTAGCTATTGTTAGTGTATTTTATGTGTTGAATAATTCTTCCAGTGTGGCCTCGGGAAGCCAAAAAGATTGGACACCTCTGATTTACACCATATCAAAAGCAAAGTACCTAGCAATACAGTAGGTACTTGAAAAGAATAGCAAATAGGTTAACTCTCAATGGGCAGTTGACTGTCTTACCTTGATATTCTCAGCACCTCAGATATAGCCTAGCACACAGTAGGTGTTCCGCCAATGGTCATGGAACAGAATCTTCCAATTATGGCAGAAATCAGTTAGTTTTATTCATTATCAGAAGCCCTGTGGTATAGCTGAAACACTGTACTAGGTCTCAATTTCTCATCTTTAACTTCTGGCATTTGGCTTGCTTTCTTCACACAATTATGAGTCGAAGTAAGACATTGTATATGGAAACACTTTCTAAAGACCATGCACACTATTCTCATCCTACCCCAGGCGGAATTAGGTTGTGGTTAGTGGTAGGTCGCCTAGGTACTCCTAGGTCATTTTGGAGGGGTCTTCTAAGAAAATAAGCAGTTTTGTTATGTTTCCACTTAATTCCTTTTTTTTTTGAGATGGAGTCTCACTGTCGCCCAGGCTGGAGTGTAGTGGTGCAACCTCTGCCTCCTGGGTTCAAGCGATCTCCTGCCCCAGCCTCCCAAGGAGCTGGGATTACAGGCATGCGCTACCACGCCTGGCTAATTTTTGTATTTTTAGTAGAGATCGGGTTTCACCATGTTAGTCAGGCTGGTCTCGAACTCCTGACCTCGTGATCCGCCTGCCTTGGCCTCCCAAAGTACTGGGATTACAGGTGTGAGCGACTGCACCCAGTCTTCCAATTATTTTCTAACCTCCTTCAACTAATAAATAGCATCTTCATCTTTGAATTCCTTACGTGCTTCGCAAAATGCAGTCTACCTTAGTTACTCAGTAAACATTTGTCAAACAAATGTTAGAACACAATACTGCCAATTCAATCCATTGGCAAGTTCTGCTGTGTACTTGCAAAACATATCCTGATTCCAATCACTTTTTGTCCCCATCATTACCGTCTTAATAGAAGCCACCATCGTATTGTTGCTTGCCTGAACAACCGCTCTACCTTCCAAACCAGTTTCTCAGCTCCTATTCATCTCTTTACCAACAGGATCAAAACAATCAGAGTAATTTTTAAAAATCAACCAAATATAAATTAGACAATGTCACTTCTCTCCTTAAAATACTGCAATGACTCCTCCACTGTACTTACTGAATGCAGTTTATTTAAATTATACCTACAAGGTTCTACATTAGAGACCAGTAAACTACAGCCTGCAAACCAAGTCCAACTTGCCACTTGTTTCCTGTAAATAAAGTTTTATTGGAACATAGCCACATATTGTCTATGCCTACTTTTGCACTCCAATGGAACAGCTGAATAGTTTTTTTTTTTTTTTTTTGAGACAGTCTTGCTCCATCACCCAGGCTGGAGTGCTGTGGTGTGACCTCCGTTCACTGTAACCTCCACCTCCCAGGTTCAAACAATTTTCCTGCTTCAGCCTCCTGAGTAGCTGGGATTACAGATGGCACCACCACGCCTGGTTAATTTTTGTATTTTTAGTAGAGACAGGGTTTTGCCATGTTGGCCAGGCTGGTCTCGAACTTCTGACCTCCAGTGATCTGCCCGCCTCGGCCTCCCAGTGTTGGGATTACAGGCATGATTTGCACCCAGCCAAAGGGCTGAATAGTTATGACAGACACCATATATGGCTTGCAAAGTCTAAATATTTACTATCTGGTCCTTTATAGAGTGAGTTTGCCGACCACTGCTCTACATGATATGACCCCTATCTCCCTCTTACAGAATATTCTATCCTCTTGCCCGGCCCCACCCATTTACTACATCTTAACCAAGCTTTTTCTACCACAGAGTCTGCAATGTTCAAGAACAAACTTCACTCACATCGTCCCAGGACTGCCTCCTTGTCACTGAAGTCTCAGTTTAAATGTCAACTCCTCAAAGACTTTTCTTGACCAACCAATCTAGAGTGGCTCCTTCATATCTGCTATGAAACAATTAACTGTTAACATGGCAATGACTATTTAAAATTATATACTAGTTTAGGTCTCTCCTCCATTAGAATGTAAACTCCATGAAAGAAGAGACCTTACTTTGCCCACCCTCAACCAGCATTCTAATCACCATAAGCCCAGCACCAAAAACAATGTCTGGCATTGTTTTTGAATGAAAAAGAAAAAGACCAATGAATAGTTGCTCCAAGATGAGGAACACTACTCAAGTTCAAGGCAGTTTTTAATGCTCACTTGCCCTGTTGCAGGGTCTGCCTTCACACTGTCCTGACTGCAATCATAAAAAGCAAAGGAAGGTCAGACAGTATTCCTGGCCCCATTATGATGGGGCAAACAACTCCACCAACAGCACATTCTCCTCAGATAAAAATGGCATTAACTAGGTAAGGCAGGGCCACAAAATTGGACAAAAAGTTCTCAACTTTTTGATTATTATGGTTAAGAATTTTATTATCAAAATTATTACATCTCTTGTGAAAGTTCAAATGTTACAGCAAGGTGTAAACACTCCACTTGAGAAAGAAGTGATACTTCTTCCCTTCCAAGAGTTCCCCCCACCCCCCCGCCCCTACCCCCCCAAGAGGTCTGGTCTTGACAGCACCCTGCCCACACAGAGTGGCTGGGGTCTCTGCACGTGCCAGGCAGGGTGAGGGCCGCCTGCCCGCTGGCCTCTCCCCTCGGTTAATAGCCAAGGGGAGAATGCAAACCCCAGCCCAAATGGAGAGACATTTACATACGTTTTATATAATATACAAAGAAACCAGCATCCCAGGCAACATGATTTCCACTCCCAATGCTCTCCCAGACTGATGGGTTTGTGGGGGAAACAACAAAAAGAAAAGTACTCTGCTGAGGTCTCAGCATTTAAAAAAAAAACAAAAACAAAACAAAAAAATCTCCCCTCATTTGAGCAAACACCTGATTTCGATTTTGAAAAGTGAAATTTTGTAACAGTCACACACAAAGAGAGAAGACTGTGCATATGATAGTTGTAGGACAGGGTAGAAAAGAAGGGGATGCAAGAGGCTGGGGGAGAAAAGGAAAACAAATTAGAGGGAAGGAAGGAGGGAAACTCACAGTATTATCTTGTCCAAAAGAAAAGAAGGTCCACTGCAGCACCAGGGATTACACCTGTCATATATTCACTACCCCTACCATGGTTATAACTGAATACAAAATTAGATAAATAAAAACACGCCAGATATTACAGTAAACAAGTGAAAGAAATAAGCTGGCAACCATATGGAATTTAAAAAGATTGTGTACCCCACCTGGGCTGGCTCCAGGGCTCCTCCAGGGGTGTACAACAGGCACAATGCACTGATGGGGAGAAGCCGGTCTGCTCTCATCTCTCATCCAGAACAGTGTTAGGGGTGTGGGTGGCTTGGTAACTCTTTCACTGGGCCCACTCTCACATAAGCATCCCCCAAAGAAATGTGGGGCAGGCCCACACACAATCACAGTCCTGTCGGTGCCACTCCACAAACCTATCTTCCCACTCTTACCCTGCAGTCACAAGTGCATGCTCCCCAATCATGGAGGCGGTCCTGCTCGTGGGATCATCAACTCCTGATTAATTGGGAGTAGAAAAAATAAAATTCGAAGCATTCCCAAACCACTCGGTATCCTTCCTAATCAAATTTATTGCCAAAAGCTGGTAAGTAGCAATGCAATTGGCCTATATCCTGTCTCATTCCTCTTTTCCTTGTCTACTTACTTCATGGGTTACTGAGCTGTGAAATAGCTTGGGAAGGGGGAGTAGGATAGCAACAGTTGGAGGCTCAATCTACTCAGATAATCTGCTCCCGAATAATCAAGAGCTGACCATGAGCGTTTCTTCAAAGAGCCAGGCACCCTCCAGTCGGTGCAGGTTCCAAGCTTTACTATCCTTGCCTATTTCTTGGTGATCTTAAGACAAAGATAGGCAGTATTCTTGGTGGACACACATTGGCCAGATACCTGCTTTTGGAATGGTTGTCTTAGGATGAACATTCATATACCTACCTTTTTTCTTAAGTGCATAAAACCCTAACAGTACTCAGATGGCTTGGGGCTTTTGAGATTGGCTCTTTTCACTTTTTTTCCTTTGAAAACTTTTTTTTTTTTTTTTTTTTTAATTTAAAAAGATGTCCTCACTGCACAAGTGACTACAGGCTACAGGCAAGGATGGGAGACGGAGGCTTCAACACAACTCATTGCACTTAGAACCGTTACTAACTGAAACACCATTTGCTTGTCAACAATGTACCCTTGACAGCAGGGAGAAACTTCTTTATAGTCTCTGCTTCAGACAAGATTTACATCTTTCTCCAAGGCCAGAGGCCAATTGTGACCACAAGTCTTGTTTCTTGTCCACCAGACCCAATCCTCTGGCACCTTGTACCCCCCCTTCCCCAGCAATATGCTCGGCCTAGGTTCCAGAGGCAGCTGGAAGGAAGCAGCTATGGGCTCATTCAGTTCTGTTTGCCCAAATCCAGAAGCCCTAGGAAAGTCCTGTCTGAGTCTTGACTCCTGACCCTTGCAGTGGCTGGAGTCGGTACTGGTGCACACCCCCACTCCCACGGTGTGGGTAGTGCTGTGAATTGGAAACCGCAGATACCCTGGAGGCCTGGTAGACAGCTGACTGCCCAGCACTGGGCAGACTGATAGTCCGTAAGTCTGATGGCAATGATGACCTAGAGTTCTGAGGAAAGGAGGTGGAACTCAGAGTTCCTGTGCTGGACTGAGAAACCGAGTCTGAGGTTGGCGAGTCTGAGGGTCCCTGCAGGGTAGGGCTAGCAGCACTAGAAGGGCAGCTCCTCCTTGGAAGATTGCTGCCAGTGCTGTTTCCAGAATGTGGCTGGCTGCTAAAATACCCTGGTGTCCCCGTAAATGGGGCCAACGAGTCTGTGGACGCAGGGTGGGCGGGGCTGGAATAGGACGTAGAAGAGAGGGATGATTCTGAAGAACCGTGAGAGGGGGGGTTTCCAGGTCTCAGTGCAGTAGTTCGATAACTGTATCCTGGAGACTGTGTAGGATGTCCTCTGAAGGGGGAGGAACTCTGCTGAAGGAGGCTTTGTGATTCTGTCCGAGGACTATCACACTGCAGGAGCTAGCAAAGTTGGGAGGAAAAGAATAAGGAGGTGAACAAGTCCCTTAAATGGCTGACTTTTAATACAAATGGTAAACATTTATAATACCCTATGTTTTTTTTTCTTCATCTTTTAACCATGTATTCTTTTTAGGAAACCAAAGGCAGTAAAATGTCTGTCTTTGATCACCTTATTCATTTTCTGGCATAATTTATTACCTGAGGGCAAGCAGATGATGACTTATTTCCAAAGTTGCTGAAACTATATGCAAAGACAGCATCTCAATGGCAAAGGATGGCCAGGACAATTTGGAACCCAGAACACACTCCTATATCTAGATATCAACAATTTCTCATCTCACCTGGTAGCTGTATCTGGAAGGGCTGTAAACAGTTGCTCCTTTAGAGAGTGCTGAGCTCAATGTCTCTGGACCTTCTCCATCTGCAGGGTCTGGAAGGTAACACATAAAAAAAAATCAATTTGGCTTCTTAGAATAAGTAAGAAACAGCCATTGTTCATTCAAATCACCAATGCCATCACCAACCCATGCTGCTCTCTTTGTGACAAATTGGGTGAGTGCAGCATGCCAGAAGGGCAAAAGGAGTGGTTAATTATGGGCTATGTTCTAAATGCCTGATCTGATTCCCGTCTCCTTCTTTCTCTTCATCCTTCATCGAGGTAGATTTCCAGGACTTTGGAGAGATGAGAGTTACAGAAAGGTATTCCTTGGGGAAAAAAGAGCAGACAGAGAGCAAGCAACGCTAGATCTTACAAATGTTGTAGCCAAAATGAGCACAAGTGGGCTAGAACCTAGCATACGGCAGAGCCCAACTGCTTCAGAAACTGACTCACCTCAACTCAGAACTCGGCATGAACTGTACAGGACTTGGCTCATGTGTCCCTGAATGTGGTGGCAGTAGAAGGCCATGGGCTCACCTGAGTCTTTCTCTGTGATGTTACTCTCCCACGTGGGAGAGGGCTCTCCCTTTTGGGCCACCCTCACACTGCTTCGGAGGACTTTGGGGATGCTTCCTCCTTCTCGAAGTCGTTCTACTGATGTGGGAACCATCCTGTAAAGGCAACAGGGTGCAAGTTCAAGCCACAGGACTTAACCAAAACAAATGAAGCCCCAACCAAGGTGCACAGTGTATTTTCTTAAAACATCCTCTTAAACAACACTTTCTTCAGAACCAATTTAAAACAAGGTATTTCCTCTGCCTCCAACTATGTCAGGCACAAAAGAGAAACATCATCATCATCATCATCATCAACAACCACCACAACAACAACCACCACCACCACTTTTAACAACAACCACCACCACAACAACAACCACTTTTAACAACAACAACAATCACTTTTAAAGAAAAAGAAATCAAGGAAAAAGTGGATTAAAGATGTCAACTTCCCCGAACCCCCATTTAAAAATGTTAAAATTTCTCCTTTGGGAAATCATGTGCCTGATACATAGTAGTGGTTTAATAAAGGTTTCATAGATTAATGAACATTAAACATATGAGCCAGGACTCTTCTTTCTCGGACTTATTTTTTCAGTTCAAGATCCCTGAACTCCTGTGCTTCATTCTCTATTTCACACATTTGATCCTCAGTATTTGCCACCAGTATTATTCATTTTTAAATTTGCGGTCTCCCCTAAACCAGACAAGTCCTTTCAGAATGTCTTTTTGCTCTGTATATGCTAACTGTGTGGAAGAGAGACATTTGTTGTTAATTCATGTGGAACTTGGCTGGATTCTTGACTCACCTTTCATGTGAAATGAGAAATAGAAGAGGCAGTGTTAGTGCCCACCAAATAAAAGAGCTCATCTGTATCCATAACTACATGTCATCCAAAGCGCTGCTCCACAGGCATGTTGGTAATTCTTAATTTTGCAAAGCTGGGGGGTTGCAGCTGACACTATTAAATCAGCTGAACAGGACAGATGGTACTGTTGGCTGGCTGTCTCAGATGTTCCCATCAAGTGTTCCCATAGATTTTAGGTAAAACTGGGAATGATCCTAGATATATACTCCCCCCATCCCCAATTTAACTATAAAACATCAGATATAAACTTACCACCTACTGCTGATATTCTCTTGAGGTCTGCAGTGAGATGAAGAAGTGCCTCTGGAATCTGATGGGCTTACCGCCTCCAAATGGGACATAGAGGAATGAGATGGGGAGAATTTTTTGTGAGGGGAAGATGGGGTTCGGGCTGAGGATCCCTGCACACCATGGGCACCAGTGTCAGAAACGGAGTTACTGCTGCCTTGCCCAGCTCCTGCAGACTTGCTTTTGCTCTGGGCAGAGTCACCTCCCCCACCAGCAGAATTTTCCTTAGCTTCTTGTTTCCGTTTTCGGTACTCCAGCAGGGATACCTAGAAAGGAAAAAACAAACAAACAAACAAAAAATGGTACTCTAGCTGGATATCATTAGTGGATCACTAGCAACAGGGAAAGAAGGAAAGATGGTACCGTAGTAAACCACTAGCCAAGCCACGCCAACAAAGCAGATACCAACCCTGACAACTTTTTTTGGGGGGTGTGAAAGAGATCTGAGCACAGCTACATATTTAAGACAGCTGGAAATTGGTAAGAGGAAGATAATAAACTAGGAGGTAAGTTTCTAAAGAATGTTTGCCAATTAGACCACCATGCTTTTTTCTGTCTTCAGAAAAACTTGTGAGGTTACCGTTACACAGTAACAGAAGTGTGCTATCATAGTTATTTGCAACAATGGGAGTACCCAGAGAAGGGAGAATTGGAAGCTTGTATAGTTTAAAAAGCCTCCCAGGTGACTCTGATGGCTCTTCTGCACTCCTTGGAAGCCCCTAGAATTAGCTGTTTGAGAGCATGAGAGAGAGACAGAAGCAGGGAGAAGAGAAGAAGGAGATGGAGGACAGGGAGGGAGAGAAAGAGAGAGAGAGAAGGAAAAAAAAAAAAAAGAAAAAACCAATGCTCCAGAGTACTTAAATATGCTCAATTTTTCAAGAAATAAATAGGAATTTATTATTGTTTCTGTTAGACATAGATGTAATTAATGTAAAAAGAGAGGAAATTATTATTTCCAGTTTATACTTTTAGCAAGCTAGCTCTAGAAAACAACTTGGTAACTTCTCCCCAACTTCCCCTTCATCTCTCTAACACTTGCTCATTCTTTTCTGACAGCAGACCCCCCACCCCACCCTGCTGACCATAATCCCTGCCCTGCCTAGTACACCTCCTCTTTGTTGTTCTGGCACACTACTTACACAGGCCGTAGAACTTTCTACCGTGTCTTGATTGCTCCCTGACTAAACTCTAAGTTCTAGGAGGGCTTTTTATCTTAAACATCCAGCACAGAATTTGAATATGCTTAAATTTATGCTTAAATGTGCCCAATAAATTTCAGAAGTGTTTCTGAAATAACATATTATGATTTCTATGACTTTTGCACATAGTAAATATTATAAAACCAGAAATCTAAAGATTGTTTTCATCTTTGTTTCTGGTAGTCAATGCTGTTCATGCAACAATCTTTGAAATCAATTACTATCCTAATCCAAATTATCTGCCAATGTTTCCTCCTCCTTCTATCCCCTTAGGGTTCTCATTTTTCTGTGCAAATGTAACAAATATAGACAGTTTTGCATATGCATTTTCTATATATAATTTTGGAAAGAAGTTAATAAATTCTGGTAATGAATATTATCATCACGAAAATATAAAAAAACCACTAAGTTTCATTTCAATGAGGATACTACAGATGTTTGGCCATTACGTGGTACTGTCCCCTACACAGGACATTCAGCATCCCTGGCCCTGCTCAATAAATGCAAGTCACTGGGACAATTCAAAACACTCCAACACATTCCCAAACACCCCTAGTTGAGAACCATTTATACAAAAGCACATTTTTGGCTTTGTGACTTCTAGATCAGGCATTACTTAGAAGTGGAGTCCCCACCCATTAGCAAGCTCTCTATGGCCTGGCCCAGCCCAGCACTCTCTGCACTTTCCTCCTGGCTCTCCCAGCCTTCCACCTGATACAACAACATCCAACTGTTTGCACCACACTGCATGCCTGCTGCCCGCCCAATGGAGTGCCACGTAATTACCTGTTCTACTCCCTCTACTGTAACATGCCTCACCCTCATTTGTTGGTTGGCTGACTCCTACTTATTGTTTGAGATTCAGCTAAATCAGTAACCTGCCACCTCTCTCTCTAGCCTTATCTCTGAAACTGGGTAGTATCCTGGTCCTTCCATTTACTAGCTGTGTGACCATGGGAAAGTCACTCAACTTGCCTTAGTTTCCTCGTGTGCAAAATGGAAAACTGCCTATCTTATAGGCTTACTGTGAGGATAAAACACATTTAAAGAGCTTAACACAATGCTAGAACTTGGGACACACTAAATAATAGGTAAAATTTCTTTTTCACTGTTCTAACCTCTCAATTGTCTAGCAAGTGTATGGCACATACAGGCATTTACATTTGCTGAATATTTACAACACTCACCAAGTTGTATTAAAACAGCCTGTCTTTCACTGGATATGGCAGAGACTATGTCTCACTTGTTTGAGAGTAGTGCAGAACACATAGCAGAAACTTACGAATATCTACTGAATTACTTGGTTAACATTCTTGAAAAGTTCACCGATATAACATGAAACACTTACTTTTTTCCTCTGTGGTGGGTTCTGGGGGGCAGATGGGACTCCTTCACAGGCCCTTTCCCCACCAGGTGACAAGGATCCACGAGAGAGGTCTTTCATTAAGCCATGTTCATATCTGCTGGAAAATCCTTCTGCAGGCGAACAATATCCCCCATCCAAATGTAAAGGCTTCCTATCCCCCACTAGAGGAGAACCTCGATACAGTCCATCTGCTCGAGGCATAGCGTTCAAAGGGGAGTAGGCATACATCAAGTTGAACTCTGTCCGAAATGCCTGGTCTGAGTTTCTCACGAGGGTCTGATGTCCATCTCCACTTCTGCTTGGGAAACCAGTCTCAGAAGTGGGTCCGATGGAGGGATGAGGAGCCAGGTCAGAATGACCAGAGTTGAGTAGGGAAGGTCTATCAGCACAGCTGTTAGTGTTGGAGTCAAGGTATCCTACTTTTGCCAAATCCAGGTCTTTTCGGTGACAAAGCTGAAAGAATAAAAATCAACGGAGACATGGGGTAGGGGAGAAAGGAAAAAGTCAAAGGGCAGAAAGGAGGGGAGAGGGACACAGGTGAACAGGGAAAGATAAGAGGGATGGAAGTAGAGCAGATAAAGCCATTATATTCTGTAAAAGTCCCACGTAGCAACAGTGTATATAGGCCAGAGTACTAAAGAATCCCGGCCTTTCCCAAATTGCTTTCAAGTCTTTCTGGATGGGAAATACTGGGAAAGTTAGGTAATTGGCTAAATGTGACTATTTTGCCTGCTTAGCCTTTCATCAGGTTGCTGAGTCACCTTGTACTACACTAAGGGACAAGTGGTATAATAAGGAATTTACCTTAGCCCCATGCACACTACAAAGGTGAGACTGGTGTCTTAAGATAACTGGCTTCTGGGGTTATCAATTTCTAAATTAATATTGATGCAAGGTGGGGGGGAGGGAAAAAGGTGGAGGAAGAAGAAAGTAGACGGAAAGGCAAGTATTTAAGTTACTGGTTCAGTAAAGGAGGATGGCATTAAAGACATCAACCAACCAGTTCTTCACTCACTTTCACTGTTAAAGAAGGTGTGTTTCTCATACAACTTTCTGGCCACTCAGTTCTTCTTTCTTTATCCTCTAATGTATGTCAACATACCACAAGACCACTAATGCTCATCACTGCAGATTCTGAAATGCTGAAATGTACCAAAAATAAACCCCACCTACTATTTGGTTATCATAACCTCCAAACTTCCAACACTAGGTCAACTACAGCTAACCACCTACAAAGAATGGTACCAGAAAACCAGATACCATACCATATCAGTCTTCAAATTATGCTATCTTAGAACCTTTTAACAACTGAGGAGAGAGAGCTTTACTTTCCTAACAAGCTAGAGTCAAAACACCAAGAAAATCTCTAATATACTAGTGGAATACAACCTTTTTCAGTTTCACATTAACCTATCAACTACTACTGATTCAGAACTTACTAGACTGTCACTGAATTATGCCCTAATTTTTTATTGGAAGGGGGTGGGGTTAAAGTTCAGTTGAATATTTCTGAGAGACTCTAACTTTCTCTTCAAGAGAAAAAAGGTCCCATGTATTAACAGATTCAGAGTTCATTGTTATTACATCTGAAAGCTTATAATAGAAACTCTAGCACTAAAATCTGAGTTTGACATATCCACAGCAGAAGGGTTTGTGAGAAAACCACTCTACTGATATCCTAAGAGATAACACTTGTATAGCAACCATATCCTAACCATTGCAGAATGGTGGCCTATGACACAAAGCCAGGGACTCACTTGGTTTCCTTGTGCACCCAGTAAGGAGCTACAGAGAAAATGTAGGAAAGCTGAAAGACAGAATGACTTTCCCTTCCTGAAGAAGCTGCTCAATCTATCAACCAAAGGCCAAAACATCTGGTTTACAGAGCTGTTAGATTAACCCTAGAACAAAGCATAAGTCACCACCCAACTCAAAAAACAGCTCTTACCAACTTTTGACTCAATTTTCCTTATTTATTAGCCTTTCTTTAACAAGGCTCCTACCACATATCAGCATCTTGACTTCTAGATTCTATTCTTTAATAGAACTCCAGCCACCCCCTCCCCCAAACAACAAAAACCAACCCCACCAAACATACACACACCACACACTCACACATACCCCTACTTCATTTTCCTCCATCTACACTGACAGGCCTGTGTAGTCACAGTCACACAGGAAGGCTCCTTTAACTTACTGTGACTGAGTGGCCGCCCTCCAGCCCATCACCCCACTCACTCAGATCCCCAGCCCTCCCCACACACTCAGGAACACATTCATGAACACTCACTCTCAGCCTCCAAGTGTGATTGAGATGGTGTGATAACTACCTCGGGTGACAGGGACTCGGGCCTATGCGCAGGGGAACTCTCAGGGGAGGATATGTTCTAGAGGAGGGAAAAGCATCTTGTTATTATTCATCTACTCGAAGTCAAGAAGCAAAACAAAACAAACAAAAAATAAAAGCAAGCATAGATGTTAGCCACAACTTTTTTGGGGGGCGGAAAAGTTGAATAAGAATGCATAGGGGAAATATTTTACTGCAGAACTCATCTCGATGGACAGAATGACTTGTTAAAATGCTTCCTGGTATCTTTGAAAGCATTTAAGGATAAATTGGTTATAATGTTTCATGCTGTAAGTAAACATCTCAAGCACATATAAGGAAAGAGTTAGACTGGTGAAATTTTAGTGTTATACGTCTTTATTTTAGATGAGAGTTTAGCAACCTATAGTATTTGTTACTGAGGGGCATCCTACCCCTTATTCTTCCTTAGATGGACCTTGTTCCTTCACCCAATGCCTCTTCTGCTTGTCACATTTCTTTATTCTCTTATATGCCTCAGGTCCTCCCACTGCTATCCAGGGGGAGACGTTAGTGTTCTGGGGGCTGACCTGGTTAGGGAGATTGCCAGTTCTTCTTGAATGAGTTACAGGAAATGTGACTGATGGAATCTCTAGCTCACAGGCTAGACGTGGTTCTAAGCATAATCTAATTAGACCTGAGCCACCCTTATTAATGTTATTTTGTAAAATCCATTGTACTTTTGGCAACAGAGCAGAAAAAGCATGTATGTGTATACTTAAGTCCCTGCCTCCTATAGAGGGTAGGATTTCACCTTGGGACTTTCAGGTGAGGCAGCACTCTCATAACAAACAGAGACTGAGCAGTGAGTGCTTAATGGAAAGATGTAAATGGGAACACGTGAAGAGAGTGATGGTGGTAGTGTGATAGTAATTCAGGGGTGCTAGGGCTGAGGTAAGGAGAGGGTGCCTAATGTAGACTCTGAATAACTGTGGCCTAGGTGGCAGGCATATGCTGAGGTAGGGGAAATGAGGCTGCTTCAGCAAAGCAGGGTTTTGGCTGTGAATTTTACTTGGCATGGAGAGTGAGTGGGTGGTATACATCTATGTGTGAAATGGTGACTGGAATATGGCTCTTAGGGCAAGAAAAGGAGGGGAGGCTTATTCTGGTAGAAAGGAGAGGCTAACTAAGCTTGCCCTCCCAATGTTGCTTCCACTGTTTTTTCTAGATGCTTTCCCCTCCTGAAAATCTTGTTCTCTTCTCTTCTACTGTTTATCTTCTTACCTTCTTCCCTTAGCACTTAAGGCTTCTCACCATTTTCCTGAATGCTTTTTTCCTTTTCAAAAATATCTGTCCCCAAACTAATATGCTAAAGTGTTTTTTTTTTTTTTAATTATGAGACAGAGTCTCCTTCTGTTGCCCAGGCTGGAATGCAATGGCACAATCTTGGCTCACTGCAACCTCTCAGGCTCAAGCAATTCCTGTGCCTTAGCCCCTCGAGTAGCTGGGATTATAGGTGTGTGCCACTGTACCTGGCCTAAGCTGGTCTTTTAATTAATTATTTTTAGAGATGGGATCTCACTGCTGCCCAGGTTGGCATGTAGTGGCACAATAACAGCTCACTGCAGCCTTAAACTCTTGGTCTTAAGTGATCTTCCTGCTTCAGCCTCCCAAGTAGCTGGGACTATAGGTGTGTGCCACCACACCTGGCTAAGTTTTGTATTTTATTTTTGGAGAAATGTGGTCTCACTATGTTATCCAGGCTGGTCTCAAACTCCTGGCCTCAAGCAATCCTCCTGCCTCAGCCTCCCAAAGCACTGAGATTACAGTTGTGAGCCACTGTGAGCCACCATGCCCAGCCTAAGCTGGTCTTTACATGCGAAACCTTTTTGATATTTCACAATGTGTCACAGCCTTTGATACAAAAAAGCCTCCCCACCTCTCTGTACTAGAACACAGCAAAGAGTATGGCTATTAAAATGGTGATTAGAATGGTTCAGGGTGGTGAAATCTGTTCTATTATTGATGAGAAAGGTAAATTTTCCTTAAATTGCAAGTGAAACCATGCCTTGGACCTTTTACTATTTAGTATTTTCCTTCCCTCCTGGTATTCTAACATTAAGGTTGGACTGTATTATTAAAATGACCAGCAATTAAAAAAAAAGAAAACCAAAACCACTTTATATTTGCAGTGTTTAATAGTTATCCCAAATGCTACAAGGGATAAGGAACACACTGTGTGCTGAACCTGCTTGTTTTGGAAAGTGACTTACCTTCCAATTTTCTTTTTTTTTTTTTTAATGAGACGGAGCCTTGCTCTGTTGCCCAGGCTGGAGTGCAATGGCACGATCTCGGCTCACTGCAACCTCCACTTCCCGGGTTCACGCCATTCTCCTGCCTCAGCCTCCCAAGTAGCTGGACTACAGGTGCTTGCCACCACACCTGGCTAATTTTTTGTATTATTAGTAGAGATGGGGTTTCACTGTGTTAGTCAGGATGGTCTTGATCTCCTGACCCCGTGATCTGCCCGCCTCAGCCTCCCAAAGTGCTGGGATTACAGGCATGAGCCACCATGCCCGGCCTCCTTCTAATTTTCATAATCCCACATTTATAATAAAGTCTGTATTGATAAAGTATGAAACTCTATTCCTATAATCCTAGGCCCTCCCGGGAGAATTCCTCTCATGATGCCTTACTGTAAAGCTCTAGGTGCCAACTGCAAAGTCAACTGCAAGTAGACAAAGTTAGAAAGGCTTGAATCAGCTGCTGTATTATCTGGCTGAAAGAATTCCATAAAGAATCTGGTAAAGAGTAATTTCCCTAGGTAACTCATATGTAACCAGGAGGTTTTTTCCCTCACCCAGAAAGAGGTCTGCTCCAAAAGTAGAGATCTAGGGTAAGACATAATATAGTTCTACTTTCAATGTTGCTAGCTACCTCTTAGTTACTCATATAAAAATCCAAGTATTCTGAATCCTCATACTTGGAAAAGCTGAATAGGAAACGTAAGATTGGTTAGGACGTTCACCTTTCTCAAAAAACACATCTGGAGAAGTGCAAGCAAGGGGGCAGAGCAGCAGAGTGTGTTTAGTGGTCAGAACAAATTTTTCTGAGAAGGAAGGAAGAGACAGTGTCCATTTTAATTACAAATCAAAGTAACATGCAATAGATGAAGTGTTTTAAAAAAGTATACATGGATTCTATTGAAACCTGCTGTCACCCGAACCTGAACACTAAAGTGATTCAAAATCACTTTTTGAAACAGCTGAGGCAGACATTTCTAACTTAATCCCACAGTGAAGGTAATAAATTTGTCTCATGAATACATGTTGCTAGTCTCCTGTCTATTCTCATTCCTAAGACATTATAACAAAGAGGGAAAGTAACCTGGAGTGGAAGAAACCTGCATTCGCCATAAGCCATACCCCAATGTTTTCTAAATCTCTGTTCACTAAGGCCACAATGAAAATACCAAACAACCTGGGAAAGACACTTCACTTATTTAAAGGCCTAGAAACGAAGACACAATCAATCAATATCATCTGTGCTCTCAGGCTGGTGTTACTAACAGATACTACAGGCAGCTAGAGGCCTATTTTGACCAAAGTTTACAGTAAAGATAACGATGGAGATCTAGCATGCTTACTACCTAAACATATGGAGACTGATGGACTGCATGCAAAAGATACACGAATGGGATCTGTGGTAGCACTATGCCTATTTTGGGAAGTATAGGGGCTGCCAAGATGAGAGGTGACCAGGTAATAGGCCACAATGACCCTGAGGTTTCCCATTCTCTTACTGAGATGGGGAAGGAAGATAGTAAAGAAATATTTGGAATGGTATTATATTTGAAATGAGAAGGTACAAATGGTGATTTTCATATCCAGCACTCCCGGCAACCAAACCCAAATCACCTCAAACTGCAGAGGAGTGTTGCAGCGACTAGCAGTAGTAAGAGATGTGACTGGTGAAAACATGAGGCTGTATCCATTTCGACACTCCTCTTCTCCTGGGTGAGATGAGCCAGGCGTGGCCAGCTGGGGGCTCTTTGAGCCTGAATTGGGAGGGGGTGGTGTGACTGGAGACAGAGGCCGAAGTAACTTGGTGACATTCTGCTCCATCAGATAGCGAGACTTCCATTTCTTTAATGGGCTCAACAAGTCTGTGAAACACAAAGCTTGGATGAGAGTTTGAAATCACAGATTAATTTAAGGCTCTACAGTAAAGCCATTAATCTGTAATCTACAATGGCTCTTAACTGTCTTCTGCCTCATCCCATTAAGTTATCTCCTCCAATCAAGCCAAAATCCCAAAGAAACTCTTTAATTACCACACTTAAAATAATTCTGAAAACATTCTATCTCCCAAACTCCCGGTAAATCGAATGTGACTGATCTCTAATTTAATTTCTACCAGTGCAAAATATAAAATTATTTCATTTATTCATTTATGTATGTATTTATGAGACGGAGTCTTGCTGTGTTGCTAAGGCTGCAGTGCAATGGCGTTATCTTGGCTCACGGCAACCTCCATCTTCCGGGTTCAAGCAATTCACTGCCTCAGCCTCCTGAGTAGCTGGGATTACAGGCACGCACCACCACACCCGGCTAATTTTTGTATTTTTAGTAGAGATGGGGTTTCACCATGTTTGCCAGGCTGGTCTTGAACTCCTGACTTCAGGTATCTGCCCGCCTTGGACTCCCCAAAGGTTAGGATTACAGGCCTGAGCCACTGCTAAATTTCTTTCTTTTACATTGAGTTTCTGAAAAGTCTTTGTTACTGTGTTAAAGTTACCCTCTACTAAACTGCTATATCACCAACTAAAGGTACTGGGATGCTAAATCCAAATTCCTTTCACCATCTCTCATATATTGTGTCCCTTTTCAGAAGCTCTTTCTATAATGTTCTTATATGATTTCCTGATCCATGTCTAGCCCCTTTTCTACCTAAAAAGCGTGAAATGATTTCTACAGAAACTTCTCTCAACCATTAAAAAATTAGGTTTATATTCGTTTTTTTTTGACTAGAATAATCCTATTTTCTATATTTCTTAGATCCACTTAAAAAGCAAGTTACCACACTTAAATATTTTAGTAACCATTTAGGCCAAAGCACCTTTCTCACTTGATTCTCGGAATAAAAATACAGTTTTATTCATTTATAGTTAAAAAGATATGTATTTATTTAATACCTACAGATTACTGAACTAGGTATGGAGGGAAAAATGGTCATCATACAGTCTATTTTCAAGAGGCTTAAAATTTGTAAGAAATAGAAGGAAGGCCAGGTGTGGTGACTCACGCCTATAATCCCAGCATTTTGGGAGGCTGAGGCAGGCAGATCACTTGAAACCAGGAGTTTGAGACCAGCCTGGCCAATATAGCAAAACCCTGTTTCTACTAAATACACAAAAAAGATTAGGCAGATGTGGTGGTGGACTCCTGTAGCCCCAGTTACTCAGGAGGTGGAGGCACAAGAATCACCTGAACCCAGGAGGCAGAGGTTGCAGTGAGTTGAGACTGCACCACTGTACTCTAGCCTGGGTGACAGAGCGAGGAGACTGTCTCAAAAAGACAAAACAAAACAAAAAAAACAAAAGCAAAAAACAAAAAGAGAACATATTAGTAAGATCAAGAAAGGTGATCATATTGCTATGCATTAGTTTAAAAAAAAAAAAAAGCTGTATTCTAAATGATTATTATATACTACGGACTATGCCATGTGCTTTATTGTGAAATATCTAATTTTAACAACTCTTTAACAAGCACTATTATTAACATCCCCATATTAAAGGTGAGAAACTTGATGTGTGGAGAGAGACAAAACAGGTATTCTTGCTCCCATCTATCTACATTCTTAATTTTTGTATTTTTAGTAGAGACGGGATTTTGCCATGTTGGCCAGGCTGGTCTGGAATTCCTGACCTCAAGTGATACACCCACCTGAGCCTCCCAAAGTGTTGGGATTACAGGCATGAGCCACCACGCCTGGCCCCATCTTTCTATATTCTTAATCAATAAAGTATATCCGAAGGCTTGGTGGATGGAAGGAGTGACATTTATTCCAGGCCTTCAAGGAAAATTTTTGGGTCAGGAAGATTATCTGGAAGCAATGGTCAGTATGAGACTAGTAACTGAAATCATCTGGAGTTAATACAGTAGTTAGCAAAGAGTTATGAGGCACTAAACCAGGGTAGGAGATGTTTAGATGAAGAGGGAAGAATAAATGCAAAAAATTATTGAAGATGCATATTTTTCCTTTCTGGTATCTCAGAATTTTTAATATTCCTAGACTGGAAGTATATTCACATTTTCCTTTTGTTCCAGACACTAAATTTTCTTTCCTTCTTTTAAAAAGTGCCTAGGTATAAAACAGAAACAAACATGTAATTCATGGCTTATATTCGGAATAACTTTTACATATTTAATATTTCAAGGGTCTTAAACAACGGAATCTTTCAGAAGATCTCTGTACTGCTAGGTCCAACCCTATAACTACTAAAGTCAATTATGTTAAGTGATGAAGTTAGTTGTAGAAAAAAGTTAGAAGATACAGGTGAAATCTGCCATGTGCAAATCAACGTACATGGCATTCATTCAACATATATTTACTGAGTACTTATTATGATACTGTATTCAACAGGAGACCTGATGTCTGCCCTTAAGAAGTTTACAGGCCAAAGAAGGCCAAATAATTTGCCCACTTTTTCTCTTTTTCCTGCATACATAGTTTTCAAATTTTATATGGTCAAATCTATCCATCTTTTATTTATTTTTTAACCTTTACTCAAAAAATTACCAAGGTTATATAAACACACACACAACCTGAAAATCATATCCACAAATAAACGCATGCTAATATCCTGGTAAATTTTTATCTAGACACTGCTTCACTGACTCTTGCCTTACCTACACTCTCAATAACTATTTTCACTCAGAAATACATGGTCAACATTTTTTTTATGATAATGAATAGAAATCTACAGTTCAGGTTTAATGGCTGCACAACATTAGTATTATCAAAATTTAACCAATTCAAGTATTTTTCATTTTTTGCTATAAGAACAAATGGCTACATGTAGGATTATTAAATCAAAAAAATATCTACACATGTGCAGTAACTTTATTTTTAGTCCTGTGAGAACTGTTGGCTCCTGTTCTTTAGCCTGCATTCTACTGGGGTGTTGGGGTCTTCTTCTTCATCTGTAAGGGCTCTTTAAATAGTAAGAATGTTGACCCCTTGTCAATAAAATTACAAATGTATTTTCCCAGTTTACTGATTGCTTTTCAATTTTATTTACAAGTCTCTGCTATATGTTTTATTTCTATTTAGTCAAATGGACCACTTTATTTTCTGCTTCTGATATCACATCTTTGCTAACCCACCCTGACATTGTAAAAATGCCAGCCTATTTTCCTTTTATCTCCATGTTTAATTTTTAATTTAGATCTTAATTTAAAAAGAACATATTTTATTTCACACTGACAAACTGCCATTAAAAAAAAAAAGGAAAAAAGAACATACTTAAGTATGCGGTAGCAATTAATCTGTTCTCTTCCTATAGCAAATAGCTAGCACCTTCTTCCAAAATCTTCTGTAATTGTAGAATAACTATAATTTTCCCATTAATTTGAAATATCATATTTATCTTATTAGATTCTTACATATGCTGGGTTTATCTTCAACACCAGCATACTTTTTATTAAAATTGTTTGGGCAATTCCAGTTATTCTATTCTAGTTCTCCAAAATGTTTTAGCTATTTTAGCAATGAACTAACTACAGAAGTCATTCAATGACCATGCTCATACTATTTTTAAAAGGTTAGGATTCTGATTGGTGTTACATGAAATTCAGGAGTAATCTGAGAAGCATTCTTACTCAGGAACATGGCACAATCTTTGTTATTCACATATTGATTTATGTCCCTCTTCATCTAGATGTACCACATGTCTAATTAAGTCTACTCTTCAGCATTCTTTAGTTTTTTTTTTACTACTATGAAAAAAACATATCTCCCCCTTTGTTATCTAAATGTTATTAACATTTAAAAAGTTTACATACTTATTTTTTATCCAGTTACCATATTAATCTCTACCAGTTTTTCAATTAATTCTCTAGGTAGATAATAGTATTTCTACATGATAACACATTAGTACTCTTTACCAGTACTTACATCTCTTATGTTGATTTTCTTTTTTTTGCGGGGGGAGGGAGGTATAATTACTTTGGCTAACAATTACAGACTATATTAAATAATAATGGTAATAGTGGGATAATTTGATAGCCTATTTTGATGTTTAGTTTTCATGATGCATGACAACTGGCAACTTTTTCAGCTACATGTTAAAAAATCGTAAGTATGTTATTTTATCATTAAATTGGTAACAGTCACTGTGTTATGACTTCTCCTCCCTCATTTGACCTGCTAACAAATGAATGTCATTAAATTTTCAAATATTAACTTATCCTTACATTCCTAGAAGGACCTTAGTTATAATATATTATTCTTTTAATATTCTTACAAATTCAAGGTGCTAGTTAAGATCACAAATCTAATTCAAAAGTGGTACTATGCTGTTTTGGAGGGCAGAGGGAGTTAATTTGATAAAATGAATCAAAAATAAAAATTTCAATAAATACTATATGATACTCCATTACAAGTATGTGCACAAGCAGATAAAATTACAAATTCTACCATTCCTGGGGTTGGAATTCAAATTATTTTTAACCTATAGCTTTTGCAATTGTTAATAACTAAGAATTAGTTATTCTAACAACCAATTCATTCAACTTTTGAAGCTGTTGAACAAATCTGACTACAAAGTTTTGTCTCACCCACCAGGTTCACCTGACCTCTCGCCAACTAAGTACCACTTCAAGCATCTGACAATTTTTTGCAGCGCAGGTGTTTCCACAACCAGCAGGATGCAGAAAATATTTTCCAAGAGTTTGTCGAATCCTGAAGCATGGATTTTTATGCTACAGGAATAAACAAACTTATTTCTCATTGGCAAAAATGTGTTGATTGCAGTGGTTCCTATTTTGATTAATAAAGATGTGCCTGAGCCTAGTTAAAGTGATTTAAAATTAATAGTCCAAAACCGCAATTACTTTTGCACCAACCTTATATATAAATTTTGGTTTCTGTGTCTATTTCTGTAGGAAACATACCAAGCAGAACAAATGAATGACTACTAGGTTAAGGATTATGAATATTTTTAATGTACACGATAAATCTTATCAAATTGCTAGCAGGGCTCTCCTGTCAGTTTTACTGCAAATCCTTTCCCCAATGTATTAATCCTCTATTAATTCAGAGGCAGGACAGACACAAAAACATGGTTAATACAGATTGAATTATTTATTATTTTTAGAGATAGATGTCTTGCTGTCATTCAGGCTGGAATGCAGTGGCATTATCAACCTCACTGCAGCCTCAAATTCCTGGGCTCAAGCCACCCTCCTACCTCAGCCTCTCTAAGGCTACAGGCAACACACCATCATGCCTGGCTAATTTTTATTTTTTGTAGAGATGTGGGTCTCTCTCTGTTGCCCAGGCTGGTCTCAAATTCCTGGTTTCAAGTGAACCTTGTGTCTAGGCATCCCAAACAGCTGGAAATTGCAGGTGAGAGTCACCATGCCAGGCCCAAGTTTGAATTAAAAAAAATATATATATATATTTGAATGTGCCTAGAACTTTCTTTGGCAAAGGACCTTGTTCTTTTAAAGACAGGGTCCTGCTGTGTGGCCCAGGCCTAACCTGACTCCTGGGCTTGAGTGATCCTCCTACCTCAGTCTCCAAAGTAGTTGAGAGTCACAGGCATGTGCCACTGACAGTCTAGCTAGAATCTAATTCTTTTTCAATCTCCTAAGTAAAAATTCCACGACAACTTACCAACTTTTACATTTATATTTAGGCCTGTTCTGACTATTTTGTTCCATATATACATCCATTCTTGCATCAATATTATACTAAATTTAACTATTAGCTTCATACTAGAAGCTAGTCTTACACCTCAAGAGAAAGTACTTCATTATTATTTTTTCAATTTTTTCTTATTTTTTAAAAGGTAGACTTCAGAATCTTTTAATCAAACTCCAAAAACAAGGCCGTTTCATGGGAACTAAGAGAGAGAGAGAAAGAAATATATATATACACAAATATATAATCTTTCCATAATGAACATGAAATTTATCAAAGGTTCACATATGTTTCATGAAAAAAAGAAAAAGTAAAAAAGAAATTTCAATTTCCTCAGACTTTAAAAATATTTCTCAGTAACAATTTACTCCATATATCCAACTAAGGTTATTCCTAGGCAGTTTCTTAGTTTTGTTAAATTTGGTAACAAAAAAATTGGTATTCATTTACTTTCTTAGTATATAAATGATTTTAAAAAATACATTTATACATTTACTCTTCTATCCAGTAATATTAATAAACTCATTATTATAAAAAAAAATTTTTTTTTTTTTGAGACAGAGTCTTGCTCTGTCACCCAAGCGGAAGTGCAGTGGCATGATCTCGGCTCACTGCAACCTCCACCTCCTGGGTTCACACTATTCTCCTGCCTCAGCCTCTCGAGTAGCTGGGACTACAGGTACCCGCTACCACGCAGAGCTAATTTTTTGTATTTTTAGTAGAGACGGGGTTTCACCGTGTTAGCCAGGATGGTCTTGATCTCCTGACCTCGTGATCCACCCGTCTCGGCCTCCCAAAGTGCTGGGATTACAGGTGTGAGCCACCACGCCTGGCCTAAACTCTTACTATTAATTCTAAGTTTTTCAGATGATTATTTAGGCTCTTCTAGGAATACACCCACATCATTTACAAATAACGAACATCATGCCCCTGCCCTACTTTGATAATAACTTTTATTTCTATAAAGTTTCAGCTTTTAGGAACTTAGAATCTTTAATGTATTTATTTATTTATTTATTTTTGAGATGGAGTCTCACTCTACTGCCAGGCTGGAGTGCAGTGGCATGATCTTGGCTCACTGCAACTTCTGCCTCCCAGGTTCAAGCGATACTCCTGCCTCAATCTCCTGAGTAGCTGGGACTGCAGGTGCACGCCACCACGCCCAGCTAATTTTTTTGTATTTTTAGTAGATACGAGGTTTCACCATGTTGGCCAGGATGGTCTCAATTTTTTGACCTCGTGATCTGCCTGCCTCAGCCTCCCAAAGTGCTGGGATTACAGGCGTGAGCCTCCATGCCCGGCCAGAATCTTTAATGTACTTATTAATACACAAATACTCTACGAGAGAGTATTCTGTTTAGAATAATGACCATATAATAATTATTCTTACGGGCCTGATACTAAACTGAGAACTTTACATACATTATTCATTCTAATGTTAGTCCTATAAAGCAGGTATCGCTATTCCCATTTTACAGATGAGGCTCAGAGACTTTTTTTTTTCTAAAGACAGAATCTCCCTCTGTCGCCCAGGCTGGAGTGCAGTGGCGCAATCTCGTCTCACTGCAACCTCTGCCTCCTGGGTTCAAGCAATTCTCCTGCCTCAGCCTCCCGAATAGCTGGGATTACAGGTGCGTGACCAGGCCCAGCTAATTTTTGTATTTTTAGTAGAAACAGAGTTTTACCATGTTGGCCAGGCTGCTCTTGAACTCCTGACCTCAGATGATCCGCCTGCTTTGGCCTCCCAAAGTGCTAGGATTACAGATGTAAGCCACCACGCCTGGCCTCAGAGACTTTTAGTAACATGATATAGTTAGTAAAGGGAACAGCTGGTTTTCAAATAAAGGTCTGTTTGATTCTCTCTATTATAGAAATCCTTTCTCCTTTCTTAATATCTCTTTGGTATTCTTGGAAAAAAAAAAAAAAAAAAAAGAGCCAACAAATAAAAATAATTCCTGAGAATTTATGCTAATTTTGTAGCAATGTAACTTGCGCATTTGACAGCTGCTTGATTTTTAAAATCAAATATTTTCCTATGCTGCTCTTTAAGGGCAAGGTGTGTCCTGTGAATGTTTCTCACTGTTAGACTAGGGCAGAAGCTCAACAACAACAAAAAAGGCTGGTGACTAGGAATCCTCATTTCCTTCTATCCAGGACATGTAATAACAAAGACACTTTTCCTATAATCCTTTGCTAGTCAGGATGTGAACTGCTATACAATCTCCTGTTCTCGACCTTAACTATACACATGCATTAACATACACACCATAAAGATACACAAATATGATAGTCTATTTCAGCTAAGTTATACTCTTACTACACCTTAAAAGCTGTTAAAAAAGAAATAATATAAATGGAAATCTGGTACCAAGATTTCTTTATAGTATCTTATTTGACTAAATCTCCCTAATCTTTGGTGAATACCAGAAGAAAATATTTTAAATAAACAGTATAATTTATCTTTCAGATAAATGGAATTTTATTATCCTGATACACAGGTGGTAACTTATGAGGTATAATCTAATCTAGAGACAGAAGAATAAACCAAATCCATAATTTAAAAACCGGCAATTCACAGCCGGGCGTGGTGGCTCATGCCTGTAATCCCAGCACTTTGGGAAGCCGAGGTGGGCGGATCACCTGACGTCAGGAGTTCAAGACTAGCCTGGCCAACATGGCGAAACCCGTCCCTACTCAAAATACAAAAATTTGCCGGGTGAGCAGGCGGGTGCCTGTAATCCCAGTTACTTGGGAGGCTGAGGCAGGGAGAATTGCTTGATTCTCCATCTCAAAAAAAAAAAAAAAAAAAGGCAATTCACATTTTCCGAAATAAAACCTAAAAAGAAGTAAAATCCAAATGAAATAAGAACTTTAATAGAAGTTCTGATTTTAGTTGCAATATCTGCTATTAAAAAATTATCTAATTAAATTCAAGTTCATTACATTTATTCAGCATGTTGGTAAACAGGAACAATGAGGTGGTTTTTTTATGAAAATCTGAAATATTCTGTTTGTTGCAACCTGAAAGGTTGCTTTAGCATCTAATTTACTTTGGTATTTTGACTGTCTAATATTTAAAAAACTGATTTAGAGACAAAGTTATGAAAATCACAAAGAACTTTTCAATTAAGCTGATAGTTGCAGGAGAAACTGTGGTAAAAAGATTGTCACAAAATACATTAAGATATCACAAGTGCTTTCAATTAGATCCTTTGCAAGTCACTGTGAAAACCAATGGACCAGATGATTTTTCATTGACATCTAGTTTAAAAATGCACAAGGACTTTAGATTTAAAGCTGTCTGAAATTTTTTTTGTTTTTGAGACGGAGTTTTGTTCTGGTCGCCCAGGGTGGAGTGCAGTGGCATGATATTGGCTCACTGTAACCTCCACCTCCTGGGTTCAAGCAATTCTCCACTGCCTCAGCCTCCCGAGTAGCTTTAGGGAGGGATTACAGGCACCTGCCACCACACCCAGCTAATTTTTGTATTTTTGGTAGAGACGGGGTTTCACCATGTTGGCCAGGTTGGTCTCAAACTGCTGACCTCAAGGGAGCCTCCCATCTTGGCCTCCCAAAGTGCTGGGATTACAGGTGCGAGCCACAGCGCCCAGCTGTTCTTTTAAAAATTGTATGCTAATTATATAAGCCCCTTTGAAAACAATCAATTGATAATAATTTCTCACTTATTTCATTCATCCCCTGCTCCCTCAACCATGTCCCACCCAACTTAATCACTTAGAATTTTAATTCTTTCCTGAACATTAGTGTTCCACCACTTTCTTGCCCTTTCCCCATCTTATAAATATGAATATAAATTTCCTAAACTTACTACTTTAAATGTATCTAACCTTTTTTATAACCATTTCTGCTGTTATCTGTACACTGTCTAGTCCTTCTTTGTCGTCCTGGGAAAACTGATCCCTGACTTGAGATCTCTCTCTTCCTCTGTAAAGACAGATGTAAAGTAACTATTTAGAAAACACGCCATTTCTTTTTGTTATCAGAAGTACTCATACTGAAATTTTTTATGCAGACCTGAAACAATCATTGGTCATATATTCAGAAAGGTTTTATATACGTACCTGCGTTGTCTTTGCAGATACTGGAAGAGCTACTATTCTCATTACTTTGGTATAGGTGCTGAGTTCTAGTCTCTTGGGGTACAGATGATGTTTGAGTCATTCCTTCTTCTAAGGCTTGCTTTATCCAGCGCTATAATTGGAAAAGAACCAGAGAATTATCAATAATTATTTAAAACCATTTAGTAAACCTGTTTTAAATGTACATCAACTGGTGAGTGATACAATTCAACACACTAATTCAGTTACACAGTCAAGCATTTTATTGTCTTGTGTCTCAGCATATTGGAACATTGTCCTATCAATTCCTTTTAACTGACAGAATTGAGGAAAACTGGATTACATATAATGAGATCCCATCAAAAGACAAAAACCAATAAAAAATGATTACATCTTTTCATACTGTTTGGGATGGTGTAAAACGGCAAGACTTAGGAAGAAATCTTAACATTTATTTAGGAGAGACTCTGATCGTATAGAATAAAACTAACACATAAAATAAGTGCCTAGAAGGAAGATAAAGATCTCTTAAAAGTTGTCTGCCCTGTGCTGGAGACAAGTGAAGAGGTAATAAAAAAGATTCATAGGAAGACTTTGGATGAGAATTAACAGCTCTTCACTACAGGTACCAAAAGGTTTATCTCAAATGAAATAACCTATGGGATCTCCCCTCCAACAAGTAGTTTGGTTAAATTATGCATGAGTAATGCAAATCACAAAATGAACTTCTGTAGACATAAAAAAAAGGGAGAAAGTCAAAAAGAAGACCTATCAGTCACAAGTTTTTGGTAGTAAAGATTAGAATAATAAATTGACGAGAAATAAATTTAGGTGAGATAGTAAGCCTGCAAAGATTAGGATAGTAAGATTATGCATCCTGTGGAAGACAGAAAATTTCTTACCTGTAATTGTGTTCTCTTAAGATATACAGTTGTAGGTTGCTCACCACTCTGTGGCTCTCCTGCCCTGACATAAGACAGATCGAATTTTGATAAACATCAATTTCTGAGTAAGACCCTCCCCCAACAGGAAGAGCAAAGGTGAATTATTATAATTTATACCTTTAGAGAACATGTATTACAGGTAAGTAAATATTCTCTTCACCAAAGAGAGCAATTCTTATAGATTTTCCCTCTTAGAAACCTAGGAAATAATCCACAAAAATTTTACCGAAAAAAAAAAACAAAAAACAAAAAACTTACGCCATACAAATGTCATTGTGGCTGGCCAAATGAAAGCAAAACTAATACTGTAAACATTTGGAAGGAAGAGTGAACAAGTGTATAAAAAAGAGCTCTCAATGGTAATTTGAATTCATCACATAAACATTTTAGGATACAACCAGGTCTCTGAAAAGCAAACACAAAAACAAAATCAAAAACCCCCAAGAACGAACTCTCTTAGATACAGAATATTGATGTAAAGATGAATTGTCAGAACCACACATATAAGCCTTAAAGCTTAGAAGAGAACTTAGAAGTCATCTTGTCCAAAGCACTCATTTTATAAATGGAAAAATTAGGCTCAGGAGTGAAAAATCTTTTGTTATAGCCACCTTTAAGTTTTTCTTTTCAAAGCAGAAAACAGACTCATTTGGGGTCACTGAGCTTTCCTATATGACTAATTTTTTAATATTTCAGGGTCTAGTAGATGTACTCATAAAAGAATTTACATTCTGGATCTGATGACTACAAAAAGGGAACATAAAACCAGGAGTATTCTAGAAGAAAGATGCTACCATGGTTAGCTATGAGACACAGCAAATACGATCAAACCTACTTCTCCAGGTTCTGTTGTATAATTTTACAATATTTCAGGACTCATATAAAAAAGGAACATGGACATTTGTTTGTATCTAACAAGATACAATTAACCTCATGGATAATAAGTTAATTTTAAATGCAGCTACTCAGCAAGTTGTTAAAATCAAAAGAACATTTCTCCCTTCTCTGAAACTCTGTATTAAAGTATATTGCAAAAGAGTTTTCTGGAAGGCTCAAAGATGGATAAATGTTTTAAAAGTCTCATTATTATGGGGAAAGAACACGGAAGTAATACAGGTTTTGGAGTCCAAAAGCCCTGGCTTGACACTTGGCTGTGAGGCTGGGCTCAATGACTCATATCTGTAATCCCAGCAGAATGGGAGGCCAAGGTGGGCAGACTCCTTGAGCTCAAGAGTTTGAGATCAGCTTAGGCAACATAGCAAAACCCTGTCGCTCCAAAAAATATGAATATTAGCCAGGCATAGGGGTGTGCCTGTGGTCCCAGCTACACAGGAGGCTGAAGTAGGAGGACCACTTGAGCCCAGGAGGTCAAGGCTGCAGTGAGTCTGTGATGATGCTACTGCACTCCAGCCTGGACAACAGTGAGACCCTGTGAGCCCTCACTACCCCCCACCAAAAGAAATTTGGCTCTTGTCACTAGCTGCCTCACTTTGGGCAAGTTACCAAACATTTCTGAGACAAAGCTTCTGGATATATAAATTTAGGAAAATGATTCCAATTTCATGAATAGTAAGTGAGACAATATACGTGAAGAAAGCTTATAGTACAGTACTGAACACTCAGCAGGTTTTCAACGAGTCCTGGTTCAACTAAATTTCAATGTTATGTTTGGAGATTTACAGATAATGCTCCAGTGTATAAAATGAAATATTAATATGAATGTAAAGCAGTGTTTCATTATCAGTCAGAATGGTTTTTCTAAGAAGTCTGGAGACCAAATGCCCTATACACATTGTGTTTAGAAGAGGAGTTTAGAGAGAACAAGGTAAAACACTACCGAAAGCCTTGTTGGCCACTTATAAATGTTTTTAAAATAACAGCTGAGGATCTAAAAAATGATATACTATAAAATGCTTTTTAAAAACTATGATTCAATTTAGAAACTCCAGGGATATCATAAAATGGTCTGTCAAATACTTGAATTCCTCCTCTTTTCAGAAGTAGCAAAATAATAATGATAAAAATAAAAATAAACAGTATAAGAATCTGAGTACAACTATACAGATACAACTTTAATTTGTCCTACACTGGTAAGTTTTTAACTTACGAGGCCAGGCCCTTACCTCTTTAGTGAGATATGAAACAGTGAGCCTATGACCCTATTAGAAATATACATTGTTCTAAATAATCCCATGGAGGGCTGTTTTTCTCACCTATCTGATTAACTTATATTCTGAGGGATTTTCTGAATTTTATTACAATTTTGTTGAATAATGAAAATGTTCTTAGGTTCTGCATTAGATAAGACCTCTTTAACCAATCTAAGAACTCTTCTTCACTGCCATAAAGCCAAGTTCAATTCTAGCTAAGACATTCAATTTCATTGTATTTTGCCTCATAAAAAGCTGTATTTAAAAAAATAGACTCTTTATATGTGAACAGCACACAATAAAGCAATGATTTAAACTTAAACAGTTTTTAAAGACCCTATTTAAATAGTCTTGTTATGATAATCCTGTGTACGCAGCCTAAACTCTTCCTAAAGAGTTTAGGAACCTTATCTAACCATGACACATAGATAAAAGTGCTTGAGTAGAGCCTATATAAATGAGATTAAGGATAGTCAGATACATTTGGAGAATATAACACAGATTTGTGTTAAATGGAATTTCTATCTGTTGTCTGTAGAAATTTAAGGATGTGCTATAGATAGAAGTATAAAAGCAGAACCAGGTTAAAAAAGCTTAAAGAAATGCATTTTCTACCAGATTTGAAGTTACGGTCCTAGACACATGTTTTTGGTTTTTATAAGTCTCTGCTAGTTGGAAAAGATGGAAACAGAAAGACTGCAACCCAGCATTAGAATTATCAAGAAGGAATTTCAATTCAAGAGCCTAGTTCATATTATTTGCAGCTCAGATTTCATTACTAATCTGTACTAAATAATCACCTACACTCCTAAAAGGACTAAAATAGGAGACTGTATGACCTGGCTTGGTAAGGCGCTTCAACAGTTAACATCCTTAAAAATGGTCAAATTTCTCTTTAGGAATTCTTCTACTAGGGTTTCCCCGAACAAACCAATGAGTGATTCCAATACTTAGGTAAGATGTGCAGTTAGGAAAAGACTTTCTGCAATGTGCTGCTCATTCAGCAGTAGCGTCCTTCCTTTTTGCAGATTCCTATTGCCCTCCTCCCCTCCATATCCCACACCACTTTGGCTCATCTTTCATGCCCCTCTCCCCCCGAGAAATAATTTCTGTTCTTTGGGGAAAGAGAAAAGCTTTAAGTTTGGAGGAGTCAGGGAAGACCTGCCTGGAGTTGGAGACTTCATCACATCAAATAATCTATATGCAGCATCCTCATGTACGTGATGCCAGTGGAGGAGGGCAATGGCAGACACTGAGGAAGGCAGCCTGAATCCAGATCTGAGGATAAGAGAAAAGGGTGTTCCAGGGAACAGACTCTACCTCAAAGGAAGACCAAATGAAAGGGTGTCCTATACTTCTAGAAACACGGAAAACAACATCATAGATCTGAGGGAGTGATCTATTCCTAAGAGACACCTTTGGAAAATATGCAGGGCTTCTGGGAATTAAGAAAGAGCATTCCAAAACACCACCAAATGCTACTGCCACTAGATCCAAAAACAGTAAGTAACTAGAAAGAGGAGAAAGAGGCAGAAACAGAGAGGGAGAGACAGTCTTTTAGGGTAGATTCCATATTCTCTGGGAATAAACAGTCCGACTTGTCATTTGATCAAGGAACAGGAATTATGCCAATTACAATAGGATTTTTCCTCTAATTTACTTCAAGTGATGATAGTGGATAATAGTGGTTCAATTGATTCAAAACACAATTTAATTACTTTTCATTTATGCAACAGTGTTCTAGAGGACCCAGGGCCTAATCTTACACAATCATCATAAATGGACATGTTAACCCATACTACAAGAGCACACACAAAATACATCCGTCCCTACCCAGTCATCCACTGCTGTGTGCTCTCCCTCAGGAACCTCAAAGGTTCTCAGAAGAGACATCAGTGACCAGTCACAAATCTGAGCACCAAAAATGCAGCATATTCATTCCACCATAGTCTCACAGACTCTTGAAGAATCAGTATTTATGGCTGAACAACTAATTCATTATAAACTCACATGGGCAGAGTGGCTATTACAGAACATGTTATTTATGTCATGATGACAGGAATCTTAGGCTTAAAAAAAAAAAGCGCACACACACAAACACAACACACACACAACACAGACATACCTTCTTACAGGAGCTGAATGTGCCATCAGGCAGAAGGGGCCTTCGACGTCTCTCAGGGATAAAGGGTGAGCCAAAGCGAATGTAGTGTTTGGGGGTGGTGCAAATTAATGGGGAATGGATAAGACCTGGTAACATGTTTAGGGTCGTTGCCAGTACAGTTGGATCCGTCGTGATACGTAAAGGGCACTCAACAGGGCACTCTTGCTTCTCTGCTTTGTCATTCAACCATTCTGTAACTAGATACTAACGTAAAAAAGAGATCATTAATTTATAAATCAACAGGTAGCAGTGTAGTTCATAAAGACAAATGTCATCTAGAAACTAGGACAGAGGGAGATGCAGCAGCTACAGTATGAATTGGGCAACCAGAACACAAGGATATCTTCCTTCACCCTCTCCACGTCCACTAAGAGAGGAATAATTTCACCTATCAATGATTTAAGCTGACTAAAAATAAGGAAACAGGTAGCAGGATGGCTCCAGCCTTTGTGTCAAAGCATTTTAGAACTTTCAATCTAATAATATTGAGATTAGTTTCTTCTGGGGATTATAGGTCCTCTCATTTCACTAAGACAGCCCTTGCCAGACTGGACTTATAAAAGATGTATTTGTGACTCACCTTTTTGGTTTTGGGGTATTTAGATGCAGCACGGTTGACATGGGATCCAGTAATTGACACCACAGTTGGGTCAGACCCTGTTAATGGCCTGTTTTCTCCTGAACTGTCTATACTTCCAGCTTCAGTAGGAGTTACTAAACTGTTACTTCCTCCCTCTTCTAAGGCAGCTTGTGACAATTCTGCCTGCTGTGCATTGGCCTGTTTCTGACGCTTTAGTCTTTGGGCTGAACTGGTCCTGTACCGAGAAATTCGACTCTTCGGCCGGGGCCTAGAAGGCTTTGCTGGAGGTGGCTTGGGGACTGGTTTTTCTGCAGCAATATCCTGTAGCAATAGTAGGGTCAGATGTTTACCAAAAATGTTTTATCAGCAAACAGTCTAGTTTCCTATTCACGTTAAGCATTCAGAATGTCTACTGATGAAAACTATAAGGATTAGAAACACTAATTTAAAATGTAATTCTTGGCCAGGCGCTGTGGCTCACGCCTGTAATCCCAGCACTTTGGGAGGCTGAGACGGGTGGATCACAAGGTCAGGAGATCGAGACCATCCTGGCTAACACGGTGAAACTCCGTCTCTACTAAAAATACAAAAAAATTAGCTGAGCATACTGGTGAGCGCCTGTAGTCCCAGCTACTCGGGAGGCTGAGGCAGGAGAATGGTGTCAACCCAGGAGGCGGAGCTTGCAGTGAGCCGAGATCGCACCACTGCACTCCAGCCTGGGTGACAGTGCGAGACTCCATCTCAAAAAAAAAAAAAAAAAAAAAAAAAAAAGTAATTCTTAAATGCAAAAATGTATACACTTAAATGAGCTAAAGAGGCTAGGGACAAACGTTTGGGTTATTTCTATTTCTAATAAGCATTTATAAAATAGGCCAATGAAATGGTTCCAGTTACACAGTTAATGGCCTTATTTATTGTGATAGAGCGAAGGTGAAAAAACTGATTTTAAAAATTCCAAAAATTAGGTAATTGACATTAGCAAAGGTAAGGATGTCTAAGCTCTGAAGTCTTTTCAACTCTTACCCCTGCTTGGGAAGACCTCCGGGTATTCACACCAACACTCTGGGGGGTGCTTGGGATGGTAACATTTGAAGCAGAGTTGCTAACTTCAGATTCAGGGGCTTCAGTTTTTGTTTCTTCACCAACAGGAGTCTCTGAAGTGGTTGTATTAATCTCTACATCAGAGTTGCTCTGTTCCAAAGGCTGATCTCGCCGCTTCTTTCTTTTCTCTAAGTTTTCAAAAGCATGCATGATGGCTTCTACTTTTCTATCTTCCCTGGTCTAGAAAGAAATAGTATTGGTGTAGAAGAAAGCTTCAAATGAGGACGAGGGGACAGCCTTTATAAAAGTATTTTTAACGGAAATTTACAGAAATTCATTTAACTACCAGTAAGATGACACATATAACTTGGAAAACACAAGAAAAAACTAAAAATAAAATATTTCATGTTAAATGTGGGGAATAGTTGTAAATAAAGGCAAAGTCAAACATAAACTTTTCAAAAAGGGTCAATTATTTTGAAACTTTTTACTATGAAAACAGGATGGGTGCGGTGGCTCATGTCTATAATCCCAGTACTTTGGGATGGGTGCGGTGGCTCATGTCTATAATCCCCAGGTGGGAAGATCACGAGGTCAGGAGATTGAGACCGTCTTGGCCAACATGGTGAAACTCCATCTCCACTACAATACAAAAAATTAGCCAGGTACGGTGGCACATGCCTGCAATCCCAGCTACTTGGGAGGCTGAGGCAAGGGAATCGCTTGAACCTGGGAGGCAGGGGTTGCGGTGAGCTGAGATTGCGCCACTGCACTCCAGCCTGGCGAAAAAGCAAGACTCGGTCTTAAAAAACAAAACAAAACAAAAAACTCATCAAATCAGGGTCATAAACACACAGGATTGGTTTCAGCATAAAAGCAGAAAATTTTAGTTCATACGACTAAAAGGGTTTAAAAAAAATTCAAAACTCACACAAACCTAGAAAACTCCTAATTCAGAGCAAACCAACTATAATACATTTTGATTCTGACTAGCCAATTTTTCGGAAACCAGACTGTTATAAAAAAAACCTCTTAAAACCATCACTAGATAATAATCACTAGAAAACTACTGTGTGTATAAAGAAAAATAAATCAAAGAATTATAATAAAATCTTTATTATGAAAAAGCCCAAATTATAACCTCCAGGTCAAATCAATGAGATGATACAAAGGTAAGAGAACAGAAGAACATGATGGAGGTAGCAGGAATAAGAAGGAGCAAAGGAATGTCACAGTACTCACCCTCCTGCTATGAGCTAGGTTCTCCTGGTCATCTATAACCTCTTCTTTCTCTTCTTCTGGTTTTTCTTCTGGATTGTCTACTTCCTTTAAGATAGAGGCAATATTCAGCTGTACTCAAGCTCTGAGAAAAAATCAATCTGTTTTATTCTGGTAGCTTAAAACTCTCTATAACAATCTCTAATGCTTTCAAGTGTTAACTCATGTGAGGCCACATAGTAAACATAAATGATAACCCCTATTCTCTGGTACAAAACCAGCAAAGGATGTTTTTGACTTTGTAAAACAGAAAGAAATGAATGAACACAATACACCCACATTGATATAAAGGGCATTAAGTGTTACTATAGCTCCCCTACTTAAACCATGTGGCAACTCAGGTTCCTCTTCCTTCAGAGGATTGATGACATAGCATCATCATTTGACCAGGGGCGATTACCTCATGATCACTGGATACAGTTACTTTTTCTGGAACTTCTTGTGATTGCTGGTCATTATTCTCCTCTGGAGCCTCATTCTGCTGCTCCATCTCTAGCTCTTTCCGTCGTGCTTTTCTACGTCTAGTCTCTGCTCCAATGGTGGGTAGGCTTGGAGGAGGTGGTGGGAGTGGCAGTTCTGTAGCATTAGGATTCCTTTTTTGTATAGGACAATTCCGGTTTCCCTTGTGACAGGCACAGTCCACTTTATAATTACTGCTCCAAAGAAACAACCAAAATGCCTGTCTCAGTACCCTTGAAATTCAGTTACATTATCCATTTACCCTCTCAAAATTTCAGCACAGTAATTTCCTCTGATACGATCTCTGAATAAGTTAAACAGAGAAATTAGAGAGTCCTATACTTTTGTTTTTCTTTTTATCGAAGATGGAGTCTCACTTTGTCATCCAGGCTGGAGTGCAGTGGTGCATCACAGCTCACTGTAACCTCTGCTTCCTGGGATCAAGTGATCCTATTACCTCAGCCTCCTGAGTAGCTGGAACTACGTGCCCAGCTAATTTTTTTTATTTTTGGCAGAGATGGGGTTTTGCCTTTTTGTCGAGGCTGGTCTCGAACTCCTGGGCTCAAGTGATCCTCGAGCCTTAGCCTCCCAAAGTGCTGGGATTACAGGTATAAGTCACCGCGCCTGATGTAACACTTTCAATATTCTGTCTTTCTCTGTGTAACCCCAATTCTACTCCATGGTCAGTGGGAAAAAAAAAGAAAACCCTCCCTAAATCCAATCCCCCCAGTGGTTTATTAGCTATTTAGTAGGCAATGAATCAAGGATAAAGGCTGATGTGGCCATACTCATCTTGTGCCCACCATTACATGTCCTCACTTTTACCTACTAATTCTCTACTTCTTAAAACCTTTTCTTTTCATTTTCCTTGATGAATTAAGCAGAACATCTTTTTTCTTATACCTGGGCCAAACATCACATTACCACATAACCTCTATTTTGCCCCAAATGACCAAGGAACAAAAAGCATATACTTTATAAAATCCACCACATATTCATGTATGAATTGCCATTTATGGTTTTCTGCACTGTCATATACAGCTAGATAACATGGTTTCTGTGGATAGGGTGGATCTTTAAATCCCACTCCTAGCTTTATAAGGGTATAATTGACAAATTTAAAGTAGAGATAACACATTAAATTCTGTATTTTTTTTTAAATGGACTCTGTTGCCAGGTTGGAGTGCAGTGGCGCGATCTTGGCTCACTACAGCCTCTGTCTCCCAGGTTCAAGTGATTCTCCTGCCTCAGCCTCTCGAGTGGCTGGGACTACAGGCACATGCTACCACGCCTGGCTAATTTTTGTATTTTTAGTAGAGACAAGGTTTCACTGTTGGCCAGGAAGGTCTTGATCTCCTGACCTCGTGATCCGCCCACCTCAGCCTTCCGAAGTGCTGGGATTACAGGCATGAGCCGCTGTGCCTGGCCTAAATTCCCACTTTATATGGTCTCTGACATAAGTACTCAGTGCATAACAACAGGATGCTATTATAATTTCCAGGAGTTTCTCATACATATATATCCATTTTGCTATTCTTGCTAAAAAGGCATAAGTGAAAACACTTTTGTCAGGAAACTTGTGAGCAGTATCATGTAAGGTATCCATATCTCTAAAAAAAAAAAATCTTGTCTTTTCCTTTACAATTTCTAGGCAGAAAACTCATTAGTCATGGAAAGATTAAGTAAACAAAGGAAAAGGCAAGAAACAAAGCAGACTAGAGTGAACAGCTTAATATATAAGACAAGGACATTCATGTTAGGAAAGGTTTTTGAGATCTTACCAGTTACTATACTCATAATCAAATGCTATGGTGACCTCAGCATCCTTGGTGATGGCAGACACAGCATAGATGCACAGGTGAATCATCCCATCTGCAATCATGTGTCGCACCTGTGTGAAAAGGCATCTGGTTGGATTTTTCACAAAGACCATGAACTTTCCGTAACAGAAAAAAACCATACTTTCTCTCCATTTTAGAGTTATGGTAATCTTTATTTAACTCAATCTTTTTATCTGAAACTATTATACTGTACTGGCTTGAAAATTTATGATACTTCTTGAAATACGTGGAGAAACCTTGAGATGTTAGAAATCAGGGTAAAAATCTCTACTTTCACATCTTTTTTTTTTTTTTTTTTGGAGATGAAGTCTTGCTCTGTTGCTCAGGCTGGAGTGGAGAGGCACGATCTTGGCTCACCTCAACCTCTGCCTCCCGGGTTCAAGCAATTCTCCTGTGTCAGCGTCTTGAGTAGCTGGGAATACAGGCACATGCCACCATGCCCAGTTGATTTTTGTATTTTTTTTTTTTTTAGTAGAGACGGGGTTTCACCATGTTGGCCAGGCTGGTCTCGAACTCCTGACCTTGTGATCTGCCCGCCTCAGCCTTCCAAAGTGCTGGGATTACAGGCATGAGCCACCGCGCCCAGCCGCTTTCACATATTATAGCTGTTTCTAGCTCCACCAGAGAATTAAAATTCCTTAGCCAGTAAGTAAAGCTCTGTGGATTTTCTTGCTTTATTTGATGTGGCTGCTCTGAGTAATGAATTCTAGAAATGCCTAGATCCTCTCATAGAACACTACTTACTAAAATCTAAAGAAGCTACAACCAAATAACTTAGTTAGGCCTGATGACATCTACTTACACCGTATGGCAATTTCTTTAATACAACTACACTTGATTTTCTTATTCAGTCTAGCTTTCTCCTTAGCAAATGCTAACTTGCTCTTTTCTATTTCTGCCTTCTCTAAAGAAAATTCTTTCCTTGCTCCCATTTTCTCAGTATAAAAGCACCATTACTTTTGTTTTTCACCTCTCACAATGAAATATCACGACTATTATCTACAGACCTTTATCTGAGTGAAGTTTTCACACTGTTTCTTCAGTAAGCTTGTCATTTGATGGTTCCAGTCAAAGGGAAGTTGCTACAGATATCTTACCTCTGCATTTGGCGTACATGATCTTCTGATGAACCGAGCATCATTACCGAAAGTACGGGCATCCACACACATCTCTACACCATTGAATTTTGAGTAGAAGAGCACAAAGGGGTATGGTCTAGGGATATAATTAAAATTCCTGTAATTCTCAACACAAAAAAGAAGGCCACCCCATGACTCCAAATATGAAGTATATGCTGAGAGAAGCAGCAGCAGTCTTTTACAATGCCTAAACTTGGAAAACATCACATGCTTGTCTGCTTTTGATTAAAGAACAAGCACAAAGCAAGGAATGCTTGGCTTGGAAAGGAGTTGTCACTTTATACATTAAACAATTTGCAGATTTACTTGTACTTCTCTACAAATAGCAGACAGGCGTGAGCTTATCTGAGTTGTGATTTTTTTTCTCCCAAGAGCATCCTATCAAACAGAATGATTTTTACAACACTGGTCAACCAGGTCCACCTTAGCCCTCACTGCTCAATGAATGATGTTCTTACTTTTTGAAGAAATGCCCATTGACCTCAAATTGCTGTCGTAACATGACTTTCCCACGATACTCTATTATAAGAGTGTCCAAAGCCAAATCTCTTGCAGCCCTCAGGATCTTCCGGTGCTTTTGAACACGAGTGACTCTTCCCAGCTGTAACTGAATAAAACCAGAGCAGTAACATTAAACAACAGCAAGAACACCTTAGTAGACACTCAAATTATTTCATAATTAAGGAAAACATGCTAATATTTTCAGGTTTTATCTGTATATGTTATTTAGATCAATGATGAGAAATTTTAAAATGTGACAAAAGCTCAATTTTTCTAAGAGACATGCTACATCTAGTGAAACTGCCTCCCCAGAAAAGGCAACATAAAAAAACCCAAAAAACAAACAAAAACAAAACAACACAAAAACACAAAAAACCATGATTAAAATTTCAGTGACTCTATCTCTAATAAAGTTGGGAAAGAACATGCTTAACTTTCTATAAATCTTAGATAATTCCTACCTAGGTTATACAAAATTTCCCATACTAAGTCATCTTTTTTTTTTTTTTTTTTTTTTTTTAAAGAGACAGGGTCTCACTCTGTCACCCAGGCTGGAGTGCAGTGGTGCAACAATCATAACTTACTATAACCTCAAATTCATTCAAGTGATCCTTCCACCTCAGCCTCCCCAGTAGCTGGGACTTACAGGTGTGTACCATCACAATGGCTAACTTTTAATTTTTTTTGTAAAGAGAGGGTCTCACTATGTTGTACAGGCTGGTCTTGAACTGCTGGCCTCAAGCAATCCTCCCACCTTGGCTTCTTGCCAAAATGTTGTATTCTAGGAGTGAGCCACTGCACACAGCCTCAATTCATCTATTTTTTATTAATAAAGGTAGTTTAAAAATATGTATCCAGATAGTTTCCAGTTAATATAACCTACTTTTGGTTACATATGATCAACACCTGTCTAATCTGTTATTCTATGGCCTTGTACATTTGGAAGGAACAGTAATTCCAATCCATTACCCTCTTTCTGGGTTCTTAAAATTTCAGATACTTAGAGAGTCTTCAACCCTTTGGTGCTTACCTGCATTTGGGAACCAATAACTGTGTTATTACAGGCCAATTCAGTCTTATTAATAGTGTCTAAAATAGTAGGTTTGCCCACAAATTCCTTGCTAGAATGTAGGTGTTGTTCAAGGGCGTTCTGTACATCTGCACTGTACTGATTAGTGAAAGCTTCTTCATACTGGTCAGTCCATAGTCTTATCCGATTTTCCCAGCCCTCAGTTGTATTCTCATCTAAATTCTGTGCTTCAGAGGGAGAATTCTGTAGAAAACAAATTCAGGGAGGTTAGTAAAGTCCATGCATAAATAGGGGGTTGGGAATGGGGGTGGGACAAGTTGGGGTTCCAGAGAAAATCTATCACTTGGCAACTGATGTGGCATAAAAGAGTAATGGACTGGGAGTCAGAGGATCTGGTTTCTATCATGCTTTTGTTACCAATGAGAGGTGAGACCTTGAACGACTTCTTTAAACGGGGAAGCTCAGTTTCTCCATTTATAAAGTAAGAAATTAACTGGAATCATAGTTTTACCCCATCACTGTGATTTTATGACCATTTTAAAGTCATAAAAATCAATTTTCTTACCAAAAGACTGACATCAAGTTCATAAGAAAATCTTCATAAAAATGAACAGTAGAGACCTCACATTTACCACTGCTTAAATTTTTCATACTCACTCTGTGTTGGTGTTAGCCCAAACTGGTTTTTTGACTATTCTCCAGGAGAATGAATGTTTTTGTGTCACTTATTATTTTCATAATTCATGTTCTTTCTAAACCTACATGTGACCTTAATCAGTCAATCTCATCAATCCAATCATAATCTTACTGCCCATATAAAAAGTTATTATTTGAGTATATCTTTCTAACACCCTATTTTCAACATTTTAAATTACCACATTCTAAATAATCTGAAGAGGTGAAGTGAGGGGAGAGGAGTAGGTAGGGAGAATACAGAAAATGTCTAAGAGGTACTTTGCTATACTCCTCTAGGAAAACCATTGCCCTCTATGGTGACAGTATTGAGAAAAGATTACAACTCAGGAACAGCTTCCTAGGCAGACAGTGCCTGAGCTACAAAGACAAAGCTTAAGCCCAATACATGCTCTCCTCCATGGTGTTCAAGACTTAAGTGCCATCAGAAAACAAAACAAACACTGACAGTAATGATATCATGCTAGTGATGATTAGAAGGAAAAGACACTGTAGTACCAAAGCTACTTGAAAATCCACGTCCACATTAAACTTGCAAACAGGCACAACAAAATTAAATATACTTTCCATGAATGGCACAGAAAACACGGATGCTTATCATCACACTTTCTTTTGCCACTTTTGCATCACTGTTGCTGACTGATTATTGTCTACTATCCTTTCTGCAAGGAACAGGAGTATGGAAGAAAAAAAAAAATCAACACTATTATTTCCACATTTCTTACTAGAGTCCAAAAGACTGAAAAATAAACAGAGGGATCTAAAGAAACACGTAAGGCCAACATACTGACAATCAGAGTATCACCTGCTTGACATCAGTAGCAGTTATGCAAAAGAATAGTGCAAAACCTTAGGCTTAACGGAGCTTACAGACTGGGGGATTGGCAGTGTTCAAACAATATTCCCAGCTTTAAGTAGCAATCATTAAACTTATGACTTGGTAAGTGTACTGTATTCTGGAAGCCTCTGTCACAGTATTTGCCATTGTTTACTAATCTCACTGTGTGTTTACTCTGCTGTCCCATCCTTCAAGGCATTACAGACTCTACCTCAGCTGGGTTTAGAGCAGTGGTTCTCAATTGAGGGAAATTTTGCACCCAGGTGACATTTGGTAATATCTGAAGACATTTTTGATAATCTCAACTGAGTGTATGAGTGTTACTGGCATCTAGTGGGTAGACACCAGGGATTCTGTTCACATCTTGAAAGCACAGAACAGTCCCTTCCACAACACAGATTTGGTCCAAACTGTCAGCAGTGTCAAGACTGAGAAACCCTGATTTACAATTAAGTCTTCAGTAGGGAAGCTGCTCTTGACACTGGGATTAAAAATCCAAATGATATTTTTTTTCTAATTCTTACGGCTCCCACCTGGATCACTGGAGGAGTTTTAAACTAGTAATTCTGAGCATAAAATTTATAACTCAACTTAGAATTAAAAGACTCAAAATGACTAGTAATTGTTTTTTTTTTCTGTCTAAATTTTAACACACCTATGAGGCTATCAACCTCCCAAAACTGAAAGCAAAATATGGGGTTTATGTGCAGTTTTCTGGTAGAGCCAGTCTATAGCTTTCAAAAGGTTTTGAGCTTCTGGAGATGAGTTATGATAGTTGCTTGATGAGAGAAAAGCATTTAGTAGCCGGGATTAGGGCTATTATCCACCTCCAAAGTCTATTTAAAAGGCCCCTCTCTAAGCAAATGAGACAAAAATAAAGGGGCAGCTAAAGCAAACTTGGCCACTTGCAGGAGACAGATCCAGCAAAGAAATGATTAATTTGTCTTCCAAGACACATCCCAGGCCTCTGATGCCAGGCCTCTGATGGTCTCCCAACACTTTCACAGGTATGTGCAAGTCTGTTTATAGATATTAAGTGAGGTCTTCGAACTTTAGGTAAAGTGCTACCTGTAATCTTTGCTAACACCAGTCACATTGGTGCCGCACATAAAGCAATCCCAAAAAAGCTTATCCTTACTGAATTTTTTTTTTTTTGAGATGGAGTCTTGCTCTGTTGCCCAGGCTGGAGTGGCGTGATCTCGGCTCACTACAACCCCCGCCTCCTGGGTTCAAGTGATTCTCCTGCCTCAGCCTCCCAAGTAGCTGGGACTACAGGTGCCTGCCACCATGCCTGGCTAATTTTGGTATTTTTAGTAGAGATGGGGTTTCACCATGTTGGCTAAGCTGGTCTTGAATTCCCGACCTCAGGTGATCAACTTGCCTTGGTCTTCCAAAGTGCTAGGATTACAGGTATGAGCCACTGAGCCTGGCCTTACAAAAGATTTTAATGTTTATGCCCTATAACTCTCAATAGGAAAGAGCCTGCTTTTGTATCATTTAAGAATATAAATACTTATAAACTCGAATTTAATTCTAATTAAATGCTTTGAAGCCCTCAGTAATAATTTGGGAGGTATTTTTTCCTCCTATATATATATACACATAGGTAAAGGAGGATACCAGACAGCATAATCAAATCTCCTTTTGGCAAACTGTTTTTAATCAACCAGCACCTAACAGTTCTTCTAAACCATTCCACATAATTGCTCTATTCTCCAAGTTCTTTACAAAGTCATACCTCATAAACTCTTTTATTTGGTATCTTAAGAAACACGCTAGCATTATCTAAGTCTTTTCCACCAAACAGATATGCTAAGAGAAAACAGTAATTCTTGTCAGTAATACAAGCTTTCTGCAATTAAAGCCCACACAGTGCTAGGGTAGATGCACAAGAGATCCTATATCATTACCAGAAAACTCCACTCCTAAGGTTGAGTTCAATCACAGTGACAGAACATACCAGCCTCATGTTGTTTGGAAAAATGTCACTTACCCCCTACAAAAGCAATGCATGAAAAACCAATCAATGAAGGCTGATTACAGAAAGGGAAAATATTTCAGAAAATGGCCAAGAAAATCTACTTTGGAGAAAAGCTCTATGAAAACTGAATGGCAACAACTACAAACTAATGAAAAGCAGACTCCAAGATTCCCAGACCATCAATGTCAAGAAAGAAGCTGACCAAAATGCAAGATCACAGTGAAGTAAAACACAGCATCAGCGAAGATTACCCCTTACCTTCATCCGCAAGGACTTCCGGGATCCCTCTCGAAATGCCTATCCCAAGGAGGAAAACAAGTAGAACAAACAAAACTTGGTACCAAGAATGACAGTTATACCTATCTGAGACTAAAACTAAGGCACAAACTAGTGTTCTATTCTGTCCCCGTTTCTCTAGGTAAAAAATACAATGGAATTCCCCAAACTATTATCAAGAATAGGGGTAGCTCAAGGCCAATGAACTCTGAGACTAATTTTAATACTTTCTACTGTGAAGCTAGGTAATTAACAGGGAAGAGCATGCGTCTCTTAAATCCTATATGCACTTCTGATACTAAGAGAAAAAGTAAATAAAAAAACTTTAAAGTTGCAGATTTACCAGTTTTGCAACTAAGAAGGAAACAAAGACCAATCCCCTTAACAAGGGGTGAACAAGTCACCTAGAAGCAACAAAGTTGCTGTGATGGGGAAGAAAGAACACAAACCAGAAGAAGTTTCTCCCGGAGACTTTTTAGCTGAGAATACAGGAAAGTGACCATGACACTGAGGAAGCCTAGAGCATTCAAGAGATGTTTCCTGATTTTTATTTTTTTTGAAACAAGGAAAAACAATCAACCCAAAGACATGAGGCATGTAACCAGGACAAGAATTTCAGACTGTACTTTGGGGTTGAAAGGTGGGGAGATACTGTAAGGATAGTGGAAGCCTAGACTTGAGGCTGCAACACATATGGGCTTGTGCCAGGTAGGGCTGGAATTTCATACCTGGGATGGGGGCTGGAGTAGAAGAAACTTTGAGCCAGTGGTGATGATATGGTGTGGCAGAAGAGAGGTTGGTCTACATGTGTATAACACAGATTAGCTGATTTTTGCAAGTAGAACAAAAGTGGCCCTTCAAATACCTGGATCAAACTTCTTAAAAGAATTTTGGTGCATTCTTGCTCCAAAATTTGAGCTACTTCAGACACTTATATTTATTTTTACCCTACATACCTTGATTTTCTTCGTCTTTGGTGCTGCACGACCCTTTTCTGGACTCTTTTTCCGCTTCTTGGGTTTGGTTCTTCTAACAGTTAAGGTGATGCTTGTAGGTGTGTGCTGTGTTGCCGTATACAACACAGTGGAAGGAGAAAGCTCCTCATCCCAGCTTTCTGTTGCACTGCTATCCCCACCTGAAAAACGACGATTTATTAGTTCAGGTACTAATAGCCTCAAAAGTACATTAAAAGTAGCTTATTGTTTTAGGTGTGCACCACATGCAGTAAGTCATTACTTACATTATTAACTCTCATTATCTGTGAAGCAACGTTAAGTACCCATCTTCCTTATGAAAACAAGATTCTATGTCATTGGCATTAAGCATATAAACCCTATTCCTCACGGTATCTATTTCTCCCCTTGTACTCAGTCTCTAAGCTTCACTGACTCAATCTATAACAATTTGAGACTGGCTAATTTTTAAAAGAGGGATCCATGTTTTTGGTGTTCACAAGGAATACTTTGCTACAGGGCTAAAATGTTCCCAATACATTTCGTTTACAATGAGAGAACTATACAGTGGTCTTGAGAGGACTTCTATCTCTTTCTGTGAAAAGAGCTGGCTGGGGGACCATAGGAACTTATAAGAGGGGTCTTTTTTTTTTTTTTTTGAGACGGAGTTTTGCTCTTGTTGCTTAGGCTGGAGTGCAATGGCGCAATCTCGGCTCATGGCAACCTCCGCCTCCCGGGTTCAAGCGATTCTCCTGCCTCAGCCTCCCGAGTAGCTGGGATTACAGGCATGCGCCACCACATCTGGCTATTTTGGATTTTTAGTAGAGATGGGGTTTCTCCATGTTGGTCAGGCTGGTCTCAAACTCCCGACCTCAGGTGATCCACCCGCTTTGGCCTCCCAAAGTGCTGGGATTACAGGCGTGATCAATTGCACCCGGCCAAGAGAGGTTCTAAAAATGAACATTCAGATCACAGAATATTTATATGTCAAACTGTGGACCTAATCCATCTTCCGCTCACCTGATATGTTGTCCTGCTTCCGCCGATGAAGTCTAATAACCTTCCCCCTGCTCATTCCCCTAAAGAGGGAAAATAAACTTAAAGTAGTCCTTTCAACAGCATGCATCACATCATAGCACACATGGGCGAAGTGTCTCTGCATATGCTACCCCCTCCCTCCCACCTACCAAATGTTTCCAGGACATTAAATTTCATATCAAATTCAATAGCTTTAACATCAATCTCTCATTCCTTGTTGTCAGCAATTCTCACCTAGTGCAGAGAATTCGAGCCAAGGAGCACTAAGGAATCATCTACATTAACAAACACAAGAAAGAATACTTTGAGCTTTTCCCTACTTGTAAGAAACCCTAATCCCAGCAACCCAGACTTAAATTTAGATGGAACAGGATCTTACCTGCACTTGTCACAGTTGAGAAGGAAGCCATCCTGAGAAAGACCACAAGGACACCAGGTAGGTACAGTCTCTCCTTCAGAGTTCGGGCTGTCTCCACAGCGTTCCTCTACGGGCGACGGCAGGCCATTCAGGTCAGAACGAGGGATGATCGTCTGGACAGGGGGAGAAGCAGGAGGTGTCGGAGGAGGAGGGGCTCCGTAATTATGATCCTGAAAATAAGATTTTTTAAATCAACAGTGTCCAAACACTGGCCCCTCTCTCCCCTAAAGTATGGTACATATGGAAAGAAAGAAGAAAGTAGTACCCTTCGTTTTTTGGCTTCAACCAGGAAAGTGATAAAACAAAATGCCAAGGTCAACTGGGACATAAAAACAAGAACAATGATGCAGGGCTAGACGTCCGCTGGAGTCAGGGAAGTGCAAAAGGGGCAACTTCGTCATGCTGCATATAAACATTTCAAGAAAGTCACAATGTATAAGAATGGATTACACTCCAGGAAGATCACTGTTCTGGAGAGAAACAAATGCATACTCACAGCATAAGGCAGTCCTCGACACCCATGCCTCTGAGTGGTCCCATAATTATGAGTGGAATACACGCTCTTCTCATTAACTGCTGGACTAGCCTCCACAGATTCAGGGCTGCACAAAGGCGAAAAGCAATGCATGATAGCATAACACCTAATCTTCCCTTAAACTAACACTTCATTTCCCATTCTAACCCCTCCTCTTTCCACAACCACTAGCCACTAGGATAAGAGAAAGAACTCAGTGAAACAATCTTATTAACATAACTAAGCCTATAAATAACAGTAGGAGTGTTATTAAATGTGGATTTGTGTGAAGCCAGTACAGGCAGATGTCTGAAGGCAGGCACCTGAGATACAAGGTGTCCCTAATGACAAACACAAACGTACCAGCTGAGCGGGGAGTTTCCCCTAGAGAAGCCACTCTGGGCTGGTTTAGACTCAGAACTATTCTTCTTAATTGGATCTCTTAATACTTCCATGAAACCTCACATGACATTTGCAGTGAGTGAGATGATGAAAGTGCCTTCTGCACTGCCCCAGGGACCAGGCCCTCTTCCATTCACTACCAAGACAGGATACCCTGAAGAAAGTACAGGTAAAAACAATGGCATCTTATATTTATCATACCTCTCATCTTGACGAACCCCCAACACCTTTCAAATATTAGAGTAATAATTTCTCATCCACCAATGACATGCAAGCATATTAAGGACAAAATTATTTATCAGCTGCATGATAATACCATAGAACTTCAAAATAAAAACTAAACTGGAAAGTTATGTTAGTCTAGTGACAAATAATAACAACAGTAATGGCCACCATTGTGAACTGCCCATTATTTGTAAGGTGCTTTATATATCTATTAATTCAATTTCAGCAACCACTAAACATGGTATATACCCCATTTTTACAGAGGGGGAAGATGTGGTGGTGAGATTACATGACTTCCCCAAGGTTACATATTGACACAGCTAAGATTTGAAACAAAGTCTGTCTGACTCTAAAGTCTATGCTCTTTCCGCTATAGAAACGAGGATGACATTTAGTCCTTTAAAGAAAATTATTTGAGACCTCTATTAACCAGGCTTAGTGAGAAGCTTGGTTTAGTATCTTTTTGTACCCTTTGTGAGTAGAAAATAAACTATTCAAGCACAATGTATTATTGTAGAATTATACATGTATTCAAACTTAGAAAATTAACATAAGCCTTTACAATAAAAAGGCTTTGATGGCAAAGGATAAAATTCAGGTTTATGGGAAGCAAGAACTTCAACTTTGATTGTTACCTGGTTGGGTTTTAGGGAATACTGAAGGATAATTCAAAAATAAAAAGTTTGTACAGCTTTGCAGAATAGAATAGTAATTTGTAATTTATATTAATTAGAACACAGATTCACAAATTAGAAACTCCGATGATTGGTATAACACAAACTTAGAGATTAATAGGTCTTTCAGGGAGTCAAATAATGCATATTGTTTGCTTGAAATAACAGACATTTTTTCCTGCTTAGAGATATACAATATATAGTATGGCAGGAATAAGTGTGCAGTTCAATGTGGTAATGTCAATTGAGAAGTGAGGGATCAAAGAAAATTCTGAGATGTGTATCCAACTCACCCAGTTATATGCTCCAAAACTGTGAGAAGGGATCTTATTAATAACAGCAAAGGAAATTTCTAGGTGAAGAAGAACTTTAGACAGAGGAAAGTATTCTCTGTTAGTGAGGTGCATGCATTTTATTACTTAAAAGTGTCTGCAAGATGGGAACAGGGGGAGGGGTACATCAAGAATGCAGGTCAGTATTCTTGAGAAAAAGATGATCTGAACATGGCTCACTGAGAGGCAATCATCTCTGAGTATTAGGAAACAGGTGGGGTTTCCTAAATGAAACCAAAGGCAGACAAGCAATAATAAAATGAAGGTATAATTTAGTTTCTATGATGGACAGTTAAAAGAAAGTAATAAATTTATACAACATTGTTAATTTACTAGGTACATTATTAAACAAGTATTCCAAAAGCTGTATATATTTTATATAGATTTTGTACCACTGAACACATGGAGTGAAACATGATAGCTGTTTATTAGGAATGGATTTTTTTTGGGGGGTGGGGACAGGAAAAAGGAAAGTTGCATGAAATCAAAGATGGCCATGGAGATGGAGCTATGCTGGTTGTATCTTACCCATCTCCAAACGGGTAAATATGAACATATGCACTTCATGTGCAAGTCTAGGGAATAAAAATAAAATGTATATTGTGGAGGTTAAAAGGCCATCGTATTGCACAATACTTTCTAGTTAGCACAGCATTGAATATATTGCTGTGCATGCCAAATCTAAAATTTAAACTCTTCTGATGAAGAAACTCTGCAATTTCCATATTGGTTATTGATTAAATACATAGTTAGACATTGACAGGTAACTATAAGATTTCCTAAAACATTCCTTGATATATATACTAGTTTTTATATTTAAAAATATGAATTAAAAATTTGGAATGGAATTACATCTCTTTAGCAGGCAAACACTTTATGCAAATCTAATTACAGCCTTTCTTCTCCTATCACTGAATTGGACACATACACAGAAACCAGGCTCACAACAGATATACTCCATCAACTGTGTTCTAAGTACAACATGCAACCCAGTTGCTATCATGCCATTTCTTGGAAAATGCCTGAAATTCTGTAATGGCAGAATTGGAAATTCAGAAAAATCTTTGCTTCACTTGTTACATCTACAAAATTTCCTACAAACACACACAAAAATAAATGCATATTGCATATAGTTGCCATCGGATTTAAAATCCTATGAAGTCTAGGTCTAGTTAAGTATGCTGCACTTAATACCAGGTTTAATCTTAAAGTGCCCAGGACAGTGAAATAGGCATGATGAAACATTAATAAATATTAATAATTTAACAGAATGGTACGTAGCTAGTCATTGACATTCTTTCCCTTTGTAGAAATGCGTAACTATGTAGCCAGTTACGACTACAGTATCAGAAATCTGTCTGGAGATCATGAATGAAAATGTTTCAGGAAATCCTAGAATACGCTGGTGTTAACAGAGACAGTGCAGTCACATTTGTAGACCAGAAGTATTTTTATTTCTGAAATTACTCCTGGACTCCCTAGCAGTATTTGCGGGCAGTCATGTCTATACTTTGGGGAAAACACCAATTGTAAGATTAACTGCTCTGGGTCTTTTATCTACTAATTCCAAACTTACTGGTTTAACCTCTTTGTTGAAATTTCTCACAAATGTTAATGCTATCTATCTACATAGTTAGACAACCTACATAGTACCAGGTTAGTAGCCGACTTTATAAAAACCTATAAACACAATACAACTGGGCTACCTACTAATGCAGGAAGAGTTTTAAGTACTTTATTTGGGGAAAGAGTTGTAAAATGGTAAGTCTCAGTTACTGATATAACTAAATACCTTTTGCATGCAAAAAAACCCAAACCAAACCAAAATAAAAAAAACAAAAGAAGAAAAAAGCTCTAGAAGAAACAAAATCAACCCTTCCCCACTCCCAACCCTCCTTTCTCCTTTTTATATGGGAAAAAGCCCAAACGCTGCTTTCCGTTTTAGACTACCCCAGAATATTATATACTATTTCTCAGGGTAGCTTTAAGTCTTCCTCTTTAAGGAACTCAGTCAACAGGTAAGTTATATTAGGTGGCTTTATGAAGAAATATACACAATCTTTAATAATATTGTTTTAAGGAAGAAAACCACTATTAATCAGGGTTGCCATTCAACCCAGAAATCTGGTACAGTTGCTTTGCTTTGCTGAAGGGGGACGCATCCCCGGGGACTGTGAAAATGGCAAGAGAAACAGGGGAATTAGAGCAACACCCACCTCACTCAAGAAGTGGCTGTGGGATCAAGAGTCTGAACTGGACCTGAACATATTCAAAACACCAGGATTTTTCCAGCCCAGACCCTAATCCCTGGTACTGCCTGGAATAGACTTGGCTTCTGGGGGTGTGCTGCCCCCTAGGCCCCTTGGGTCTCTTTCGCTGGACTTTCACATCCTGGTGTAGTGCCACTTCGTCTTGAAAGGTAGGGGGCTTCCACTTCCTTTCTGTAAGCAAGGAAGATTGGGTACAAGGGAGGTAAAAGGACAACAGGGGGAATCTGTGAGCAGGGGGAATCTTGGACAACTTAAAAGAGAAGGGATACAAAAGACTAAAAATTTAAAAACTGTGAATAATATATATAAAAGTTGTATAATGAAGGCCTACCTTCATTGTCATTTGGCATTTACATTCTTCAAGAATTGAGAGTATAATTTTAGGGATTGGGCCTTTGGACAAACTCTGAATTCCTAAAGCTGCTCTTAGCTGAAAAGAAAGTTTGGTACCACTGATTTTGAAGGTCCTCTTTCTAGGCAATGAATATTATAAAAATAAACAGATGACACTGCTCTCCATGTTTTCTACCCCAGATGTCAGAAGGTCTAGGCAACCTGCCCATATAGTTTCAACCCCTTTACTCTAGAACAATGGGAAGTACATAGGAAGAGGACTTCAAGGAAAATCAGTTGGAAAGAACACCTTATCTCCCTCCATCAGAATAATCATTAACTCTACAGAAGCAGGTAGTAATACCTACTTTATTCTAATTTTCCCCACCCATTAAAATAAATGAGAATGAATTCCTACTTTGCAACTTTGGTTCTATTAATTATTTGCCCAGAAATACCCCTCTGAAAACTCTTCCTTCCCCTTCTAATTCCTTTTTTCCTCCAGCTTCAATGGGGGTAAAGGGAAAGGTCTAATGTTAATTATAGTGGGACAGGATCTGGTTAAGAAAATACTACATATTATCTTATTAGCTATCCATAAGAAAGTTGTCTCCACACAGACTGGTAATTTACCTACGACCTAGAAAGTAGCACTTACTCTGATCCAGCAGCCATATCTGAGTAGGATGTATCTGGTGTGGTGACTCCCAGAGGGATTGCAATGCTCATGACGTCCAACACAGCAGAGATTGGAAATCACGGGGTCCAATTAATGGAGACTGACCACTCTGAGAGTGGGGGTGAGCTGCAGAGCATCATCCAACATGTTATGGACATGAGGAATCCTACAATAGAAAAGGAAAATATCTAGTAAAATAAATACCTAGTTATCAGATGGTTCTTTAAGTTTATCTTAAATGCTACTGAATATTTTTCTGCATTCTTGAACAAGGCTTTTAAGGGATAGCTATAAAATAAATACAGCCACAGTGTCCCATGTTTACTATGCATTTCATTAATGTTTCACAAAGTAGGGGGCAAAAAGTTATGCTTACTTTTTTCTTCCTTTTCAGTTGAAGGGAAAGGAAGAGTCTGCCCATCTCACTAACCAACGCTTTCTCCCCATTCTAAAACTGCCCAAACAAAATTTTCTGGCAGCCTAGGATCTAGCAAACAAGTTTTAAGATAAAGGATGGTTATTAGAAATATCCTAGTTTACCTAAACTCTTTAAAAATTCAAGATCTTCATTTTTTTCCCTAGGCCACAAATAAACGCAGTTTCACAAGCAGTCAATAATGTTATTTCTTCCAAATTAAAAGAGATCAATTGGTTGTTTATACTTGATTGGAAACAGCTGTTTCTTACTGCCTTCTTTTGTCACTGAACACTCTCTTCCTTCTTTTAAATCATCTTAACTATAATTTTGGGAGAAGATGCAATCATCTTAGCAACTTTATTTGTGGGGTAATAATATGCTGCTAGATATGAACAAAAATGTAAACCAGGAGGAGGCTGTGCATGCGTGGGTGCAGAGGATGTATGGGAAATCTCTGTATCTCCTGATGAATTTTCCTGTGAACCTAAAACTGCTCTAAAAAAGTCAATTGTTTTTTAAAAACAACGAAAAAAATCCCGAAATCACGAGGAGTAGTTTCATGATAAAGACTAAAGAACTGTGTATGAAAAAGCAATGAGGATAGCTTGACATGGTGACCATAAACCAGTGAAATTTGGGAACAGAAAGACTCAGAAATTACTGAAGTAGAAAAAAAGCAAAAATAGATTAAGAGATTTGGAGGTATGGTGCAGAGGGAAACAAGTGTTCTTTGTGTGACTTTACATTAGTAGTTTTACAGTAGTGTAAAAAAACATCAAAAAGATGAAACAAAAAAGCATTTTATGTAGGGGGAATAAAGTCAATGTGAATGTCAAAGGCCCATGTTTAACAAGGACTGTTGCAAAAAAGACTACAAAGAGAGTCATGACTGATGCACTGATTCATAATAAGTCATTAGAACCATTATTAATACTAAAAAAGCTAAAGGAATTTAAAGTACATGATACCGACTGAATCAACCTAGAGGGTTAATGTAAATTTTATTTTTATTTTTTGAGACAGTTTCACTTTTGTTGCCCAGACTGAAGTGTAATGGTGCAATCTTGGCTCATTGCAACCTCTGCCTCCCGGTTTCAAGAGATTTTCCTGCCTCAGCTTCTCAAGTAGCTGAGACTACAGGTGCCCGCCACCATGTCTGGCTAATTTTTGTATGTTTAGTAGACACAAAGTTTCACTATGTTGGCCAGGCATTCTGGAACTCCTGACCTCGGGTGATCCACCCACATCTCAGCCTCCCAAAGTGCTAGGATTATAGGCGTGAGCCACCGTGCCTGGCCGGTTAATGTAAATTTTAAATGACAGATGGTCTGAGATGCTCCAATCTTACTTTGATATACAAAGATTAATGCAAATAAAAAAAAATTGTGGGCTGGGTGCAGTGGTTCACAACTGTAATCCCAACACTTTAGGAGGCCGAGGTGGATCACTTGAGCCCAGGAATTTGAGACCAGCCGAGGCAACATAGTGAGACCCCATCTCTCCAAAAATAGCAAAAAAAAAAAAAAAAAAAATCAGCCAGTCATGGTGATGTGCGCCTGTGTTCCCAGCTACTTGGGAGCTGAGGTGGGAGGATCACTTGACCACAGGAGGTAGAGGCTGCGGTGAGCCATAATCATGCACTGCACTCCAGCCTGGATGATGAAGTGAGACCCCTGGGTATGATAATACGCCTGTTCCTATACCCAAATGGAGGTGACATATAGCTGGGCTGGCGAATGACTGGGCCAGGCGAAGTGGCTCATTCCTGTCATTCCAGCACTTTGAGAGGCTGAGGCAGGTGGATTGCTTGAGCTTGGGAGTTGGAGACCAGCCTGGGAAACATGGTTAGATCCTGTCTCTACTAAAAATACAAAAATTACCTGGTGTGGGCCAGGTGCGGTGGCTCATACCTGTAATCCCAGCATTTGGGAGGCCAAGGCGGGTGGATCACCTGAGGTCAGGAATTCGAGACCAGCCTGGCCAATGTGGTGAAACCCCTTCGCTACTAAAAACACAAAAATTAGCTGTAGTGGTGCACACCAGCAATCCCAGTTACTGAGGAGGCTGGGGCAGGAGAATCGCTTGAACCCAGGAGGGGGAGGTTGCAGTGAGGTGAGATCACACCACTGCACTCCAGCTTGCGCGTCAGAGTGAGAACCCATCTCAAAAAAAAAAAAAAAAAAAAAAAAAAAATCTGGTGTGGTGGCATGCACTTGTAGCCCCAGCCACTCAGGAGGCTGAGGTGGGAGGATTGCTTGAGCCTGGAAGGTGGAGGTTGCAGTGAGCTGAGATCGTGCCAGTGCACTCAGCCTGAGCAACAAAGTGAGACCCTGTCGCCAAAAAAAAAAAAGAAAAAAAAAAAAAAGAAAAAGTTTTTTGCCTTTAGGCCAGTCTTACACATGTATGTTTCCTTTCCCTAACAGTATATCCAAACAGAGACCTTGGCAGTACATCTTCTAAGCCTTTGGGAAACTGAAGTAAAATCTGTAAATGATAAAACAAGAACACTCATCAAGTAAACCCAAAAGACACAGTTAAATTCTGGGGGCTGTTGGTTACAACTCTTTCTATTAGTATCACTGTATAATTCAGATTTTTAAAAAAGCCCCAAAACTGTCTGACCAGATAATCATAAGAAAGTCTGATTATCACCACACCTCCCCTGATCAATAAAGGGAATCTGAATTGTGTTATATTTTCAGTAAAAGACTTCAACCAAAAACCGTACTCAACATCATTAAAAACCCTTTGTTGTAGCCATTACTATTGTATACCCATTTAAAAAATGCACGGTTTAATGGTGAAACCCCATCTCTACTAAAAATACAAAAATTAGCTGGGCATGTTGGCACACGCCTATGATCCCAGCTACTTGGGAGGCTGAGGCACAAGAATCGTATGAATCTGGGAAGCAGAGATTGCAGTGAGCTGAGACGGGGCCACTGCACTCCAGCCTGAGCAAAAGTGAGACTCTGTCTCCAAAAAAAAAAAAAAAAAAAAAAAAAGTTTCCAGATAAAAGACAACTTATAAACCCAAGATGATAGTTGATATTTTTCCTAGAGCAATTTTTAAAAGATATACTAAAAGGAAAAGATGGAAAAGTTCCTTCAGATAACATCTTAATGAGTGAATAAATGATTGCTACACCAACACAGCTATTTTGGATAGCTGATAAATAACTTTAAGAAACATTAAGTCAGCCAGGCGCAGTGGCTCACACCTGTAATCCCAACACTTTGGGAGGCTGAGGTGGGCGGATCACCTGAGGTGAGGAGTTTAAGACCAGCCTGGCTAACACAGTGAAACCCAGTCTCCACTAAAAATACAAAAAAATTAGCCGGGCATGATGGCAGGCGCCTGTAATCCCAGCTATTTGGGAGGCTGAGGCAGGAGAATCTCTTGAACCCGGGAACCAGAGGTTGCAGTGAGTTGAGACCGCGCCATTGCACTTCAACATGGGCAACAATAATGAAACTCCGTCTCAAAAAAAAAAAAAAAAAATTAAGTCGGTAACTATAAATTTCTATTTCATAAAAAATATTCCTTTTTCCTCCTGTCTAGTTTAACATGACTGCTTCATTCTTCTGATGAAAGCAACTATAATAGGTTAGCTTGACCATCTCATTCTAACTAATGCTTTAATAATAATAAGGCTTCTTAATTCAAATTCTGTTAATAACCCCAAATTTCTCAAATATTACCCTAAGAATAGTTCCTTCCCTAAGTAACTCTCTGTAAAATGTCACTATTAAAATCTTAACTGAGGAACATTTAACAGATCATCCAAATGCAGTATTTTCTTATTATAATTTGTTTTTTCCTACCAGAATATAAACTCTATGAGGACAGGGATTTTTATCCACTGCTGTAGTTCCAATGGCGAAAACAGTAACTGACACATAAAGAAGTTCAAGAAATATTTGCCAAGTAAATTATAATCACCATTTACTACAACATGATTCCAGCAGGCATTAAAATGCAAAAAATAAAACAGAAATTAAAAGGATTTACTTGGGTCAGTCACCTTTATATAGACTTCTGAATATGAAGTCCCCCCAAATTATCTGCTAGTAGTTCTGAAGACCTAGAAAAAGTTGAGACACAAATTAGTATAGAAAGAAATAACATTGATCAACACACAGAATGGAATTCTACAGCTATATTAACAATTTTGTTTCTGTATACTATCTTGCTTACCATCCTACATCTATACTATCTTACCACCCTACGTCCATCCAGCACTGAATTTTTTGCCCTTTAATCTTTAATTTTTCCATAAAGCCAGAAACGAGAGGGTAGGGAAGGAAATTATTTGACATAAATGGTAAATACTTCTGTCACTGGCTAATTCTTCCCCTTCCTTCAAATTAGAATTCTCTCTCATTTTCCAAGGGACTCCTTCTTTTTCTCTCTCCTAAGAGGTGATTCCCTTCTCCACTGAACAGTTCTCAAATTCAGAGATCTTTAACCCGATGTCCGATAGCTGTCCAGCCAGACAAGGGCCCATCATCACCCATTAAATTACAAGTCCATATTTATTACTCCTTTTCTTTCCCTTCATTCCACATCATCTAGTTTCTTGTCCTACTATAAAAAATAATGATAAAAGGGAGTCATTTCTATGTGTGGTCAAATGGAAACATGCTTAAAAAAGGGGGCTTAATTTTCTACCTTCCAAAAAGAAAGGTAAAATAGATGATCCAGGACTTTGGGGGGAAAATGATCAGTATCCTTTAAGTCTCTGGTGTTTTTTCCAAAAAGTCAAATTTAACACTGGCCAGAGTTATTAACAGCTTGAAGATTAACATATCATAAACATGAAAAGAGTTGTTCATAGGATTCCAGTTACCAAGCGTTAGAACACATGCATTTTATTTACGTTGATGTTTTATGATTTCTAATTTTAAAAAACTGGAAAATAAGCTATTTTTTAGAAACAATTTAAAATAGTATACTCAGAATTAGAGAAAGAAAAAGTATCAAAGTAACAGTAAAAGGAAGGAAGAAATAAAGTACATCAAGGGAGAAGCAATAGCAAGTAAGAAAGAAAAAAGGAAAGGAGGAAAAGACAGAAATAGATGTGAGTGTACAGTATGGGGAAAATGCATCACAATTTCAAATTCTTATTAACTATTTCCCTAACAATCCATCTGAAACCACAGGAACACTAGGTAAGTTCTCGGATTCAGAAACAGAGACAGCCTGTACCTTCCAGTAGTACCGAGTATTCTCTTTAGGAGGTGCCATTTACATACAGTTTCTAGGGGAAAGGATGTTAGATAGAACATGCCAGAAATGTTTCTTAATGACCCCATCTTTTTAATTGGGTTCAGAAATGGCCAACAGTCTCTATATCATCATTCTGACAGTCTCTTCTCTATATGACTTGCTGAAAGCACAAGACCTGTATGATCTCCCTGGTCACTCACAGAGAAGACAAACAAAAAGTGTTTTATGAACAATTCCAACAGAGATTTCAGAAGAAGAAATTGCATCAGACAGGTGAGGCGGAAGCAGCTGGGAGACAAGAGTCCAATAAACAACCAATCCAATGAAAGAAATTCAGAACAAGTCTGCTTCAGTAATCCTGTGAAGAGGACTGGCAGGAAGAGGAGTGCCGCTTCAGAAAGAGAACAGGCCTCATATGCTTCAGACAGTCTTTGTACTGAGGCTGTGGACCTTGGCCATTCTCCCAGAAATGATGCAATCCTGATGAACAAGATCTGCTGCCAGAGAAACAATTGTTAACAGCCTATGCAGACAGCAACTCAGCCAAGGAGCAATCTCTGATCAACTCACTCCATAAACCAACAGAACGCCAAATCTCTCTTCCTCAATTTCAGTGTCTGACAAAACATAAGTGAACACAGTATATATTCAGATACATAAGAACAAGCCATTTTCTCAAAGTGTCCTTTTTCTTTTAATTTCTTTGGCTGTACAATATCCATTATTACATTTTAGATAAAATACTGAACATTTTTTACTTTTATAAATACAATTATCCAAGCATATCAACATAACAACATAAATATGAAAATGTATACTTATTTTCCTCATTCTCATAAGAAAACCTTTTTGGGAGGTAGTGGCTTCCTTAAGCATAAAAATTGCTCTGAAATCTATCATCCAGCTATAATATTTCAAGTAAAGACAAATATACACATATTCTAATTCAGAGACAGAAAATATATTTCATAGATATTTTTGAAATTAGATAAAAATCAATGTTAAATATTGGCATCTATTAGAGAAAAGAGAAAATCTAATCTTGCTTAGGCTGACATACAAGGTAGACTAGCAGTATCATCTCACAATAATAGTACTTATAACAATCACTTTTTTGAAGGGCAAAAATATTACTTCAGATCTTACTAAAGGATCAGATTATTTTAATCTTATGAGCCACAATTTACTAATTTAGAAACTAACTTAAAAATATCCTCAATTTAATAGTCTTCTCTAGACTTCTCATCTCCTAGGCCTGGTTTCTTTTTCAGAAGTTTTGGTATCAGGTTTTTCACACAGTATTATAAAATTATAAAAAGTTGTTTTTTCTCACTAAATAAATAAAAGATCCTGTATAAAGCAGTTCTCTAAACTTCAACTAGCCAAAAGTCATAACTAACCAAATTTCTTCCTTTTGAAAGCAATAACCCTTAAACTGGGATTCATGAAAAAAACACAAATATCTAAGATATATCCTGAAATAAATCTATTCAGCCCAATCTACTACTTCTATATACTACTAAATAACAACAATGAACAGATACACAGAATAGCTCTAAAGCACTAAAAATACTTTAATAGGTCAATAAATGAAAAAATTTAACACGGGAAGAGAAAAACACTTTTTGGGACTATTTCAAAAGGGTTAAAGTAGCTAATAATTTTTTAAAAATCCAATTTCTGAACTTGACTATTCAAAATTTTATTACATATAGGCTGAATTTCTTCTTAAATACATTTATAGTTCTTTGATTTATCTTTTGAATGACTTTACAAAATAGTAAAAAGGGGAAATGGGGAAAGAATATTGGGTTTTCTGGTATGATGATTTTTACTCTCTACATAATTTTTAAATCACAGAACAGTCCAGAATACAATAAATATATGACTGCTTCTTATCTACATGACCAACTTTTATGAGAATGAATGTGGCAACTGCATTATATACTTATCTTCATCTTCATCTCAAATATCTCAAGTAAAATCACTGTAGCTGTACCATGACAAACAGCCTTTTACCTTAGGAGAAGAAAAGTATGCTAGGAAAAAGCACTATTAGAGGCTGGGTGCAGTGGCTCACATCTGTAATCCTAGCACTTTGGGAGGCTGAGGCAGGAGGATCGCTTGAACCCAGGAGTTCAAGACCAGCCTGGGCAACATAGTGAGACCCATCTCCTAAAAAAAAAGAAAAACAGAAAAGAAAAAAAGGCACTATAATAGGAGTTAGGAGACTTGAGTTCTAGTCTACAACATAATTAGTGACTTCAGAAAAATCACTTTACATAGATGATCCCTAAATTCCTCAAAGTAAAATCTTCATTGTATGTCTTCCTGCTCCAGATTTCTATGAATCCTGGCACTGCTGCCAACTAGCTTAGGAAATTCACAGAATGTCTCACAGTCTCAGTTTTCTCATCTGTACCAAAAAAAAAAAAAAAAAAAAAAACCCCAAAAAACCCCCAAAAACCAAAAAACACAAGAACAAAAACAAAAACAACAAAAAAACCTGTTGTGCTGACCCATAGGCACACATGGACTAGCATTTGCAGCAACTAAGAGCTTAAATAACTTTCTGGTCCCTTTGAGTATACGTGAAGAAAGAGGAGCTGCTGCTAATAACCGGAATATGGCTAAACACTGTTTTCATTCTTCTCCAAAAGCATGTATTTCAAGTTTGCTACAGCAGATAATGTGGAAAGAAAAAATGTGAGAAACATAAAAAAAAAAAAAAAAAAAAAAAGAGAGAGAAGTGTGAGGCATTAGAAGAAACAAATATGAGTTACTGGAAAACAAAGAGATGAACTCTAAAAGAGCACTCAGAGATAAAGTGAAAAGTTTATGTATTTGGAACAGTATACATTAGGCTTATAATCTGAAGCAAATTAATGCAAGCAAAGAATTTAGGGGTTGAGGACTGAAGGGAAAAAAGAAAAGAGAGAAACACTGATTGGGATAAGCACTGGAGACAGGACACACCATGATTTAGTAATTTAAAGCAAAAATAAAAATTTCCTTTTCCCTCCATCTCTTCTACAATACCAGTTTATTCCTTTGCCTAAATTTACACTCACTCTAGGAGCTACTGAGCTTGGCATAATAAACTGATGTCTATAAGAAATCTAAGTTTACTAGAATAAAAGGCCATTAAAAGACAACTTAAAAAAATCCTACTTTAGTCTATATTAAGAATTTCCTTCTCCATAAAAGAGTATTATAGAGACCAAGTCATACTTAGTAGTATGTGCAGCAGAAGAAGGGAGTGGCAGTAGGATAAGATTACATACCAAAAATGATATAATTACTATTATTATCTAAATATTATGATTGCAAATTAACACTGAAGAAAAAGAAATATTTTATTTACAACCCATTTAACAATGATAAAAAGGTATTTACTGTTAAACTAACCAACAATACACAGACTCTTTGTAACCTTAACAAGAATCAGGAAGATTTTAGACTTCTAAGTACCAAATAAAAATGATGCCCTCAAATAATTTAGACTGACTAAACCTCTTTAAAGAGTTATACTCTCAATACTTTCTGAAGGTTCTGTCCTACTGTGTTCTTAGGCTCAGAACATGTGTGAGACCAACGTACCAAACTAGAGTAGGAAAAGAACTTCTCGTATCTCTACACGTGCCTCCTCTGTGAATTCAGATCTTCTTCATTTTCAAACCCCAAAACGGGAGCCACTTTTACTTACTATAGATGAGGTGGGTTGTGCACACTTATGAGCCATTAATATCTGTATTTTTACTTTCATTAATTTAGGCAAAATTTCTCCAACCGATGAAGAAACAGAAATGAAGAAACAGAGCTACAAAAAGATTAGCTTGTATGAAGTCTACTACACACCTACAGTAGTAGAGTTCAGAGGAAAGAAAATTAAGATTTTAATGTATAGCTTCTGTTTATTATAGTAATTACTACTTACCTTAGATAGCAACATCTGAGTTATAACTAATTGTTTTTTATTTTTATTTTTGAGACAGGGTCTGTCACCCAGGTTGGAGTGCTCTGGTGCAATCACAGCTCACTGCAGCCTCAACCTCCTGGGCTCAAGCGATCCTTTCACCTTAGCCTCCCAAGTAGCTGGGACCACAGACACATACTGCCATGCCCAGCCTTGTTTTTATTAAGTACCAATTGGTGCTATGTTAGACAATTAGGTCTAGACAAAATTCCTGTCTTGGGATTTACATTATGTAGATTTGCTACTTTTTCATTCATTCATTCAACAAACATGAAGTAACTACTATTAATATACATATATATATAAATATAAACTATGTTAAGTGCTATTTTAAGAGGTTTATTTTATCCAATGTAGAAAAGGGTAGGCAACTTGCAAACTGTTTAGGTTTGCCTATGTGCCAAGTATTCCCACCATGAAGGGGGAAAAAATCCTGTAAGTGGGCTGGGCGCGGTGGCTCATGCCTGCAATCCCAGCACTTTGGGAGGCCGAGGCGGGGGGATCACCTGAGGTCAGGAGTTTGAAACCAGCCTGATCAACATGGTGAAATCCTGTCTCTACTAAAAATACAAAACAAGCTGGGTGTGGTGGCGCATGCCTCTAATCCCAGCTACTAGGGAGGCTGAGGCAGGAAAATCGCTTAAACCCAGGAGGCGGAGGAGGTTGCAGTGAGCCGAGATCACACCATTGCACTCCAGCCTGGGCAATAACAACAAAACTCTGTCTCAAAAAACAAACAAACAAATCCAGAAAGTGTGTCTTTAACAATTAATGAGTCAAACTCTGAAGGAAAACACCACCCTTGCCTGAATGGAAGAAATCCCTAACCCATTCCATAGTTTACCAGTGAAGGAGTCTCTTACAGAAATAAATTATTGGGGTTGGGCGTGGTGGCTCAAGCCTGTAATCCCAGCACTTTGGGAGGCCGAGACGGGTGGATCACGAGGTCAGGAGATCGAGACTATCCTGGCTAACATGGTGAAACCCCTTCTCTACTAAAAAATACAAAAAACTAGGCAGGCGAGGTGGCGGGCGCCTGTAGTCCCAGCTACTCGGGAGGCTGAGGCAGGAGAATGGCGTGAACCCGGGAGGCGGAGCTTGCAGTGAGCTGAGATCCGGCCACTGCATTTCAGCCTGGGCACAGAGCGAGACTCCGTCTCAAAAAAAAAAAAAAAAAAAAAGAAATAAATTCTTTTATAAATCCCTTTTAAATTAGCTTAGACAAAGCTTATCATTGACTGGTCTCAAGGAAAATACTATGAAAAATGAAGGCCAATGGGCAGCAAGAATCCTCAAAGTACAGAAAAAAACCTGACTACACATGTTCTGTGATCATCTGTAGCTAAGTATACAGCAGGAAAAGAACTTAAAGCTTGGCCCAGCCCAGCGGCTCATGCCTGTAATCCCAGCACTTTGGGAGGCCAAGGCAGGTGGATTACTTGAGGCCAGGAGTTCGAGACCAGTCTGGCCAACATGACAAAACGGTTACTACGGAAAAAAGAAAAAAACACTAGCCAGGCATGGTGGTGCACACCTGTAATCCCAACTACTTATGAGGCTGAGGCACCAGAATTGCTTGACACTGGGAGGCGGAGACTGCAGTGAGCTGAGATCACGCCACTGCCCTCCAGCCTTGGTGACAGAGCGAGACTCTGTCTCAGAAAAATCAGTATCAACAACAACTTACAGTTTAATAGTTCTAATATGCACAATAGGGTTCCCCTCCCCCACGAATGACTGTATCAATACAAATAATGCCTGGAAAAATATGCAAATATTACAAAAGCATAAAAAGTAGAAGTTAAATTCTCATGTAAGTGATAACCCTACTGCTCTGTAAACTGCTTTTTAAAATTCAGCAGCTAAGTTTTAGATATGTTTCTATGAGTATGTACAAAACCACTAATTCCTCTTAAGCAAGTATTCTAGTCTATGCATCTACTATAATTTAAACCAGTCCTCTGCAGGTGGATGTTTATGATTGTTGCTGCTTTTCCATAACATATGCAATGTTGTGTTGAACGATCATGTACTTATACCTTTCTTTATACACATGCACAAATATTTCCTTGGGACAAATTCCTAGAAATGAAACTGCCAGAATGGCATGGGCACATTTATTAGTGACGACAAACCACCCTCCATAAAGTTAAAACCATTTTACATTTCCACAAACATTTAGGTTCTTGATAAACATGGTAGAAGGCTAAATTTCCTTAAATAATTTCCTTAAAAGAATTTTTCTTTCTTTTTTTTTTTTTTTTTTTTTTTGAGACGGTGTCTTACTCTAACGCCCAGCTGGAATGAAATGGTATGACCATGGCTCACTGCAGCCTCAACCTCTCAGGCTCAAGGGATCCTCCCAGGTCAACCTCCTGAGTAGTTGGGACTACAGGTGCATACCACCACTCCCGGCTAATTTTTAAATTTTTTTGTAGTGACTGGGGTCTCACTATGTTGCCAGCGATGGTCTCAAACTTCTGGGCTCTAAGCGGTCCTCCTGCCTGGGTCTCCCAAAGTGCTGGGATTACAGGCGTGAGTACCATGCCCAGTCTTAAAATAACTTCAATTCTCACTTTCCTCATACAGTCTTTTCCATAGACGATTCTCTACATTCTAAAAGAAAACCCTAGGGCTGGGCACGGTTGCTCACGCCTGTAGTCCCAGCACTTTGGGGGGCTGAGGCGGATGGCTCATTCGAGGTCAGGAGTTTGAGACCAGCCTGGTCTACATGGTGAAATCCCGTCTCTATTAAAAACACAAAAATCAGCCAGGCGTGGTGGTGGTCACCTGTAATCCCAGCTACTTGGGAGGCTGAGGCAGGAGAACCGCTTGAAGCCGGGAGGTGGAGGTTGCAGTGAGCCAAGATTATGCCACAGAACTCCAGAAACCCTAAAATGAAAGTTATCTGCAAATTCCCAGTGTTTATGTATGTGATTCACTTTTTTTTTTTTTTTTTGAGACGGAGTTTCGCTCTTGTTGCTCAGGTTGGTGTGCGATGGCGTGATCTTGGCTCACTGCAACCTCCGCCTCCCGGGTTCAAGGAATTCTCCTGTCTCAGCCTCCTGAGTAGCTGGGATTACAGGTGTCCACTACCACACCCAGCTAATTATTGTATTTTTAGTAGACACGGGGTTTCACCATGCTGGCCAGGGTGGTCTCGAACTCCTGAGCTCAGGTGATCTGCCTGCTTCAGCCTATGAGATTCTCTTTTAAGACTACTACTGATTGGATGTCCTGTAAAATTCTTACACACTAAATATTAGATCTTGGTTGCATTTCTACAAATTTGGGCTGGGAGCTTCAAAATAAACCCTAGCTGAAGCAGTATTTCAGAACCAAAGTATTTTCTTATAGTTGTCCTTTGACATAATCTTTAATTCTTTTAATAGACTGCACTAAGCTCTAAATTTCTTTCCGTAATGAAAAAACTTATGCTAGCCATCTGTAATCTAGCTGGCATCTGTAGATGTCTGACTGCAAATGCAAGTAAGCTAGAAGATTTGAGTGCTTCGTTTCAAACAGATAATCAAAACTCTGTTCTAGCAGTTCTGCCTCAGAAGTATAAAATATGATGCTTCATTTTTAATCACCTTTGTAAAGAAACCTAGACATTATAAGAGACTTATCTTAGAACATGTGGGAAAAACTAAAGAAAATAATTAAAAAAAAAGAAAGACTTGGCCGGGCACGGTGGCTCACGCCTGTAATCCCAGCACTTTGGGAGGCCGAGGCGGGCAGATCAGAGGGTCAGGAGATCCAGACCATCCTGGCTAACACAGTGAAACCCTATCTCTACTAAAAATACAAAAAATTGGCCGGGCGCGGTGGCTCAAGCCTGTAATCCCAGCACTTTGGGAGGCCGAGGCGGGTGGATCACGAGGTCAGGAGATCGAGACCATCCTGGCTAACATGGTGAAACCCCGTCTCTACTAAAAAAAATACAAAAAAATAGCTGGGCGAGGTGGCGGGCGCCTGTAGTCCCAGCTACTCGGAGGCTGAGGCGGGAGAATGGCATGAACCCAGGAGGCGGAGCTTGCAGTGAGCCGAGATCGCGCCACTGCACTCCAGCCTGGGCGACACAGGGAGACTCCATCACAAAAAAAAAAAAAAAGACTTATCTATACTGATTTACTAAAAGACAGGAGACAAAATACAGACTTCATTTTCACTGTAGGAACAAAATCACTTGGTATACTCCATTTTGACACCCACATGGTCCAAATCCACGCCCTGGCCAAATAAAGGAAAAACCCCTTTTTCTTTTTTTGTTGTGCTGGCACTAGCAACTGACTGAGAGTCTGAGTGAAGAGCTATTCTCCTTTGAAATTTTTGCAGACTTTCAGAAATCCACATCAGTCGCCTCCCTATGATTTCAAGGTAGCATTATGTAATAGCAGTGAACCGGTCTCACTGCCTCTGGGGTGTGAACCCTCCAATCTACTCTACGTTCTTCCATGATGTTACCCCTTCTAGAACATAACTTTGGTTACTATCATTCCATTATTTGAAATCTACAAATAATGGTTTCCTTAATGCTTATTGGGCTAGTCCAAACTCCTTTGCCTGAATGGAACAAGAACTTTTTTGTTAATTAGCTACTAACCTGTTTTCTTCTTCTTCAAAACTTTGTTTACACTATTTATGCTTTTTTTATCTTTAAAAAAAAACACAAAACTTTAAGGTGAAAAACTTAAAATAAATATAAAACCAGAGAAAATCCCATGGTCCCTATCCAGCTTTAATCAACAATCAATTCACGGCCAATCTTAATTTATCTATAACCTCTCTTCCTCCCAGGATTAGTTTACAGCAAAATTCCAAAAATACCAGTTGTGTCTACGACATCTGGTGGGTGGAGCTATCCCTTGTTTATCCTTATAATGAGTATAAGGACACATAAGAGGGGCATGTTTATCATAATGATAGGTCATGGTGACAGGAAATCAAAGGTCATCATTCTTTAGCAAAAGTTCCAAAGAATAAAAAGCTTATGCAATTCAACAATTGCTAGATTTGCTGAGTAATGCTTAGGTTTTACAATTATACACTTACGGTTATTAAAAAAAGTCTTAATCATTGAAACATTTTAAGAAAAAAATCACTGTAAATTATTTTTATGATACAAGTTTGTTGATAAATTTCTTGCATTCTTGGGAATGCAAACTTCTCCTTAGAGCAGAGCTAACTGCTAGTATAGACATAACCCACAGTTGTGACATAGCATTCCTGTATTTGCTATATGCCAATATCCAAAAATGAATGACACAGGAGAAACACCCCAAAGCAGGCAGACAGTGAGTGTGATATTCCATAAATCTGTGTACTAAAGATAAGGACTGATTATATCACAAAAGTGATGGCTCACATTTGAGGTAGATGACTAGCTGTTCTTATTTTTAGTGAGCAACCTCTTAGAATACTTGGAGTCTTAGAGTGCTGACAGACTTAGGGCAAAAAGACTCACCCACTCTGAGGCACACCTTCCAATGGAAAAACGACTCAATAATAACACTAAGTGTCACAAACCAAAAATATTTTGGGTGCATGTAGAAGATTCCTATTTGAACAACAAAAAAATTACAAAGAAAGTAGCCAGGTGTGGTGGTGCACACCTGCAGTCCCAGCTACTCAGGAGGCTGAAGTGGGAGGATGGCTTGAGCTTGGGAGATGGAGCTTGCAATGAGTTGAGACTGCACTGCTGCACTCCAGCCTAGGCAACAGAACCAGAGCCTGTCTAAAAAACAAACAAACAAAAACTTTAACAGCAATGGGGTTAGGCAGGGTGTCTCACACCTGTATCCCAGTGCTTTGGGAGGCTGACTTAGGAGAATCACTTGAGGCCAGGAGTTTGAGGCCACCCTGGGCAACACAATAAGACAGCCAGGAGTGGTGGTGCATACCTGTAGTCCTACTTATTTAGGAGGCTGAGGTGGGAGGATCCCGATCCCTTGAGCCTAACTAAGAGTTGAGACTGCAGTGAGCTATGACTGTGCCACTGCACTCCAGTCTGGGTGACAAGATCCTGTCTCTAAAATTAAAAAAAAAAAAAAAAAAAAGTAACAGCAATGGAAGACAATGACCAACTCAAACAAATACTAATATACGTCTAGTAGGTTACTGAGCAAAATAAAATCTTTGAAATGGTGAGCACATTTGTCTTCCTAGAAGCCCATGAGGCCAATGTCTTTGGATCAGCTAGCTAGTGGCTTGTTATGAGATCCAGGACCTTCAACAGTTCCCGTCATCTAAAGCATTAAAAATATTTAACTTATAGATTACAAAAACTTTCTCTGGAAATCTTAATATGAAAAATGTTTCTAAAGCCTTGACACATATGCTCATCTTTGATCCAGTTTCAATAAACATTTCAACTGTATTTGGGCCAAAATGCTCATGTCATCAATTAACTTATAATAAATTAGTCCCAGGAAACTGATAAAATAGTACTTTTTAGTTAGGAATACAATTGGTATAAACTGCTTTAATTCTTATGCAAAATATAATTACAACCATATACCATATTCAAACTTTCCCATTTATGTTACTGTCTCTTTTAATAATCTGTTAGTTTTCCTGTCATATCAGTTTGACCCCAAACAAAGCCCAGAATTCTAGCACTAAACAGAGTGAAGCAAAACACAGACTATCTCGGATTTCCATAAATTTGCTATTTTCCTTTTCATTAAAACGTCTATTTATAAACTTATTTTTCCTCAGTAAAATACTTCTAAATCCTGAACATTATTGTTTTTGAATACTGTATTTCCTTTTCCAATACTCAGTAACCAATAATAAAAACATTAAAAAAAAAATCCATGCCCCAAATTTTTAACAAATCCATTGTAGACCACCATTAATAACTTAAAAGCAGTGGTTCTCAATCTTTTGGAGAAAAATGCTTGTTTTTTCTTCTAAGTTTAAAAATATTCCATCTGTTGATGAGGAAAATACAGTAAAAAAATATACTACGGAGAATTAGTAATTCTTCTGCACAATATCTTTCTATTTTATGTCCTTAAGGACCATTATCTATTTAGCCAAGACAGGACTAAACAATGCATATCCTGGTAAATACATGGAATGATACTACTAGGGGGAAAAAGGGAAACCAAGATCCCTGCTCTAGAAAGGGCACCCCTTTCACCTGTTGTGTCAAGCAGCAAACTGTCATTAAGCAGCCTTGTAGAAGCAATGATAGTCTCATACACATCCCTGAATTCTTAAAAACAACATGCACACACCCGCCCCTGCCAAAAAACACACACGACCAACAGCTCTTCAATGAATTAAGAATTTCTTAAGAATCTACTGAGATTCAAGACGGCTTTTCACATTTTGAATTCCAACTCTTCCTACATCTGAATATGAAAGTAAAAAGGAAATCTAGTAGCAACCCATTTGTTCTTGTACCAATATTCAAAAACATCCTAGGCATAACCACTTTGTGATTGTTTTTCTAGAAAATTTCAAACTTAATACGTAGCTATTATTTGAGCACACACACTAATTCCTTAGAAAACTACAGAGATAAAATCTGACATAAAACTTCCAGGTCTCGGCCAGGCGCGGTGGCTCACGCCTGTAATTCCAGCACTTTGGGAGGCCACGGCGGGCAGATGACGAGGTCGAGTTTGAAATCATCCTGGACAAAATGGTGAAACCCCATCTCTACTAAAAATACAAAAATTAGCTGGGTGTGGTGACGGGCGCCTGTAGTCCTAGCTACTAGAGAGGCTGAGGCAGGAGAATCGCCTGAATGCAGGAGGAGGAGGTTGCAGTGAGAAGAGATCACGCCACTGCACTCCAGCCTGGGAGACAGAGCCAGACTCTGTCTCAAAAAACAAACAAATAAAAAAAATGAAACTCCTAGGTCTCCGCTGTATACTCTTTCCTGAACTGCAGCCAGTCAGGGATAAAGGAAGTCCCAAACTGATTGAAAGGCAAGGTATTATGTTTGGAAGAGGCTAATTAACTTAAAAAAATACACACACACACACACACACACACACCCAATTAACTTAAAAAAATACACACACACACACACACACACACACCCGCCCCCCCCCAAAGAAGCTAGAATTTACAATCACTCCAGCAAGGGATAACATCTGAAAAACATTCATCCTCTTCCTTTATCTGTGTTCCAGATCCAGAAGGCCCATGCAATTCTAGGCAAAGAATCCTAGAGAAAAAAGATCAAAACTACAGATGGGCAGCAATAAAGTCAGGGGGAGAGAGAAAGGCAGATTATATCAGTGGAAGGCTCCTTAAATAAGGTCTGATATTTATAAGATACCTTTCCAGAAATTCAACCATATCATAAAATGTTACCTATTGCATACTGAATACACTATTACATTAATTAATCTATTTGCTTCCTCAATCTTCTGTTCAGGATTGCTCTCCAGAATCTGTATAGACTTCTTTATAATATTAAAATTTCCCTCTTAGTATAAACTCATTATATATCTACGTAGGCTACTCTATTTTTCTGTTGATTGGAAATAGCAGGTGATGATCAGGAGAGGAAATGGGCTCAGAGGGCAAGCAGTACCAACAGGGAAAGACTGAAACATCTGATTATGTTCACTAGTCTGCATTACCAGGACCCATATAGTCAAGTCTATGAATACTTTTATTTTAAAATTTAAAACTTTCTATTATGGGCTGGGCATGGTGGTTCATGTCTGTAATCCCAAAGCTTTGGGAAGCTGAGGCATGAGAATCTCTTGAGGCCAGGAGTTCAAGTCCAGCTGGGCAACATAACAAGATCCTGTTTCAAATAAAGTATGAAAGTAAAATGGTATAAAGAAGTCCATTTATTCATTATCCAGTATCAACAATGACCAACTAATAAGTTGTCTGTTTCATCTATTATCTCCTCTCTATCTAAAGCAAACCCCAGACAACATTTCATTTCATACACAAATATTCTGGCATGTATCTCCAAAAGATAAAGACTTGTTTAAAAAAAAAAATGTGGGCCGGGCGCGGTGGCTCAAGCCTGTAATCCCAGCACTTTGGGAGGCCGAGACGGGCGGATCACGAGGTCAGGAGATCGAGACCATCCTGGCTAACAAGGTGAAACCCCATCTCAACTAAAAAATACAAAAAATAACTAGCCGGGCGAGGTGGCGGGCGCCTGTAGTCCCAGCTACTCGGGAGGCTGAGGCAGGAGAATGGCGTAAACCCGGGAGGCGGAGCTTGCAGTGAGCTGAGATCCGGCCACTGCATCCCAGCCTGGGCAACAGAGCGAGACTCCCTCTCAAAAAAAAAAAAAAAATGTGGGCTGGGCATGATGGCTTATGCCTGTAATCCCAGAGCTTTGGGAGGCTGAGGCGTGAGACCACTTGAGGCCAGGAGTTCAATCAAGACCAGCCTGGGCAACATAGTGAGACCCCCACCTGTATGAGCTATTTTTTAAAAAAATTAGCTGAGTGTGGTAGCACATACCTGTAGTCCTAGCTACATTGGAGGCTGAGGTGGGAGGACTGCTTGAGCCCAGTGGTTTAAGGTTAGAATGAACTATGATTGTGCCATTGCACTCTAGCCTGGGCGACAGAGTAGGACCCTATCTCTAAAAAAATAAAAATAAAAATAAAACCCCAAAAACGTGCATTGTAGTTTGATGCTTATTTTTTTTTGGTGGTGGGGGAAGAGGAAAGATAACTTTAGTGTACCATTTTGACCTTTCCTAAAATACTATCTTCTAATCTGAATTCCTTATAGCACTCTATAACCTCACTCCAACCCCAAAGTATTAAAAAACAAAAAACACAAACAACAACAACAACAAAAACCTGAACTAATGAACAATCTGGTGTTATGTATCTTACTTTGAGGCAAATGTATCTCAAAATTCTAGAGTTAAACAAAAAAACCACCTGTGACTCTGGTCAGCATACAAATACCCTAAAGCCACATCAAATAATACAATTTCAGGATCCAGTGTTTGTAAAGGACTCTGGATTCTGAAAAGGAGACTTGTTTCCTTAAAACTTTATTACATTTTTAAATGTGGTTATATTTATATAGTAAGCACTGGTATACTTGTGAAGTCAGAGGCCTCAAATTTTAACTAGATACCAATTATTCCTTTGTTAACAGTTGGTTCTTTTCATATAACCAATGAAGTATTGAAAATCAGGTGTTATTTACAGCATATGAACACTACTAATTCTAAGTAAAGTTCAGACAGACTTTAGAGAACTGATCAAATACTTGTAACAATAACCACTTCCAAAACAAAGGCAGCATTTACTGGATGCTTATGTTGCACCAGCCACTGTTTCTTTAACTAGTTTTCATGCATTAGCTCACATAAAGCTCACATGTTTAGGAGAAAAGTATTATTCCTATTAGGCCAACGAATTAAACTCATCTTGGCCAAAGCCAAAGCAAGAAAAAACCACAGCTAGAATACTCATTCTTAATCACTGTTTCTTCACCTTTGGCATATCTTGATTTAGTATTTTTAAAGACTATATTAGTTATTAGAAAAGTGACGTATTGCTGAAATATGATTAACTTTAAGATACTGTAATTAGGAAGGATAAAATAGATTTAATATTTAACAGGTGCAAGACTTTTAAAGTTTTAATATTTTATTTAAAACACATAAAATCAAATAACTTGGATTTTAAATGACAAAGTTAAAAAATATATGACATCTTTTCTAAATAACACACATTTCAGGTCTAAGGGCAAACCATTCAAGAAATGTTAACTGATGAGCTCTCTACTTCAAGTAACACCAGTGTCCCAAGTGTACCTGAAATTCCCAGACACAAATATGGTCTGGAACTTCAAGAGAGAGAATTTTGGCCAGGCACAGTGGCTCACGCCTGTAATCCCAGCAGTTTGGGAGGCTGAGGTGGGTGGATCACCTGAGGTCAGGAGTTTGAGACCAGCCTGACCAACAAGCAGAAACGCTGTCTCTACTAAAAATACAAAAATTAGCTGGGCATGGTGGCAGGCACCTGTAATCCCAGCTACTCAGGAGGCTGTGACAGGAGAATTGCTTCAACCCGGGACACCCAGGTTGCAGTGAGCTGAGATCATGCCACTGCACTCCAGGCTGGGACACACAGCGAGACTCCATCTCAAAAAACAAAAAGAGAATTTTTACTAGAGAAAGAAAGTCTCTTATCTCAAACTGTTTACATTAAGCCAAGAAATTCTGGTTCAAAAAAAAAAAAAAAAAAAAAAAAAAGAACAGAAATTTCCACATTCCTCTTCTACAGTGTGAAAATACTAGTTACTGAAAAATCTAGAAGGAGATAGTTTTAGTAAATGAACTAACTCAAATGCTTCTTGTGCTAAAAGGGGAACTATCGACGAAATATCACTCTGAAAATTTATGATGACTCTGTTGAGTCTAACATATAGGGACAGAGAGAGAACCAGTTGGAAGGCGCTAGGATAGAAGCTCAATTTTTCTGATTATACCCAGCTTTGTAAATTTCACTTACTAACCATTTAACTATTTTACATAATTATAAAACAAAACTTAATCCCTGAAAAATCTGAAAGTAAAATGTAACAAATTAACCTCACTATGTATCAAACTGGTGGCATAACTATAGACAACTATTCTAAGTGGGATTTCAAAATACTGTAATCTGACTGTATACAGTCATGTGCCACACAACGACATTTCAGTCAAGGATGGACCACATATGATAATGATCCCATAAGACTGTAATGGAGCTGCCCTACACAGGTGTACCATTTTTTATCTTTTATACCGTATTTTTGCTTTATCTTTTCCATGTTTAGATACACAAATGCTTGCCACCGTGTTACAACTGCGTATAGTATCCAGTGGTCACATGCTGTACAGATTTGTAGTCTAAGAGCAATAAGCTATACCATGTAGCTTAGGTGTACCATCTAGGTTTATGTTAGTACATTCTAGATGTCCACACAAGGACGAAATCACCTGACAACACATTTCTCAGAAAATATCCTCATCAAGTAAGGCATGACTACCACTATCTCTAAACGGATATACCCTAAGGGCAAAAAGACATGAGAAAACAAAACAAAAAACCACTTTGCAGTAATCATATTGTTCTGTCACTCTAAAACTGTAGTGTGTGTTTTGTGGCACAAAATAAAGAGAAATTATATTGGTGTTAGTGAAAACAGATTTTGGGCATGGGGAAAGGGAGAAAGATTAGGTTTACATAAACATCATGTAGTACTGAGTTTGAAATGGAGCTTTGCCAATACCAACAACTCATATTTTTAAAAAGAAATAAAACACTTTTAAACTTTGTCCATTGAAAAATCTAGAAACAAGGCCCAATCCAAGAGCAGTGAACACTCCTACCATCCATACTGTGGTTTCTAAGTACCATTTCTCATGAAAAGAACTAAGAGGTTTTTGCCGAAATGGCTGATTCCAGGTTTGGGGCAAAAAATGTACAAAATTATCCTAGAACATCTAGTAATAGTAGGAAGCAAGGAAACAAGTAAGGAAAGCATTAAGAATGAATCAAAAGAATTTAGTAGCCAACAAAGGTAGGACAACCTGAATGTCAAAAATAGCAACTGCCAGAGACTGTAACATATCAAACATATTTAAAACCATGAGTATGCAATAATAATACTTCATTTATGTGTTTAGATGTTGCTAAGTTACCAACCCATTATTCTGAAAATTGATAAATAAGAGGGTAAAAAACCCAAGTGCTTATCTTACCTTCTGTATATAAACTATCTTAGTATAGCCAAATAAAAATGAGGGTGACTATTCCAGACAATAAATGAAGAAGTAATAAAATATCTATTATGAAGTAAATAATGAATATAGGCCGGTGATTCTCAAAAAGTGGTTTGAGAATGCCTGAAGTCCTCTAGATTCTGTCAGAGGGTTATATGAGGTCTTCCATTTTCCAATCAATCATCTGTACGAGGCCAGATTTTCTTCAGTCTTCAACCAAAACAACTTATCACAAGAAATTAAATGCAGAAGGAGTTACGAGAAAGCAGCTGTCTTCTATTAAGTCAGATATTAAAGAGATTTGCAAAAATGTCAAACGACACTTAAAAAATTAGAAATGTAGTTATTTTTATAAAAAATCACATTAATTGTATTAGCAGGCTTTATTATTGTTATTTTAACAATAAATAACTTAAAATTTTTCTCAGTTTTAGTTTCTAATATGGTAAATCTTGACATAATTCACACAAACAAAAGCTCTTCCGGGTCTTCAATTTTTAAGACCACAGAGTTTGATCTAGGCAATGAATAACAGCAGCTGCTTAACATTACATAGACAAGCAGACATTATGTAACTCTTAATGGCAATACACAGTACTATTATAAAATATGCTTGCAATCTATCTAATCACTAATTTACATGAAATACAGGTGGGGGGAGGTTGTTTAATACAGGAATGTGTTAAATGATTATCCAACCTTCAAAATCCAGAGTAGGAACTCTATAAAATAATCAATTTCTTCAACAAGAATCCTACACGGAAAAAACAGAGAGAATCTATAAAGACTCAAACTTATCAATCAATTGCAATGTATGGATCTTATCCTGGTCAAATGGAAACTTTTAAACTAACAGTTTAATAAACTCCAAAGGGAGTCTATTTTTCTATTTTGTAGTATTTGGATTTTTTAATAATAAAAAATTAAAAAATTAATCAAACCCATACCTACCCCTTCCCTTACTACCAACTAATGGGAAAATAAAAAAGACATTCTAAAAACTGCTTATTTGGAAATGGGGGTTCAGAGAGGTCAACAGATAAACTGCAGCACAGGAGACTCCAGAATCAGAAGAGCTCTATCAAGAAAAGCTAGGTTGCTAAGTAGCGACTACAAGTCTCACAATCCTCTGTAATTATGGCGAGTATATAAATTATGGTCCAAATGGAGACATTTTTGAGAGTGAAAGGGGTGCTATTACTAATTATGCTAGGACAGCAGGTATAAACCAGGACTATCCCTAAGAAAGTAAAACATATGGTCACTATCTATAAAAGATTTATTTATTTATTTTGAGACACAGTTTCGCTCTTTTTGCCCAGGCTGGAGTTTATGGTGCAATCTCAGCTCACTGCAATCTCTGCCACCTGGGTTCAAGAGATTCTCCTGCCTCAGCCTCCCGAGCAGCTGGGATTACAGGCATGCGCCACCATACCTGGCTAATTTTCTATTTTTAGTAGAGATGGGGTTTTTCCTTGTTGGTCAGGCTGGTCTCGAACTCTGGACCTCAGGTGATCTGCCCGCCCTGGCTTCCCAAAGTGCTGGGATTACAGGCATGAGCCACCACACCCAGCCAAAAGATTAATTTTAAAATTAATTTTCACAAGAGATATTTGACATAATCCTTTGGGGTAACTATCTGCCATAGAAACATATTCCTAGTATTGAAATGTTTTTAAAAAAATGAGGTGTGCTATAAAAAAAATTTTTTTCATCTCCCTTGGCTGGCATGGTCATTTCATGAAGTGGGATACATTTATTTCTCTTGCTGCTCAGTGTACTACTGCAAACTTCCAGCCATTCCTTTTCATACTACTGTTCATGATAAACTGTAAGAGGAAGGTTACACCTACCTAGAGCCTTCCTTCTCTAAAAATACATGTCTTCCCCTGGGACTCCACACATGGCCTAGTAAGAGTGGTATGGCTACAGTAACTTCTTTATTTTTTATTTATTTGAGACACAGTCTTGCTCTGTCTCCCAGGCTGGAATGCAGTGGTGCAATCTTGCCCCAATGCAGCCTCCGCCTCCTAGGGTCAAGCAATTCTTATGCCTAAACCTCCCAAGTAGCTGGGATTACAAGCTCGCACCACCAGGCCCAGCTAATTTTTGTATTTTTAGTAGAGATGGCGTTTCACCATGTTAGTCAGGCTGGTCTCAAACACCTGACCTAAGATGATCTGCCTGCCTTGGCCTCACAAAGCGCTGGGATTACAAATGTGAGCCGCCAGACCTGGCTGGCTGGCTACAGGAACTTCTGAGATCTATATATGATGTTAGCATAATTTTCACATTTTTGGATTAACAGTAAATATCTGGCTTTAGTACACTTACATAATATGCCACCAATAAGGTGGCTACCTGATTTATATGTGAATATTTTATGCCACTTTGTTTTTAAAGGTTTTTAAATATTGGGTAAACTTTTTCAATAAAAGTAGCCCAAATATTAAAATGTGTAACAATTTGGTATGTAGACCCTATAATATTTAGCTCCATCCTAAAATGTGCATGGACATGTAAACCCACCCTTATTTTGTTCTATTACTAAGTTACGACATTAAAGATCTATTTGCCACAAATAACACTAAATTTGTCTAGGAAAAAATAACATTTTAAAAAGGACTTCAAAATTTTAGACTTGCTCTTACATTTTCCTCAGATCTATTCTTTTTTAAGGCATTTTACCGAATATATTTCAGAATGTGGGCATAAAGGCATACTTCCATGGGCGTAGTAGTTTGTATCACAGAAACTGAGAAAATAAAAATTTATGCTTTCATACGACATTCTAATGCTACATTCAGCATGTAATCCATCATATTGCTTCAAAGGCCCTTCTCTTCGTTCTGTTTTAGGTTAAACTCTTTTGTCTTTAGAACTAAAAGTTTTTTTAAAAATATGCCTTTTAGATTCTACCCCAAATGTTAACATAATAAACACATTTCTTTTAAAAATAACTCTATCTGATTGGGGCTCTTCTCTGTCAATCTGGTTTCTCTTATAAAACAAGTCAACTCTCAACAGCCAACATTAGTAAGGAAAAATGTAAAATAAATGCAGAAGTAGTCTGCCAACAGGTCCTTTCAGGTTCTTCCTTCTAAGTAAAACCTTCCTTGGATACCAAGAATACCCAAACAGTTGATTATTAACTGCAGATCATCCTCCTTCACAGAAGCTGTGAAAGTACAAATTGTATGTGTTGTGGCATGTACAGAGGTTGGTGGTAGGAAACAGAATTTTTGAAACATAAGCCAAAGAACGTTAACAGGACACAAAGATGGGGGAGAAAATCCAACAACAAAAACCCCTCTCATACAAAATGACAAACAAGAGGCACAAATGAAAGCAAGGAGATCCACCTGGGCATGTATTAAAATTAACATGTCAACAGTATTAAATATGCTAACATGATACTGGAAACCAGATTCAAACCAGATCATAGTATCTAAGAATGATGAAACAATCGTCTTACTATATTCAGCAATGCATATACCTTACTAGATTACTGAGTTTTATTTGAGTCTTCACATTTCAGGAGTGGGGAGGGGAAAATTTCACCATTGAAAGACAATAAAAATAAAAAATAAAATTTCCCCCTTTGTGGGGGTGGTATGGGATAAAAATGGCTTGAAGAACATAAATTATGCAGCTTGAAAAAAGAACTCTGAAACATGAAAAATTTATATTCAAAGAGCTAATTAATTTCACCCCCCACTAAGGTAATAGGGTAAACATACATAGAGGTCTAATTTTTTAGCCTTATTTTAGTCATAAATCAGATTTACACAAATCAGTATTTTTCAATACAAACTGCAGATATTATCTACAGAAGACAGTCCACCTTTCTTCAAGCTAATAATACAGTGGCATCTGGTGGTAATAATGACTGTGTGAATGGCCAACGAAAATTAAGTATGCTTAAAACCTTTCTTTCCATAAGGCTGAGAATCTGAAATCGTTTATCAAGAAAGAAAGAAGATACAGAAGTTATAAAATCTCTATCACTAGAGACTTTTAAGAATGTGGCAAATTAGCTTTGTATTTAAGTACATATAAACAAGCCCACAACCTAAGCATAATAAAAATCACATTAGCCCATCCAATTTTCCCCCTTTGTCCTAGTTTCTTTTTGCTGGGAAGAGGCGTTGTGAGATAATAATAGCAGGAAATAAGGTGGAGCAGCTGCACAGGCAAGATGAGGTACAGTGCTTGTGTTTCACCTCCATTCTAGCCCTCTGCTGGCTAAGTCTTAGTGAAAATGAGATTAGCTGTTTGGGGAGCCCTAACAGTTACCAAACCTTTGGAATCAAAACGTGGTCCCTTACTCTTTCACTTTTGCCAGGAACTTCTTAGGTCCTCTAGCAAGATCCAGGTAATAGGAGCAATGAAGCTACACTGAAGAGATTTCTAATTATCTGGGAAGAGGGAGGGTGTAAAGGATGTTTAATACTGGCAATGTGGGTCATAGCACATGCAGAGAAAACTGTCTGGTATGGAGACTGGGGCTTGACTAGATGGCTTCTATTTTAGTCCCACAAATTTATGGAAATAATCCATGTAAATAAATTATAAAGGGAAGAAATGACTACCCTCAATTTCTGTAGTAATATAAAATATAGCTCACTAGATTTTGTGTTAATGCTGTTGCTATCTTACTGATGAGAAACTTCTAACTGTAATAATAATTAATTACTCAAAATTTCTTTTTTAGGTCAAAATACTATATAATTACTGCCAAGACCATTACACATAACAATATAATGTTAAGTAGTAACACATCCAGTTTTCTTTAACAGAGAGAAGTAACACAAAACTTGGTCAGGCTTGCTTAATATTATGTGTATTAAAAGCAGTTTTTTGGTTATTAACTGGTTAAAACATGTCTTTTGCTAATCCATAAATGAAAATTAGCATTCCAGTTCCCTTTATTGTTGCGTGCAGTATAGACAGAAGGGAAAACTTTAAGGCCAGTTTAGTAACATTGCAGTATAGGTGGTACCTCAACCCAAGCAACAGATGTGCTCTTGGAAAACTGTTCAAACCAAATATTTCTAAAAATTAAAGTCTCTTAAAATACATTAAGCATTTTGAAAAACGCTGTCATATATTTCTTCATAAAAGAGAAATTCTATCACAATGCAAATAATTGCCAGCTAATTTGCCTATAAATGAAATTCTTTATTTTTAAAAAAAGAACTGGCACAAAACATTTATTTTAAAAGTAACTAAAAATGTTGTTCAGAACACCGATCCTTTAACATTTTAATGAAAACTTCAACAGGGACCCAAATTTCAAAATATTTCATTACGATTTTGTTTTAAAGGACCAGATAACCGACAAATCTTTTCCAACTCTATGATTCATATTAAGTCTAAAAAACTGGATGCAACCATCCCACTTGCACGGGAGCTGGGCATAAATGTATCAAAAGAGGTTGCCTAAACCAAAAGGTTGGGGGGGAGGGGGAGGAGTAATCTCCAGGGAATATCGGTTCTCCAAGAACTAAGGAAGAGGCTGAAATAAAAAGTAGCCTTTCTTCAGTTAGCATTTTACATGATAGCAACCCAACACATGAAAGCTGTAAGGTGCTCTCCATCTTAATGAAATAAAATTGTACACAACGACATGCAACTATTTCATAAAGGGAAACAAATTATTCTACATGTCCAGGTTCAATCCCAACCCAAACAAACACATTGTATTACAATGTGTTTTTATTCAGATAGATAAAAAAGATTTATTCTTTTCTATTTCTTAATGAGAATTCAGCTCTAGATCGGGTCTACTAGGGAGGTGACTGGTACTTAGGAGGGTGCAGAGGGTGGGATTTATTTTATTTTAATCTATATGGAGATCTATTTTTTAAAATTTTTCCTTGGTGAGAAGGGATCCATACAAGATATTCTGAAACGTATCAAATTTGGGGTTAACAGTATGTGGCTGGCAAAAATTCAATGCTTGAGTGGGAACTAAAAATGATTTCTTTAATTGTATGCCAAACTGAATAATCTCCCAGGGAAAAGAACCTCCTCCTCCTGCCTTTCCTACCTCCTGCCCCTCCCCCACCAACATTGCCTCCCTGCTGTGCAAAGAGCCCTTTGTCCTGCCCCGCACTTATCTAGCTGTTTGGCCATATTGACAGGCCTACTGGAGGCATAATAAGGGAGTCAGTCTGACATAAGCAGCTGGCAATTTGAAACAAAAATCTTCCTTTTCTACTTAGACCAAATCCTGCTGCAGAGGTCTCTGGCTCCTCCCATGCTTCCATCTATTTCTCAAACAGAGCAGCAAGAAATTCAGCATTTTTCCCTCCATTAGGTAGCACAAATCAAAAACTTGATTCCCCAGACAGAAATCTATTATGTATACATTCCTATAGCTACCGCTTTTTGTGATTCATAACATAGGCCAAAAGTGTACACATAACTAACATGGCTAAGGCAATGCTTCTTATTACTTCAAATTGCCATGAAAGCTCTGGGAATCATTATACCACAAGGAATCCAGAAGAGCACAGAAGAGAAAGCAGCAGCCCAACCAAAGCAACAGACATGAGCATCAGGCAAAAATGGCCTGATATAAAAACTTAGTGTTTTAAAAATACTAAGATATTATTCCAAGAAGCAGAAAATTCCTTTCCCTGTCTTAATATCAAACATACTTAATGTGACCTTACATTAAGTAAGCTATTCCCTCAGGTATTCAGCAAACAAAATCAATATGATGGAATAACCGAGCGAGGCACGATGGGATTACAAATTCCTTGCTCAGTAGGGTACATAGAAAGCAGACTGAGCTTACCTTCATTGTTTGTTTATTATATCCTATAGTTCCCTTCACTAAGTGTTAAAGACTCTGAACGCATTTTGTCCTAGGGTAAGGGAATTCTCCAACGTAATGCTTTCTAAGAGCACCTCCCCTCAGAGTCACTGGGTATCTTATGCACTTCATAATTAAAGATACAATAAAACAGTTTTCCTAAGACTTAACAAAATGTATACAGGTAAGTGAAGGAAACTGTATTCTCTCCATCTTTCACGAACTTCTCAGAATCCCAACCACAAGAGAAATCAATCACTCTACCACATATTTTGGAATTTTTGGCAGTAAGGAATGGTACCAATCCCTGCCCATCATAGGTACATTACACTTATTTTCTAAAGAGTACCTTTGAAAAAACATTTTTAATTACAAATGACTACCAATTATATTACCAAATATACATTACACATTTTGCACAAAGTTTTATGCCTCAAACAAAACATACTATCTAGAAGTTCCAGTTTTCAACACTTGAAATACAATTTTTATAAATAAAATTCACTGCTAGACCTAACTTCAAATTAAACTGATGAATCACCAGAGTTCAGCCAAAAATTATTTTTAAAATGTCATTTTATTCATGATCCAGTTTCCCTCTGATAAAATGTATTCAATAGTCATTGACTGCTGTTAACTACGGCCTAATTTTTCATAAGTTATTTCAATATGGAAAGGATAAAGCAAAAGTAATGATCTGCAAATTTGTACTTTGCACTTTATTATTTCCCCATTCAAAGGTAAAAATGAAATAGTCATTCTCCCCAGAAAAGCCAGAATAATTTCAGAAAGTCAGTACCTGGACAGAAAACAGTATCAAAAGATATAAAAAAGTTTTCAAGGGTATTACTTAAGTAAATCCTTCTATGAAAAGGCCCGGTATGATCCTCTACAAAATGATTATATCAAGAGCACAAAAGGTTCCAAACAACAGGAAATTCGAGTGAAAAAGCAATTATTTTATATGGCAACTTAAGCCACATAGTAAAAAACTGCAGACATTTTTATCTTAAACCCTAAGTATGTCAAACAGCCAGTATACATGAAATCATATTTATCTGCTATTGCATCTTATCTATGTGATAGTAATAAGAATTGGAACCTCCTAAAACAGTATCCATTAAAGGTTCTGTTTCACTGGTCTGCTTTTATTACTGGGAAAACAACGTGAGCCACATTTGTGAATGACAAAACTCATTTCCATTCTTTTTGGTTCTCTGCCACAAATGCCAGAGTCATACTACAAATTATAGATGTTTATGAGATTTAAGTACATTTACACAAAAATGAACAAATCAAAATTCTGAGGAGAAAAAAGTATAGGATACATTAGTCTTGGGGGAGAAAAACAGCACACATGCATATGTCCAGTATCGCATATAATTGGTGGTGGTGGTTCTCCTTCAAGCTTTTCCACGCTCAGATTGTTTTGCTTAATCAGAGATCATCCTAATGTTCAAGAGTTGTGGGGGAGGGGAGATCACCTAAGGGGCTCAGAGGCCATCTTCTCAGTATCCTGAACTAGACTTATTCGATTTCTCCATATTTCTTCTGGTGTGTCCTACATTTCAGATGGATTACGGCCAAAGACATATATTTGTGATGTCAGAAGGCTATATCCAACAAGTATATAATGAATCAATCTTATAAGTCAAACTCCAAAGAAAATATCTAATCCGGAGAAGTTTATTACTAATACACAAATTAAGAAGAAATATTTATTTAGAAACCACTCCAAAATGGCACCTTTTTTTAGAGTTTAAGAGTCCAAGCTTAGTAAAATGTTTAGCAAATCATCTATAAGGTAAATACGGTTTAATAGAAAGGAGACACATAACAAAATAATAAGAATTGATTCTATGATTAAAGAGATGGAGGAAAACATGATATGTCAGTTGCAGGAAAAAAATTCCTGTTATTTTCTTCCCATTGTGGTTATCAGAAAGATCCTTAAAATTATTACTTGGGTTTTTTAACTGATTCAAAAATTAAAACTCTAATGGAACTTTTAGTCCTATCCAAGCACAAATATCTAGATAAAAAACAAATATCTGCCAAAAAACAAAAACCAAATCAAACAAAAAAAGAAAGCCTTTATGATCCACTTTCCAGATGCCAATACCCATAAATGGGTAGGAGGTTATGAATTGCTAATTCCCATCTCCCCACCAATAAAAAGCAAACCAGCTCAGCAGTGAAAATTCCCAGAAAAGCATGGTTTCTTCTTAGTCCTGAAGCAGCCATCGCCTAAGTGCTGCTCCCTGCAGCCAGCAGCATTAATGGACGCTGCACTGCTGTCCTTCCCTGGAGACAGCAGCCAGCACTACTCAAGCTTCTCACGTAGCAACCAGAGCTCCAGAGCCAGCAGCTGCTGCTGCCTTGTATACTCACCCCTGTGATCCAACCCAAAGGAACAACCTTCTCTTTACCCCACCCCCACTCCTTACACACACTTTTTTTTTTTGAACCAGTGCTCCATGCCAGAAGGGCTGGAATTATGCTTTTAGAAAGAAACAATCCTAAGGTCACCCTTTTAAACCAAGGCCTTTTATTAGAAAAATCAACATTTACCAAATTCTAAATATCCATTTTAATTAAGCCAGCAGTTTAGAAGTGAAGATTAAGCTTTCGTCTTTTGCAAGCCAATTTCCCAAGCACTCTACAGTCTAATTTAAATTTGCAGCTAGAAACACAGCCTTGTGTCATGTCCTACCAAAGGGCATAATTCATTTTTCTACACATAATGACAGTCTGAGTAAACCTTAAAGACTCTAATCCCATAACAGGCCAGAATTTTTGGCTACAGAAGAGAACTAATGATCCTGAGAAAACTGGAAGAAATCCAATAGAAAAAAAAAATGCCCTATGTCCTCCATGGAGTCCAGAAACCTCTGCTTATGTGAGTATTCTCTGCTTTAGTCCTAGCTCAGATCCCACACATCTAAAATTACCACTTACAACTTTCTGTGACCTAAAAACAATAATAAAAAAATTAACAACCAAAAAATAATTTAAAATAGGGAGTACACACTCTCCTGAAAAGCTCAGCACACTCCACTCAGCTGGATCCTCCCCAATCACAAGTATAGCTATGTAACATCTGCCCAACAAAGAAATGTAAATATGACCTTGGTCACAAATATGTCATCTAAAAACAACTTGTTTAGTCAAGTAATGAAGGGAATTAGCAGAGAACTTGGGGATTCGTTCAGTACCTATGTGCACGAAGGAAATTGGAGAAATGAACTTAAATATAGACAAAGCCCAGTGGAACCCAGAGGTCTGGGAAAGAAATGAGTTACTGGTGAATACATTGCACAAGTAACATGAGAAAGCAGAAAATGCAGGTCATACACGCACCCCTGAACCAGACCAGCAGAGCTGGCTGCAGCATCCGTATCCGAGAGAAAGACCACTGACGCCCAATAAGTGAGACATGCAAGGGCTCTATAGAATCAATTAGCATAGAAGGGGCTTTCCCAACAGTTAAACTTTCCCTCTCACGCGATTTACCTACTTGAACCAGGGCTCTTTCCTACCCTCCTCTTTACATTCCCGACTTACAAGCAGAGGAAAAGAGAATTCATAAAGGGTAAAATTTTCTGCCTTTGAAGATATTTTCACAAGATCGCTCTCCACGCCCAAGGCAAGTAAAACGACACAATCTGGCTCAACTCCAGGATCGAACCCTACACATTCAATGAGGCTATCTCAGACACGCTGGGGCACACGCCACGGGGAGCCAGAGAACGTGTGGTGGGGGTGGCGAAGGTAATGCCTTTGGGAAGCAGCCATCTGAGGTGGGAAGCCAGCAAACGAGAGGGAAGGCGTCCAGGAAGATTACGGAGGGGAGATCGCGGCCCCCAGAGCGATCAGAGTTGTCTGTCACAAGGCCGCGAGAACGGGGGTAGGGAGTGGGGGATCGGGGAGAGAAAAAAAGTATGCCTGTGTATTTCGAGCGGAGGGCAGCGAGAGGCCTCTCCTCAAGAGAAAGGTAAACGTAGAGTAGGCAGTTCCCAGGAAAGGGGGTGAAGAGGCGTGGGGGGAGGGGAAGCGTCCTGACCCAGGAAAGACATGAAAAGGGGAGTTGGGTCGCCTAGGTTAGACGGGGCCTCTCTCCCTGGGAAAATGGGGTGCTGCAACGGTGTGTGCGAGGCGGCGAGGGGGATGAGAAGGGGCAGCATCCTCCTGCTAAGACCTTGGGGAGGGCCAGGCCCACGACCCAAGGAGAGCGAGCGCGGGGAGACGGAGGAGGTGACCCTTCCCACCCCTGGGGCCCGATCGTGAGGTTCGGTCTCTTTTCTGTCGGACCCTTACCTTGTCCCAGGCGCTACCGGGGCCTGGGCCCAGGCTGCGGCGCACGGCACTCCCGGGAGGCGGCAGGACTCGAGTTAGGCCCAACGCGGCGCCACGGCGTTTCCTGGCCGGGAATGGCCCGTACCCGTGAGGTGGGGGTGGGGGGCAGAAAGGCGGAGCGAGCCAAAGGCGGGGAGGGGGGAGGGCCAGGGAAAGAGGGGGGCCGGCACTACAGTGTTGGCGGACTGGCGGGACTGGGGCTGCGTGAGTCTCTGAGCGCAGGCGGGCGGCGGCCGCCCCTCCCCCGGCAGCGGCGGCGGCGGCGGCAGCTCACTCAGCCCGCTGCCCGAGCGGAAACGCCACTGACCGCACGGGGATTCCCAGCGCCGGCGCCAGGGGCACCCGGGACACGCCCCCTCCCGCCGCGCCATTGGCCTCTCCGCCCACCGCCCCGCACCCATTGGCCCACTCGCCGCCAATCAGCGGAAGCCGCCGGGGCCGCCTAGAGAAGAGGCTGTGCTCTGGGGCTCCGGCTCCTCAGAGAGCCTCGGCTAGGTAGGGGAGCGGAACTCTGGTGGAAGGGGAGGTGCGGTGTACTGGGGGGGATGGGTGGCTGGGGTGACCGTCTGGTGGCTTGCGGGGGTTGCCTTTCCCGTGGGAAGTCGGGAACATAATGTTTGTTACCTCGGGAGGGAAAGGGGTGGTTGGATGTAGGCGGGAGGGAGGCCCGCCCTGCGGCAACCGGAGGGGGAGGGAGAAGGGAGCGGAAAATGCTCGAAACCGGACGGAGCCATTGCTCTCGCAGAGGGAGGAGCGCTTCCGGCTTGCGGTTTGTCGCTGATTGGCCATTTCTCCTCCCGCCGTGTGTGAAAACACAAATGGCGTATTCTGGTTGGAGTAAAGCGCCTGTCAGTTACAGAGTCGGGAGTGCGCAGCCGCCTGGTGACGCTCGCGATGCCCCCTGGGTGGGGCGGGTAGGTAGGTGGGGTGGGGTGATGCTGGGTGTGCGGGCGCGGCCGGCCTCCCGCGGCTTGAGGGGAGGGTCAGTGAGATTGGGCTCCGGCGCGGGCGTCCTTCCACCCTCCCCTTCCTTCGGGGGAGTCGGTTTACCCGCCGCCTGCTTGCTTTCGACACTTGATTGGCTGCCGATGCTGTGGGAGCGGGCCTTTGCTACTGGCTCGAGTCTCACATGAGCGAAACCACTGCGCGGGGCGCAGGGGTGGCGGGGAGGCGGGCGTTGGTACGGTCCTCCCCGAGGCCCAGCGCCGCAGTGTCTGGCCCCGCGCCCCTGCGCAACGTGGCAGGAAGCGCGCGCTGGAAACGGGGGCGGGCTGCCGGCCGAGACTTCTGGATTGCGACGGTGGCGGCTCCGCCCCGGGTTCCCACCGCCTGAAGGGCAAGACAAGCCCGACATGCTACAGGCACTCGTGGGGGTTGGGGAGGAGCAGGGGTCGGTCCGGCTGGTTTGTGGGTGGGAGGCGCGTGTTCTCCAAAAACCGGCGCGAGCTGCAATCCTGAGGGAGCTGCGGTGGAGGAGGCGGAGAAAAGGCCGCACCCTTCTGGGCAGGGGGAGGGGAGTGCCGCAATACCTTTATGGGAGTTCTGTGCTGCCTCCCGTCTTGTAAGGACCGCCCTGGGCCTGGAAGAAGCCCTCCCTCCTCTCTCCGCCCGCGTGATCTCGTCATCGCCTCCATGTCGAGTCGCTTCTCGATTATGGGCGGGATTCTTTTGCCTAGGCATAAGGGGCTAACTTGGTACCTGGGCGTTGCCCTGCAGGGGAGTGAGCAGGTGTAAGATTTGAGGGGCGAGTCCGATTAGTTATCTTCCCACGGACTTGAGTTGGTGTCGAGGTTATTGTAATGAGGGTGGGGTAGGGAAATAGAGCCTAGTCATTCACCTGGGGCTGATTTTATGCAACTAGAGTGCAGATTATAACTACTTACCATTTTTGGAGTATTTTTCTAGAGATAGACGTAGATTAAAGCATGATCACCTAAGTTTTATGCCATTTGAGACCCTTGCTGCATCCCCAAAGTGTAGCATCAGATTAAATCTTAATAGAAAAATTTTAGCCTTTGCTTGAGAAACCAGTGCTTCCCTCCCTCCACCTCCCCCCAGGCTCTCTCCCCCTTTGCATCCGTACCAGGCATCTTAGCAACTCTCACTCATACTTGATCCCATTTTCCATTTGTTGTACTTGCTCATCCAGTATTCAGACATAGCACTAGCTTTCTCCCTCTCTTGATCTTGGGTAGCCTGGTGACTCACGAAACCAGACAGATTAGTTCCACCACAAATTAAGGCTTGAGCTGGGGCCTTACTCTTACCCAGCAGTGCTTTTATTCCTCCCTAGTTCTCGTTCTTTAAGTATTTACCTGGATTTTCATTTTATCCTTTTTCCTTAGCTGGGATTCTATCCCTGACCCTCTTCACAGTCCAGGTGATCTTGACTACTGCTTTACAGAGAATTGGACCTGAGGTTAGGCAACATCTCCCTTTCTCTTCCTCTAAATACCTTTCGAGGCATCCCTTTATTTCTGTTCTCAACAGTTAGTAACTGAGCTCAGATGCCTGTGTGACAGCTTCCAAATTGCTGTCTCTGTCTTTAAGTGTTATATTCTGATCCATCTTACATCTTGTTAGAATGATTGTCCTAAAGGAAGATAGAACGTGAAAATGACAGATGAAACTCCATTACTGGCTTGTACTGTTTACAGCAAGTTGTCTAACCCGCGGGGTGCATGGGACCCAGGACAGCTTTGAATGCAGCCCAAGACAAATTTGTAAACTTTCTTAAAATGTTAGATTTGTTTGCGGGGTGTTTTTGTTTTGTTTTTTGGTGGTGGTGGTGTTTTTTTGTTTCTTTTTTTCTCATCAGCTATCCTGTATGTGTGGCCCAGGGAAGCCAAAAGATTGGACACCCCTGGTTTACAGGATGAATTCTGTCCTCGTGAATGTGATGCATAAGGTCCCCAATAGACTTACCTCAATTTAACAGCTTTTTCATTTTTCACTATTTTCCACATATTACACGCACAAACATGACCTCTCTCCTGAAGTCACATGGAATGAATTGCAGTTACCCAAATCATAGACATTGTCATGTATCTTTGTGAAGTGGTTCTTTCTGGAATGCTACCCTTGCTGCTTTTAATCCTGCAGATTCAAATGTCATCTCCCCTTTGGTCATGCCTTCCATGGTCTGTTGTTCTATGAACCAAACTCCCCTATTAAAAAAGGAGTTTTCTCCTGAGCAGTTTGTACTGCGTGGCTCATAGTACTTCTCGGGTTGTTGTCATTGCTGATTTAAACTATCTTAACTATTCTGAGCTTTTTGAAGGAACAGTGTCTTGTGTCTTGTACTCCTGAGCTCCTAGTATACTGTGATGTCTAGCGAACCCTAAGTAAGTGGACTGAAGCGACATGTAAATGTCTTTATGGTTTGACATTTTATTCATCTTGAGCATTGGAAAAGTGGCTGGCATGACTGAAGAACTGAATTTTATCTAATTTAAATTGCAACTGTGGACAGTGTAGCTGTAGCCCCAGACTTATTCTGTGGATTACAGAATACATGGACATTGATTGTTTCTTTGTATTGAGCAATAAGGAAATAAAAGCTGAAGCTCTCTGGCCCATTAAATTTTATTTAACTGCTTGTTTTATTTTTTTATATATTTAGCTGAAAGCTAAGTCCAACAAACCATTTTTAAAGATGTGCCTGCCTTGGACAACAGTGAAAGCAAGTGTTAATGAGTTTGGATTTCAAAAAAAATGCATAATGAATTTTAGGGAGGTGAGATTCCATTAAACTGTTACAGGAGCTACATAGTTAAATATATCAGAACTTAAATGAAGAATAGGTCTGTATGATATAAATGCACCCAGCCTAAATTTCTGTCCTACAAGTTTTTACTTCTTGGAAACACTTGATTGGAGGAGCTCTAAGCATCATATCTTGAGTTACAGAAAACAATCACAAAGTAAGTTTTATCTGAGGAATTATAATACCAACATTTTAACACCAAATGCTTTTTATATGCTAATATAGTATCTTATACATTTTAATTATCTTTTTTTTTTTTTTTTTTTGAGATGGAGTCTTAGTGCCACCCAGTCTGGATTGCAGTGGTGTAATCATGGTTTACGCAGCCTTAACTTCCTGGGCTCAAGTGATCCTCCTGCCTCAGCCGCCTGAGTAGCTGGGACTACAGGCATATGCTTCCATGCCCAGCTAATTTTTTTGTGTTTTTTTGTAGAGATGGCGTTTTGCTGTGCTGTGCAGGTTAGAACTCCTGGGCTCAAGTGATCTTCCTGCCTAAGCTTCCCAAAGTCCTGGGATTACAGGCGTGAGCCACCGCCCTGGGCCATTAAATATACTTTTAAAAATACATTTAAAAAATACATTTTAAAGTTTCTCTTTAGAAAATAAGACCCTTAGGTCAGCGGTCTTCAAACCTCCTGTGTGCTGAGAGTTCTCTTAATGCAGATTCTCAGACCACCCAAAAATTCTGAATTCTTCTGGGGAAGGTGGAACCCCATAGAACAGGCAGTATAATTCAGTATCTTTTCAAGTTGATTTGCTGACTGGAATATGCCTATTTACCTGCCCAAAATGATTACAATTTCAGAGAAACTCTTCTCAATTGTACAGTATGTGTCCCTCAATTTTTCCTCAAATGAACTGTTTTTTCCTCCTAAAAAACAACAATGGGAATTTTGAGAGGCAAGAGGAATAGTAATATTTTTGGAAACTTGCAGGTCAGGTTTTCCTTTTAAAAGGAATGTTGAAATACATTTTTTTGAACAAGAGAAGTTCACCTTATTTGTGTTTCTCCTGCTTAATTGCAATCCTTAAGGAAAGTGATTTGTTTTTCAGTGCCTAAGCACAGAGCTGGGAGCTCAATAAATGTTAGTTTTGTTGGTTTATATGTGAAATTGATTCTTCAGTAATAGTTAAGCTCACAAAACATATAAACAAGGCTACTTTTTGGGAGAGACTTCAGGGTCACATTTAACCTGTGTCTCCTAATATTCTATTCATAGAGGAAACTGATGCCTCGTGGTCTCTGAAAACATCTATCCCACCATTCAGTTCTTTGGGTTTCCTGTATTAACCATTGCAGTTATCCTTTTCCTGTGCTTTACTTCCTTGGGCTTTTTGTTTAAATTAACCAGCTACCTATCTCCTTTTCAAGTAGTTACATACTACTACTTACCCTTGTAAGACAAATTTATTAAGTATATTACACACTTGTACTTGCATGAAAGTTTAGTGAGGGCTAGTGTGTGTGTGTTAGATTTGCAAAATTTAAACTAGATAGGTTACTTCCATGTATTTTTTGTGAATGGAGGTTTGGCATAATTATATAATTCTGGTTTGCAACACTCTAGTTTGACTATTAGGTTAATTGTAGAGCACCTTGTTAGGTCACAAATCCAGAAGTCTGGTACTGGACTTGCAGGTTGCTTTCTTAGTGGCATATTAGTTTATATTAGAGGACATACTTCTCAAGAAGACTTCTTATCCGTGACTCTCTCTTCTTGAGATTGGATAATATATTGGATTATTAGAGACGTGTTAGTACTGAATCAAAGTTTTATCTAGACTAGGGTTAATCCTGATGAATTGTTTCTGCTTCTGTTATGCAGTGTATCTTCTTGGTGACAAAGACTTTCTGCCTCTGATTTTTATCTTAGTCATGGTTACATTTAATAATCCTGCTTTCCAGCTTTTTTCCTAGAGATCAGTCATCAGTGACCTTTTGTTTGTCCTGATACTTTGTCACCTTTTGTTTTCTGGTTTTGGGGTTTGTTTTTTTTTTTCTTTTTTAAACGTATGTAAAATTGACTTTTCCTGCTGACAATAGTAACATATTTTCAGATCATGTTTATAGAATGGTTATTTTATCACCTAACTAATCTCATCTCTGGTGTATGGATTCTGGTAAACTCAGTCAACAGTCTTCATAGCCTTTTCTATTTTTACTGACCTTGATTTAAAATCTAATCTCAGACCTTCAGGTACTGCTTACAAATAATGTAATAATGAGGTGGTACTAATAACAAATAATGGTAACATACTCTAGTGCATACTATAGGCAAAAGCTAATGGAGACATCGGTAGAAGAAATGAACTAATAATAGTTACTGAATGCCTTTTGTGTACTGCAGATGTGGAAATAGCAAGAGAACTAGAATTGGAAGTACAGTGTTGAAGATGTGACTGAATTGCTGCAATCTCATGATCAAATTTGAATGGATAAGGAGTTGCTTCTTAGGGATGAGCAAAGAAAGTGGTTTTTTGAGATGGAATCTACTGGTGAAGTTCTGTGAACATTGTCAAAATGACCATAAAGGATTTAGGTATTACAGAAACCTGGTTGATAAAGCAGTGCCAGGGTGTCAGAGAGTTGACTTCAATTTTGAAATAAGTTCTACTGGCTGGGTGTGGTTGCTCATGCTTGCAATCCCATAGCTGTTTGGGAGGCCAAGGCTGGTAGATCACTTGAGGTCAGGAGTTCAAGACCAGCCTAGCCAACATGGTGAAACCCCATCTCTACCAAAATTAGCCGGGTGTGGTGGTGCACACCTGTAGTCCCAGCTACTTGGGAGGCTGAGGCAGGAGAATCTCTTGAACCAGGGAAGAGGAGGTTGCAGTGAGCCAAGATGGCACAACTGCACTCCAGTCTGGGCAACAAAGTGAGATTGTCTTTTAAAAAAAAAAAAAAGGGGGGCCGGGCGCAGTGGCTCACGCCTGTAATCCCAGCACTTTGGGAGGCCAAGGCGAGTGGATCATGAGGTCAGGAGATCGAGACCACCCTGGCTAACACGGTGAAACCCCGTCTCTACTAAAAATACAAAAAATTAGCCGGGCGTGGTGGCACATGCCTGTAATCTCAGCTACTCAGGAGGCTGAGGCAGGAGAAGGGTGTGAACCCGGGAGGTGGAGCTTGCAGTGAGCTGACTGCACTCCAGCCTGGGCGACAGAGCGAGACTCAGTCTCAAAAAAAAAAAAAAAGGAAAAGAAAAAAAAAGTTATACTGTGGGTAAAATGCTGTCATGCTATCAAACAGCATCACATGCTACAGAGAAGTCTTGTGAAAGGAAGTCAGTGTGGCAGACTTCATTGTCTTTTAAGAAATTGCCACAGCTATCCCAATTTTCAACCACCACCACCACCCTGATGAGTCAGTAGCCATCATTAACATTGATGCAAGACCCTCCACCAGCAAAAAGATTGTTAGCATTTTTTTGGCAGTGACGTATATCAATTACACATAATGCTACTGTACACTTTTAATATAGACTATGGTATAGTGTAAGCATAACTATACGCACTGGGGAACCAACCAATTCATGAGATTCGCTTTATTGCAGTGCTCTGGAATTGAGCCTGCAGTGTTTCTGAGGTATACCTGTGTATTTAGTATGTTCCTTATATATACAACCCCATTTTACAGAGTAGGAAACTAAGGCTTAGAGTTTGAGCAATTTTCCCATAGATATACCAATAAATTGAGGGCTACAGAGACCACTTAATTGGTTCTCTTAACAGTAGTCTAGACATGAGGTAATGAGATTTGGCTTAGGAGTGACAATGGTAAGGAATTTAAAGGATTCAGGAACCAAATATCAGTTATTGAGAAGAGAGAATGGTCTCAAAATATCACTTCTCAAGGAAGCCGTCTTGATACCCTCACTCCTACTACACTGTATGCTCCATCTGAATGTTTCAAGAACTCTTCTCACAATTGTAAATAATAATTGTATAATTTTGTTTTTTTCCTACTTTAGGTTGCTCCTTGTGGGCAGGACAGTTCTTATGGCTTTATCCGTTGCCTAAGCACAGAGAGGTCTGCGAGATCAAAACTATTGTCATGATAGCAAGATGCCTGCCTTTTTCATTTATTCTGACAGTGTACAGAGGCTGCATGATGTGTGATGACATCCTCATTGATGTTAATGAATGGTGCTGTACTTGAAATTTCCAAGGTGTTGTTAGGTTTAGGTATGCATACTTGTTTTTAGAAATTATTTTTTTCCCCTTTTCCCATTTTTAGAAATCAACTCACTTTTTAGGTTATGCCTTCAGTAATCTTTGCAACCTCAATATTCTACAATTGTTATTTTAAAATACTGTAGTTTTCTTTGTGCCTAAGCATAAACATAAGTACATTTTGTTGTTTGTTTTGTTTGCAATAGTGGTTTAAATATTTTCCCAGAATATCCAAATTTAAAAATTTTACAACTTTAGAATAACTTTATTCTAAAATATTTATATTTTTCTCATTTAAGAAGGGATCGATGGCTTAAAAAGACTGCTTCTCATTTACTTATCGGCTATACCATCTGTATACTAATAAAAAACAAGATTGATTTGGAAGGACTGACTCAAACTAATGAAAATATGAAACCTGTCATTCTACTTTGGAGATACTTACCTTATCATGTCTGCAGTAGAATAATTTAGTTCTTTTGTCTTTTTTTGGAGATAAGGTCTTGCTGTGTTGCCCAGGCTGTTCACAGGTACCATCATAGTCTACAGCCTGAAACTCCTGGGTTCAAGCGATATTCCTGCCTCAGCCTCCTGAATAGCTGGAGCTATAGGCATGTACCACCAAGTCTGGGCTTTAAAAAAATTTTTTTACATAATTTTTTTTGAGACAGGATCTTGCCATGTTGCTCAGGCTAGTCTTCAACTCCTAGCCCTGAGTGATCCTGCCTCCCAAAATGTCGAGTTGTTAAGTGTGAGCCGCCATACCTGGCCAAAAATTTTTTTAGAGATGGGAATGGAATGATTTTGAATAGTGTTGGTGCCACCTATGTTGTGGCATCATTTTGAAACTAATCATTCAGAGTGTTTTTTTTTTTTTTTTTGGTAAGGTATTATTTTTTAATGCAGGTATGCCACTACTGTAAAAAAAAAAAAAAAAAAAGTTTTAAAGCTAGAAATGAAAACACTACTTAAGTATCTGTTACTTTGTTATACTCTAGAAACATACACAATAGCTGAGAAACTTTAAAAATCTCACATTGCTGAATGTCTCTGCTGGCTGAAGTGTAAGTAAAAGATCACAGTAGTGCAACTGTTGAGTGGTACAGCAACTTGTCATTAAAGATGTGTGTGCAGACATGAATTCTGAGTTAATATCTCATCTGTAGAAGTATACATTTGTCCCTTGCCTTGGGATTGGTTTCAGGACACCACTCCCCCACCCTTGCTGGCCATTCACCGAGGACACCAAAACCCAAGGATGTTGAAGTCCCTTATATAAAATGGCGCTGTATCTCCATACAACTTACACACATCCTCCCATATACTTTAAATCATTTCCAGATTTTAGATACTTTCATACAATGTGAATGCTATGTAAATAGTTGTTACATTGTGTATTTATATTTGTACTATTGTATTAAATATTCTCAAATATTTTCAAATATTTCAAGTTTGGTTGAATCTGCAAATGCAGAACCTGAGGATATGGAGGGCTGACTGTGCTTATACCTTATAAATGGATGTGTGCGTGAACGTGCCTGGACTTGTTACTTGGCTTGTATTTGCCAGGCATCAGCATCAACTAATTAAAGATACTCTTACGTGAAAGCTTGGCAACAAACACATGTCCTGAAATAATGCAAGTGTAGAATAACTTTTAAATCTCACGGTTTATCCTAAACTATATGTTGACATTTGTAAAAGTGGTGATAAGACAACAGTAGGTAAAAGTAAAACTTCAGGCACCTTGGCACAAACTGAGGCAGTGGCATCAAACTATAAGTTATTCTTCACTGCCATGCATTTGTGGTGGGAACCCCCACAAAAGAAGAAAACCAGTTTCACTCAAGAATGTCCTTGTGGCACCTGTAGTCCCAGCTACTCGGGAGGCTGAGGCAGGAGAATGGCGTGAACCCGGGAGGCGGAGCTTGCAGTGAGCTGAAATCCGGCCACTGCACTCCAGCCTGGGTGACAGAGAAAGACTCCGTCTCAAAAAAAAAAAAAAAAAAAAGAATGTCCTTGTGAAAGCAGTGACATTTTGTTAAATCTAAACCCTTGAGTACGTAACTTTTTGAAATGGTTGTTTCAAGAAAAAGCACTCACGCAAGCTGAATTACCTGTTATTTCCTTGGAGCCTAACAACTGACAGCAATTGTTTTCAATGATAAAATCCAAACACTGAGTCAAAATCAGAATTTTGGGAAAACTTGTGTCTAGTATCAGGAACTTGTTGACAGCTTCCCAATACTTCATGAGACAGTGATACTGAATATGATTTTTTTTTTTTTTTGAGACAGTCTTGCTCTGTTACCCAGGCTGGAAAGCAGTGGCATGATCTTGGCTCACTGCAACCTCTGCCTCCTGGGTTCAAGCAATTCTGCCTCAGCCTCCTGCGTAACTGGGACTACAGGCGCGTACCACCATGCCCGGCTACTAATTTTTGTATTTTTAGTAGAGATGGAGTTTCACCATGTGGTCTTGAACTTCTGACCTCAGTTGATCCACCTTGGGTGTGTTCAAGACACACACCAGGGTGGTCTTGAAATTCTGACCTCAGTTGATCCACCTTGGCCTCCCAAAGTGCTGGAATTACAGGTTTAAGCCACCGTGCCCGGCCAATGACATTTTAGGTAGTGTACAGTAAAATGGGCCAATATTTGGGAGATTTACATAACTCAGTGAACTATATTTTCCTAATGAATAATACATGAGATTATAGAAAACTGCAAGTAACATTGTAACCAATTGAATGCAAAAGAAACAAAAATCTAGTTGTCTTCTATTTAAGTCAGACATTTAGGGAAACCGAATTGCCAAAATGTAAAACAACGCACCTATTTCAAAAAATATATACTAAAAATGTTTTAATGCATTTGTTGCTATAATATTTAAATATTTTACTAATATGGTAAAATACTAGTAAAGTGATTTGGGGCCCTCAATCTTTAAGAATGTGAAGGGATTTTCTGAGGCCACAAAGTTTAAGAAATGGCTACTCTAGCACAACACACAAAATAAATATTCACGTACCTGGTGAATGACTTCATCGAGTTACAGTGAATCCCGGTATTAAACCTGTATGGCTGGGATAATGGGCATGCTATGACAGGAAGCCGATTTCCTTAACTTCACCACTGTAACTCATTAACAAACATGTTAGCCTGAGACAAAAGTATTAAGGGGCGACAGGAAAGCCTTTGATAATGTGATACTTTTTTTCACATTATTCAACATGTTTTAAAATTTGGTATACAGGTCTGTCTATGGTGTTTCTTCTGAACTTTTGCCAGAGTAGAATGGTTCGTGTTTTTCCTCATAGATTTACTCCTCACTAAACTTCATGACATCTAACATGAACTTGTAAAGGCTATGCTTGAAAGTAAGGGTATCTTTTTTCTATGCCTAGGTTATTATTATTTTTTTTTAGACGGAGTCTCACTCTGTCGCCCAGGCTGGAGTGCAGTGGCTGGATCTCAGATCACTGAAAGCTCCGTCTCCCAGGTTTACGCCATTCTCCTGCCTCAGCCTCAGGCTCGTGAGTAGCTGTGACTACAGGCACCCGCCACCTCACCTGGCTAGTTTTTTGTATTTTTTAGTAGAGATGGGGTTTCATCGTGTTAGCCAGGATGGTCTCGATCTCCTGACCTTGTGATCCACCCACCTCGGCCTCCCAAAGTGCTGGGATTACAGGCTTGAGCCACCGCGCCCGGCCTTCTATGCCTAGGTTATTAATGAATATGAAGCACTTACAAGCTTTAATGTGCTTGAGGTTCCAAAGACCTTTCCAAATCTTCCCATTTTCAGTCTTCAACTTAACATTTTGGTCTTTGCATTGGAGACCTGAGTCCTATCTGTCATTGGGCCTACTGGGCAGAATTTCCTAAACTGCCATTTTAAAAGAAATAAGGGTAACCAAATGTTCCCCTTAAAAGCACTCTGGTACACTCTAGTATTGGGAGATAACTATCTTCCCCTAATTAGATTTATAAAATCTTTCTCAATGTTTACATTTTTTCCCCTCAAATATATTGACTTTTTCATTCCCAATAACAATGTCTGGTCTGTAACTCAGTCATTCCATGTTCAGATTACAGATTCCTTTCCCCGTCTTTTCACATTCTTCTAGTCCAGGGAGACCCACTTTGAAGGTTAAAACCCAAGGTCACATAATGAATAGGTGGCAATGTCACATATAACTCAACTCTAGGCCTTATGAATCCTGCTAATAGCCCATTGCCTATTCTAGTCACCAGATTGAAAAACACCATACTAGGGAAGAAGATGGCAAACTATTGCCCACCACATATTTGCATCAGTCTTGTCAAATTTTTATTGTAGTATTTAATAGGATTAAAGCTATGATGAATCAAGTAAAAAATTACTTCCTTAAAAACTAAGCTAGTAGGCAAAAATATTCGTTTGTTCAACAAATACCCACTCTGGCAGATACAGTACCCTGCACTTAGTGGGGAAAAAAAAAGACATCGTGGTGAAAACAGACATGGTCCTTGAATTTCCTGGTTCTGTGGGTTGCTTAATTTGAGGTTTAAATGGTTTCTTCCATCAGGTGAAAAGTTTTGTGTTCGGCCCATAAATAAAGCAGCTGGGAATTCTGATAGTGGCAAAATGGCCAGTCTAGGATATAAAATCTTCAGAAACATCTTATTTCCCATTCATTATGAAGCATGGGGTAGGAGATCAGAGAAACCAGATGAAGATTGCTGGCTGTGCTGCTAATGTGAACTCTTCTTTCGAAGGTATTGTGTCCTTTTATTCTCAATGGAGACATCAAAAAGTATTAAGAGGAGTACTATTATAATATTAATAGGATACTGAAAATCTATCCTGAATGCATGCAGCCAGAGGCTCCAAATAATACTATGATGAGTTCCACAAAAAACCTCAACTACTCTTTGTTCCAGGGAAGCACCATTTTCCACAAAACTCTCAAGAAGGACTTGTTGGAACTGGAAAAGCAATTAAATGTGAATAGTGATCCAGGAGAAAGTAACAAACTCACGTAACTCCCAAAAGTTTTCCAAAGATAACAATCAGCTTTTTTCTCTTGGCCTTTTAAGAAACTAGCCAACAAATACTCTGACAGGCTTGTGTTTGGTTTTGAAAACACACCTTAGTGTACTGAAAGAAAATTTCTTTTAATTTGGTTTGTTGGTCCCATACCCCATCTATCAATGTATGTGCTATTTACAAATAGAAATGTTCTATACTAACAGTATTTTTGCAGTACCTTTTGATAATTCCTAGACCTCTATTTTCGTTCTATGTGTTAATCTGAGTAACAGATGGATATTTTAATATTTAAGGCAGATGGTAAACTTTCCTGTAGGTCTTGTGAGATTTTGTCTTACAGGCTGAACACCATTCACAAAATGTAATGCTTCATTCCTTCAGATTGAGGTAAAGAACTTGAGCAACTGGATTAGCAAAGCTGCAAAGATAATGAAATGTGGCCTAAGATGTAATTATGTTCTCTGCCTTTCCTTTGGGCCAGAGTAGCTTTGCACTTGACACAATGGAAAATAGGCTATAAAGCCTGAAAATAAAATGTTCTAAACTCCAATCTCAGAGCACTTTAGTAGGCTTTTCACTAGGCATCTTGAAAGTATTTTCAACAAAATACTAATTAAGCTACCACTTCACAAGAGCTTCAAGGAAAAGCTCTTTCTTATAAAATTTTTTTTTTTTTTTTTTTTTGAGACGGAGTTTCACTCTTGTTGCACAGGCTGGAGTGCAATGGTGTGATCTCGGCTCACCGCAACCTCCACCTCCCGGGTTCAAGTGATTCTCTAGCCTCAACCTCCTGAGTAGCTGGGATTACAGGCGCCCACCACCACACCCGACAAATTTTTGTATTTCTAGAAGAGGCGTGGTTTCACCATGTTGGCCAGGCTGGCCTCTGGACCTCAGGTGATCTGCACACTTCAGCCTCCCAAACTGCTGGAATTACAGTCGTGAGCCACTGTGCCTGGTCTCATAAAACTTTTAAATTCCATCACATTACATTCACACCTTTTGCTAACCAGGATGAAGAGCCTTAAACAGGTTTAAAGAGTGCAGACTGCACTTTTGTTAATACTATTTTTCTCTGCAAGTTCTTTATGCTAACATTTCCAGTGGTGGGAAGTACAAGTACTATTAGTCATCTTCATTCTTTGTATTACCAAAGAGTTCCTTTTTCTCCATCTTGTTCTGAAGGATGAACAAAAGCTTGAGGTGTACGTATCAGTACATAAACTGCAGCACGAAGACCACCAACGTTCACCCAGACTGTATCCACCTTTTGCCATACATGTCGCATTCCAGATAATGCCTGTGTACACACAAAAACCACAGCAATTAGGTTGACAATCTACTTTTACACCAACCAGGATTCTTAGCTGCCTGATAAGAAACCTCAGGGAAAGAGAAAACAAATCTTATCCAAACAAACATCCCCAAATCTACTCAAAAAGATCCCAAAGTTGCCAGAGGCTGCGGTTTTGAGCTAATGTGTATAGCACCTTGGTAAAGCATTTTGTGTCTTGAGTAAGTAGTACAGCTCGGCCCGTGGTAGGTGTGCAGACACGGCTCATCTCCCGTAGGCAAGCTGGATAAAGGTTCCAGTTTCTCTTCTTGGATCCCATCCTATAATAGAAGGACTAGTGAGTCAAATACTGTTGCAAAAGATACAAAATAGAAGGAGTATATGAAACAAAACAGTTTCATGCATCCTGAGGCATGAAAAACAGCTGTAGTTTTAGAAACCAGACCTTTGCCATTACATGTCAATGAAATAAGCTGAGTTAGTAAACTGCTTAGAATTCTGAATCAAAAAGAATTTTTTTGGACAACTATGTTATATAACTTGCCCTCTTAGTGAGTTTAATAAGCAGTCAAACTATATGAACCAAACAAGTGATTAGAAATCATTTAGGCTGGGTGTTTTGGTGGCTCATGCCTGTAATCCCAGCAGTTCGGGAGGCTGAGGCAGGCGGATCACCTGAGGTCAGGAGTTTGAGACAAGCCTGGCCAACATGGTGAAACCCCATCTTAACTAAAAATACAAAAATTAGCTGGGCATGATGGCACGTGCCCGTAATCCAAGCTACTCAGGAGGGTGAGGCAGGAGAATCGCTTGAACCCGGGAGGCAGAGGTTGCTGTGAGCCGAGATCATGCCACTGCACTCCAGCCTGGGCAACAGAACGGGGCTCTGTCTCAAAAAAAGAAAAAAAAAAAAAGAAAAATCATTTATGCTGAGAAACAGAATCAGAACCAAGTCTTCCACCACCTTTTTGTGTAAAATATATAATTCAAGAATGGGCTAAAAAGTGAATTATAGGTAATTTAAAAATGAACCTCCTATGATGGTCAGGATTCAAAATGTAGTTAATACATTCCTGAGAGTTCACAGAAGAAACATAATGGGTGAATCCATCATGTTGTTCAGTGAAAAACAGCTCTGCTAAGTCTGCTAAAATTCAAGATTTTTTTCCTGACAGAATAAACACAAGGAAAATAATGACATATTTAGAAGTCTTGCAGATAGTAGTATAACAAGTGAAAGTAAAATTCATTAAAAAAAAAAACCAACCAATTCTCACCTTTTTCCAAATGGCAAATCTGTTACAATAATATCCACAGAACCAGTTCTCAATGGCAGATTACAGATATCCCACTGAACAGCATCTATGGGCAAGCCCCAGGATGGTTTGCTGTGGGGACAAAGGAAAGGTGCTTCAACATATTGTGAAGCATAAAATCGTTACAACAATTTTTGTTTCTGAAAAGAGACTGCTACAGCAAAATATAAAATGCTAAGAATATCAGTGATAATATCGACCTATTCAAAATTTAAGAAGTGGCACAAAGGTAAAAAATAGAAGGTCAGGCTAGGCATGGTGCTCGTGCCTATAATCAGCACTTTCAGGGGCTGAGGTGGGAAGATCACTGGAGTGCAGGAATTTGAGACCAGCTGCGCAACACTGTGAGACCTTGTCTCTAAAAAAATTTTTTTTTTAAAGTTAGCAAGGCATGATGGCACACGCCTATAGTCCCAGCTACTCAGGAGGATGAGGTGGGAGGATCACTTGAGCCCAGGAGTTGAAAGATGAAGTGAGCTAGGATTGTGCCACTGTACTCCAGCCTGGGTGACAGAGCAAGACCCCGTCTCAGAAAAAAAGAAAACAAACTGAAAACATGATTGTAATGCAGAGAACTGCAAAAGACAACTTTAAAAACAATGCCGAAGCAGTAAATTACATAACCGATGATATAAAAATTAAGTTGCTGATAAAACGTACACTGGAAAAATCAAGCACACTAAAGAAAAGATTATGGGGTGACGTATCTGAAGAATAAAGTTTGTAAAACTAGTAATAACAGGAGACCTAAAAGAAAAACAGATATGTAAAATTGGTAAATATATAGGTAATTGTTTTAAGATGAAAAACCAAAAGGAAATATATGTACCATGCTATATAAAACAAAACTAAGAAAAAAGTTAAGATAAAAAATATAGATGACAGAAGACAGAATGAATAATAATAAATACAAAGGATTTAAATCCTCCCCATTAAGGCAAAGTAACTGGTTTAAGAAACAAAATAATGCACAGGCTAAGAACTGAAGGTAAGTCAAAGGCTATCAGCAGAAATTAAGGATTTAATTGACATTTAATGAAGAATTTAAGAAAAAAATGCAATAAAGGCAATCACTACATAATTTTTTAAAGTACATATAAAATATGTATTACAACCACATACGAATAACTGCACAAAACAAAGCGTAAGGCAAAAAATATTAAAAACCAAAGTAAAATGAATAGAAAGTACTGTACAGGTTGAGGCCAGGCACGGTGGCTCACGCCTGTAATCCTAGCACTTTGGGAGGCCAGGGCGGGCAGATCATGAGGTCAGGAGATCGAGACCATCATGGCTAACAGGATGAAACAGGGTGAAAACCCGTCTCTACTAAAAATACTAAAAAAAAATTAGCTGGGCATGGTGGTGGGCGCCTGTAGTCCCAGCTACTCTGGAGTGCTGAGGCAGGAGAATGGCGTGAAGCCAGGAGGCGGAGCGCTCGGTCTCAAAAAAAAAAAAAAAAAAGTACAGGTTGAATAGACAAAAGGTGTAGACACAAACAAGATAAAATATTCAGAAGCTAGAAAAGAAAGTTTGTTTAAATGTTTATCAGTTTTAATTAAAAAAAAAAAAAGACTGGCCATATACTAGGCTCATAAAAAAAATAAACTCAATAAACATGAAAGAACCATTCAAAATTAATTCATCACAATAAAATAAATCAGTATTTAAGAAAATTGAAACCTTCCAACTAGTCTTAATATATGTAAAAGGATTGAATGTTGATCCATAGACCAGCAGCATCAGCATTGTCCCAGAGTTTCCTGGAAAATGCAGACTCTTAGATCCCATCCCAAACTACTGAATCAAAATCTGTTAACAGTACTCCCAGGTGATTCACATGTACATTAATGTTTGAAAAGCACTGTCCTAAAAAATTAGATCAGAGAGACAATGAAATATATAACCAATGACTTAGTAATAAAACAGAGGAGAGGCTATATAAACTGCAGTATTTCTGTACGATGGAATTTATGTAGTGACTTTAAAAGACTATGGTCCAGGTGTGGTGACTCGTGTCTCTAACCCCAGCATTTTGGAAGGCTGAAGCGGGAGGATCTCTTGAGGCCAGGAGTTCTACACCAGCCTGGACAAAACAGCAAGACTCCCATCTCTATGAAGAATTTTAAAAATTAGCTGGGTATGGTGGCACATGCCTGTATTCCTAGCTACTAGGGAGGCCGAGGCAGGAGGACTGCTTGAGTCCAGTAGGTTGAGGCTACAGTGAGCCATGATCATGCCACTGCACTCCAGCCTGAGTGACAAAATGAGACCCTGTCCCCAAAGCAAAAAAGAAGCCTATGTAAAAATAGTGTTTAAAATTTTGTGAAATTAAAATGAATCTATATTCTTCCAGTATGTGGGGGAAAAGACATATGAATAAGACAGAAATGAAAAATTGCATATGGTGGGGAAATTATAGCTAAAATAATGTTTTTAAAATATAATTATTTTCAATAAACTTTAAAAATGTAAATGGAGTCTCAGTGTATTCATTTTCGTAACAATGATGTCACAATGCACTGGGAGTTTTAATTCATAAAGTCAATATAAAAAATGATTCTCTAACTCTAAAAGATGCTAAGAAATCTTTTAAATTTTTACCCTTCTTTAATTTGGCTCTTGGTCAATAAAGATGCAATGTTATTTGCTGCTCTATTCACAGCCAGTGGATTATTATCACCAGCAATATGGAAACAGTCAGTCCATTCAGTAGCCCCCTAAAAGGTAAGAATATATGTTAAAACAAAAGTAGCAAACTGCAAAATGTGATTATTTAAATTGTCAAGAAAAAAGAGAATCCAGTGCTTCTCTAGAATGGCAAAACATTGCATGTTGTCAACTGTGCTATTTCCCTGGCTGAAAATGCCCTCTTATTCTTTCTCTGCTTGCTGAACCACTACCCATCTCGTAAGACCCAGCTTAAAACTCATGCCCTTTCGACACCAACCTTAACTCTCCAAGCAGTCTTATGTGCCGCTCCCAAAAGCACTTTGTATGTAGGTACCTCTGCCACTGCACTTGTTCCACTGTTAATTATTTCTTCCCCTTTGTGCTTCCCAACTAACCTGGGAGCTCTCTGAGGTCAGGTCTAGTATTTTCTTCAGTTCCTCATCCAGCAGCGTCTGGCACACTAAATAAATTCTAAGTAAATGCGGTTTGAAAATATTAAGCAAATTAAACTGATCAAACCTATACTCTTTTGTGGTTGTGGGAGTTTACATAATCTGATATATTTGAGAACTGCAAAATAAAATGCTATTTCCAGCTGGGCATGGTGGTTCACACCTGAAATCCCAGTACTTTGGGAAGCTGAAGCAGGAGGATTTCTTGAGCCCAGGAGTTTGAGACCAGCCTGGGAACATGGCGAAACCCCATCTCTACAAAAACACAAAAATCAGCTGGGTGTGGTGGTGTGCACCTGAGTCTCAGCTGCTGGAGAGGCTGAGGTGGGAGGATGGCTTAAGCCAGGGAGGCAGAGGTTGCAGGGAGCTGAGATCACACCACTGCACTCCAGCCTGGTTGACAGAGCAAGACCCCAGGTCAAAAAAAAATAATAATAAAATGCAATTTCCTTTGTATGATAGGCTTTTGAATGGTAACCACCATATCACTGGAAGGATTTTGTAATTTTAAATGAAAAACCTGTCAGCAGAACATAAATACCAAGTTGTCACATATCATTTGTGGAATGAGGTGACATGTGACCTTAGGCCTGAACAATGTTCTATGCAGATTAACAGAAGGTTTCTGACATGAAAGCTGGGAAAAGTCTGCCTCTGCTTAGGGGTGAGTAGCAAACACCTTTGTGTTCCTTTGTGAACAGTAACATACTTCTCATCCATGAGTACAGTGCTTCATAAGTTTTTCTTTTGCCCAGACACTTGAGGGTGATGACATACTCCTGTCTACAATCCTACGATGACTTCAAACAAAAGGGAAGTTGAAGTATCCCAGAAGTTTGGGTGGGTGGGGATGTAGAGGGGACCCAGAGTTTGAGGAAGCCTCTCAGTGATTCTGATTCCCAAAAATTTTTTTTTTCCTCCTAAACCTATTTGGATTTTCAGCATTGGAAAGAATTGGGTTTTACAGTGTAACACTTCTAAATTAAAAAAAAAAAAGTATTCCAGATCAAGTATTTTATACTTTGGTGAATAAATCTTTATATATACCTTGTCAATTTCTTCATAATTTTATTCATTTTGATCACATATCAGCTTAGGTTTTTCTACACTGACATCTGCATGTCTACTCTTACATGGAAGTGGCTCAAACTTCATGTTTTAATTTTTTTGGCCTTTATTTTCACCCGGAGCTCTGTTGTGTATTTCTTGACATGCAGTGACTTTACCTGCTATTTCATACACATATCATGATTTCACACTAGAAAACAACACTCTGCTTTGTTCCCAGAATCCTTCTTGGTCACAAGAAGGATTGGGTTTTTACTGTGCAGTCTCTTTAAGCCACAGTAATTTCTCTAGCTCTCACAGAACACAGTCATCATGTAGACTTCTACGATTTCACTCTTGGATTTTAACTCCCAGAACACAGATAACATTTTCTAATTACAGTTTGGATTATTTCTCCCCTGGTGGTCTTGCTTTGGACTTGCTCATCTGTCCAGTTTCTACCCAGTCGTATAATCTGCGGTGTCTCCCTGCAGTTTATTCAAATTGGCTTTCAGTATACTATATGGAAGAACTACTATGTTTCATACAAACTTCAGTGACTTTACCGGGAGCTCCCTCTTCTAAATTGTTTAAAAACATATAGATGATACTGATTATTCAGGGGACTCTACTGTGAAATATTCTCCATTTAGAAAATGCCTTTCCATTTCTTGCTTTGCTTTATACAGTTGTTATAAGTCCTCTCAATATCACGGTAATTTTGAAAACTAGTTAAGGGCATTTGGTATTAAGCTTGTCAGACTTCCTAAAAAATCCAAGTAATATTCATAAGTTTCCCCTTTTTACAACTATACTTATTCCCTCTAGGAACTTAAGTGGATTACAAAGAAGAAAATTGCCTTCCTCAAGTTTATGCTTATGCCTTCAATTATCTTTTCCCATTCAAGTCTACCAGTTTGTCTGTTACACAAAGAGGACTCATCAGCAGTTTGTAATTCTCAGCTTCCTCTGTAATCCAGTGAATAGATGTCACTAACAATGTATCTAGTCTAGTGGCAAATGGCTCTTTGAAATAAGTAGTTACATTCTTTACAAAAAAGTTCCAACTTTTCTATTGTTAATTGTTTTAAAACTCTTGGGTCCACTGATCCAACCATGGAGATTTCATTATGTCTAATTTGCCCACTGGGTCTTGAATATTCTGGATGTATCACTCTTATCTAAAAGCTAAAGAAATATGATTACCTCTATTGGTATTGCCCCAGTTCCACACATCGGATCAACTATTATATCATAAGGTAGAGGATCACAGAGCCTAGAGAAAAGAAAACAGCCTATGTGAAGACTCACCCAAAAGCTGAGGCTTCTGTACTGATAATTCCTGAAGCTGTAAGTTTGAGGACCTATCACACTAGCCTGAAGGAACACCAATCTACACATTTTAAAAATCAACTTATGGCTGGGCACGGTGACTCACGCCTGTAATCCCAGCACTTTGGGAGGCTGAGATAGGCGGATCACTTGAGGTCAGGAATTCAAGACAAGCCTGGCCAACATGGCGAAACCTGTCTCCACTAAAAATACAAAAAATTAGCTGGGCGTGGTGGCGGGTGCCTGTAATCCCAGCTAGTAGGGAGGCTGAGACTTGCTTGAACCCAGAAGGTAGGGATTGCAGTGAGCCAAGATCATGTAAGATCCAGCCTGGGTGACAGAGCAAGACTTCGTCTCAAAAAAAAAAAGATAATAAATAAATAAATAATAAATTTTTAATGATATGTTGACTGTATATTCTATTACTCGGGAAAAAAAGTCATTACATATAACTAAATCCCATTTCACTCTCAGATGAAATTTGGTTTGCAGACATCTTAAAGTACACACATGTACACACACAGACACACCACACACATGCATACTTTTAGACAACAGTGTTGTTTTCAATAGAAACCTGTATTACATTAAAAAGACTCAAAAATGTCTCAAGTCAAACATGCATCAATATAAGGATACTGGCAATGAGACATTCAGTATTCCTTTCCTTTTGAATTTAAAGATAATAATCTTGACGTAAAAAAATTGCTCTGTGGGACTAGGTAATAAAAAAAGGAAAAAAATGCTTTACTTTGAGCACTTAGTATTTGCTGGGCAAGGACTTAAGCTCTTTCCATGCATTATCTCACGGAATCCTCAGTAATGACCCTGTTAGATAATTATCATTATTCTCGTTTTAAAGGTAAGCTGATGCAAGGAAACATGAAGTTACCTGCCCAGGGACACAAAACCAGTAGGTAACAGATTCAAGATTAGAGGCATTACTGTTAATGGCTTAAGTGTTATCCTCTTTATGAAGCATCCCACCCTGAAACAGGTCAGTAGGTTTCTTCTCTTCTCTTGTTCTCATCTTTTCATGTGCTGGTGTGGGACTTACCACATATATGATAACTGTTTATCTCCCTCATAAGACAGATTCTTGGGGTTAATAGTGGGTTCTTATTGTAACATTGGTCCTGCTCTATGTCCTTGTTCCTACTCCTCAACACATGGCAACAGAATCCTTGGCAACCCTCTTAAGGGGGTAAGCACCCTGTACTCCAAGCCATTCCTGATGATCAGGGGTGAATAACTGACCAAAACAATGTCAATCAGATTCTCTCTTCCAGGAATTTGGAACAAAGAGCTAAAAGCCCTACGCAAGGTGGGTTGGTCGTTTGGAATTGGAAATACATAAATTTAGATGAGAAAGCATGTAGATGAGAAGCAACAAGAGTCCACAGGCTCTAAGGGGAGATAAAAATGGCTGCCCACATTTCTGGCGGTTTTCCAAGATGTGGTTCCTACCCTTCTTGAGAACCAACATTCAGTTTTTCTGTAGAATCCCCAAGATTTCTCTTTATCTTTCCAAAAAACCCTCCCTGGCACAATGATCACTTTTTTATCCTAAACTTGTTTACTTAGGTTTTTAATATTTGCACGCAAAATAATACCCTCTGTCTATCCCTGGTTTCTACCATATGCCTGGCAGTAGATAATGCATATTTGTTAAATTAATGAAGACTAGAAAATTTTCCTTTATCAAATGGGCCCAATTTTCTATTATTGTCATTGAATTAATATGTTAGGAAGATAAAAGATTGGAACAAAAGGAATACAGTCAGGTGCTGCATAACAATCTTCCAATCAATGGTGGACCAAATATATGAATGCAGTAATTATAACACCATATTTTTACCCTACCCTTTGTATGTTTAGATACACAAATACTTACCACTACATTACAACTGACTACAATATTCAGTACAATAACATGCTGTACAGGTTTGTAGCCCAGAAGCAAAAGGAGATACCACATAGCCCAGGTGTGTAGTAGGCTACACCATCTAGATTTGTATAAGTACACTCCATGAGGTTCACACAATGATGAAATTGCACGATGACACATTTTTCAGAATGCATCCCTGTTGTTAAGTGATGCATGACTGGACTTAAAACTACCAGGACATACCAGGCACGGTATATAATAGGTATTTTGCATATGCTTCAGCATGTAATCCTCACTAATAATCCTTTAAGTCTCATATCAAATTCATTTTGCCATCTGGAAAACAGAAGCTTAGAGAAAATAAACATTTTCAAGTGGTGAAAAGCAGCACCCAATAAAAGAGAGAAGGGCAAAGGAGAAGGAAAGATAGGTCTTGCACTCTGAAAAGTGAAAAATTCTAGGATGATTCCTGGGTTGCTGTGAGTATAAAGCTTAAAAATATAAGTAAAGGCTCTTTCTGTTCATTTACACTTTACACAAATACAAATACTGCTTTCATCTTTTTCACTGCACAGAAATGAAACAGCAAAATTTGCTCTATCTCCCAACACACATATCCTTGCTAAACAGAAATGTGGTAACTGCATTCAAGAGGTAGGTGAAAACTATCACTCTCATTTTAAAATCAAGAAAACTGGGTGCGGTGGCTAACACCTGTAATCCCAGCACTTTGGGAGGCAGAGGCGGGTGGATCACCCGAGGTCAGGTATTTGAGACGAGCCTCGCCAACATGGTGAAATGTTGTCTCTATTAAAAAATACAAAAATTATCTGGGCGTGGTGGCAGGCGCCCATAATCCCAGCTACTTGGCTGAGACAGGAGAAATACTTGAAGCCGGGAGGCAGAGGTTATAGTGGGTCGAGATCTCACCACTGCACTCCAGCCTGGGCGACAGAGTGAGACTTTGTCTCAAAAAATGAAATAAAGAAAACTGAAAAGAAATAAAGAAAACTGAGCCACCTATTAAGCAGCATTTTCAGATCACAAGGAGTCAATATTGGATAGAAGGGAAAGAAATAGATCATTAGCTTTCCTTTCTATTCTTTATCCACTACATTCCAACATAGTACCTCAAACACACATACACACAAATCAGTATTTTGGAAGGGAACATTCAAACCAAGGTGCCACTTTAAGCTGGACGGCAAACTCATTTTCTTACCTGAGCATCCCATAGGCAAGAGTTGATCTAAGAGTTGTAGGTCCAAAATGTGTTATATTTCTTCGGTGGAGACTCTCTTCAGTCAATGCAATGCCCACAATGACTTCGTTATCATGGATGTTCAAAAGAACCTATAGTAAAGTGGAACAAGACAAAATAGTTTTAGGATTGTTCAAACTGCACTTTGTAGTAAGACTTTTCTGACCTGGGCCGGTCCCCTACTCCTGGGAGGTCACCATATTGATGCCAAATGGAGGTCACCATATTGATGCCAAACTTAGTGCGAACACCTGATCAGCATAGCACACCACAGCCCAGAACTGTCTAAAAATTTAAGACATTTAAAAAATACATATTAAAAAACCTCTAAGCCTTCAAAATATGTTTGTGTTATAAAAATTGGGGTGACATCTGGTGGTTGTAGCCAATAAATATAGTGAATTAAAAGAAAATAATAGATGTTAAAATGAACGACAAAAAGTATATACTATGTGACTTCATTTATATGAAGTACAAAAATTGGCAAAACTAATTTTTGGTGGTAGCAGATTAGTGATTGCCTTGAGTGGGTACTGACTGGCAAAGGGCAAGGGGAGCCCCTGAGGTACTGGAAATACTTTGTATCTTTATCTGGATGCTAGTTACACATCGTGTATATAAGTAAAAACTTACTGAAGTGTACACTTAAGATTTGTGTACTTAATGCAAAGTATATCTCAACAAAAAAGTTTTAAAAATTGGTAAAGTCTCAAATAAAAAGTCTTATTACACTGAGTGCGGTGGCACATGCCCGTAGCTCCAGCTACTCGGGAGGCTGAGGTGGGAGGATAGCTTGAGCCTGGGAGGTCAAGGCTTCAGTGAGCCATGACTGCACCACTGCACTCCAGTCTGGGTGATACAGCGAGACCCTGTCTCAAAAGTGAACTAAACTAAACTAAAATGTTACCCAGTCTTTCACCGAAAGATTTCCTGTGCTTAACCACAGCAGAAGCACAGCTGACACTCATAGCACTTCCTAATGCAAAGCACTATTCTACACATTTACATACATGGCCTCATCTCATATTCACATCCCCTAAGCTAGGTATTATTCCCCTTATAAAAGAGGATATTGAGGCACAAAGACAGCTCCTCTGAAATTCCTTTTTTTTTTTTGAGACAGGGTTTGTCTCTGTCGCCCAGGATGGAGTGCAGTGGCACAATCACAGATGACTGTGGCCTGGACTTCCTAGGCTCAGGCGATCCTCTTACTTCAGCCTCCCAAGTACCTGGGACTACAGGCGTATGTCATCATACTCAGCTATTTTTTTTTTTTTTTGTAGAGACAAGGTCTCCCTATGTCGCCTAGGCTGGTCTTGAACTCCGGGCCTCAAGCAATCCTCCAATCTCGACCTCCCAAAGTGCTGGGATTACAGGTATGTGTCACCACACCCAGCCTCCTCTGGGATTTAACCCAATGCGGCACGGCTCCAGAAACTGTCCTCTGAATCACCTTGCTAACTTTTAGACATCACTGTTCTAGTTAACCTATTCATTTTCTTTTTTAAAAAATTTCTTTTATTTTTAGTAGAGACAGGGTCTCCCTGTTTTGCCCAGGCTGGTCTCGAATTCTTAGGCTCAAGCGATCTGCCTGCCGCAGCCTCCCAAAGTACTGGAATTACAGGTGTGAGCCACCTATTCATTTTCATGGCAGTATATGAGGAAAAAAAGGAATGGGGAATTAGACTACTGATTTGACATGCACAAAAAAGTTAGAATCAGTGACTTGCCCCAGATTCAAGTGTACCAAAAGCAACAGAAATTGGCTCTTTGGTAAATACATCAGCTGCTATAGACGTTTTAAGCTGTCAGAGTCTTAACGACTCTAGTTCCTATGGCTCACATGTCAATCACCTAGGTAAAAGAGGATTAAGACCAAGGAAAGTAAACATACTAAAATGAGGTACCTGGCTTTGGAAATCTAGCAGAATTTAAGAAAGAGGAGAGCTGACTCTACGACGAGTATTAGCAAAGATGTCCTGATTTGAGAAGGTCAGGGTTTGTTTAAAAAACGCACTTTTTTTTTTTTTTTGGGAGATGGAGTCTTGCTTTGTCACCCAGGCTGGAGTGCAGTGTTATGATCTCGGCTCACTGCAACCTCCACCTCCCTGGTTCAAGTGATTCTCCTGCCTCAGCCTCCCCAGTAGCTGGGATCACAGGAGCGTGCCATCACACCGGGCCAATTTTTGTATTTTTAGTAGAGACCAGGTTTCACCATGTTGGCCATGCTGGTCTCGAATTCCTGACCTCAAGTGATCCACCTGCCTCAGCCTCCCAAAGTGCTGGGATTACAGGCATGAGCCACTGCGCCCAGCCTTATTTTATTTTTTCAGTAGCAAAGCTCTGCAACCAAGACACACAAAAACAAAATAACTATTTTAATTCTGGTTGAATTTTATAATATGAAAGTCCACATAATATAGTAAAAGAGTACTCTATTAGAAATCAGGCCAGGTGTGGTGGCTCATGCCTGTAATCCTGGCACTTTGGGAGACCAAGACAGGCAGATCACTACAGGAGTTCGAGACCAGCCTAGCCAACATGGTGAAACCCCATGTCTACTAAAAAATACAAAAATTAACCAGGTGTGGTGGCATGTGCCTGTAGCCCCAGTTACTTGGGAGGCTGAGCACAAGAATCACTTGAACCAGGAAGGTAGAGGCTGCAGTAGGCTGAGATCATACCACTGCACTCCAGCCTGGGTGACAGAGCAAGACTCTGTCTCGAAAAAGAAAAAGAAAACAGACAACTCAACCTTGATAGCTTCCATCTGCGGAGCACTTAGTGTATGCAAGGTATTGCACCAAATATTTTAAATGTACCTTATTTAACCTTCAGGATAACTTTAAAGGTACATACTATTATTGGCTCCATTTGAAACAGAGACTCAGAGACTATCTAGTCCAAAGTTATACAGTTGTGGAGTCAAAATTTGGATCTAAATCTGTCTCCAAAGACTATGCTCTTCTTAACCACACCCTACTATTTCAATTTAATTGTGCATAACACTGGGTTAGTCTGAAAATTCTACAAGTTTGTGACAGCACTCTTCAATCACCACAGTCAGAGCCTATACCTACCTCCACATCAAAGTTGGTCATATCAGCCTTCCACTTAAAATAATCTTGAACAGCACCCCCAAAATCTCTTGCAGCCTCATTTGAGGTAAAACAATGTTTCTCTCCTGCCCTGTTGCATGTGACTCTAAACTTTAGCACTTGAGGCTCAGTTTCTTCTTTTGAGATTTCATCAGTCTCATCTTTGGAAGATGCCAAATCATCACCTACTAATGTTGACACCTCCTCTTTGATGGCTGGATTTTCATAATAATCTAAGATATGAGAATCTAAAGCATGGCTAGTGAACTCTTTTTTAACATTTCTCTGATTGATTTTGACTTCTTGTCCATTATTAATCTTCTCTTTACTTAAATTCTGATTTATCTTTTTGCGCTTTGCTTTTTTCTTTTTAAAACTGGCATTAATTTTCCACACTTTTAAGGGGTTTGACCATGGGAGTTTTCCAGCCAAGTCTTCAAAATCCTTTAGAACTTCTTCCTGTAAAGGACAGAGACAGAAATTCGTTCATTTTCCACCACTATAATCAAACAAATAAATCTCTACTTTGCTTACAGACAGTTAGTATCCATGGGGAACACTGGTTCTAGGACCCCCAAAGACACCAAAACCCAAAGATGCTTAGAAGTCCCTCATATCAAATGGTATAGTGTCTGCATATGACCTACACACATCCTCTCAAGAGTACCTTAAATCATCTCTATATTACCTATGATACCTGATACAATGTAAATGCTACGGAAATAGTTGTTATACTGTATTGTGTGGGAAATAATGATAAGAAGAAAAGTGTGGGCTGCATATGGTAGCTCACGCCTGTAATTCCAGCACTTTAGGAGGCTGAAGCAGGTGGATTACTTGAATTCAGGAGTTTGAGACCAGACTGGGCAACATGGCAAAACTCTGTCTCTACAAAAAAAATACAAAAATTAGCTGGGCATGGTGGCACGTGCCTGTAGTCCCAGCTACAAAGGAAGCTGAGATGGGAGGCCTGCTTGAGCCTGGGAGGTGAAGGCTCCAATGAGCTATGATCACGCCACTGCACTCCAGCTTAGACAACAGAGCAAGATCCTGTCTCAAAAAATAAACCTTTTACAAAAAAGAATGAACACAGACTACAATACTCTTAAGGAAAAAGAAAGCTTAACTACAAATTTTATGCCCAAACTATCAGCCAAATATAAAGGTGAAAGACAAACATTTCTGAACTCATGCCATTCAACAGATACAAATTTTAACAAAAGGACAAACAGTGTGCTATAATCTATTTAATTATATCACTAAAATGAAAAAATGTAGGGATTGTGACTATAAAGAAGGTAAATGTTACAAACTGGCATGTAAATGGGCATACTGATACCCTCATCTCTTATACCCAGAGGTCCAAGGATAGAAGTTAAAGCTGATAAATAAAATGTAAGTATATTTAAAGGTTTAAGGGTGAACACTAAGAAAAATAACTGAAAAATAAAGGAAAAAAAGTATAAATATGCCAATTTCATCATTGCTCTTAGCAGGGATTCAAAAAATACTGTGTATATATGGTAGATAAGGTAGATAATATCAAATTGTAGTTATAAAGGTAACAGCTAGAACACACACACACAAACCTTCCAAACTATTAGAAAACACAGGCACATGAAAAAAGTAAACAAGACATAATGTAGAGATTTTTCAAATTAAGAAAAAGCAAAAAGTGTAAGCATGACAAAACTAAGACTACACAGTTGTCATTATCAATAAATATCAGTGGGATAAACACGAAGATGACACTCAGTTTGAGTATGTACAAGAATTTACATAGTGTATTTGTTGCACCACTGTAACAGTAAAAGAATGTGAAAAACCCTCATGCCCTAAAATGGGACCGGTTAAATTACAATACAGCCAAACAATGGAGTATACACAGCCAACTCCAGCAATGATACTGCCAGGATCTCCAACATATAGGTTGAGCATTCCTAATCTCAAAGTCCAAAATCCAAAACCTAAAACTTTTTTGAAGTGCCAACATGATGCCACACAGGTAGCGGAGATAATGACACCTTTGCTTTCTGATGGTTCAGTGTACACAAACTTTGTTTCATGTATAAATTATTTTAAAAATCATATAAAATTACCCTGAAGCTATATGCATAACATATATATGAAACAAATGAATCTTGTGTTTATAAATAGGTTCCATCCTCAGAGTATTTCTTTTTTTTTTTCTCGAGACGGAGTCTTGCTCTGTCACTCAGGCTAGGGTGCAGTGGAGCGATCTCGGCTCACTGCAACCTCTGCCTCCCAGGTTCAAGCGATTCTCCTACCTCAGCCTCCTGAGTAGCTGGAATTACAGGAGCCCGCCACTGCTAATTTTTTGTATTTTTAGTAGAGATGGTGTTTCACCAACTTGGCCAGGCTGGTCTCAAACTCCTGACCTCGTGATCCACCTGCCTTGGCTTCCCAAAGTGCTGGGATTACAGGCGTGAGCCACCGCACCCAGACCAGAGTATTTCAAAAAACAAACAAACAAAAATCCAAAACATTTCTGGTCCCAAGTATTTCAGATAAGGGATACTCAACTCGTATATGGAAAAAAAAAGCATAGCACAGAAAAGTATGTACGCTATGCTTTCATTTGTGTAAATAAAATACATTTATTTGTAAAATATCTCCAGAAGAACACCCAACAAATTGGTGATAGTTGTTGCCTCCAGGGAGGGAGCTGCATAGCACGGGGATACAGGAACAAAGACTTACTTTTCACTCTATATCCTTTCAGTCTTTACAAGTTTGCTCCAAATACATGTATTAACTAGTTTTTAAAAATCTATATAAATCAGATTTGTTCACACTTTTAAAAAGGCAGACGGAGGCCGGGTGCAGTGGCTCACACCTGTAATCCTAGCACTTTGAGAGGCCAAGATGGGTGGATCATGAGGTCAGGAATTCAAGACCAGCCTGGCCAAGATGCTGAAACCCCATCTCTACTAAAAAAACCCAAAAAATTAGCCCAGTGTGGTGGCAGGCACCCATAGTCCCAGCTACTTGGGAGGCTGAGGCAGGAGAATGGCGTGAACCCAGGAGGTGGAGGCTGCAGTGAGCCGAGATCACACCACTGCACTCCAGCCTGGGCGACAGAGCGAGACTCCGTCTCCCAAAAAAAACTAAAAAAAAAAAAAAAATTAGCTGGGTGTGGCAGCATACACCTGTAGTCCCAGATACTCAGGAGGCTGAGGCAGGAGAATCACTTGAACCTGGGTGGCAGAGGTTGCAGTGAGCCAAGATCATGCCACTGCACTCCAGCCTAGGCAACAGAGCAAGACTCCATCCCCCCCAAAAAAAAAAAAAAAATGCGGGGATGGAGGTGGGGACTGGGGGTCAGGTGCAATGGCTCACACCTGTAATCCCAGCACTTTGGGAGGCTTAAGTGGAAGGATTACTGGAGCCCAGAAGTTTGAGACCAGCCTGGGCAACACAGTGAGACCCCATTTCAATACATTTTTTTTTTTTGAGACAGAGTCTCGCTCTGTCACCCGGGCTAGAGTGCAGTGGCTCAGTCTCTGCTCACTACAAGCTCTGCCTCCCCAGGTTCACGCCATTCTCCTGCCTCAGCCTCCCGAGTAGCTGGGACTACAGGCGCCCGTCACCGCGCCCGGCTCAGTTTTTGTATTTTTAGTAGAGACGGGGTTTCACCGTGTTAGCCAGGATGGTCTCGATCTCCTGACCTCGTGATCCGCCCGCCTTGGCCTCCCAAAGTGCTGGGATTACAGGTGTGAGCCACCACGCCCGGCCCCACTCTCAATATTTTTTAAAAGATGGGGGTGGGGGCTAATAAATTCATGATTATCATCTGAATACTTAAAAATAACAGAACTCATTAGAATGATGTAAGCGTTTCTAAAAGTTAGATTTTTGTTAATAAAATTTTTATCTATTTTCAGTCTGACTTCTTTTAGGTCTGGTCTTGTTTTCTTCTAGGCTGTGGTTTCATACAACTTTGATTGGTTTTTGAATAACGTTTTGGAAATCAACATGTTTGCCAATAAATAAAAGTTAGACAATTAGGTGGCATATCACAGTTGTTTTTAAAAAGATTACTTCTCAGATAGGTAAAACCGATAAAAAAATGTTTTTAAGCAGTGAACTCTAGAAACCTAACCAAAAAGCAGTGTGGAAAAAACCTAAAGCCTTGCTGCAATCTATTTTCAACCTTCAGCTTAGGCAGCAGCTGAATATTTAGGATTCAGATGCTAAATACATATTGGAGACAAAGCTGTTGTCCTAACAACTGAAGGAGTATTTAGATATCACTTTGGCTTTATTTCAAAAAATGAAGAAACAGAAGAAAGCAGAGCAAAAGCAGGATGGCGAGGAAGTGTTATCTGTAGAAGACACAAATTGTCACTTGTTCTTTGGTTCATGTTCTGGAAGCAATTCTATTTTGGAACTAAATATATGTAAAAGCAAAGCAAATCTAAGGTTTATATCTTTTATAAATAAAACAGTGTGTTTTCTTTCTTATAAACTTTAATGATTTTCAATACTAATTTTTTTTTTTTTTTTTTTTTTTTGAGACGGAGTCTCGCTCTGTCGCCCAAGCTGGAGTGCAGTGGCGCGATCCTGGCTCACTGCAAGCTCCGCCTCCTGGGTTCACGCCATTCTCCTGCCTCAGCCTCCCGAGTAGCTAGGACTACAGGCGCCCGCCACCGCGCCCAGCTCATTTTTTGTATTTTTAGTAGAGACGGGGTTTCACCATGGTCTCGATCTCCTGACCTTGTGATCCGCCCGCCTCGGCCTCCCAAAGTGCTGGGATTACAGGCGTGAGCCACCGCGCCCGGCCCTTTCAATACTAATTTTTAAAAAACATCTTTTGGGATAGACTGTCAGCAAAACTCTAGATTTATTGTAAAAGCCTCCCAGTATTCTCTATTACAAAGACTACAGTAATGCTCGATTTTCACAGACTGTGAAAAGTGGAAATAATCTCTTTGGGGAAGACAGACAAAAATCAGCCACCATGTTTGCGATAGCTCACCTTTATTTGTTTGAATTGGTAATCTTGAAATTCCTGAACCACCACAAATAAGTTGTCAACTGATCTAAGACAATGAACCTGGGTGAAAAAAAAGAAACACACTTCTGAGAAAGCTTTTGAACAGCACAAGCTATCAACAATTAAGTATTTAAAAAATCAGGAATGGTGGTTTTAAAGCAGCTACTAACTATATTTTATATTTTTAAAATGTTCCATCTCCCTAGTTTCTCATCTCTTTGGTTACCAATCAGCTTTCCCCTAGAGAAAGGGAAAAAGGGCACATGGAAAGAGAGAAGCATGAAGTGTTTTGTGGGAAACATGTCTTTCGTGGGAGAAGAGAAAGGTCAAGTCACTCAAGTGGGCTCTATCATATTTCCTCGATGGCTTTCTATGGTACACTGTATGCTGCAATGGTTAAAAGTAGCGGATTTGAGCTCCAGTTCTGTGATTACTAGCTGAGTGACCCTGAGGAAATTATTTATGTGTCCTAAGCCTAATGATTAATGAAGATAATAATAGTGTCTATCTTCACAACACTGCTGAGGGTATTGGCTAAAATACTGGATGGAAAACATCTGCTTACCAATTCATCCCACAGATATTTTCTGGGTACCTACTATATGCCAGACACTAAGAGCTTGGGATATATTGGTGGAAAAAAAACAGACAACAATCCTTGCCCTCTTGCTGCTTACGTGGTAATGAGACATATCTTAGCTTTATTATAGTGAGATTGCAGTTTTCTGACCTTCACTTTTTACCTTGAGTGAGTTCTAATTACTTCTGAGCAAGAATTTTTGATGCAGGTTAAAAGGCAAATCTCTTTTATGTTTCATCACCAAAGGTTAAACATCTGCTAGATGCTGAAGTAAATAAAAACTGAGATACTTAGAGAATTTCTTAAGTTGAACAGTACTCTTTCTGGTGAATTCAATCCTCAAGAAATACTAGATCACCTCTAAAAATGTAGCAATCCTACTACAGGTTGAGCATCCCAAATCTAAAAATCTGAAACTTTTTGAGCCCCAACACAATGCTCAAAGGAAATGCTCAGTGCAGCATTTCGGATTTTCAGATTAGAAATGCTCAACTGGCAGGCTGGGCGCGGTGGCTCAAGCCTGTATTCCCAGCACTTTGGGAGGCCGAGGCGGTTGGACCATGAGGTCAGGAGTTCGAGACCAGCCTAGTCAGGATGGTGAAACCCCGTTTCTACTAAATATACAAAAATTAGCTGGATGTGCTGGCAGGCGCCTGTAGTCCCAGCTACTCGGGAGAATTGCTTGAACCTGGGAGGTGGAGGATGCAGTGAGCCGAGATCGCGCCACTGCACTCCAGCCTGGTGACAGAGCAAGATTCTGTCTCAAAAAAAAAAAAAAAAAAAACCTAAAGTGGCAAGTATAATGCAAATATTCCAAAACTCCCCCCGCCCCCCTCCAAAAATCTGAAACACTTCTGGTCCTAAGGGATACTGAAACTACAGTCAAAATTACAAATCAGTACTCAATAGAAAATGCAGTAACTTTAAAATCTCCTGATTTGGGGCAGAGCAATGAAAATCAGAAAGGATTCCAGAAGGGTCTGTAAAATGAAAAGTAACCATAAAACGATCAACTTAGAAAACTATTTTAAATATTGCTCCATTCAAACCTGTGCCAGACTTTCCACTGAAATGACAAAATATATCTTGCCACGGTCTCTGCTGATTTTGCATGATGACCCAAGTTTCTCTCTCACTTCATCTGCAGCTGTTTGCTCAAAGCCAGTAGGTACAGTGGCTCCAATAGTGACTAGAAGCTCAGATTCACTTCTGAGGTCACTTTCCGTCACTTGTACAGAGCTCTGGTTCTCATGAAGGTTCACATCTAGGAGTTGGTTAGTGGCTTCTTCAATGTCACACATGTTGGCTGGGCTTCCAAGATCGCTAACGCTGTCTCTTTAAAAGCAGTACTGTCCTTTAAAAGAGAAAGAAATAAAGCCCAAATATTGTCATCTCATATTTCAGTTATAATTAAAAACATGGGCTCTGAAGGGCAGGAAGAAGAAGGCAACACACCTGATAAATAGTCACCAAAGTAAAAAGGGTTGAATAAACATGGGCACAGAGCGCAGGTTGTAAAACGTGATGTTATTATTAAACAAGCAATACAGATACATGGGAGAAAAAGAGGCAAGAAGTATTTCCATAGCATGCAACGTTTGCTTTAGGGTAACCCATGTTGACAAAAGCCATTTCATAACTACAATAGAAACTGCAGATTACACTCAAATACATTTCTGCATCTAGATGTTAAGAACATGGTTAGTTAAGAATATAGGGCCTGGCTGGGTGTGGTGGCTCACACCTGTAATCCTAGCACTCTGGGAGGCCGAGGCGGGAGGATTGCCTGAGGTCAGGAGTTTCAGACCAGCCTGGCCAACATGGTAAAACCCTGTCTCTACTAAAAATACAAAGATTAGCCAGGTGTGGTGGTGGGAGCCTGTAATCCCAGCTACTTGGGAGGCTGAGGGACGAGAACTGCTTGAACCTGGGAGGTGGAGATTGCAGTGAGCCGAGATCATGCCACTGCACTCTGACCTGGGTGATAGAACAAGACTCTGTCTCAAAAAAAAAAAAAAATAAATAATAAAAATATGTGGCTTTTGGAGTTTCAGATAGATACAGGTTTGAATTTTTGCCTCCACCATCATAGGTTGAATGACTTATGGCAAATTAATTCTCCCAAGCCTCCAAATTTAATTAAGTAATTAGTAATACCTCTTTCCTAGAGTTGTTAGGAGACAAGCGAGAATTAACTAATACCTCTTTCCTAGAGTTGTTAGGAGACAAGTGAGAGTAGTACACGGCCAGGCCAATAAGTAAAACTTATTAATAGGCTATCTTCTTCCCTCCTGTGAAGTAGACAGCACTTCATGCATTTTAAAATGATTAACTGGGCTGGGCACACTGGCTCGTGCCCGTAATCCCAGCACTTTGGGGAGCTAAGGCGAGTAGATGGGTTGAGGTCTAGACCAATCTGCGTAATATGGCAAAACCTCATCGTTACCAAAAATACAAAAAATAGCTGGGCGTGGTGGTGGGCACTTGTAGTCCCAGCTACTTGGGAGGCTGAGGTGGGAGGACTGCACTCCAGCCTGGGCGACACTGTGAGGCCCTGTCTCAAAAAAGAAAAGAAAAAATTAAAAATAACGGAACACTTGCTATCTAATGATTACAAACATTCAAATGCCTACTACTTGCCAGACTCTGGGATCCACAGATGGGCATCAGGAGAGAAATCTTGGAAGCAACCTGAAATAGTAAAACAAACTTCCTATGCATAAGCTTTTGTGTGTGCTTGGGGCGGGGGCCGGGGAAGTATTAGAGAGGTGGAGGGTCCATAACTTACACCAGGTTTTCAAAGGGTTTGTGACTCAAAATAAGTGAGTACATAACACCTATACTGTCCTTGTGCTGTGCCAGCGATACAAGACAGCGTTTAATACTACGTCAGTTCCCGCCGTTAAGAAAGTGACAGTCACTGTGAATACAATCTCCATCTTCTAAAAAAGGCAGCTGAGGTCAGCTAAAGGGCGCGTTCCGCACAAGGTCAGAGAGCCAATGAGAGGCGCAGAATGGAAGAAAACTCACGTCTCCCAATTCCCACCCACAGGGCCCTGGGAATCCTAGGAAGCAGGTAAAGGCCTGGGAGACGGAGCAAGATGGGCTCCGCCACGAGACCGGGCTGAAGTCCGGCCCGGCGCCGGCCTCGGCTGCAAAAGGAAAGCCGCCCCTCTCTCCCCAAGCGGAAACACCAGAGGAGCCACACTCGGCCGTTCCCGTCAGTTACCGGCCGCCAGCGAAGACTCTTTCAGCTCCCGCACTCCATTGGCCTCTCGCGGTCAGCCCACGCCGCCGGAAGCCGCCCCCGGAAACGGAAGTCAGGCTGCGGGTCACGGTGGCTCCGCACTAGCGGCCGGTGCCCGCACAAGGTAGCGGGGGGGGGGGGGGGGGGGGGCGGGAAAGGAGCATGCGCTGGAAGCTCTGTGCTCTTGGTTTTGAGGATCGTCAGCAAGCCGAAAGCGGAGTGTCAGGGGCCTAGTGCCCTATCATGGTATTTGCTAACGTTTAGAGATTGCTTCCCCTTGCCGAGCACTGGGTAAGCGCTTTACATACGTCATCTCATTTGGAACAAGTCTCTTTTGTTCCAGCACCTATGAAGTGGCAGTGGCCGATTTCTGTTTTAAAGCTGGAGAAACTGAGTCTCTCTAGCTTAAATATCTTTCCCAAAATGTCATGCCACCAGTTCCTGATTTCTGTATTGCCATCACTATTTTAGCACTGTTTACTTAATATTTTCCTTTAGTTAAAAAAAAAAGAAAGAAATAGTGGGGCTCACTATGTTGCCTAAGCTGGTCTCGAACACCTGGGCTCAAGTGATTCTTCTGTCTAGCCCTCCTGAAGTGCTGGTATTACAGGCATGAGTCACTGTGCCCAATCAGACGAACTTTATTTTTCATAAAGTGTTGAACCTGGCCGGGCACAGTGGCTCACGCCTGTAAGCCCAGCACTTTGGGAGGCTGAGGCGGGTGCATCACTTGAGGTCAGGAGTTTGAGGCCAGCTCGGCCAACATGGTGAAACCCTGTCTCTACTAAAAATACAAAAATTAGCTGGATGTGGTGTTCTGCACTTGTAGTCCCAGCTACTTGGGAAGATGAAGCAGAATTGCTTGAACCCGGGAGGCGGAGGTTGCAGGGAGCCAAGATTGTGCCACTGCACTCCAGTCTGGGAGCAAGACATCATCTCAAAAAAAAAAAAAAAAAAAAAAAGGGTTGAACCTGCATGGTAGCCATTTTGACAGACTGGGAAGCCTAGCTTCCAGCCAGAAGCCAAAAATACAAAAACAGACACTTCCAGGGTTGGAAGAATAAGACAGGGATTTATGCTAATCACAGTGGCCAAATATACATGTTAAATATACTGTAGGAGGGGTCATGAATATTTATGAAAGGAGCAACCTGGGGATGTGCAGTTGAACTTCATGACTCTCTATGGATCCCATGTTTAAAAAATGGTGGCCTTAGCATTATCCAAGGGTGGCGTTTTCTACCCCTTGACTTCAAAAGGTGAAGCAGGGACATGAAAACCCTCACTGCACGTGCCGTGTAGACTGGCCAGAACCACTCCCTGGATAGTCGGTGGTCTCTTACCAGGAAGGAATGCTGGTCGGTTGTTCTGTTGAAACTGCAAATGGGAGGGTCAGCATCAAGCTGGTGGAGTGAGTCTTTCAAAAGGGCTGGTTTCTGTTTAACCTTTAGGAAAGAAAATCTAATGGCGATTTTAGAGGGAGGGGTTATAAAGAGGTGTGTCCAACTTCCCATCCTGTCATGAGTAGTAACTCAGCTTCCAAGTTTTTTCTAGGGTCTTCTTGGCCAAGAGAGGGCCTGTTCAGTCAGTTAGGGGGCATGGAATTTTATTTTTCTCAGTTGACAAAAGTTAACTTACTGTAAAAAGAAACTTAACAACCCAACAACAAAAAGATAAACCGAATTTAAAAACAAAACAAAACCAAAGAGAACACAATTTATAAATGTGCAAAGGGGCTGGGAGTGGTGGCTCATGCCTGTAGTCCCAGCACTTTGGGAGACTGAGGTTAGTGGATCACTTGAGCTCAGGAGTTTGAGACTAGCCCTGGCAACATGGCAAAACTCTGTTGCTACAAAAAAATAGCAAAAATTAGCTAGACATGGTGGCACTCACCTGTAGTCCCAGCTACTCGGGAGGCTGAGACAGGAGAATAGCTTGAGCTGGTGAGGTTGAGGCTGTAATGAGTTATGGTCACACCACTGCACTCCAGCCCAGGTGACAGAATGAGACCTTGTCTCAAAAATAAAATAAAAAATATGTAAAGGGCTTGAATAGATATTTCTCCAAAGGTAGACAAATGGCCAATAAGCACATGAAAAGATGCTGAACATCAGTAGTCACTAGGGAATTGCAAATTAATCACAATGGGATACTCATCAAAATGCCTAAAAGTAAAAACCAAAAAATCAACAGTTCCAAGTTCAAATGAGTATGTGGGGCAATGAAACACTTATACATTGCTGATGAAAATGCAAAATGATATATCCCCTGGTATGGTTTAGCTCTGTGTCCCCACCCAAATTTCATCTTGAATTATACTCCCATAATTCCCACGTGTTGTGGGAGGGACCCAGTGGGAGATAATTGAATCACAGGGGTGGTTCCCCGCATACTGTTCTTTTCTTTTCTTTTTTTTTTTTTTTGAGACGGAGTCTCGCTCTGTCGAGGAGGCTGGAGTGCAGCAGCCGGATCTCAGCTCACTGCAAGCTCCGCCTCCCGGGTTCACGTCATTCTCCTGCCTCAGCCTCCCGAGTAGCTGGGACTATAGGCGCCCGCCACCACGCCTGCCTAGTTTTTTGTATTTTTTAGTAGAGACGGGGTTTCACCGTGTTAGCCAGGATGGTCTCGATCTCCTGACCTCGTGATCCACCTGTCTCGGCCTCCCAAAGTGCTGGGATTACAGGCGTGAGCCACCGCGCCTGGCCCCCCGCATACTGTTCTTGTGGTAGTGAATAAGTCTCACAAGATCTGATGGTTTGATAAGGGGTTTCCACTTTTGCTTCTCTCATTCGCTCTCTTGCCGTTGCCATATAAGAAGTGCCTTTCACCTTCCACCATGATTGTGAGGCCTTCCTAGCCACATGGAACTGTAAGTCCATTAAACCTCTTTTGTTTTGCAGATTGCCCAGTCTTGGGTATGTCTCTATCAGCAGTGTGAAAATGGACTAATACACATCCATTGGAAAACAATTTAGCCTTTCCTCAAAAAATTAAACATAGAACATATTACTCACTAATTCCACTACAGATAATTTCCAACTTAGGATGGTTTGACTTACACTTTTTTGACTTTACAATGGGCTTATGGGTTATAATGCATTTTTAACTTACAATATTTTCTATGTATGGTGAGTTTATTGGGATATAATCCCACTGTAAGTCAAGGAAAATCTGTAATAGGTTTATACCCAAGAAGACTGAAAACAGGTGTTCAAACAAAAACTTGTACACAAACTGGTCATGCTGGCTCATGCCTGTAATTCCAGCAATTTGGGAGGCAGAGGTGGGAAGATTGCTTGAGCCCAAGAGTTCGAGAACAGCCTGGACAACATAGGGAGACCTGTCTCTATAAAAAATTTAGAAAGTAGCTGGGTGTGGTGGCACTCACTTGTGGTACCAGGTACTCAAGAGGCTGACATGGGAGGATTGCTTGGGCCCAGGAGTTTGTGTCTGCAGTGAACTATGATTGCACCACTGTACTCCAACCTGGGTGACAGAGTTCCCATCTCTAAACAACAAAAACAGCAACTTGTACACAACTGTGCCTAGCAGCCTTATTGATTTAGCCAAAAAGTGGAAACAACCCAAATGTTCATCAGCTAGTGAGCAGATAAACAAGTGTGTTATATCTATACAGTAGAATATTATTTGATCATAAAAAGGAATGGAGTACTATGATATTATGATACATTCATTTTCATCCACAGTTCCTAGCTCATAACTTTCCTAGCCCATTTTACAGTAAACAGAATCTCTTTCTCTGACCTTCTCTTGTCGTCCTTTCACCTGCCTACTTGGCAAGACTCTAATCTGATTGTGGTCATAAGGCACCCATTCCAGAGAGGGCCCTACCCCGTACCCTGGAGGAAGGAATGCTGCACAGAGAGGCCAAGAGGCATCTGAATAGACAGACCTTGCTGGGTTTAGAGCATACATTTTTTGTTCAATCACTTTTTGATGTGGTTGTCCATGCTTCAATCATGAGCAACCAATGAAGTCTTCATGAAAGGCCAGAAGGAGCACGAGGAATTTCATCCCAAAATATGGCTCCCTGGTATAATGAGGATTTTGAGTTCAAAACCCTTAGGGATCAAGTTGGAAGATACTTTTTCCCTGTCTACATAAAGATAGGATGGACCCTGCAAGGAGAACAGTTGCTCCCCTCCTTGTCTCATTATCCATTATAGGAAAGAAGACCGAGAGTGTACCTGAATGGACCCTTTTATAAGATCATGACTGTCCCTGAGGATCATTTAAGTTCCAAAGAGAACTAGTAACGAATTAATTTCTGTTCCCCATCCAGTCATTCTCCCTAGTAACCATTTATTGCCCCTAAATAGAATTTATATCCCCCACCATAATCTGTTTTGCCAGGATCCAAGTCCATGTTCTTTCTGTAACCTCAAGATGGTATGTAGGCATCTGAACCCCATTGGGATATTGGGCAATCACTCTGTGATTCTCCCTGTGTACATGGTTTAATAAATTTATATACCTCTTCTTTTATTAATCTGCCTTATTGTAGTAGGTTTTTCAGTGAACCTTGGCCCTCTGATGGGCGTCCTTTCCCCTTTCCCTTACCCTATGCATCTCTTCATCTGTATCCTTAGTAATATTCTTTGTAATAAACCAGAAAATGTAAGTGTTACACTGGGTTCTGTGAGCCGCTCCAGCAAATCAATTGAACCCAAAGAGGGGGTCATGGAAACCCCAACTTAAAGCCTGTTGTTCAGAAGTTCTGGAGACCCAAACTTGCAACTGGTATCTGAGGTGGGGGCAGTTAACCTGTAGGGATCTGACATTATGTCTAGGTAGATAGTGTTGAAATTGGAGAACACACAGCTGGTGTCTGCTGCAGAATTGATTGCTTGCCTGCTGGCTGATGAGGAGAAATCCCCACATATTTTGGGGTCCCAGAGTCTTCCGTGTTGACGACTGTTTTTGTGTTGGTGTGAGAGCAGAGGAGAAGCATGGTTTGAGAGTTTTTCCAAAGTACAGATATATTCTACAATATGGATGGACTTTTGAAACCTTATGCTGAGATGCCAGACACAAAAGACCATATGTTACACAGGCATATGTGATTTTATTCATATGAAATATTCAGAATAGGTAATATATAGAGACAGAAAGCAGGTTAATGGTTGCTTAGGGCTGGGGGAAATATGGGGATTGGCAAGTGATAGCTAAAGGGGATAGAATTTCTTATGGAAGTCATGAGAATGTTCTGGAATTAGGTAGTAAAGATGGTCACACATTGTTATGAATATACTAAGAAACACTGAATTTTACAGTTTAAAATATTTCAAAGTTTGAGACCAGCCTGGCCAATGTGGTGAAAGCCCGTCTCTACTAAAAATACAAAAACTAGCTGGGTGTGGTGGCATGCACCTCTAATCCCAGCTACTCGAGTGCCTGAGGCAGGAGAATCGTTTGAACTTGGGAAGCAGAGGTTGCAGTGAGCCGGGATTGTGCCACTGCACTCCAGTCTGGGAGACAGAGTGAGACTCCATCTCAAAAAAAAAAAAAAAAAAATTTCAAATGGAGAATTTTGTGTTATGTGAAGTTTTACAAAGGGAAAAGGAAACTTTGGTCTTATGGGTAACTCATCATTTCCGTCTTAAACTTACTGGGAGACTTAAAAGAGATTAACACATTACCAGGCAAATAATTAAAATAAGCAGTATCCTTAAGAGTAAATACAATGAAAACAAAACAAAGTTATTAAATTCTGGTCAGACACTGTTCCTTGCACAGGCTCTAATGTAAGGCCCATTTTATACTCTTTTTTTTTTTTTCTTTTACATACTCCCCAGAAGAGTAACATTCTCTATTCTTTAAGGATAAATTACCAAGCCAGGTATGGTGGTGTGTGCCTGTAATCCCAACTAATTGGGAGGCAGAAGTGGGAGGATCACCTGGGCCTAGGAGTTTAAGACCATCAGATACATGCTACAATATGGATGGACTTTTGAAATATTATGCTAAGACGCCAGACACGAAAGACCAAATACATACCTACATGATTTTATTTACATGAAATATCCAGAATAGGCAAATATATAGAGACAGAAAGCATAGTGAAATCCCATTATCAATAAAAAAAATATGTATGTATATTTTGAGATGAAGTCTTACTCTGTTGCCCAGGCTGGAGTGCAGTGGTGCGATCTCAGCTCACTGCAACCTCTGGCTCCCAGGCTCAAGTGACTCTCCCACCTCAGCCTCTGGCTCACACCACCATGCTTGGCTAATTTTTGTATTTTTAGTACAGATGGGGTTTTGCCATGTTGCGTAGGCTGGTCTTGAACTCCTGAGCTCAAGTGATCTGCCTGCCTTGGCCTTGTAAAGTACTGAGATTCCAGGCATGAGCCACTGCACCCACCCCCCAAAATAAAATAATATAAATAAATATAAATTACAGATGTTAGAGACAAACTAGCAATAATGAGATTTTCTTGACATAATGAGAGAGATTAAATCATGAAAAAGAAAATATTCTCTTGGGCTGATTCAGTGTTATTTAATGCCTGTCTTTGTACTATCTAAAATCATGTCCCAGCCTGGGCACAGTGGCTCATGCCTGTAATCCCAGCACTTTAGGAGGCCGAGGCAGGTGGGTTGCTTGAGCTCAGGAGTTTGAGACCCACCTGGGCAACATGGCAAGACATCATCTCTACAAAAAATACAAAAATGAACTGGCCATGGTAGTGCATATCTGCAGTCCCAGCTACTTGGGTGGTTGAGGTGGGAGGATTGCTTGAGCCTGGGAAGTGGAGGTTGCAGTGAGCCAAGATCGTGCCATGGTATTCCAGCCTGGGTGACAGTGAGATTCTGTCTCAAAATAAATAAATAAATAAATAAATAAATAAAATAAAAATAAATAAATAAATAATTTATGTCCCTTAAACAGGTCTCACAGTTCGGGAAATATCGCTCTAGCACGTGTTGTTCACCAGTAGTATGTTACTGTGGTTTGAATGTGTCCCACCAAAGTTCATGTGTTTGAAACTTAATCCCCAATGGAACAGTGTTGAGAAGTGGGATCTTTAAGTGGTGATTAGGTCATGAGGGCTCTGCCTAGATGGGTGAATTAATGCTGTTATCATGGAGGTAGGTTAATTATTGCAGGAGTGGGTTCCAGATAAAAGGATGAGTTTCGCTCCCTTCTCCCTCTCATGTGTGTTCTCTTTCCCTTCTGCTTTCTGCCATGGGGTGACATAGCAAGAAGGCCGTCACCAGATGCTAGCACCTTGACATTGGACTTTCCAGCCTCCAGAAGTGGGAGAAATAAATGTCTTTATAAATTACCTGTATTCTAATGGAAGAAACAGATAATACAGAAAATATATATATCACATTTCTGTGGTAATAAGCATTATGGAGAAAAACTAAGCAAGGTGGTTGGTAGAGAGTGCTGGAGAGGTGAAGGAATATGCCTATTGTATGTCAGGTGGTCAGGTAAAGCCTCTTTGATAAGGTGACAAAGTAGACCCTGAATGAAACAACAGAGCAAGCTATTTAGGTAGCCAGGAGGGGAGCATTCCAGGCAGAAGGCCGCAGCATACTCAACAGGGCCTAGGAATAGCCAGGTGGCCAGTGAGGCTGCAGAGGAGGGAGCAGGATAGAGGTAGAAGAGAGATGGGATGAGTGCAACATACAAGTCAGTGTTTCACAAATTATCACCATGCCTTACCAAAACAAACAAACAAACAAACAAACAATCACACTGGCTGCTGCCTGGACAATGTTAGGGAGCAGGAATGGAAGCAGTTACTAGGCGATTTCATTGGTCCAAGTGAGAGATGACGGTAGTTCAAACTAGGATATTAGGGGTGGGTGTGGTGAGAACTGTCAAATTCTGGGGTTATTTTGAAGGATGTGCCATCATTGCTGATGCATTAGATTTGGGTTTGAAAAGAAAGGAGAGGAATTTTGAGGGTCAGACCTAGCAGATTTGCTGATTTAGAAAAACCATGTCCTGCTGACAGATGCAGGCCAAGAACAAGGCTAAACTGTCACAAAGGAAGTACAAGTGGACACATGTGCTCTTTATGGTTCTGGTTTATTATGAAGAAAAATGGTATGTTAGTTTATATCAGAAAGAACTGGATGACTTCCTTGGAAAATACTGAGTAAAGTGGATCTTGCTAGAGAATGCCAGTTTGAGACAGGTAACATCACATGTGGAAATCGGAGCCTCTCATTTCTTTCTAACTGGAAGTAGTGATTATATTAAACTAAAGAGTAAACAAGCAAATGATTAAGTGTGATGATTCATATTAGATACAGTGACACAAATAAGGAACTCAGGTGGTTGTTCCCATGAACCTAGATATGTGTTTTACCTTAATATCTTCCTATCCTTGCCTATTCTTTTTTTTTTTTTTTTTTTTTTTTTTTGGAGACAGAGTCTGTCTCTGTCACCCAGGTTGGGGTGCAGTGGCGCAATCTCGGCTCACTGCAACCTCTGCCTCCTGGGTTCACTCCATTCTCCTGCCTCAGCCTCCTGAGTAGCTGGGACTATAGGCACCCGCCACCACGCCCAACTAATTTTTTGTATTTTTGGTAGAGACGGGGTTTCACCGTGTTAGCCAGGATGGTCTCGATCTTCTGACTTCGTGATCCGCCCGCCTCGGCCTCCCAAAGTGCTGGGATTACAGGCATGAGCCACCGCTCCCGGCCTCTTTGCCTATTCTTAAGGTAAAAGTAAAACAAGGTCCTGGGTAGAAAGTCAGATAGTACAACCACTTCCTTGCCCACCTCCTTCCTCTCCTGCAGAGAGAGGCAAGGACCATTAGCCACTTCTGCTTTTTGTTTCTATAGTGATTACCTTCATGGCTCCAAAAGACATGTTTGTAGTGCCATTTCTTGCTTTTTCAATTTTTGCTATTATCTGTGGACTCTACTATGGTACTTGAAATTCAGCCTATTAACATAACCACCGTCCTGTCTTCCCCTTCCTTCTCCTGCCATTATAGCTACAACCCAATGTAGTTTGTTCCTCTACATTAAATTTACCTTTATAAGTGTAAGGGATATGTTAGTATTAAACATCTTTTTGTTCTGTCAGCTATATACAGCATCTCTTGACCCTCCACACTGTGAGACGAGGGTTTCATTAGCACTCCTGGCCTTTACCTCTCTTCTCTTCCTTGTACTCCCCAATCTATTTTGTTAAAAGAAGATCCCACTTGGCCAGTTGGATTCCTGTGGGGATGTAATTGAAAGAAGGATGCCCCTACACCTGCTTTTCATTCAGTACGCTACTGAAATTCCATCTCCCTCAAGAAAACCTTTTGGGACCTCATTGGGAAATAAGAGATGTATCTATTAATATAATCTTAATGAAATAATAGCCTAGGAGTCCATGAACCTTTAACCCGGAGGACCTTTGTCCTGTCAGGTGTTAACAACTAAAGGGAAATACAATCAGCTTTGGCTGTGCCCTAAGCAAGCAGAGGCTTATTTACTTTTCCCGTGCCCTTTTAAGCCAAAGGCTATAAAACCGCTTTAGTAACGTAACCCCTGTGAGAACTTGCTGGAGGACTTAGTGCCATCACAGTAAATTTTCTTTTTTTTTTTTTTTTTTTTGACGGCGTCTCGCCCTGTAGCCCGGGCTGGCGTGCCGTGGCCGGATCTCAGCTCCCCGCAAGCCCCGCCTCCCCGGTTTACGCCATTCTCCTGCCCCCGCCCCCCCCGTAGCTGGGACTACAGGCACCCGCCACCTCGCCCGGCTAGTTTTTTGTATTTTTTTTTTAGTAGAGACGGGGTTTCACGGTGTTCGCCAGGATGGTCTCGATCTCCTGACCTCGTGATCCGCCCGTCTCGGCCTCCCAAAGTGCTGGGATTACAGGCTTGAGCCACCGCGCCCGGCCCATCACAGTAAATTTTCAAGAGAATGTATATGAAATTTATTCTTCTCCTTGAATTTCATATTGATAAGTAAGTTGATTTAAAAGCAGCTCATTCGTTTGGAAAGGAACTGTATCCTTGTAACTGAGATTACTGGAAGAAGGTCATGAGCTGGGGAATGCGGCACTCCTGCCACCTAGTGGTTACTCCTGCAGAAACACTGCTCTTGCAAAGCACGGAAAACACAAATTAAGTTAGTATAGGAGTCAAATACAGCGAATATCTTGAATCTGGAAAACTTTCATTCCCTCCTCCCTTTGTGAAATCAGAGGAAAGAGAAGAGCACTGACAAGGGAGAATGTTGTAGGTAAACATGGATAGCCACCAGGTCTCCTGCACAAAGGGGCAGCTGCAGGAAGCAGAAAGCACAACAAATGAGCAAAGAAAGGGACAGGATCCCTCAGCAGTGGTCACTGCAGCAGCAACACGGGGCCAATTTTTGAGGCAGTATCAGCAGCAAGATCACCAGGGATAATGATGATAAAGCCACATAGTCTCAGCATCAGCAACAGCCCTAGAGACTGTGGCCTTGGGACTGTAGTACTGCTTGATTTAGGGTAAACCAATCAGGACACTCAGGGAACAACAGAAATCAACATTTCCAGAGCACGTACTCAGTTGAGGCAGAGTTTTACGTGTATGTCACATAATAGTCTATGGGGCTAGATATTCTTATTAGCTGTGTTATACAGGTGATGAAATTGAGGCTAACTAACTGGACTAAAGTCACAGAGTTGATGAGACTTAGGGCCAAGATTCAAATGCACACCAAGGTGGCCTGACACCAGCTGCAGAGCTCTTAACTACAGACACGCATTGCTCAAAGAAGGGGATATGTTCTGAGAAATGTGCTATTAGGTGATTTTGTCATTGTGTGAACATCATAGGGTGTACTTAACACAAACCTAGACTGTATAGCCAACTACACACTGTTAACAAAAGACCATGAGGCCGGGTATGGTGGCTTATGCCTGTAATCCCAGCAGTTTGGGAGGCTGAGGTGGGTGGGTCACCTGAGGTCAGAAGTTTGAGACCAGCCTGGTCAACATGGTGAAACCCCATCTCTACTAAAAGTACAAAAATTAGCCAGGCGTAGTGGTGCACGCCTGTAATCCCAGCAACTCAGGAGGCTGAGGCAGGAGAATCACTTGAAGCTGGGAGGTGGAGGCAGCAGTGAGCTGAGATTGTGCCACCGCACTTCAGCCTGGGCAACAGAGTGAGACTGTATCTCAAAATAAATAAATAAATAAATAAAAAAGGCCATGACAACTGTGGAGAAAAAAGGGAGGGTTTTATTTTTGGTAAAAAACAATCTGCAGATTGGGGAAATGCAGCCCCAGGTGTAAAACAGTGGACTCCAAGCAGGGCGGAAAGTTAGAGATTATCAAGGCAAAAACTGCAGGGCAGGGGAGGATAATCAGGGGAGTCAGGAACAGAGTCTCAATTAGATGGCCTTAAAGTCCCAAATGTCAGTTGGCAGGAGGTGGTCTTTTGGTGGTCAACTGGGAAATTCCCAGCTGCCGTTGTTTCCAGGAACTCTTCTTTGACTTGGTTGCAGAAAAACAGGTTTTGCAACATTCTCTAAGGACATGAAGAGCTTGACTACTCCCTTACCCTTCCATGGCCCCTTGGGTCTGTTTTTACTTTTCAGCCACAGGGAGTCCATTCTGTCTGTTAACTGGGGTGTAATTTGACAACACGTAGGCTGTTTGATATAGCCTGTTGCTCCTAGGCTACAAACCTGACAGTATGTTACTGTAGTGGATACTGTAGGCAATTGTAACACAATGGTAAGTGTATGTGTATCTAAACATAGAAAAGGTACAGGAAAAATAGAGTATTATAATCCTATGGGACCACTTTTGTATATGCGGTCCATGCATTCACTAAAACTTTGTTACGCAGCATGTGACTGTACTAGGCTCTTCTTCTTCCCTCAGGGAGGAGGGAATGTGGAGTTCAATCCCTTTAGCTCTACTGACCTTCATATTGAGGGATGCTTGTGAATTGGAACTCTAAGGTGATTAAGCTTGATCCTAGATCTTCCACCAACTTGCAAAAGGATATTTAGCCTTTCAGGAACATTTTCCTTGACTGGAAAATAGGGATAAAATGGTAACTATCCCATAAATTGCTGGGAAGTTTCAATGAGATAAGGTAAAGTTTCTGGCACATGGCAAATGAAGTAGATTGCCTACAGAGGTTTTTCAACAATTCTTCTCATGGTTGCAAGTACCATTATTGCTTTCTACAAGAGGTGGAATCTAGGCGGGCTTTATGATTTGCTTTGACCTCCTAGAATGTGGCAGATGTGTCATTGGCTAATTCCAAGTCTAGGTTGCAAGAGCTTTCTTTTTTCCTCTCTTGGACTGCTCTTGCCTCTATGTAAAGAAGCCCAGCCTAGACTCTTGCATGTTGAAAGACCGCATGGAAAAAGAGCCATGAGGGAGCTAGCATCCCAGCAGAGCCCACCATCTGACTACAGTCACATGAGCAAGCCTGGGTGAGCCCAGAACTCACCTGCCAACCCCCAGGATGACAAGAAATAATAAATCATTGTGGTAAACTACTAAGTTTTGGGATAGTTTGTTATGTAGCAAATAGTAAGTTCTCAGTTAATGGTATCTATTAATATTACAGTTGGTGCTGGTGAGAAATTCTGCCAGCTAGCTGGCTCATCATTTCTTAGACCACAGATTTTTTTTTCCCTTTTACCAGAATAGCTAGAAGAAACAAGAGTTACATGTGCAAATGAACACTGCTTATTACAAATGTGTCCGATCTCTTTATTAACAGAAAGACTATTCAGAAAGTCTATTCAGAAAGACTTTGTTAGCACCTCAAATTACCATCTACATTTGAAATAATGTGGAAGCCTATTTCTTCAAAGGTATTTACAACTCAGACTTTTCACTAAATCCATTGTACTGGGACCTTCCTAGCCATTATGTTGAAGAGTTTGAGGCATGGACAGGGACTTATCCATTTCATCTAGCATCCCAAAGCCCTGAAGATGATACTTTAACCTTCTTCTCCTTTACATTCCCCTCCCTAAATTCTCTTTTTCTGTCCATACATATCCTTTCCCTCTCTCCTTGCCTTTCCTATCTCTTTTCCTTGTTGTGATGATTAAATAAGACCTTCCCTACTGAAATGTAAGCTCCAAGAAGGAGATTTTCATCTGTTTTGTTCTCTACAAAATATTCTTTGCTTAGAACAGTGCCTGGCACACACAAGATGTGCAATGAATATGTGTTGACTGAATTAAATTATGCACATAAAGCTCTTAGGACAGTGTCTGACATAGAGTAGATGGCACTCAATAAATATAACCTATGGCAACTGAGTGCTGTAATAAATGAAATTATTCACATTTATCTTTCTTTCATTTTTTCTTTTGCACATCACTCCTTTATTATACAGATCAGGAAAAAGGATTTAGTACTGTTATGCTCAAATGAACACTGGACCCATGTGTCAGGGCCAAGCAACTAGAACTTGATTCAGAAATCAGTCAGAGAAAGATACACTTGGACAGGACCAAGAGGCATTTCACTGTCACGAAACACGGCTGGGGAGGGATTCCAAAACACACAGTAGGAAGCACTTCTAACCCTCAGAGGTCAAGGAGCTTATCCCATATTGGTGTGAGGAATGGCTTATTTTCTGATGACCACATATAGGACTATTTCAGCTGCCACAAGAAATCCCAGAAGGGTTATTGTTTTGTATTATTTATATATACTATACCTTTTTTAAAAAATAAAAGTAAATGTAACACGTAAACTAAATTCAGGATTGATCCCAACCTTCTAGAGCCAGCTTCTCTGGGGTCAGGGAAGAAACAGTTGTCACATCACCATGCAGGTTACATTCATCTTCCACTGGAATGACTGGAGCCCCCAGGCAGTGGCTTAACTACCTAAGAGCACAGGACTAGCTCCTGGGGGCAGACAGGCTGTCTTGCTTCATTGGTCATGGCTTAGCATGGTTCCTCCCCACAAGTCTTTAGTAAACAAAGCACTTGTAAAAACCCAGGTCACTACCTTTAGACTCTCTTGGAACAGAGGAGCTTTTCCACAGCTTGGGCTGAGAACCCGTGCCCTAGAAGTGCTGTTCTGACTAGATTGTATGAAGGGAGTGGGTGCAGGAGACAAAATGGCTAAAATGAAAATGGGAGCCACTGGTCCCCATCTGCAATTACAGCTCAAGATGCCTACAGATGTGGTCAGTGTGACATGTGCAGGAGGGAGGGGCAGAGCGATGCGATGGGCAGGGAGGGTGCCCCTGGGGACAGTAGCCTGCCTGCTGGCCTTTACTTCTTGGCCTTGCCCTAGTCAGCCACAGCTTCCATGGCTTTACGCATGGTCTCTTCATTACCCAGGAACTGCAGGCGCTTGATGGACTTCAAGTTCTTGTCCAATTCATAGACAATGGAAATACCAGTGGGCAAGTTCAGCTCCATGATAGCCTCTTCAGAGAGGCCCTCCAGATGCTTGACAATGCCCTGGGGGCTGTTGGCATGGGTTGCAATTGGTACCTGTTTCCCCTCCTTGATTTGGGGAACTATTTCTTCATTCCAAAAGCGCAGAGCCCTGGCAATAGTGTCCTTCAGACTTTCACAGGAGGGTAGCTGATCTTCAGTGAGGTCTGCAAACCTGTGATTCTTACTGATGTTGTAGAAAGGATGGTTAGGCTCCATCAGAGGTGGTGGGACATCATAGGAGTGCCTCCAGATCTTCGTCTGGGCCTCACCATACTTTGCAGCAGTTCCTGCTTTATTGAGATCGGTCAGACACCCATAGTGCCCCTCATTGAGGCACCAGTTCTCACTACTGGCAGCCACATCTGATCAATGACATCTAGCACTGTCCAGAGGGTTTGGATCACTCTCTTCTGCACTGAGGTGAAGCAGATGTGAAACTCAGCCGGCTTCTCACAGCGCCTGCCTGTTGCACTTCACCTCCTCATGGCCCGCTGGGCTCAGGTCGGTGTTGTACCAGCCGCTGAAGTGGTTTTCCAGATTCCATACACTCTCGTGTGCTGGATCAGCACCAATTTGTAGGCAGCCTTGGCGGCAGGCTGGGGATGCGACACCGATGGGGGTTCGCAGATTCTGGAGGCACATTTGTCTTTTTAAATGTTTGATTACTTTTAGTCTTTCTCCCTTTTCTTTCCACTCTTCTTTTCACTCTTTGTCCCTTTCTTCTTTTATCTCTTCCTTAGTCATTGCATATTCTCTGCTACCCTTACTGTGGTGTGCAAGGGACCCTCATAGATGTCATTTCACCTACCAGAGAATGTGCAGAGAAAAGGTTTTGGAGCTTTGTCTTGGATGAAATGTAACCATTTGTGATTCATAGCTGACTTAGTACTGCACATAAAATTCTACTGTTGCGGTGAACCCAATTTTGGTGCTACCGAATAATGAGGAGCTTAGATGATTGAAAATGGCAAGCTCATTAGGTTGTAGCCTAACAAATGCCTGGTGGTACATGTGTGTGAGTGTGTGGGTGTTTCTAGTGCCTGTTGGTGAGTAACCATGCTACTCTTGGCAGTAGAAATGTGAGCAAAATCAAGTAGTACTGATTTAGCCAATTTTCTCTTCTCTTCCTCCATAAGGGAATGGAAATGTACTACTCAGTAGATCAGTTCTTTCTCAGGCTGGTAACATTACAGAATCCCTGCTGAAATGCAAGCTGGGCTGGTGGAAATCAGATTTCCACATCCTTTTATAAGCTTTGTTTGTCAAGGTAAATCCCATACATTTTAAAAGTGTGACTTCCTAGGGCTAGATGGGAAAATAAGAAGCTTTGAACCTATCACCAGAATCAATTGTACAGATGTCTTCATTTCCTTGGATAGTAACTCTCATAGGAAGATCTGTCTCCTCTTTTCTTCTAGTCTTTCATGTTCTAATCAAGAGTATGAATCTGCAGGTCAGTGGCTGAGTAGCTTGGGCTGAGCACAGAATAGTGTTTTTGTAGTTCTCACCAGCCTTGTTTATGCTTAGATTAGGCTCATTGGTAGCTCAGACCTCGTAGCCCTGCTGATATTTAGCAGAGTCCTGCATATATTCTTCTGTAATGTAAGACTAATGTTTCAAAAACTGAGAGTTGGCCCTGTCTCTACAAATTAAAAAAATTATTACTTAAAAAATTATACATAGATATATGCCTGCTCACCAGCCAGGCATGGTGGTGCATGCCTGTGGTCCCAGCAACTTTGGAGGCTAAATCTGAAAAATTGAGGCTGCAGTGAGCCGTGATCATGCCACTGCACTCCTGCCTGGGCAGCAGAGCAATACCCTGTCTCAAAAACAAAGAAACAAGAAAAGCAACAGAGTTGGGAGGAGAGTGAGTCTTTGAGCCTCCCTGTCATCTTTCCTCAAAATGCTTTTAGTTGGCTGGGCACAGTGGCTCATGCCTATAATCCCAGCACTTTGGGAGGCCAAGGCAGGCAGATCACCTGAGGTAAGGAGTTCGAGACTAGCCTGGCCGACATGGTGAAACCCTGCCTCTACTAAAAATACAAAAATTAGCCGGGTGTGGTGGCAGGCGCCTGTAATCCCAGCTACTTGGGAGGCTGAGGCAGGAGAATCGCTTGAACCCAGGAGGCGGAGGTTGCAGTAAACCGAGATTGCGCCACTACACTCCAGCCTAGGGTAGAAGAGCGAGACTTCGTCTCAAAAAAAAAAAAAAAAAGAAAAAAAGAAAAAAATTGCTTTTAGTTGCTCTATTCTTATTCCTCCCTTCAAGCATCTGATCATCTTATAGTCAGTAACTTACCAGCTCTCCTTATGAGTTAGCCAATGTAGGAAATCTAGGAAGCAAACCTAGGCTTGGGGTGGGGAGATTTGGAGGCATCTAGACCATCAGTTCTTGAACATGCTCATTTAATTGGGTCAAAAGACCCCCAAGATATACCTACCCGAAATTCACTTCTGGTGGGGGAATAATTTGGTGAAATAAAAAATGAAAGAGGAACAAAATAACAACCCAAAATGGCAACATCATAGCATGTTTAATGAACAAAATGATTAAAAATAGAAAAACAAGCCCGGCATGCTGGCAAGTGCCTATAGTCCAAGTACTTGGGAGGCTGAGATGGAGGATCACTTGAGCCCAGTAGTTCAAGGGTGCAGTGAGCTATGATTTCACCACTGCACTCCAGCCTGGGTGACAGAGCAAGACCCAATCTCTAAAAAATATAAAAATTAAAAAATTTTAAAAATAGAAAAACATTACACTTTAACATACTAAAAAAAAAAAAAATGCTTGAATATCGTGGGAATTCCAGCAACCTGTGTTTTCACATGTGCAGCAAGAAATTTGCCTCATTGCCAAACTTTCTGTGAAGAGCAAAATTTTCAATATTTGGCACTACTGCGCTTTTTTTGTGAATATAAAATTTTAATTACCATTAATAATGAACAAAGGAAGCTATTAAGGACTTAGTCATATGTAAAAACGAAAGTCCTTGGGCTGGCATTTGCTGTAAGAATTAAAGAACTTGGATTTTAAAATCTCTTCTTGGTTCATCCAGAAGACTAATGGGCCATACTGTGCTTGGAGGCACTATGGCCTAGATGGCTATGGCAGTCTTGTTTCGGGGCCTTCTCTGCTCTTCTGTTCTCTCTCTCTCTCTCTCTTTTTTTTTTGAGATGGAGTCTTGCTCTGTCACCCAGGCTGGAGTGCAGTGGCGCAATCTTGGCTTACTGCAACCTCCATTTCCTGTGTTCAGGATTCTCCAGCCTCAGCCTCCCAAGTAGCTGGGATTACAGGTGCCTGCCACCACACCTGGCTAATTTTTTTGTATTTTTAGTAGAGACAGGGTTTCACCTTGTTGGCCAGGCTGGTTTTAAACTCCTGGCCTCAAGTGATCCACCTTCCTCGGCCTCCCAAAGTGCTAGGATTACAAGCATGAGCCACCGCACCTGGCCTCTTTTTTTTTTTTTTTTTTGAGATGGGGTCTTGCTCTGTCACCCAGGCTGGAGTGCAGTGGCACGTTTATGACTCATTGTAGCCTTGACTTCCTGGTGGGCTCAAGCAATCCCATCACCTCAGCCTCCAGAGTAGCTGGGACTACTGCCCCTGGCTATTTATTTTTATTTTTGCAGGGACAGGTGTTTCCCTATTTTGTCCAGGCTTGTCTCGAACTCCTGGCCTCAAGCAATCTTCCTGCCTGGGCCTCCTGAATTGCTGGGATTACATGCATGAGCCATCATGCCTGGCCTGCTTTTCTGTTCTTGAACCTGCAACTGTTCTCCAAGTCTTTGAGTCACAATCTGGCTTGTAAATTAAAATGATCATTCTACTGGTAGAAGTATTGGATAAGACCTTTCTGGGAGAGTATTTGGCAACAGGTTTAGAGTCAAGTATGTATCCTCATTGGCTTGGCAATTTCAGTCCTAAATAAAAAATTATGAATGTGCACAAAGATGTATATACAATTTTTTCTTTTTGTTTTTGAGATGGAGTCTCGCTCTGTCACCAGGCTGGAGTGCAGTGGTGCGATCTCAGCTCACTGCAACATCTGCCTCCCAGGTTCAAGCGATTCTCCTGCCTCAGCCTCCTGAGTAGCTGGGACTACAGGCACGTGCCACCACACCCGGCTAATTTTTGTATATTTAGTAGAGACAGGGTTTTTCACCATTTTGGACAGGATGGTCTCGATCTCCTGACCTCGTGATCCACCCGCCTAGGCCTCCTAAAGTGCTGGGATTACAGGCATGAACTACCACACCTGGCCAATTTTTTTTTAATATTAGGAAATATAGAAAGGTAGTAGGGGATTGGTTAAACAAATGATGCTATTTCCATTGGATAAAATCTCCTGTTTTCTTTCTTTCTTTCTTTCTCTTTCTTTCTTTCTTTCTTTCTTTCTTTCTTTCTTTCTTTCTTTCTTTCTTTCTTTCTTTCTTTTTCTTTCTTTCTTTCTCTTTCTTTCTTTCTTTTTCTTTCTTTCTTTTTCCTTCCTTCCTTCCTTCCTTCCTTCCTTCTCTTTCTTTCTTTCTTTTCTTTCCCTCCCTCCCTCCTTTCTTTCTCTCTTTCTCTCCTTCCTCCTCCCTCCTCCCTCCTCCCTCCTTCCTTCCTTCCTTTCTTTTCTTTCTTTCTTTCTTTCTTTCTTTCTTTCTTTCTTTCTTTCTTTCTTTCTTCTTTCTCTCTTTCTCTTTCTCTCTTTCTCTTTCTCTCTTTCTCTCTCTCTTTCTCTCTCTCTTTCTCTCTTTCTCTCTTTCTTTTCTCCTTTGTTTTTGTTTTGAGACAGGTCTCCTCTGTTACCCTAGGCTACAGGTCACAGTGTGATCTCAGTTCCTGCACCCAGCCTCCGCCTCCTGGGTTCAAGCGATTCTCCTCCCTCAGCCTCCTGAGTAACTGGGGAGTACAGGCACCTGCCATCACGCCTGACTAATTTTTGTATTGTTTTTATTTTTATTTTTATTTTTTTTGAGAAGGAGTCTCACTCTGTTGCCCAGGCTAGAGTCCAGTGGCACAATCTCAGCTCATTGCAACCTCTGCCTCCTGGGTTCAAGTGATTCCCCTGCCTCAGCCTCTTGAGTATCTGGAATTACAGGCACCCGCCACAACACCTGGCTAATTTTTGTATTTTTAGTAGAGATGGGTTTTCACCATGTTGACCAGGCTGGTCTTGAACTCCTGACCTCAGGTGATCTGCCTGCCTCGGCCTCCCAAAGTTCTGGGATTATGAGGCGTGAGTCACCGTGCCCAGCCAATTTTCGTATTTTTAGTAGAGATCGGCTTTCACCATGTTGGCCAGGCTGGTCTCCAACTCCTGACCTCAGGTGATCTGCCTGTCTTGGCCTCCCAAAGTGCTGGGATTACAGGTGTGAGCCACTGTGCCAGGCTGTTTTCATTATACAGATGATAATGAGACTTACTGATACAGAAAAATTGTTCCCAAGGCTAATTTTTAATTGTAATTTTTAAAAGTAGGGCAGGTTGTATGTGGTGGTTCATGCCTGTAATCCCAGAACTTTAGGCAGATTAGAAGTTTGAGGCCAGCCTGGGCAATGGGACAAAATTTTTTGTCCCTACAAAATATACAAAAAGGAGCTGGGCATGGTACTGTGCACCTGTAGTCTTAGCTCCTCAGGAGGCTGAGGTCAGAGGATGGCTTGAGACTGGGAGGTCAAGGCTGCAGTGAGCCATTATTATGTCTCCACACTCTAGCCTGGGTGGCAGAGAAAGACCCTGTCTCAAAAAATAAAAAAAAGGTAGAGCATTTAAGGGTATGCATAGTATAATCTTTTGTATATAAAGATGTCTGCCTATTCATAGAAAATGGCTAGAAGTATATATAATACAATGCTACTAGTAATTGTCTTTTTGTACTATTAAGAATTTTTCTGAAATGTCTACAATAAACATATATGACTTCTGTAAAAAAGAAAAAAGTATTTACAAATACTTGAAACAGGAAAGATTACTTTGGCAGCATTTATAAGAATGAATGAGAGAGACTGGATGAGAGATTGTTGTAGTGGTTCAGGAAAATGGCAATGTAAGTAAGAACCAAGGTCATGGTGTGGATGGAGAAGGAAAAGCTGACTGAAGACATATTCAGCAGTCCTATGAGAACGTAAACACATACCACACCTTCAAGTCAGTAATAAAATTGGTCTTTCAAAAGAGCCAGCATGATTTTTCCATATCCTTAAAGTATCTTCAAATATGCGTTTGAAGAAACTCAGGGTTTTGGCTTTCTAGCTTGTTTAGCTACATTAATGGACATACAGTTGAGCAAAAAGGAGAATATGAGAAAAGGATCAGACTGTGGAAGAAGATAAAAAATTCAATTTTGCATGTGTGCAGTTTGAACGGCTTATGGGAGATGTACTAAGAGCTGAGTAGAGGATGCTGGGGCACAAGGAGTCCACTGAGAAGACTGAAGAGGCGTAGTGTGCCTGAACAGCCCAGAATGGGCTAGTCTGGGTTGAAAGCCTGGCAAGAATGACCAGTTGGACAAGTTTGAGGTTGCTTTCATTTCAGCTTGCTGTGAAACCTGCAAGTAATCAGCACAACAGGCACAGGAAATGAGAATAATAAAAGCGAATGAGTACACTCTGGAGGTTCTTCTGCCTCATCATGGAGTCGTAACCAAAGTTCAAGGGTCAGTGCAGCCTTTCTCAAGTCTGATCTTCAATTCACTGTTTTTCAGGTGGGGAAAGCCCTCAAGAGTCTAAGTTAAGGCACTGAAGGCCACTTTATTCCTTGCTGTGCCATAGGCACATGTTCCTGTGTTTTCTTTTCTTACTGCCTCTTCACCGGCATCAGGGCCTCCTATGGTATATCAAGATGGTCAGAGAGACCAGAGGAAGAAGTCAAAGGAAGAGAGAATATCAGGGAAGAAATTGTCAACAATAGCAGCTGCCAGAGAAGTCAAGAAATATAAGTACTGAAAAGTTCCTGTGACATTTGGCAAGGTACAGGCTATTTGCAGCCATATGTATAGAGTACCACCAAGCTCAGATTCCCATGAAAGTCATTTTCATTCTCATGAAATAAAATCAAAGTGATTTTTTGCTTTCTTTCTTTCTTTTTTTTTTTTTTTGAGATGGAGTCTTGCTTTGTCTCTCAGGCTGGAGTACAATGGCGCAATCTCAGCTCACTGCAGTCTCTGCCTCCCGGGTTCAAGCGATTCTTCTGCCTCAGCCTCCTGATTAGCTGGGACTATAGGCATGCGCCACCACGCCCAGGTAATTTTTGTATTTTTAGTAGAGATGGGATTTTGCCGTGTTGGCCAGACTGTCTCCAACTCCTGACCTCAGGTGATTCACCCGCCTCGGCCTCTTGAAGTGCTGGGATTATAGGTGTGAGCCATCACCCCTGGCCTGATTTTTAGCTTTCCTATTTGACTTTTAATTGAAACTTCAGCAAAAATTACTGTTGTCAGCAAAGTGTTAGTAAAGCCTGTATCTAGATTCTCTAGCAGTTTGGGATAAGATGATTCTATGAGTTGGTGATCTGTAGAGTGTTAGGAGAATGCCGGTAGCACAAATGTCTCTTGGCCTTACCCACTGGTGAAGACAAATGTGACATTTACAGCCATGCTTCAATCCATGTCTACCAGAAAGCCTAGTCAGTCTAGAAATCAGTGGCTCCGGCCTGGTGCGGTGGCTCACACCTGTAATCTCAACACTTTGGGAGGCCGAGGTGGGTGGATTGCTTGAGGTCAGGAGTTCACGACCAGCCTGGCCAACATGGTGAAACCCCATCTCTATAACGCAAACAAACAAACGTAGCAATCAGTGGCCCAAGTTGTTGACCAAGTTGTCTGCCAGCCTTCTTTGGGTGCTGACCTGCACCCTTCTCAGGTAGGGACCACAGCATAGCCTGTGTTGCTGCTGACCTCTTTTCCCAACACTTTCCCCCCAGAATACCAATCTCCAGTATTCTTCCACAGCTGTAAGCAGCTGGAAAACATTTTCCTTCTCCTGGGTATTTATTTCAGGGGAGGCTCCTATAGCTGAGCTCTTGAGCCCTAGGGACACATTCTCTTCTTCATGCTTTAAGCTCCTCTTTCCCAGAGCAAAGGAGCACTTGAGTGTGGAGGGTAGGGAAGAAAATCCTACTGAATTGGGGGATAATCAGGCAACTGTTCTGGGAACCTTCAGCGTCCACATTGTGCTGCCCTCTCTAGCCCACTGCTATGGACTGAATTGTGTTTCCCTCTCCTCCTCAAATTCATATGCTGAAGCTCTAACCTGCTATGTGACTCTAACTGGAGAAAGGGTGTTTAGGAAGTAATTAGGGTTATATGAGGTATTAAGGGTGGTGTCCTAATCACACAGGACTCTGGTTTTATAAGAAGAGGAAGATTCCCATTCTCTCTCTCTGTCTCAATCTGCTATGTGAGCACACTTTCTGCAAGCCAGGAAGAAGGCCCTCACCAAAACCCAACCGTACTGGCTCCCTGATCTTGGACTTCCAGCCTCTGGAATTGTGAGAAAATAAATTTCTGTTGCTTAAGCTACTTAGTCTATGGCATTTCGTTATAGCAGCCAGGATGCCAGACTCCTTCATTCATGGTGATTTTCTTTTAGTGGACCTATTGTCTCTTCTAATAGTCCAGGCTAGGCTTTTTTTTAAAGGAACTGCCAGTCCATCATACAGGGTTGTATATCTCAATTGTGGGCAGAGTCCAACATCTCTTCCACAGGGCTCTTGTGCACATCAAGAAATGGGACTGGGTACTCATTGTTTCTAGATCTTCCCAGCAAGTGAAAAAACTACTGGATGTTGGTTTTCCCAGAGCATATTATGGACTTCTGGGATGACTCAGGTCTGTCAGGGTCATCTCTGACTCATGGAATCCTCAGTTACCCTTCTATAGCTGAACAAGAGAAACACATTAAAGGAGGGCATGTGAGTCTCTAGCACAATTATAATTACTGGGGTTTATAAAGCCAGGTGAATGTCAGAGTTAATAATGCTTAGACTTTTCTGGAAAGGATGAGGCAGCTCCATTCTAATAGTCTATTGGACCAGCTTCATTTGGGGCCTTAAACCAAAGTAATACAAATATCTGTATCTTTTTACATCTGTCACTGTTTATTATTTGGTTTTCCATCTGGCCTGCTCTGAAGCAGGAGGGGAAGAGAGCACAGAGGGAAATCATGAGCTCTTTGGAGGAATTAGTGCCAGATATTAAATCTATAAACAAAATAGATTGAACTGGAAAGAATGAGTCAGAGACAAAGGAAGCAGTAAAACCAGTGAATATCACCCTAGAAAATATCACCTGAAAGTGCTGGCAGCATCTTCCTGGTGTATTTGTGATTGTCCCTGTGGTGGATGCCTTTAAATCCGATCAGCACAATTTGGTGCCTGAACTGCTTGTGCTTCACAGCTCTCTGTTGGGGTCCCTTTTCACTGTTTCCTCCTGTCTAGCCCTTATATCCATTTCTATAATGCAAGCTGATGACCCATGGTGAGATTTTTCTTTCCTCTGGTGATAAAGATCCTGTTACTCCAGGTTCCTGTTTCAGCAGAGCATGAAGAGAGTTATGCCGATTGATTGAGACCAAGCTGGAGTGAAATAAGGATTTTACTTGAGGGTCCATTAGTCTTCCTGCATCATGCCCCAGAGAGTCCTGAAAACTGGTGGTTATCCAAGTGCCTTGCCTTCTTGGGGTTAGCTTGTTTAGAGGTTGCAAACTGGCAGCCCCTAGGTTATATGTATTTTATTTGGCCCACCCAGGATTTGAAATTAGTTGTCAACATTTAAATATAAGGATATTTCCTGCTTCTCTTTTGAAAACTGGGAGAACACTTAATCTGTATCGGCTTCTGGAAACAATCAGCCGATGCTGACTGGGTCTCTACCCTTTAATGAAGTCATGAGCTCTCCATATCACTTTGCCACAGTCACATATCACATTGCCACTGCTGCACATGTTTATGTTGGCCACCATAGGCACTTGATTTTGTGTCCTCTGATCTGTAGGAAAGAAAGGAACTAGTGTTTATTGAGTGCCTTTTTTGAATGAGCCACTGTACCTTGTAATTTGCATACATTACTTCATTTGATTTTTTAAAAAACCCAGTAAGATTTAAGCTCCCTGCCTTTAGGAACCATGCCTGTTTCTTTTGCCACTGTGAGAGTGCCCAAGACTTGGTATAGTTGTAAGTGGGAGCTGAAAAGTATTTGCTGAATGAATGCGTGCATGAATGCATAAACAAATGAATAAAGTATTTTTATCGTATTTTTGTAGGTGAGAAAACCAAGGCCCAGGGCAGTTAAGTAACCTGTTCAGAATCATATGGCCCATAGGGCTGACAGGATTCAAATATGGGACTGTGCAACTCCAGAGGTCCAGTGTGGAGGAGAAGGGGAAAGACCATGGGTCATTTTAGGGCTAAGTACACAGAAGACTCTTTTTAAGTCCTTGCAGAATTGATTGACAGTGTGCAAACATATTTTCATAAGTACAAGCTTCCAGAATAGTGCATGATTTTTAGCTTATGAAATTTGTCTAAAACCTACTGTGTATGGATACCTTCAGCTTTGGGATTATATAATATTGAGACTCTGCAGGAGAGGGTACGTGCCAATGGTTTGGCATGTAATAAGGAGAGCAGAATATTTCTGTCTCTAGTTGACTTGTGTTCCGTAAATGTGGTAACATTCCAAAGTTAATTTTCCTTGTATATCTAAGGAACTCCTTCCAGGGCTTATTTTTGTAAACTCCCTGCTGATGGTGCATGGTTACCTCTATAGAACGCAGAGCTGCGTTCAGGAATGACTATAATTAAAAGTGCTTCTTTGTGGGAACCGGAGGCTGATCGAGGAAGCGTGCCCCTGAAAATGAAGCCACTTGCGAAGAGAAGGGATTGGTCTGGCTGAGGGAAATGGGGAGGAGAGTAAGAATTTAATCTTATGACTTAGTTTCCATCCCAGTGCTGGTGATTTCCAAATTGGTCTATAAGTTTGACGTCTTTCACACAAGCCTCATAATTCCAAAAATGACTAGGTATTTCTTACAGACCTCTTTCTACCATGATTCTAAACCCAACATATCAATAACTGAACACATCACAGTTTGCCCCTGAATCAGCCTTTCCTTTGGTGGCTATTTAGTCTTTCACCTACCAATCTCCAAACTTTGGAGTTTTCTACTACTATTTTTTATTTGGAATCTAAATATGCACACACTTTTCCATAAAATGGATCATCATCTTCCTTTTCTGCCCCATTCCCACCCAAGTGCAAGCCTCTATCACTTCAGACCTGGATTGCTAAAGTAGCTTCCTAGCGGGGCTCTCAGCTTCTAGGCTCTTTCCGCTTTAATATCCCCGCACACTACTTCCAATTTATCTTACTCAAATCTTGTTTTCATGTCCCTTTCAACATTCCAAATCCATATTATCTTCTAGCAGCTTAGAGTAGCTTTTCCCAAAGTATGTTATGTGAAACTTTAGTTCCATGGTAGATTAATAGGTGTTAAGTAAAAACTGGCATTGTGATCAAATGCCAGAATTGACAAAGTTATAAACCATTTCTTTCCTGCAGGATGATTCATAACTTTGATGTGTTAATATGCCTTAGTATGCAGTATTTTCCAAGACATGAATTTTCACAGAGCCTGTTTTGGTGGAGTATTTAATTGGCCTAGGTCTTCATAAACTACATTTTGTGCCTTAGTCTATTTTGGGTTGCTGTAACCACAAACTGGGTAACTTGTAAACAATTGAAATTTATTTGACTCATGGTTCTTGAGGCTGGAAAGTCCAAGAGCATGGCACTGGCATCTGGTGAGGGCCTTCCTGTTGCATTATCCCATGGCAGAAGGGGGAATGGTAAGCAAGCATGCAAGACACAGAGAGAAAATTGGGCCAAACTTATCCTTTTTATCGGGAACCCAATCCAGTAATAACAGTATTAATGTATTCATGAGGGATTCTTTAATCACCTGTTTATCATCCTACATCTTAATCTCATCAAATTAAGACAGCATACCAAGATACAAATGCCTGGTTGAAATGGATCAAATATTCCATCTGCAGGTTAAACAAAAGCAATTGTTATGCTTGTGTACATGGCAGGCCAGAGGCCTAGATTGTCCCCTTTCCACTAAGGAGGTCCTCCAGTCGACAAGGCGTGGGCTGCATGGTAGCTCTTTTCCAGGATTCTACAGCCTGGAATAATAAGTCATGCCAAGCTCTCTCTGCTATATCCCAAAGTCCGGCACCCTGTGGGTCAGCCCCAGAGGGCCGTCCAGCCTCCATCTCCCGACTAAGTTCACTTCGTGTCTCTCACAACAGGGAGGAAACAGCATTCCTTGGAGACCTGAAGGGATGCGATGAGCTTAAGAATTTTCAAAAGCTTATCAATCAGTCAGCCCTTGTTCATCCCTGAGTGGATGTGTGGTGATATTGTGGTGGACCTTTACTGGGCACTCTGCTGAATAACTGGAGTGGCACTTGTGCTTTAGTCCATTTGGCTATCCCTTTCACCCTGGCATTTCATCAACCAGAGGGAAAAAAAATAAGACATCGTAAAGCGAGAGAAGCCCCTTAAAGGTCTTTCAACTCTCACATCTATTTAGATGCAATTGGAGCCCTGCAAGGAATACCAGATCAATTTAAAGCTTGAAATCAAATAGTTATAGGATTTAAATCCTTATTTTGGTGGGTGACAGTTAATAAAAATGTAGATTAGATAAATCACATCTATTACAACCAACAGCAACGAGCTTTTCATGAGTTAAAAGAAAAACTCATGTTGGCCCCAGCCCTGAAGCTACCTGACCTGACAAAACTCTTTACACTCTATGTGTCAGAAAGAGAAAAAAATGGCAGTTGGAGTTTTAACCCAGACTGTAGGGCCATGGCCAAGGCCAGTGGCCTATCTCTCAAAACAACTAGATGGGGTTCCAAAGGCTGACCCCCATGTCTAAGGGCCCTAGCAGCAACAGCCCTGTTAGCACAAGAAGCAGATAAACTAACCCTTAGGCAAAACCTGAATATAAAGGCCCCCCATGCTGTGGTAACTTTAATGACTACCAGAAGACATCATTGGTTAACAAATGCTAGACTAACCAAGTACCAAAGCTTGCTATGTGAAAATCCCCACATATCCATTGAAGTTTGCAATGCCCTAAACCCCACCACCTTGCTCCTGGTATCAGAGAGCCCAGTTGAACATAACTGTGTAGAGGTGTTGGACTCAGTTTATTCTAGCAGGCCCAGCCTCCTAGACCATCCTCAAACATCAGTAGACTTTGAGCGGTATGTGGATGGGAGCAGCTTTGCCAACCCCTGCAAAGTGACTCTGAAGAAGACGACAAGCCCTAGTCACACCCGGAAGCTGACTGGTCCATGCATGGCCGAAGCATGAGGAAACTCATCACGGGACTCATTTTCCTTAAAATGTGGACTTGTACAGTAAGGACTTCAACTGACCTTCCTCAGACTAAGGACTGTTCCCAGTATATACATCAAGTCACTGAAGTAGGACAAAAGATTGCTACAGTCCTATTATTTTATGGTTATTATAAGTGTACCAGGACTCTGAAAGAAACTTGTTTGTGTAATACTATTCCATCCAAGGTATGTAGCCCAGTCTCTAAATGTTATGTGTGTGGAAGAACTGTAATAGGAGATCAGTGGCCATAAGAAGCCTGAGAATTAGTGCCTACAGTCCCAGTTCCTGATGAATTCCTGGCCCTAAAGAATCACCCTGATAATTTCTAGGTTCTAAAAGTCTCAATTATTGGACAATATTATATTCTGGAACAGTTTAAACATTATCTGTTTAAAAGGAAAGAATTCACTCATTCTGTAGGATGACTTAGTTGGCTAGGGCAAAAACAGTATAATGGTACCACAAAAACAGTTACATGGTGGAGTTCAAACCATACAGATAAAAATCCATTCAGTAAATTTCCAAAGTTGCAGACTGTTTGGGCCCACGCAGAATCCCACCCGGACTGGATGGCCTCCACTGGGCTATACTGGATATGTAGACATAGAGCCTATGCTAAGCTGCCTGACCAGTGGACAGGTAGTTGTGTTATTTGCACTATTAAACCATCTGTCTTCCTACTGGCCATAAAAACAGGTGAACTCCTGGGCTTCCCTGTCTGTGCTTCCCATGAAAATCAAAACGTAGCCATAGGTAATTAAAAAGATGATGAATGGCCTCCTAAAAAATCATACAATATTATAGGCCTGCCACTTAGGCACAAGATGGCTCATGGGGATACTGGACCCCCATTTACATGCTCAACTGAATCACACGGTTGCAAGCTGTTTTAGAAATCATCACTAATAAAACCGGTCAAGCCTTGACTATCCTGGCCCGGCAAGAAACTCAGATAAGAAATGCTATCTATCAAAATAGATTGGCTCTCGACTACTTGCTAGCAGCTGAAAGAGAGGTCTATAATAAATTTAACTTTACTAATTACTGTTTACACATAGATAATCAAAGGCAAGTAGTTAAAGACATAGTTAGAAATATGACAAAACTGGCACATGTGCCTGTACAAGTGTAGCACGGATTCCACCCTGAAGCCATGTTTAGAAGGTGGTTCCCAGCACTAGGAGGATTTAAAACTCTTATAATAGCAGTTATAATAGTAATAGAAACCTGCTTACTGCTCCCTTGTTTGCTACCTGTACTTCTTCAAATGATAAAAAGCCTCATCACTACCTCAGTTCACCAGAATGCGTCAACACAAGTGTACTATATGAATCACTATCAGTCTATTGCACAAAAAGACATAAGTATCGAAAATAAGAGTGAGAACTCCCACTAAATAAAAAGTGAGAATCTCAAAGGGGGGAAATGAGGGAAGAGAGAGAGAGAGACCCTCTCATATTGTTTTATATTGTTTTATGCTCAGAAAAGGAAAGAGAAGCAAAACTAAAGGCAGGTAGCCCGGTGCCTAGGAACCAGACCCGAAACCAGGCCTGGGACTGCCTGACCTAAGCCTGGTAGTTAAAATTCGACCCCTAACCTAGCAACTGATGTTACCTGTAGATTCCAGACATTGTATGGAAAGACATTGTGAAACCTCCCATTCTGTTCTGTTTCACTGTGACCACCAGTGCTTGCAACCCCTGTCATGTACCCCCTGGCTTGCTCAGTCGATCACGACCCTCTCACGTGGACCCCTTAGAGTCGTGAGCCCTTAAAAGGGACAGAAGTTGAGCACCTGAAGAGCTCGGATTTTAAGACGCTAGCCTGCCGATGCTCCCAGCTGATTAAAGCCATTCCCTTCACTATCGGTGTCTGAGGGGTTTTGTCCGCGGCTTGTCCTGCTACACTAGTACAACACATACCACACTATATTATATTTTTCATGTGTCTCTCTACTGCCTCAGCCCTTGGGTGCTCTAGTTTCAGGAATCATGGATTTCCTGTTTATAGGACCTGGCTGAATAAATGATAATTGAATATAATTGAAATTGAATTACACAGTTGCAAGGTACATTCAATCACATTCTTGTTTAAATTTTTTTAAAAAACTTTATTTTGAAATAATTATAGATTCACAGGAAGTTGCAAAAACAAAATGAATCAACATTCACACACACATTCTAGTTTGACTCTTAACGGGAATCATCCTGTGAAGTATTAGTGTTGGTATCATGTTAAATGGTATTAATATTAATATTAAAATATGAGGAAACAGAGGCTCAGTATCCTGAGAATTTCTTTGCAGTTGGTGATGCTAAAGGGATGTTTGTGAGGTGATTGCTATTCCTTGCATTTCTTTACAATTTCTGCCATGTTTTCTTCTTGAAGGCAGAGCCCAAGTTTTATCCCAGTATGAGGCATAGCAGGTGGGAGATACTCAGTAATTGTTGATTTGAATTTAATTTTCACTTATATATGTTAGAAGTTATGTTGAGTACCACTCTAGGGGAATGTTTAAAATTGCTTATGATTAAGTCTACCAAATGTACCCTCATTCTTTTATCACAGATTGGATGCTTACAGAGAGAGAGAAAGAGAGGGAGAGAGAGTGGGAGAAAGAAAGAAAGGGAGAGAAATCTTTGAGAACAGAAAGACGTGGGAAATTGCTAGGTAACCCAACCCTGTCTGAAGAGAGAATTGTTTCTTTGTGCCACCACTGGAGAAATGCAGGACTGTTATGTGAGGAGCAGTTTTGCTTTTTGTGTATCAGGTAAGGCAGAAAGGAGAGGAGTAAGGTTCAAGACAAGGAGGAATTAGAAGGGGCCAAGTGATTGAAATCAACAAAGGGAACAGACCAAGAAATATGAGAAATCAAGAGGAAGGAAAGGTTGAGAGGGTGTAATGTTGATAGCATTTAAAAGGGAGTAGGGAATGCAAAGTGACCTGCTGTGAAGGAGCCCTAAGATACCATCTGAATTCTTTTTCCTGTGAGATACTTTCTCTTGAAAAGAATTCTCAGCATCCAACCCTAAACACCACTACAGTATTTTTTGGGTGTAGTTGCTTTTAACAAGTCACATAGCTTTATACCAGGGAGTCTGATGGCTTTATCATTGTTTGCGTTCTTCCTTTCCAAGGGTAATAACAAGCTTTAAAAAGTAGACTACAATTTCAATTTAATAATTTGATTAATCTTTGATAATATTCTAGTTTTTATAAAACTAAAATATGCTAAGTCATTCTGTCAAGAAGCTAGGGTAATTTTTTCCCCTGCCATCGTGGTTGTGAATGTTGGTAAGGAATTACCTATATGCAAGAAACATCTCTTGGTATAGTGGGTTCCATATCATGTTTTAAGCTAATATGATTTTCTAGTGTGGAGCCACTTGAGTCTGAATAAAAATGACAGCTACGGGAACAAATTGTCGTATTCTCCTTGCAGCAAGTTCCATTTGCTCACGAATCTGTTATTATTGAAGAAGCGTTTAGTTGTAGGTAAATGACCCTTGCCTTCTGTCTTTAATTGAAACTCAGCCTGCCACAGTTAATATGTTTCATGAGTCAGTAAAGCTTGGAAGAAAATCCTAATGTGTTTTTAAAAGCAAAGGAAAAAAATTAATTGGTTTCAGCACACATTTTTCTATGCAAACAGTTCCTTGCTTTTATATAGAAAAAACTCTCCTGACATTCTTTTTTTTGCATAATTTTCTGCACTGTCTCATCAGTATCTGTTCAGTTGCACATAGTTGTGTTTTGAGAAGAAGAAACCTTTGGTCTATTTGGAAGGGAGTATGAGAACTATAATCACTCTCTAACCGTGGAATTTGGGCTTGATCTGTGTACTAGGAGAGGAGATACAAGATAACCTCACTGAAGCTGGGTGCAGTGGCTCATGCCTGCAATCCCAGCACTTTGGAAGGCCAAGGCAGGTGGATCACTTGAGGTTAGGAGTTCAAGATCAGCTTGGCCAACATGGTGAAACCCTGTCACTACTAAAAATACAAAAATTAGTTAGGTGTGGTGGTACACACCTGTAATCCCAGCTACTCGGGAGGCTAAGGCACGAGAATTGTTTGAACCTGGGAGGCGAGTTTGCAGTGAGCCAGGATGGCACCACTGCACTCCAGCCTGTGTGACAGAGTGAGACTCCATCTCAAAATAATAATAATAGTAATAACCTCAATGAAAGGGCTTGTATCACATTGAATAACTTTAATATTTCTTCGTAGCATTGGCCCAGCATAGGCACCTCAATGACTTGAGATCTTTCATTTTGTAAATTCAAGTTGTATTAATTAGCTATTGCTCTATAACAAATAATCCCACAACTTAGTGGCTTAATTAACAACAGTGTATTACTTTTCACTGTATATATATTTTTTTGAGATGGAGTCTTGCTCTGTCACCCAGCTAGAGTGCAGTGGCGCGATGTCAGCTCACTGCAACCTCTGCCGCCTGGGTTCAAGCGATTCTCCTGCCTCAGCCTCCCAAGTAGCTGGGATTACAGGTGCCCACCACTGCACCTGGCTAATTTTTGTATTTTTAGTAGAGACGGGGTTTCACCATCTTGGCCTCAGGTGATCCACCTGCCTCGGCCTCCCAAAGTGCTGGGATTACAGACGTGAGCCACCATGCCTGGCTACTTTTCACTATTTTATGGGGTTTCTGGGTAGTTTTTCTGCTAATTTTGTCTGGGCTCAATTATATAGGTTCATTCATTTGGAAGGTTGTTGGCTAGGGGCTGGGTTCGTTTGGTATAACAGGAATGTCTAGGCCTCTCTCCATGTGGTATTTCATTCTGGGCTTGTTCACACCATGGTGGTCTTGGGCAGGGGTTCTGAGAATATGAGAATGAAATCTGCAAGTCCTCTGCAACTTATGCAATGTCATTTCTGCCATGTTCTGTCAGTCAAAGCAAGTCTGGAGGCCAACTCAGATTTGAGGAATGGGGAATATACCTCTTGAAAGAAGGAGCTCCAAAACCTTGTGGCCAAGTTTTTTTAGTCTACCATATGGCTAGTTATCTAGGAGAGAATTATTAGGATATATGGGGCTGGGGTGGTGGTCATATCTGGGTTTTGAGTCTCACATAGTTGCCATCTGAGCCAGCCAATTCAGCTGAGTCTAGTATTTATGAGGGTAGCTGGTTCTGTGCATGCATGCATATGTAATTGCGTTCCAAAGTCAGTCCCCATCATATGGCTCCAAGCTTCATCTCTTCATCTTTAAAGTAGGAATAGTAATAGTGCCTCTTACATAAATTGTGAGAATTAAATAAGAGAGAGAATGTGTAGAAAGTGCTTTGCAGTTCCTGGCACATGGTAGGTATTCAAATGAATGATAGCTAATTTTACTTTTAAATTTTCTTATTTTAAATTCTTAGCTATTTGTGCGTGTTTGTTTTATAAGCAATCCACATTCCTTGCAGAACAATTGGAAAATATGGAAAAGCAGAAAGAGAAAAAAAGGCTAATTTCAAGTTACTCAATATCTTACTGCCCAGATTTAGTTACTATCAATCTTTTGGTGAAATCCATTTATAGTTGTTAAAACAAACTAAATATGGTCTGAGAAGGACTCTGTACTTCTATATTTGAGTCCTTTTGGATGAACTGTAACCTAGCTTAATAGTCAGACAAAATTGAAAACCTAACTTAGTAGTATGTGCCTGTAACAATAGCTGAGTGTTGGCCAATTCCAGCAGCCATAATGTAACCACTCATTGACTGCCGAATGTTCAAACTCCATTCAAATAAGGCAAATGCTGAACTATAACCAACCTCACTGTTTCTGTACCTCACTTCTGATTCCTGTACGTCACTTTACCTTTTTTGTCTATAAATTTGTTCTGACCACAAGCCACCCATGGAGTCTCTGTGAGTCCACTGTGATTCTGGGGGCTGCCTGATTCACAAATCATTCATTGCTCAATTAAACTCCTTTAAATTTAATTTGGCTGAAGTTTTTCTTTTATCAGATGATGTCAGAAGTGGGATCTGAAGTGGAGCTTCTGGTGACCCCCAGGAACGCTGAGTGAACACGCAAGGTACCTGCAGGACCCACTTGTGTCCATTGATCTCTCAGAGTAGCTGGGGATCGTGGGTAGGCTCCCTCTCGGATTTTGGAGCTCCACGGATTTGTGTTTTAAGCTCTCCGAGTTTCTTTGAGCAAATTTCTGATCAAACTGGGTTTGGAGTCACAACAGAAACTGGACTGGGTCCAGGAATGGATTTGATCTGCAAATTAACTGGCTTGGATGCAAGTTAGAGGATGCTTATATCTGACTGGGTTAGAAAGGAACTGGTAGTAAGCAGTAATATTGCAGGGGTTATGAAATTTGGCTTTTGGAAATTCACAGGGATTTTTGTGTTCTACCCCTTTGTTTCATTTTTCTTGCACACTTAGGTGGGAAAAATCATTGGCTAAGTTATCCAAGAAAACCTGAGTAAAGTCAATATTTTAGGTAAAAATGGGATCCTTAATTTCTGGAAAGCTGAGTTCCTTCTGGCTTATACATTAGACCTGGGAGGCAGCAAGGTCTTACCAAAATGGCAAAATCTTACTAAAGATAAGTTGCAGTGGAACATCCCAAATGAACAATAATGCATTGAAGTACGTTTAAAAATGAGGGCTTTTGGTAAAGTCCCTTTTGGCTAAGAATGGATTTGGCACTGTGGAATGTCAACTGCTGTTCTCTTTGGAATAATCTGCCTTGCAGTCTTTGCTAATGGCTGTGGGTGACAGGATTAGGCATATACAGGATCGTGGGACATGGGGAGCTTTTTCCTCCCACCCAAAAAAGGGGAAACTTGAGAGCTGATGGGACTGCTGCTAACAAGTGGCCACCTGAACTTTTCAGTGTTGCTGAAATGAATGGGTCTTGCTCTGGCCTCCCTGAGCTCTTCACTTTCCACACTCTGCCACAGGCAATACTTGCTTTTTTCTTCTTTCCTTTCCTATCTTTTCTGTTATTCAGGGTGACCATCTTAACTAGAGACCGTATGTTGAAATTTATAGTCAGAAGTTGGATTAAAGATGAGGGGCCCATCTGAGGGCAAATTTAAGCCTTGCTGGTTTGATACTGGGTGCTAAGCAGAGTGGCTAATGTCTATGTTTTATCACACATATTTTGCTATGGCCAGAACAAAAAAAAGATCATTTTCCTTTATGATGTGGCTTGGCCCCCAGTGCGATGGTACAGCAAGCTGGGTCACTGGGCCCCCTCAGGGAAAGGGAACCCAGAAGCCTAGCATGCTGGCAAAAGGGTAAGAATTTCTTACCAGTCAGATTTTCTGGCTTCTCTCTCTCTGTGCAAATGGTTGAATGAATGGTAAAAATCACTGTTTATCTCCTTTGTAAAGTTTTAATTATGCAAAAAAGAATTCTGAGGCTAGTCTTAAGCCGATGTATTTTGTGCTGTGAATTTATTTTTCTGTGTCAAGGGGAACCTTAGGATAAAACGTGGGCTTAGGACCCCATAAGCTAGCTGATCAAGATGGCCCAACAAGCTGGTCTGTAACAAACTTTGCTGCAGGTCCCTGAAACAAACAAACAAAAAAACTGGATGGGGTCTCCATCTTGTTTTATGTCCTTGGGAGCTTGACCTTGTAAGCATGTGGCAGTACTTTCTCTTGGTCTTTGCCTTCCAGAGAACAGGAATTTTAGGGTTTATGTCATAGTTAGCTCTAAAAATTATCTTGAGTAGTTAAAAGGCTTTGCAAGTTCAAAATTAACTACCCTAGATCCCTTCTGGGATGAACAGTGGAGACTGCCCCATGCTATGGCTCAGTGACTAAGGTTCTGCCCTTTTACACTGGTGATTAGGGTTTGAGCCCCTGGTTGGGAAGTAAGTCCTTTCTGGTTTAACATCTGCATGACCTTGTCTATTCTCTTCTCTTCCATAGACTATTTTAAATTTTCCTTTCTCTGAGCACCTGGGAGATTACCTTTGGTAAAGTTCAGAAGCCAGAAATACTAGCTGTTTGGCCTGGCTAAAATTGGGTAATAAGAAGTTTTAAAAGGACTTTATTTAAGAGTGCTATGGTTAAAAGTCAGCTTAATTAAAAATGGATATTCAAGCTCTAACAGCCTGGACTCCTTGGGAAAAACAGGAGGCACTAGAGACCCCTATCTTGGCCCTCTTCTTCCAAGGACTCCACCATAAAGCCAATAACCAATTAAGAAACTTAAAATGTGGCAAATGAAAAATCTTACAACTACTGTAGTAATCTTCTCTGTGTGTAATTATATATGTGTTGTGTGTATATATAAAATAGCTCTAATTAATTGGCTTAAACAAACGTAAGTGCTTAAATCAAGTATTTTGAAAGCAAAATAACTGTAATGCCTTTAGTTCATGTAACTTTAGTAATCTTTGGGAAATAAAAACAGCTTTAAAGATGATCAATAAAATAAAGACATTTTATCTAAATTATGCAGGTCAGATATTAGGTTTTTTAAATGCCTTAAGGTCATAAACTGCTTTGACTTTTGAAAATTGTTCAATTTATTTTGGAGACCTTAAATTTTTTTTTTTTTTTTTTTTTTTGAGATGGAGTCTGGCTCTGTCGCCCAGGCTGGAGTGCAGTGGCACAATCTCCGCTCACTGCAAGCTCCACCTCCCGGGTTCACGCCATTCTCCTGCCTCAGCCTCCCGAGTAGCTGGGATTACAGGTGCCCGCCACCTCGCCCAGTTAATTTTTTGTATTTTTAGTAGAGACGGAGTTTCACCACTTTAGCCAGGATGGTCTTGATCTTCTGACCTCGTGATCCACCCAGCTAGGCCTCCCAAAGTGCTGGGATTACAGGCGTGAGCCACCGTGCCCAGCCCAAAAGGGGGAATTTTTTAAATCCAAATTATAGGAGGCCATTATTTTGGACTGAGCTCTTGCGCTAGGCCCTGACAAACCAAACCAAACTAAAATGGAGTCACTCGTGCTAAATGTGGCATAATCAAACTAAGGCTTTAAGGAAACAGATCCTACAAGAGATCAGGTTTTGTTTTTCTCCTGTAAACAAGATGTTCCAGCATAGGGAGGTACCTTCTACTCAGTCTGTATTCTCTCCTTGAAAAACCCACTGCTCTACTGTTTCCCAGTGGGTTTCAAAACCACATAAATACATTTACATTAGTGATAGTAGTATCAATGACTGAGGTTTTGGTCAATCTCTCAAAATTGAGAAAATGACCAAAAGGGGGGAATTGTTAAAGCAAACTGAATGTGGCCTCAGAAGGACTGACTCTGTACTTCTGTGTTTGAGTCTTTGTGGATGAACTGTAACCTACCTTAATAGACAAAATTGAAAACTTAACTTAGTAGTATGTGCCTGTAACAATAGCTGAGTGTTGGCCAATCCCAGCAGCCATAATTTAACCACTCATTGACTGCCGAATGTTCAAACTCCACTCAAATAAGGCAAATGCTGAACTATAACCAATCTCACTGTTTCTGTACCTCACTTCTGATTCCTGTACGTCACTTTACCTTTTTTGTCTATAAATTTGTTCTGACCATGAGGCACCCCGGAGTCTCTGTGAATCTGCTGTGATTCTGGGTGCTGCCCAATTCGCAAATCGTTCATTGCTCAATTAAACTCTTTTAAATTTAATTCCGCTGAAGTTTTTCTTTTAACATAGTTTAAACCTTTTTTCAGTGCATATGCATGTATGAATAAGTGTGTGTGTGTGTGTGTTAGATAGACGGAGAGAGACATTTGTATTTGTAGTTAGATACACTATTTATAAAATTTAATAAAGAAGAAAACCAGAACTGGTCATTACTCTTTATTAGCTGTACCTTCTCATCCCAGGATTTGTTTAGGGCACAGAGACTGCATTGTTAAGTAGGATCTGATTCGCAGCCTACCATTTTAGTTTTCCCTGGATCCCAGAGATCAAGGCACCAGCTCATACCTGCTACTGGACCTGAATCTTCCCGAGTGAGTTTAGAAAACTCTAGACCCTTGAGACGTTCTGAGAAAGAAGAGTTCCTTGTCAAATAAATTAGAGAAATGCTGCATATGCCCTGCCAGTCTTTGAGAATCACAGATACCAATTGGTATATTCAAGGCTCTGATATGTCCTGTGGTAAAGAATCTTATTTCACTTTAACACAGTATTTTCCAAATTTAAGTGAAGTCTTCCTTTAATTTTACTTTGAAAAATAATACACAGTAAAATTAGCTTTTTTTGGTGTATAGTTCCGTAAAATTGCACACATACATAGATTCATGTAATGACCACCACAGTCAAGATACAGAATAGTTTCATTCCACCCCAAAACTCCTTGTGCCATCCCTTTATAGTCAGCACCCCCCTCTGTCCACCTCTGGCAACTCTGAATGTGTTCTCTATCACAATAGTTTTCTTTTTTTCCAGGAATGTCATATTTTGGACATATAGATGGAATCATACACTATGTAGCCTTTGTAACTATCTTTTTTCACTCAGGGAATGCCTCCGGGACATACCTGTGTTGTATGTATGAATAGTTAGGCCTTTTTTGTTGCTGAGTCATATTCCATGGTGTGAATATACCAAAATTTACTTATCCTGTTGAAGGATATTTCTAGGCTTTGGTGAGTATGAATAGAGCTGCTAGAAACAGTCATGTACAGGTGTTTGTGTGAACTTAAATTTTCACTTCTCTGAGGAATGGGATTGTTGGGCCATATGGTAAGTGTATGTAAACAAACTATTTTTTACTTGTTTTAATCTATTAAGATGGTGGTTCCCAACTTTTATGGTACCAGGGACTGGTTTTGTGGAAGACAATTTTTCCATGGATGGTGGGGGGTGGCGGGGAGATGGTCTCAGGATGAAGCTGTTCCACCCTAGATCATCAGGCATTAGGTTCTCGTAAGGAGCACGCAACCTGCATCCCTTTCATGTGCAGTTCACAATAGGGTTCACAGTCCTGTGATAATCTAATGCCACGCCTGTCCAATAGGAGGTGGAGCTCAGGTGGTAATGCTCCCTTACCCACCACTCTTCTCCTGCTCTGCAGCCCTGTTGCTAATAGGCCACGGGGACTGGTACCAGTTCGCCATCCAGGGGTTGGGGACCCCTGTATTAAGATCCCACATCACCAGGATTTCATAGAACATACTATTAACATCCTACAGACCTAGTCTTTCATGGAACCCACTTTGGGAAGGCCTTGTGTGCTGCCACTTAACGCACTTGAAAAGTCCAAATCCACCTCAAATCCATCTCATGCACCCAAAGCTTGCTGAGGTTCGGCCACGACTTCCACCACACTCCCCTTTGTTGAGTGCCTAATGCCAGACATTGGTATCATTATCTCATTTAATTGAACTCACACCACAATCTGTGATTTTACAGCTGAGGAAACTGAGGCCCAGAGAGGCTAAGTGAGTAGCCTAAGTTTCCATAGCTGGTAAGTAGCTAAGATTTGAACCCTGGTATCTTATCTCCAAGATCAGTGCTTCCTCTCCTACCCTATTTACCTGCCTTTTTCTCCCTTTCCTTCTTTAAACATTTGTTTTTTTTTTTTTTTTAAGTTTTATTTCAGGTTCAGTAGTATGTGTGCAGGTTTGTTACATAGGTGAGCTTGTGTTACAGAGGTTTGTTGTGCAGATTATTTTGTCACCTAGGTACTAAGCCTAGTACCCAATAGTTCTTTTTTCTGATCTTCTCCCTCCTCCCACCCTCCCCCCTCTGATAGGCCCCAGTGGGTGTTGTTCCCCTCTATGTGTCCATGTGTTCTTCTCATTTAGCTCCCACTTATAAGTAAGAATGTGCGGTATTGGGTTTTCTGTTCTTGTGTTAGTTTGCTGAGGAAAATGGCCGCCAGCTCCATCCATGTTCCTGCAAGACATGATCTCATTCTTTTTCATGGCTGCATAGTATCTTTGAACATTTTTATCTGGGTTTGTGGTTGGTTGTAGACCAGCGCCAACAAATGACAAACCCAATTACTGTCACTTCCCACTTCTATGCTCATGGCAGACATCATTAACTGAATTTCATCTTCTCTTTTTCACTCAGCCCTGATGCAACCTTCTCCAGACAACTATTGGTTGGTCAGAGTTAGCACTTGAGCTAATTACCATTTGCTGTTTTGTCCTTGCATTAGTTATCTATTGCTATATAACAAACCACCTCAAATCACAGTGTCTTAAAAATAGTAAAACTCAGGCCGGGTGCTGTGGCTCACGCCTGTAATCCCAGCACTTTGGGAGGCCGAGACGGGCGGATCACAAGGTCAGGAGATTGAGACCATCCTGGCCAACATGGTGAAACCCCATCTCTACTAATAATACAAAAAATTAGCCGGGCATGGTGGCAGACGCCTGTAGTCCCCGCTGCTCGGAAGGCTGAGGCAGGAGAATGGCGTAAACTGGGTGGTGGAGGTTGTAGTGAGCTGAGATCATGCCACTGCACTTCAGCCTGGGCAAAAGAGCGAGACTCCGTCTCAAAAAAAAAAAAAAAAAGTAAAACTCACTTATGATCACTCATGATTTCTATGGGTCAAGAATTCAGACAGCCGAGCAGAATGACCATCCCTGTTTCACCATGCCTGGGGTCATGTTCACTGGAAGACTTGAAGACTGGGGCTGAAGTCCTCTGAAGGCTTGTCCACGCTCTTGTCTAGTGGCTGATTCTGACTGTTGGCTGAGGGCTAGCGGGGGCTGTTGTCTGAACACCCACGTGTGTTTTCTCCATGTGACTTGGACTTCCTCGTCATATGACACCTTGGTTCTAAAAGCTAGCATCTCAAGAGAGTGAGAGGCAAGTGGAAGTGACAAAGCATTACTTCCACCACATTGTATTTTTTAGAAGTAAGTCACTAAGTCTGGCTCATTTTCAAAGGGCAGTAATTAAATTCTACTTTAAAAAATGTATATATTACGTATGCTCTATATATGTATACACACACTATATATATATATATAATGTGAACATATTTTCATTATTCAGAGTAAATTTTTATGTATAGTGCATTAGCAAGGTCTCTTTCAGAAAGTGACAGATACTCAAAAAGGGAATTTATTGGTTCACTTAATTGGGAAGTTCAAGGTTATCAATTTGTCATGACTGGATCCAGGGCCTCAAGGAGTGTTCTTAGGATACAGTCTCTCGCTCTTGGTCTCTGTATTAGTCTATTCTTGCACTGCTATAAAGAAATACCTGAGACTGTGTAATTTGTAAAGAAAAGAGGTTTAATTGGCTCTTGGTTCTGCAGGCTGTACAGGAAGCATAGCAGCTTCTGCTTCTGAGGAGACTTCAGGAAGCTTCCAATCATGGTGGAAGGCAAAGGGGGAGCGAGTCATCTCACATGGCAGGAGCAGGAGCAAGAGAGAGAGAGGTGGGGGAGGTGCTGCACACTTTTAAACAGCCAGATCTCACAATAACTCACTCCCTATCACAAGAACAGTACCAAGGGGATGGTGTTACACCATTCATGAGAAATCCACCTCCATGATCCAAACACCTCCCACTAGGCCCCACCTCCAACATTGGGTACTGCAGTTTGACATGAGATTTGGTGGGGGACACAGATCCAAACCATATCAGTTTTCCTCTATATTTTATCCCTACTTCCTTCTCTGTTGGCTTTATCCTTGGGAAAGCTCTACCTGGGAGATGGTACAGATGGACATGCCAGCTCCAAGTTTACCTTCTACCAGGTTAGCAAGCCCAGAGGACCACGTCTTCTCTTTTTCCATAGCTCCAGGAAAGCACCAAGATTGGCCTGATTAGCCTGTATGGGGTCACACACTCACCCCTGAGCCAATCCCTGTGACAGGGAATCCAGACCTGGCCAGTTGGCATGAACTAGGTTGGGGGAATTTGTTCCTCAAAAGGATGAAACCGGCTTTGTTCTCAGAAGAAGGCTGCTAGACAAAAACAAAAGATGTCCCCTGTGCATAGTGACACGGTTTTGACTCGGGGCTTTCTCTGCTCCCTGCTCCCCTGAGCCTGTCCTCGCTTCGCACTCCTCGCTCTCACAGTCATGTTCCCACTCAACCGCAGACGCTCTGAGTCTCTCCCCCAGGAGGACGACTAAAGGGCACACACACCCTTTCTAGTATAGGGTCTAGCTCTTGACTGCCGATACTTTGATTTACTTCCATAACTCCCTGGATTCCTGACTCGAGTCTGGTGAGAATTTGAGGGATTCAGATTGCTTTGGTTTTGGAGTTAATTTTCTGCACTCCTTACCTGCCTCTCATAGTCAGGAAATGATTACTCCTCGACCTGCGACCTTGACTTCTTAGTCCCTGGTGTTTACATACCTGTTAACTTTTATTTTCCTTGAATCCTGTCTCTTGGTTTTTTTCCTCTGCCTGTTACCACCCATTCTAGCCCTTGCTGTCGTCTGCTGTACAGTTGTCAGTTGAGGACTGATTTCTATGCCTTGTGTCCACATCTTGACTTAATAGTATCTCTTGGCCCAAATTATTTCCCAACACACATCCCCTGATCAGTATTCTGGGTCATACCTTCTGCACTGACAGGCCTCCCTCTGTCCCTTTCTCTTTTGGAGGACAAGCTGAGGTACAAAGGAATGAGCCTTGAATTCAGAACCAGCATTTCTGGGTTTGGCATTATGTGACTTTAGGCAAGGCTTTTTAATCTCTCTGAGCCCGTTTTCTTACTTGTAAAATGGAGTGAATGACATCTACTTCACAGGATTGCCTTGAAGATTAAACAGGAGAATGCAGGCATTGCAAGATAATAATTCTAAAATGCTAATATGTCTGTGTATGTATTTAAAATGAATGTATTTTGTCCCCTTCTAAGCATCTCCCTTTATTTAGTTTTGTCCCCTCAAGCAGGCAAGCCATTCTGTGCTTATTGACTCAGGGAAGAAAATGGCAGAGCAGAAAAAACAAAATAAGGATCTTCTGGCTTTTATTTTTTTTTTTCTTTCTTTTCTTTCTTTTTTTTCTTGAGATAGGGTCACAGTCTGTCACCCAGGCTGGAGTGCAGGTGTGTGATCACAGCTAACTGCAGCCTCCACCTCCCAGGCTCAGATCCTCCCATCTCAGCCTCCCAAGTAGCATATGCTGCTATGCCTGGCTATTTAAATTTTTATTATTTTTATTATTTATTTATTTATTTATTTTTGTACAGATGGGGTCTTGCTATGTTACTGAGGCTTGTCTTAAACTCCTGGGCTCAAGTGATTCTCTGCCTCAGCCTCTCAAAGTGCTGGGATTATAGGTGTGAGCCATGGCACCTGGCCCTGGCTTGATTTTCAAAAGCTTTAAGCCCTCAGGGGACTATTGAGGGCACCTGCACATGGCCAAAATAAGTGAGGGTAAGGGGGTTGAAGAGATAGAGTCTCCCTCAGATTAGCAAAGATTCCACTGCTCTGGGCAGAGAAAGGGGGCAGCAGGGGGAAGGAGGAAAGAGGGGGTGTGATGAAAGCAGAGGTACAGCCAGCCCCAGTGAGAGGGGCCCTGTGCCCTGCTTTCTGGGTGGAGCCCTGGGGAGCAGAAAGGACATGACTGAGTAGTAAGCCAGTAGATTCTGGGTTCCCATTGTGGCCCAGAAAGGGTGCTGGGCTGGAGGTGAGGGACATATCGGTGGTGATGAGTGAGGACTGGTGCCTATAGGCCAGACAAGGTGATGAAATTGTCTAACAATTTCAACAGGCAGCTGCATGGATAGACAACAGCAAGGACCAGAATACACCCCTCTCCCTCCCATGATTCTCCATAAACACCCAGAACCTGGAGGCATTCCCTGAAAGTGGGAAGAAGATTTCAAATTAGCTGAGGTTACATATTTGCCACTCTGGTCAGATAGGGGCTAGAAATGAAATTGAAATATTGTATTTTGTGTACAACTATGCAGTAGATTGAGAACCATAACCAGCACCTGTAGAAAGCATGTAGCCTGTGTCCATAGGTGGGCACCACAATATGTTTACTGAGTCTGAATCCAGATGTTGTTGAGCCTTTGAATATGTCCAATGTCTTGCTTGATGTGTGAGGCCTGATAGAGTCACTTCCTGTATCAGTGGTTTTCAAGTGTGGTCCCTGGACCAGCAGCATCAGCATCAGAGGGAACTTGTTAGAAATGCACATTCTCAGGCCTTGTCCCGGAGTGACTGAATTGGAAAGTCTCTCTGGTCTTTCCGATGCATACTAGAGTGAGAACCTCCCTTCTGCATCACTTATGTTTTCTCTTCTTACACTCTCAGTTTCTCAGACTTATTCTCAGATTTCAATAGCCAACTTACTGACTGACACTTGACCAACTTTAGCTTTGGGCCAGCCACACATTTTAAGCTTTTACTATGAAGACAGGAGAGAGCTTCTGATCTTACCCAGAGATTTCGGCATAGCTATCCCAGTTTCATTAAGGAGCTAGTTTCTGGAAGGAAAACAGTGAGATGGGAAGAAGACGCTTTAGTAAATGAGAAGGAATTGCAGGCAAACATGATCTTAAAAACCTTTACCAAATCTCCATGGAGCTGGTGAACTTCAGAGGGAATGATTTTGTAGCCAGGCCAGCTCCTAGGGAAATTTATGGCCGAAACATTTCCCTGTTTCTGGGTCAGGAAGTGATAGCACACAGATGGAATTTACAATGGGAGCGTGAATGGAGTCTACGTTAGCCGGTGGCCCCTCCAAGGCTGCAGAGCAAAGGCCCTTTTCACTGGCTCTATTCACATACAATGAGTGCTCCCCAGGCTCTCGGAAGAACACGGCTGCTGGCTGGCCCCTTTTTTCTTTTTCCTCGACTGCTTTCACTTTTCAGAGGGCTGCCCTGTTGCGGTCCACTTGGGATTGGTGTGAGCCTTGATTTGGCAGGAGAAAGGAAGAAGTACACGGTGGCCTACAAAATTGAATTGCTCTGCCTCCCTGGCCCCTTTCCTTGAATAATAGGCCTTTGTGCTTTGAAATGCAGGGAAGTCCCAGTTTCTCAGGCTTTTAAAAAACTCAGACCTTCCTCCAACCTCCTCTCCCGCCTTAAGATGCTTAGCAGGGAGTAGTTAAGGGGGCAGAACAATTATTAAATCAACTATTTCTTTAATGTTAGAAATTGCTTGGATAGTTGGTTTCTAAACAATATATGTGATGCATTCTTTCAGATGGACAAAAATATTGGCTCAACTTAAAAATCCAGCTTAAAAAGATTATATGAGAAATTGCTATATTAATTTTTTTTTTTTTTTTTTTTGAGATGGAGTCTCACTCTGTCACCAGGCTGGAGTGCAGTGGTGCGATCTCGGCTCACTGCAACCTCCGCCTCCTAGGTTCAAGCCATTCTCCGGCCTCAGCCTCTCGAGTAGCTGGGACTACAGGTGTGCACAACCACGCCCAGCTAATTTTTTTGTATTTTTAGTAGAGATAGAGTTTCACCATGTTGGCCAGGATGGTCCCAATCTCCCGACCTTGTGATCTGCCCGCCTGGGCCTCCCAATGTGCTGGGATTACAGGCGTGAGCCACCGCACCCGGCCTATTAATTTTTTTTTTTTTTAAACCAACAAGGCTGGGTGTGGTGGCTCACACCTGTAATCCCAGCACTTTGGGAGGCCAAGGCGGGTGGATCTCTTGAGGCCAGGAGTTCAAGACCGCCTGGACATGGTGAAACCTGGTCTCCAATGAAAATACAAAAATTAGCCAGGTGTGGTGCTGTGTGCCTGTCGTCCAGCAACTTGGATGGCTGAGGCATAAGAACCTCTTGAACCCAAGAGGGGGAGGTTCTAATGAGCTGAGATCGCGCCACTGCACTCCAGCCTGGGTGACAGAGGGACACTCTGTCTCAAAAAATAAATAAATCAATAAATACAATACAATACAATATTAAAATATTCGACAAAACCAAGCAGTGTTTGACTGTAGCCTGTGACACACTTTCATGAAGTATTTGACAGAGTAAAATTGCATTGCCAAAGAGGAATCCGGGCTTTGCGGTCTATTGAAATGGGTTTTGATAATAAATATAGTTTAAGTAATTCATCTCTGTTTTCCCTTCCCTAATTTTATCCTGCGTTTTCTGTTCTTTTAAAGGTGTGTGTTAATTGCATTGCATTCTTTTTTTTAATCTCGAAAGCAAATTTTGTTGAAAAATCATTATCATTTAGGCGCTCCCAGTTTCAATGGTTTAAGTATATTTTGTACATCTTTAATTTTCATTTCACCATAAAAGATATGATTTCACTACATGTATTTGAATTTTGTACAGTGTGGCAGAAGATGGAAAACATTCTTCCATCAAGGACTGTTATTGAACTCTTTGGCTGAGTTACTCAAGGTCTTGCTATAGAACTATAAATTTCACATAAGAGGTTATTGTCTCCCATTCTCAGCTGCCATCAACCTTTCTTTCGTTTCAAGCCCAGATTTGTGTTTTCTCCTTGTCTCAGTCCACGTGCTCTCTGTGAGGTTCCACTCACAGCTCCAGGACTGGAAGACATGACCCTCACCTGGCCAATCAAATGATCAAATCCTCTTCCCAGGATGGGGAAGGGAGGCCACAGTGATTGGTTTAAGGAGGGGGCCGTGGTCCAGCCATAGCCTGCAAAATGCAGTGGGACTTTTCTGGGATTGGTGGGAGAGAGGCAGGGGCCCTCTTTCCACCCAAGCTTCAATCTGGGAAAAGGTTGGGTGGGAGGTGCAGCAGCCCAGTTGAAAGCCTTAAGCTGCTGGCAGAGGTTGGGAGCCTTGGAAGAGCCTGGGGCTTAATGAAGCCAACCCAGCTGAAGATAGACTGGAGAGGTGGAAACACAGTCCTGATGATGTCATTTGAACCCTGGTGTGAGGCCAGGCCTACCAGACCAGCCTGACCAGTATAGTTTTTTGAGCCAATAAATCTCCATAGTGCTTATGCCAATTTAGTTGGGTTTCCTGTTACTTTCAATTTAAGAGACTTTTTGATAACACTTGTCATGCCAAGGCTGGTCTGGAGTTCAAATGTGCTGAGAATTTGCCAAGATGAGGCTCCAGGCACTGAGAATGAAGCTGAAGTCTGGTTATCAGAACCCGGGCTCCAGTGCCAGGTCCCGTCCTTGGCCTCTGCCCAGAGAAGGAGTACCCTGATGCTGGTTTCTGTAGAGGGGTGCTGAAGCTGCCTACAGCCTTGCTTTCCCGGGTCAAGTCTGTTCTGAGAACTGTGTGCAGGACTGGACTTGGAGGTGGGGAGTCACAGCCCTCCAGCATTGGGGAGAGGAGGGCAGGGTGGGGAGAGGAGGGCAGGCTGGACACATACTGTGAGGGGACTATAGCAAGACAAAAACCCCACCTGGTATTACATCTCTTTCATTGCAGGGACTTTTCCCCCCTCTCTTTCTCAGTGTGCCCATGAGAGCAGGGAATATGTCTACTTTGGGTCTCTGTCCCGAACATTCTTTTCTTTTTCTTCCCCTTCTCCTTCTCCTTCCCTCTTCTTCCTTCTTTTTTCTTTCTTCTTCCTCCTGTCTCCCATCTCCCATCCCCTTCTCTCTTCTCTCTTCTTTTTTTTTTTTTTTTTTGAGACGGAGTCTTGCTCTGTAGCCCAGGCTGGAGTGCAGTGGCCGAATCTCAGCTCGCTGCAAGCTCCGCCTCCCAGGTTCACGCCATTCTCCTGCCGCAGCCTCCCAAGTAGCTGGGACTACAGGCGCCCGCCACCTCGCCTGGCTAGTTTTTTGTATTTTTTAGTAGAGACGGGGTTTCACTGTGTTAGCCAGTATGGTCTCGATCTCCTGACCTCGTGATCTGCCCGTCTTGGCCTCCCAAAGTGCTGGAATTACAGGCTTGAGCCACCACGCCCGGCCCTCTCTTCTTTATTCTTCGAGACAGGGTCTCCCTGTGTTGCCCAGGCTGGTCTCAAACCCCGTTGCTCAAGTGATACTCTCACTTTGGCTTCCCAAAGTGTTGAAATTACAGACATGAGCCACCACACCTGCCCTGGAACATCTTCTCACCCTGTTGTGGTCTACCTAACTTTCACAACTGGATTGGACATCTCTCCTCAGTATTCTCCTACATGCCTTTACGTAATGATCATCACATTTCTTGTCCAGTATTTTTATTCATTCATTCAATAACTCTTTATCAAGTGCTATTCCAGGCACTGGTGGTACAGCAGTGAACAAGACAGACAAAAGTCTCTGCCTTAAAGGAGTTATGTTCTAATAGGCACATGTATACAATAAACAAAATAAATTATAAGCTATTTTCTTTTTATTTTTAGATGGAGTCTCACTCTGTCATTTTGCCTGGAGTGCAGTGGCATGATCTTGGCTCACTGCAACTTCCGCCTCCTGGGTTTGAGCGATTCTCCCACCTCAGCCTGCCAAGTAGCTGGGACTGCAGGCACATGCCACCACACCGGCTAATTTTTGTATTTTAGTAGACATGGGGTTTTGCCCTATTGGCCAGGCTGGTCTCGAACTCCTGGAGTTCCTCAGGTGATCTGTCCTCCTCAGCCTCCCAAAATGCTGGGATTACAGGCGTGAGCCACCGTGCTGGCCAATTATGAGCTATTTTCTTTTTTTCTTTTTTCTTTTTTTTTTTTTAGACATAGAGTCTTGCTCTGTTTCCCAGGCTGGAGTGCAATGGCGCAATCTCGGCTCACTGCAACCTCTGCCTCCCAGGTTCAAGCAATTCTCCTGCCTCAGCCTCTTGAGTACCTGGGATTACAGGTGTGGCTTTTGTTTTTGTATTTTTAGTAGAGATGGAGTTTCGCTATGTTGACCAGGCTGGTCTCGAACTCCTGACTTCAAGTGATCTGCCCGCCTCGGCCTCCCAAAGTGCTGGGATTACAGGTGTGGGCCACCACATCCAGCCAACTATGAGCTACTTTCAAAGTAGATAAGTGTAAAGGGGGAAAACAGAGGATAGGAACTGACAGGGAAAGTGCTTGTAATTTTTAATGGACTTGGAAGTGAAGACTTCATTGAGAAAGTGGCATTTAAGCAAGACTTGAAGAAGCTGAGTGACGGTGCCACATGGGTATGTAGGGAGGGAGAAAGCTTTCCAGGTGAAGGCAACAGCAAGTGCAAAGGCCCTTAGGTGGGGGCTTAGTGTTTGAGCAAGGACGCCGGTTTGGGAGGAGTGGAGTAAGCACCTGGGAGAGGAGTGTGGCTGGGGACTTGGGTAGACTGCAGATCACCCCCAGCCTTGTAGATGGGGAGCAATGGAGGCTTTTCAGGAGAGGAAGAACGTGATGTATGTTTTTTGTTTTATTTATTTATTTTTAGAGACAAAGTCTCACTCTGTCACCTAGGCTGTAGTGCAGTGGCACAAACATAGCTCACTGTAACCTTGAACTCCCGGGCTCAAGTGATCCTCCTGCCTCAGTCTCCTGAATAGCTAGGACTACATGTGGGTGCCACCACACCTGGCTAATTTTTTTTAATTTTAATTTTTTGAAGAGATGGGGTCTCGCTATGTTGCCCAGGCTAGTCTCCAACTTCTGGCCTCCAGCAATCCTCCCACCTCAGCCTCCCAAAAGGCTGGGATTACAGGTATGAATCACTGTGCCCAGCCTCGTCTATAAAAGAACCTTTGGCTACTCAGGTGAGGATGAACTGTTAAATAATCTCTCTCCCATGCTGATTAGTTCATTTCATAACAGCAGAGACTCTAACTGTGTTGTTCACGACTGCTTCCAGTGAGTGACCTACCCAATGTCTGGCTCTGTGAGTTTGTTGAATGAACAAAAGAAGGCCTGAGCGTGTGGCTAGACACAGAGATATTCTCTATCATTGCATGACAGATGTCAAAAATTGAATCTCAGCCAGGTTTTACAGGTGGTGGCTCACACCTGTAATCCCAGCACTTTGGGTGGCCGAGGCGGGCAAATCACTTGAGGTTGGGAGTTTGAGACCAGCCTGGCCAACAAGGTGAAACTCTGTGTCTACTAAAAATACAAAAAAATTAGCCGGGCGTGGTGGTGGGTGCCTGTAGTCCCAGCTACCTGGGAGGCTGAGGTGGGAGAATCACTTGAATCCGGGAGGCGGAGGTTGCAGTGAGCCAAGATCGCACCATTGTACTCCAGCCTGGGTGACAGAGCAAGACTCTGTCTCAAAAAACAAACCAAAACCAACAAAAAAAACCCCAAAGAACAAAAACAAAAATTGAATCTCAGCTAATTGTCAATTTTTCAGAGTAATGAAAGAAAGCTGTGGTCCCTGTGACCCATATGCACAGACGATTGTGCAGATTAGATATAAAAGTTATAACATTTGCTAAACTTTCAGTTACTAGTCCAGCTGAACTCTATGCATTGGCAAGTGGATGCATTAGCACACATGGAAATTATTTTAGAAATAGTAGAGTGTTACAGTTACTTTCTGTTCAATCCTATCAGCAGAGATTTGACACAGAAAATATTTCTGGTATTACAGTAGGGTAGGTTATGGCAATGCATGAGTGCTCCCTGACCCTACTCCCACATCCCCCAATCCCAGCATCATTAATTTTAGGAAACCCTTTATAGCAGGGGAAGACAACCTGTGGTCTGCAGGCCAAACGCAGCCTGTGGCCTGTTTTCATACAGTCTGTAAGTTCTAAGAAGGGCTTTTACATATTTGAATAGTTGAGAAAAAGTCAAAGGAAGAATAACATTTTGTGACATGTGAAAATGATACAGAATTCAGATGTTAGTGTCCATAAATAGAGTTTTATTTGGGTACAGCCACACCCATTCATTGGATATATTGATGGCTGCTTTTGTACTACAACTGCAGAGCTGCGTGGTTGCGACGGACTTGATGGCTTGTAAAGCTCAAAATATTTACTAGCTGGCTCTTTGCAGAAAAAGTTGGCTGACCTCTATTTTACAGTAATGCCAAAGTTTCCTTCCCAAGTCATCCTGAATAGTTTGTATTTTATGAGTGTGCACTTTTTCCTGAAGTACATTACCTTGCACTTTACATGTATTGGAATTTATCAGCCTCTTTTCTGCATATTCCTACCTCTTCACGATTATCTAACTAGAGTTTATTACAATTAGCTATTAACCATCTGGAAATTCAGGTGTCCTTTGTAAACCTGGAAGTGTCACTGTATGTATCTTTTTTTTTTTTTTTTTTGAGCTGGAGTCTCGCTCTGTGACCCAGGCTGGAGTGCAGTGGTGATCATGGCTCCCTGCAGCCTTGACCTCCCATGTTCAAGCAATCCTCCCACTGTAGCCTTCTGAGTAGCTGGGACTACAGGTGTGTGCCCTCACATCGGGCTAATTTTTAAATTTTCGTAGAGATGGGGGTCTCACTATGTTGCCCAGGCTGGTCTTGAACTCCTGGGCTCAAGCGATCCTCCTGCCTTGGCCTTCCAAAGTGTTGGGATTACAGCCCTGAGCCACCACACCTGGCTGACCTGTAGTTTTATCTTGATTCCTTTCAAATTTAGGTGAATGACATTGGTCCTAATTTCTTGGATTCCCTCTGAAAGCACAGGGTTGGAGGCTACTCTCTAAAGCAGTGTAATGTTAGGGAGGTGTCCTGGATGTGGCAGTCAAACTGAGCAGGAAGCGGTATTATTGTCAAGGTTATCTGAAGTGCATAGAGGAAAGGAGGAAAGATGGTAGTGGAGGTGACAGAGAAATAGGGATCAGAGGCTACCTCAGTATTTACTTTTGCTTAAGGAGACACTCCAGAAGTTAGTAGCTTAATACAACACTCTATTGCTCCTCTTAGTTCTGTCATTTGACTAGACAATTCTGCTGGTCTCACCCAAGTTCCCTCATGGGTGCTCAGCCAGGATACTAGGAGGGCTGGGTCTCACCCCGCATGGTTTCTCATCATTCACTTGTCTTGCCTGGTCTTATACAGCAAGTGGGTCCCCGAAAGGAGCATCCCGAGGGGACAAGCCTGAATGTGGAAGCACTTATCTAGCCTCTGTTTGAACTGCACTTGCTAATGTTCCATTGGCCAAAGCAAAGTCATATGGCCAAGCCCAGAGTCAGTGTGGGAGAGAACCACATATGAGGATGAGGATGTGAATACCAGGATGCAAGGTTCACTGGGAAACATCCAGAGAGGCTCAGGGATCCTGGTTTCTAAACCCATTGAAAGAGTGGGGCAAAGGTGTACATGATGGATGGGCTGTGGGGTTGGGATGGAGTGGAGGAGAGGCCAGGTCAAGAATGTTGACCACATTCCTGCAATCTAGTTGAATAGCTTCGTCCCTTGGTAGAGCCAAGGAATCACCGAGGAGACCATAATTCCCCATCATTTCCATCAGCCTCTGCTTCCTTTTATAGAAATACTTGGTGTCATCGCAGTCTTATTTAAGGTGCTGTGCAAATATGGTTTCAGCACAAGTCCCCAGGTTGAATCTCCAACTGGACTGCTGCTTTCTAGTTCCACCTATATTCACATTTTGGAATTACCACTGACCCTGTAAACAAGAGGAAATGAGATCTAGTTAATCACATGGGCCCTCAGTGATAATTGCTACCTTTGTTAAATGCTCATAAAACTATCTGGCAGGCCCTCTTCTCTGCACTGTAGTTCTCCTTCTAGCTCTTTATTGTCCTTGGTCTTGGGAGTCATTTCAGTGCCCTTCTGATTATTTTGTTTTTCGAAGTGAAAACTTTACACATTATTTTTCTTGGCTTTATGAATGTTATATGCTTGTTTTAAAACATCCAAACAACACAGACCAGTATAAAGAAGAGTGTAAAAACCTCTTGAAAGTTCACCACCCAGAGAATACCATTGTTGATGTGTTCATGAACATCCTTCAGTTGTCCCTCAGTGAACATAGGTGCACACATGCAACAAATGGGATGGTGCTGTGGCCTGTTTTTTTTGAGACAGAGTCTAGCTCTGTCGACCAAACTGGAGCTCAGTGGTATGATCTCAGCTCACTGTAACTTATTCCTCCCGGGTTCAAGTGATTCTCTTGCCTCAGCCTCCCAAGTAGCTGGGATTACAGACATGCACCACCATGTCCAGCTAATTTCTGTATTTTTAGAGAGACGGGGTTTCACCATATTGGCCAGGCTGGTCTCGAACTCCTGACCTTAGGTGATCTGCCCCCTTTGGCCTCCCAAAGTGTTGGGATTACAGGCGTGAGCCACCATGCCTGGCCTGTGGCCTAACTTTTTGAACCCCATTTTATGAATGTGCAAATTTGTTCAATCCCACATTTGCGGATACATGGGTTGTTTCTAACTTTTGCAATTCTGATTAAGTAATTTTTGATTCTCTGATTTTAAATATGCCCCTGAGGTTTTCCTGTTTTCTCTGTCTGGAATCTATTCCTATTTTGCCAAAGATGCCATCTGTGTAGGCTTTCTTTTCTTTGTTTTTTTTTTTTTTTTTTTTTTTGGTCTCAGCAGCTTTCATCATGGACATACATTTTGTTTAGGACCTCTAACAGTACTCCTATTATAAATAGTTTTCAAGTAATGTGTGAAGGACTTTTAAAAGCTTGTTTTAATCTTCTCTTTAAATAGAGTATGCATTTGGTTGACTAAACATTCACCTGTATAGCTGGGTGGTAGGTTCCTGGGCTGCTCTCTCCCTCCCATTGTTCAGTCACATTGTGTGTAACCACGGTTACCAGGCTTGGTGTCATTACTTCCTTAAGGTGATTTCATGCCATCAGCATTTCCAGCCCCCAGGACTCCTGGCTGTTCACAGGCTAAACTCCTTCCAGAGGTTTGATGCCCTGGCAGTGCTGCAGTGGGGCAGTCAGTGACAGATCCTAACTGGGCCTGGGCACAGTGGCTCATGCCTGTAATCCCAGCACTTTAGGAAGCTGAGGTGGGTGGATCGCTTGAGGCCAGGAGTTCAAGACCAGCCTGGCCAACATGGTGAAACCCCATCTCTACTAATAACAACAACAAAAAATAAGCCGGGCATGATGGCATGTGCTTCTAGTCCCAACTACTCGGGAGGCTGAGGCAGGAGGACTGCTTGAGCCTGAGAGGCTGAGGCTGCAGTGAACCATGATTGCACCACTGTACTTCAGCCTGGGTAACACAGCAAGACCCTATCTCAAAAAAAAAAAAAAAAAAATCATACAAGTGTGTAAAGAGCCATGTATAATGATTACACATAAATATTTGAAAAACAAACATCTCGCTTATGAACGTATTTGAAAAACAAACATCTCTCTTAAATCGCTAAGTTAAAAAAATACTTTATAGAATGACATGTATGATAGGTTGTCATTTTTGTGACTTTGTTTTGTGGCAGCCAGGAGATTGTGCTGCTCAAGTCAGGTTTAAGAGAGGACCTCCTCTCAGAAATAACACCACACATCTACAACCAACTGATCTTTGACAAACCTAACAAAAACAAGAAATGGGGAAAGGATTTCCTATTTAATAAATGGTGCTGGGAAAACTGGCCAGCCACATGTAGAAAGCTGAAACTGGACCTTATGCAAAAATTAACTCAAGATGGATTAAAGACTTAAACGTTAGACCTAAAACCATAAAAACCCTAGAAGAAAACCTAGGTAATACCATTCAGGACATAGGCATGGGCAAAGACTTCATGACTAAAACACCAAAAGCAATGGCAACAAAAGCCAAAATAGACAAATGGGATCTAATTAAACTAAAGAGCTTCTGCACGGCAAAAGAAACTACCATCAGAGTGAACAGGCAACCTACAGAATGGGAGAAATTTTTTGCAATCTATCCATCTGACAAAGGGCTAATATCCAGTATCTACAAAGAATTCAAACAAATTTACAAGAAAAAAAAAACCCCATCAAAAAGTGGGCAAAGGATATGAACAGACACTTCTCAAAAAAAGACATTTATGCAGTCAACAGACACATGAAAAAATGCTCATCATCACTGGTCATCAGAGAAATGCAAATCAAAACCACAATGAGATACTATCTCATGCCACTAAGAATGGCAATCATTAAAAAGTCAGGAAACAACAGATGCTGGAGAGGATGTGGAGAAGAAATAGAAACGTTTTCACATTGTTGGTGGGAGTGTAAATTAGTTCAACCATTGTGGAAGACAACGTGGCAATTCCTCAAGGATCCAGAACTAGAAATACCATTTAACCCAGCCATCTCATTACTGGGTATATACCCAAAGGATTATAAATCATGCCACCATAAAGACACATGCACACGTATGTTTATTGTGGCACTATTCACAATAGCAAAGACTTGGAACCAGCCCAAATGTCCATCAATGGTAGACTGGATTAAGAAAATGTGGCACATATACACCATGGAATACTCTGCAGCCATAAAAAAGGATGAGTTGATATCCTTTGCAGGGACATGCATGAAGCTGGAAACCACCATTCTCAGCAAACTATCACAAAGACAGAAATCCCAACACCGCATGTTCTCACTCATAGGTGGGAATTGAACAATGAGAACACTTGGACACAGGGTGGGGAACATCACACACCGGGGCCTGTCGGGAGGGGGCTGGGAGATGGATAGCATTAGGAGAAATACCTAATGTAAATGACAAGTTGATGGGTGCAGCAAACCAACATGGCACATGTACCTATGTACCAAACCTACACGTTGTGCACATGTACCCTAGAAATTAAAGTATAATAAAAGAAACCAAACAAACAGCAACAAAAAATATCTAAAAAAAAAAAAAGAAGAGGACCTCCTGTGAGGGCTGTGGGTAGCTTCAGCCCCTCCCCGTGAACACTGCAGTGTTCACGTGGAGGTCACACTCTTCTTGAGCTGCCCTCACCAATGACTGAGCACCGGGAGGACACTACAGTCCTGAAGCCTGAGGCTCTTCCTACCCAATCCTTCCTCCCCTTCTCTCTTCTTCAGTGTCAGACCTACAGCGGGGTCTGAGACTTTCTGGGCCTACTCCTATTCCCTCACTCCTTTATCCTTCTTAGATGTTTCTTCCAATTAGTCCCTTGTATGTCTAATTTTGTCTTAACATCAGCTTCCTGGAAGGCCCAACCTGACATCTCTTTGTTCTCAGGACCCTGATATAATGGAGATGGAACAACCTCTGAAGGTTGTTGTGAGGATTAAATGAGGTATTGCTGAGAAAGGCTTAGCAGAAGGCCAGCACAGTGTAGGAGCTTTGTGATATTATTCCCCAGGTGAGTAGGTGGAAAATGGTATCTGTCAGATGTCAGTTTCATTAGCTGTTGCAACCCAGTGGACTGGCCCTGAATCCCTGCCCCCTGGGATTTTCTTCAGGAATAAGGGACTAGAAATTGGAAATGGGAAGCACTGGGAAGATGCATCCCAGGTCCTCAGGGAGTGAGCATACAGCTTCTAGAAGAATCTCTTGGTTTGGGGGAGGTACTAGTGCGGAGCCCAAATTGGAGGCTTTGAGCTCTATCCCTCGCTGACAATAGCACTGGCCACTCGCTGTAGCTTGGAGGAAAGAGCCAAGGGGCAGCAGAACATGGTGAACCTGGGCATCAGCGTCAAATCCAAGCTCTGCCATTTACTGCCTACCCCAGGCTGCTATTAGATTTGAGATGCTAAAGATAGAATGCTGAGCACAGAGTGAATGTCTAAGACCTACTAGTTCAGCTTCCTCCCCGATACCATTTTCATTCTGTCATACTTATAACTACTCTGGGTTTGAGAATTACGGCTGGGGCCTGTGCTAAGGAGTCACAGTCTAATCTCTGGATTGCTGGGAATAAGAGGAAGGTCTGAGGAAAGAAAGGAGGGAGGGCAAGTGGGCTTGAAGAAGAACAGAGCTTTCATTAGGCAAGTGTTTATGGGCAACCCCCATGTGCCAGACTGTCTGTTGGGTGTTGGGTTATGCAGGCAATTAGGACACAGGCGCTGTTCTTAAGCAGCTCAGGTGCTGAAGGGGAAGTTACTGTTGTGGACTAACAGGTTTGCAAGTCGTACATGGGGTCCCGTACCACAGACAGGCACAGAGCTCGGCAGCAGTGCGACCCTGGACAGAATTGTTTGTGAAACGTCTCCCCTTCAAGACCAGGTTATTATAGCTCTTGTGATTTTGTGTGGTGCCTAGATTTCCCCCTGTTGTACACTCAATTCATGAGTACTTACTTGAGTCTCACTCAAAGGCATGGAGACCCCAGACATCTTGTTCATGTGCACCCCAGGGCCCAGCACACGGTCGGCAGATGTGTTGACTGAGTGATCTTCAGTTTCCTTATTTTAAGATGAAGATAACATTGATCTTAACAGGCTGTCGTGTGAATTAAATGAAGTAATGTTTATCAAGTGTAAAATCGCCTTCTAAATGTTATTATTGTAGACTTTTCAAATTGGTGCAGTCTCTTGTGGATTAAGTCAGTGACTTGAGCAGTCATTCTATACCTTTCTCATGGCTATTTTGAAGATTAAATAAATTAATATGAATAAAGTGGTTAGAACAAGGCTTATCACATCATAAACACTCAAAAAGTGTTAGCTAAATCAACAAGGATAAAATTTCAGCTATGCAAGATGATTAAGTTCTAGAGATCTCTATATAGTTATAGTATATAGTTAATACTGCTGTATTGTGTACTGGAAAACCCATTAAGAGGGTAGGTCTTATGTTAAGTGTTCTTTTTTTTCCTTTTCTTTTCTTTTTTTTGAAACGGAGTCTCGCTCTGTCGCCCAGGCTGGAGTGCAGTGGTGTGATCTCAGCTTGCTACAACCTCCACCTCCCAGGTTCAAGCAATTCTCCTACTTCAGCCTCCTCAGTAGCTGGGACTACAGGCATGCGCCACCACGCCCAGCTGATTTTTGTATTTTTAGTAGAGATGCGGTTTTACCGTGTTGGCCAGGCTGGTGGTGAACTCCTGGCCTCAAGTAATCTGCCCGCCTAGGCCTCCCAAAGTGCTGGGATTACAGACATGAGCCACCGCACTGGGCAAGTGTTCTTGCCACAATTAAAAACAAACAAACAAATGTGAAGGAAAAAATATAGGTAAGAAAAAATCGAAGCAGCGTTACAGCTTATCAGAGTGCCCAGAACAAATGCTGTGTAACTTCTAGAATTTATCATCTACATTGGTTTATAACCCTTTACTATTTCAAAGTAAAGTGGTGGTGGGGGATATTAGGTACTTTAAGTATTATCTTCGTTGCCATTCTTCGGTGTCATTTTACCCAACCGAATTATGAGGTTCAGATAACTGAAGCCCCTTGCTCGGATTGCAAGTTAAGTATGTGCAGAGCCTCCCGCTGGGACCCGGGAGACTGTTCCTAGTGGCTGTTCTGAGACATTCTCGGAGCGGTTCGCCAGGTGGCGCTCTTCCCCCGGGATAGGATCTGGCCAAGACCCACCCCGCGGCAGACGCTAGCCCTTCCTCACTAGAAGAACCTGGCGTTCTACAGCCAGCAGGTTTTTTGAGCGTGTCTAAGCTCTCATTTTAAAGGGAGAGAAATAAAGCTCTGCGAAAGTATGTCCCTGGGCTCAGAGCCACCCACAAGCACCAGGTGGTGCTGGGGCGGAGTCCCAGTTTATCCAATGACGAATCCCATTTGCCTGTTACCTCCCTGCGGCAACCTGACCTAGCTCCCCACGCCCACCTGAGCCCCTTCCTTGCAGACACTATCTCATGCCTGGTCGCAGCTGGGCAGAGCGAAGTGCTTCTCTGCCGGGCTGTTGCAAAGTTCCACTATCTAGGAGTAGAGCGAGTGTTTGGGAGCAGGGAAAGGGTTTAGGCAGGCTGGGGAGGGGTGAGGGGGAGACCCAGGGACGCACCCTGCCGTTTCTCATTCTTCTCTAGCTAAGCATTCAGAAGCAGTGTGTGCACTGCTAAGGCCAGGGCCCCTGGAGTCAAACTGCCTTCGCCGAAACCCTTGGCCTCCCCTTACCCAGCAGTGTGCCCTGGGCACTTAGTGAGCCTTTAGGCTCACTAAGTTTCCCGTCTATAAAATGGGAATAGTAATGCTTATCTCATTGGGTCACCATGGGGACTCAGTGAACATACATAAGGCACTGAGGACGGTTGTAAGCCCATGATAAGCGCAATAAAAATCTTAGCTCTCAGCAAGATGACTCATCAGCACCCTACCTGGATAGAGGAGTTTAGGTGAGAATTTCGGGATGATTCACCATACTCCTTGCCTATTCACTCACCGCCCAATATCCTTTCAGAGTAACAACTGCCGTTTATTTGCAGTTATGCCAGGCAGTATGTGAAACCTGTGATTTCATGATCTCAATTAATCCGTAGATCAACCCTGTGAAGTAGGTACTATTATTGTTCCTCTCTCATGGTTGAGGCTTACACAAGGTTAAGTCATTTATCCCAGGTCACGCAGTTAATGACAGAAGTGGGTCCCACACTCATTCCTGTCTGTTGCCAAAGATGAGTCTTTTTACTACTACTCAATATTCTACCTCCTTTTGAAGCCAGTTAAAAACAACAAACCCAGCCCCCCAACAAACACGGGCTCCTGCAGGAGCCACAGGCATCAACCGTGCTCACTGTAATTCTACAGGACTCACCCCTCACAGAAGTCATGGTCTGTAGAGTGAGATTTCTTTCTGCTAAAAGAGCTAATTTTACAGATGTCTCCCTGCTCCCCTGCAAGGTGCTTTGACTGACACAGAGGCCTCTACAGATTAAAGCTAAGTTAGCCATGGAGCCTTTAAGGGCCACCTTCCCTTCCTCCTGTTTCTTTTGAACCTCAAGGCCACCTATCTGGGCAGGCAGGGGTCCTGCCTCTCAGGCACGTGCGTTCACTTAATTTCTGGGCCATCCTGGATGTAATGCAAGGCCTCAGTGACTCAGGCCAGCCTATCTGGGATTTGTCCTCTCTTGGCATGTGAAAGTGTCTGTGCAGCATTGACATCTTTTGGCCATGAGTGAAACAACAGGAACCACCATACAAATGCAGAAACCCAGAAAGTGAGGGCTGGAAGAGGCTGTAGGAAGTAAAAAAAAATGAAACTTCACCAAGGGAAGGGTCTTGATGAGGATCACATTGAGAGGAAGGAAGGTGATCAGATTTAAGCCCTTATTTACCTTCCATGCCTTCCTGGTACCCTCTGCTCCCAGAGATGCTGAGCTGGGAGGGGTGGGAGTGGGCAGCCAGGCTGCTAAGCTTGTGCATTTAGTCAGGTGTCTCTTTCTTCCCCTCCCCAGCACGTGATAATCCTCTAACACAAGACTTCTCAACCTCAGCACAGCACAGACATTTAGGGTTGGATCATTCCTTGTCGTGGCAGCGGTCCTGTACATTGTCTGATGCTGAGCACAGCATTTGTCCACTACCCACCACCCACTAGTTTCCAATAACACTTCCCTCTCCCACTCTGTTGCATGACAAACAAAAATGTCTTCAAACATCATCAAACATCTCCTGGGGGACAAAATTTCTCCCCTCTCTCCCTTCTGTTGAGAACCACTCCTCCAAAAGCAGACTCCTTCCTCCTTCCTTTCCTGGAACACATCTTAAGAGTTTGGTATGTGCCATGCTTTGCTGGCTCATGAATCAAGCCCTGGCTCTGTTCTTAAACAATTCAGAGTCTAGCTGAGGAGACAAAGCCCACACAGGTGGCAAAGATGGGAAGCCTCTCCACAGAGACAAGGGTGAGGTGCCCAAAGGAGCACAGGGGCAGATGCCTCACTGTCTGGGAAGATATGAGAAAGCTTCACAGAAGGACAGATGGCAATTTCTTAGGCAGGCAAGGTGGGTAAAGGACATTCCAGGCAGAAGAAATGGAATGTACAAAGGTAAAGAGTTGTGAAGTGTGAAGTTTTGGGGAAAAATATTTTAGTATGACTGTACTCCAGAGTGCACATGAGGAGAGGTTAAGGAAGGGGCTGGAGAGTCAGACAGCACAAGGTGATGATAGTGGTGGTGGTGGTGATGATGATGATGGTGGTGGGGGAAGAGTGGTGGTGATGACACTGATGATGATGGTGGCGGTGGTAGTGATAGTGGAGGTGGTGGTGGTGATGATGATGGTGGAGGTGATGACGATGGTGGTGACGATGATGGTGGTGGTGGTGGTGGTGGTGGTGATGGTGATGGTGGTGGTGGTGATGATGGTGGAGGTGATGACGATGCTGGTGGTGATGGTGGTGGTGATGGTGATGGTGATGGTGGTGATGGTGACAATGGTGGTGGTGATGATGTTGGTGATGATGGTGGTGGTGGTGGTGGTGGTGGTGATGATGGTGGTGGTGATGATGTTGGTAATGATGATGGTAGTGATGCTGATGATGGTGGTAGTGGTGATGGTTGTGGTGGTGGTGATGGTGGTGGTGGTGGTGGTGTGATGATGGTAATGATGGTGGGGGAGTGGTGGTGATGACAATGATGATGATGGTGGCAGTGGAGATGATGGTGGAGGCGGTGATGGTGGTGATGATGATGGTGGAGGTGATGACGATGGTGGTGGTGGTGATGGTGGTGGTGGTGGTGATGGTGATGGTGATGGTGGCAGTGATGATGATGTTGGTAATGATGATGATGGTAGTGGTGGTGATGGTGGTGGTGGTGATGGTGATGGTGGTGATGATGGTGGTGGTGGTGGAGGTGGTGGTGGTGGTGATGATGGTGGAGGTGGTGGTGGTGATGATGATGGTGGAGGTGATGACGTTGGTGGAGGTGATGATGGTGGTGGTGGTGATGGTGGTAGTGGTGGTGGTGATGGTGGTGGTGGTGGTGGTGATGATGGTGGTGGTGGTGGTGGTGATGATGGTGATGGTGGTGGTGATGACGATGTTAGTAATGATGATGGGTATGATGATGATGGTGGCAGTAGTGATGGCTAACACATATAGAGCACTTAGCATATGCCAGACATTGTTCCAAGTATCTCTAATACATTATCTCTTAATTTTCACGGCAATCCTTTGAGGAAGGTGCTATTATTACCGCAGTTTACATATGGGAAAAATGTTGCACAGAGAGATGAAGTAACATGCCAAAGTCACACAGCTTGTGTAAGTTCCTTGTGAACCCTAAGAAATTCGGCTATGGAGAGCCAAGGATGTTTGTTTGTTTTTGAGACAGAGTCTCACTCTGTCGCCCAGGCTACAGTACAGTGGCATGATGTCGGCTCACTGCAACCTCTGCCTCCTGGGTTCAATCTCCTGCCTCAGCCTCCTGAGTAGCAGGGATTACAGGTGTGTGCCATCATGCCTGGCTAATTTTTGTATTTTTAGTAGAGATGGGGTTTCACCATTTTGACCAGGCTGGTCTCGAATTCCTAAGCTCAGAGGATCCACCTGCCTCAGCCTCCCAAAGTGTTGGGATTACAGTCGTGAGCCACCTCATCTGGTCGAGCCAAGGATTTTAAGTAGAGCAGCGACATGATGAGTGTTTCAGTTATTTTTAGTTGTATAATAAACCACCAAAAACGTACTTGCCTACCCACCAGCTCATGATTCTGTGGGTTGGCTGGGGCTCAGCTGGATTGTTCTTCCACTAGTCTGGCTTTTGCAGTGGCTGTAACTTGGTGGCTGGGGATGCAAGTTGGGGCTGGATGTCTATTATCTTGAAGTTTGTTTTCTTTTCTTTTCTTTTTTTTTTCTGAGACGGAGTCTCACTCTGTCACCAGGCTGGAGTGCAGTGCATGATCTTGGCTCACTGCAGTCTCCGCCTCTTGGGTTCAAGCAATTCTCCTGCCCCAGACTCCCGAGTAGCTGGGACTACAGGCATGCACCAGCATGCCCAGCTAATTTTTTGTATTTCACAGACGGTGTTTCACCATGTTGGCCAGGATGATCTCAATCTCCTGATCTCGTGATCTGTCCAGCTTGGCCTCCCAAAGTGCTGGGATTATAGGTGTGAGCCACCGTGCCTGGTCATCTATTTTTTTTTTTTTTTTTGAGATGGAGTCTCGCTCTGTCCCCCAGGCTGGAGTGCAGTGGCGTGATCTCAGCTCACTGCAACCTCCACCTCCCTGGTTCAAGCAATTCTCCCACTTCAGCCTCCCGAGTAGCCGGGATTACAGGTGCCCGCCACCAAGCCCAGCTAATTTTTCTATTTTTAGTAGAGATGGGTTTCACCATGTTGGCCAGGCTGGTCTCAAACTCCTGGCCTCAACTGATCTGCCTGCCTCGGCATCCCAAAATGCTGAGATTACAGGCATGAGCCATCCTACCTGGCCTTAATGTTTTTTCATGTGGCTCCTATTTCTCTCTCTCTCTAAATCCTTCTAGGTCTTTCCCTGTGACCACTCTCTCCAGCAGACTAGCCTGTTCTTGGCAGCTCAAGCTGCCAGGCCTTCTTAATGCCTAAACCTGAACGTCCCAGGACATCATTTCCTCTGCATTGTATTGGTCAAATGGTCACAAGCATAGCCCAGATTTATGGGGAGGGGACGTAGAATCTATTTCTGGTGGAAGGAGGGGCATGTGCATATAGGAGGGGTAGAATTGTTTATCCGTCTTTGGATACTAGCTGTCACAGCCAGATTTTTATAGGGAAGAATGTTCTGGCAGCATTATGTAGGATGTTTTGAAGAGAGCAAGACTGAAGACATGATGATGAATTATGAAGTCATGGATAATTCTAGTTGAATTAGTCAGCTAGCTTGTCTTTTTCCTTCTATTACTGTGGAAAGACCAAGTAATTATGTTTTAATAGTAATAATAATAAAACAATAATCCTACTAACCTATATTTCTTGAGCACATACTATGTGCCAAGCACTATGGTAAGTCCATTTCTCCACAATTTAATACAATTATCTCATGAGATGTATATGTTCCTATTTTATCTTTCAGAAAACTGAGGTCAAGTGTATAAGTGTGCTAAGGCTGCCATAACTGTAAGTACTACTGACTAGGTGGTAGAAGCAACAGATATTAATTTTCTCACAATTCTGGATGCTAAAAGTCCAAGATCAAGGTGTCAGCAGGGTTGGGTTGGTTTCTTCTGAGGCCTCTCCCCTTGGCTTGTAGGTGGCCTTCTTATTCCTTGGTCTTCACATAGTCTTCCTTCTATGCACATCTATGTCCTAATTTTTTTTTTCTCTCTCTCTCTTTTTTTTTTTTTTTTTTTTGAGACAGAGTCTCACTCTGTTGCCCAGGCTAGAGTACAGTGGCGCCATCTTGGCTCACTGCAACCTCCGCCTCCTGGGTTCTAGCAATTCTTGTGCCTCAGCCTCCTGAGTAGCTGGGACTACAGGCACATGCCACAATGCCCAGCTAGTTTTTGTATTTTTAGTAGACACGGGGTTTCACCATGTTGGCCAGGCTGGTCTCAAACTCCTAAGCTCAAGCAATCCGCCTGCCTTGGGCTCCCGAAGTGCCGGGATTATAGGCGTGAGCCACCGTGCCCAGCCCTAATTTTCTCTTTTTTTTAAGGACACAAGTCATGTTGGATTAGGGTCCACCTTAATGACCTTATTTTACCTTAATTATCTTGTTAAAGACCCTATCTCCAAATTTAGTCACAGTCTGAGGTACTAGGAGTTAGAATTTCAACATGTTCATTTCGGAGACACACGATTCAGCCTATAATATTATGTAATTAGTTTATGCTCATGGAGATAATAGGTGGGAAGCCAGACTTTAACCCAAATTTGCTTGACTTCAAGCTCCTGCTATTCACTACCGTGTATATTATTCTTACCCACAAGTGTCTTTAGTTTTTGCCCCAAGCAGGAAAATAGCAAGGTGGGGGACACTGGGCCTGCATAGCTTTGTATTTAGGACGTAGCTATTTCTAACCTGAGGAACAGGGATTGGATTCCAGTTATGTGTTCTGTGTCTGTTAACCTGTAACTCAATCATAATGATCTTTTTGGAAGATCATTTGGATCTTTTTGGAAGGACATTGAAAAGCAGCAGGGATTTGCTTGAGCCCAGGAGTTCAAGACCAGCCCGGGAAACATAGTGAGACCCTGTTTCTACAAAAAATAAAGAAATTAGCTGGGTGCGGTGGTGCACACCTGTAGTCCCAGCTACTTGGGAGGCTGAGGTAGGAGGATCACTTCAGCCTGGGAGGTTGAGGCTGCAGTAAGCTGTGATTGCACCACTGTACCCTAGCCTGGGTGACAGAGCAAGACCCTGTCTCAAAAAACAGAAACGAAAACAAAACTAAAGGTGGCAGAGGTGGCATATCCTGATGGAACCATAATAGGGGATGATAATAATCACTTCAGGGATGTGTGCTGTGTGCTAGGCACAATGTTAAGTGCTTTACACATGTTATTCTCACAATAACTCTATTTGGTAGATACTATTATGTTTCCTATTTTACATATGGGGAAACTGAGGCAGGGTGGTGCGTTAATCTGCCTAAATTCACTCTGCTAATAAGAAGTGGCAGAGCCAAGCTGAGCACTCAGGCAATCTGAATCCCGAACCTGTACTCTTAACTATTATGCTTCCATACTGCCCCTGGGAACCCAGTGAAGAATGGTTATGTACCATTTCTACAAAAAGAATCTAAGTCAGAGAAGACTCATTAGGCCTCCCTTACTCTGCCAAGATGGCTACCATTCCTCCATCTGTTTTCCATCTTCTAGAAATGAATGGGATAAATGGCCAATAAGTACATGAAAAGATGCTCAACATTACTAATCACTAGGGAAATGCAAACTGAAGACACAGTGAGATTCCACCAACATCCGTTAGGATGACTATTATCAAAACCAGAAAACAATAAGCATTGGCATGTATATGGAGAAACTGGAACCCTTGTGCATTGCTGGTGGGAATGTAAAATGGTATAGCCATTATGGAAAACAGTATGATGGTTCCTCAAAAAATTAAATATAAAATTACCATATGATCCAGTAATTTTACTTCTGGGTATATACACAAAATAACTGAAAGTATGAACTTGAACAAATATTTATATACTAATGTTCATAGCAGCATTCTTTGCAATAGCCAAAAAGTAGAAACAACCCCAGACATCCATCATTGGATGAAGGGATAAAGAAAATGTGCTCTAAGTATAAAATGAATATGATTCAGCCTCAAAAGGAAGGAATTCTGATACACACAGCAAGATGGATGAACCCTGAAGAAATGATGTTAATTGAAATAAGCTAGGTACAAAAGGATATATGTACATGATTCCTCTTACATGAAGTATCTAGATTAGTCAAATACATAGAGAGAGAAAGTGGAATAGAGGTTACCAGAGGCTGGGGAAGAGGAGAATGGGGAGTTCACGTTTAATGGGTACAGAGTTTCAGTTTGGGATGATGAAAAAATTCTGGAGATGGATGGTGGTGATGGTTGCACAATGATATGAATATACTTAATGTCATTGAACTGTACACTTAAAAATGGTTAAAATGGTAAAATTTATGTTATGTATATTTTACCGTGATAGAAAAAAGAGCTAAAAAATGGAAATCTCTTGCCCATTGTGATATTATTTTCCATTTTCTTTGTCTGTGTGTCTTTTTTATACCTTTGCTGTCATTTTAGTGGAGTCTCAGGATGAAGAAATAAATGTGTGTGGTTAATCCACCAATCACAACGAGTTCCCCTAAAATGTATTTCAAATGCCTGCTACCTGGATGGCACTATGCTAGAGAGTAGAGATATGGTAGGTTTTCATGTTGAGGAAAGAAAGAAAAACAGCAGGCACAACACTCCTTCAGAACTTCCATGCTGTAAAACAGTTTTGGTTCTGAGGTCACTAAAGAATGAAGAGAATAGAGAGCATAGATTTGCAGCAATATTGAATATATTTGCTGTCATCTTGTACTATAGCCCTAAGTTGCCGTAGCAACAGACCAGAGCAGAAACTTCATTAGAGGAAGAGCTCCTTGAATTTTAACCCTGTTATTCAATCAGGCATGAGTGATGGGGAAGGCCATCAGATGGCACCCATAAGATCTTTTACTTTGATAAGCTGTATAATTAGCTAAATCTAATAAGCCTTTGGAACAAGTAAAACAACAACCCCAAACCTCACTTTTTGCATCTTTTCCAGAGTCAACAGTAGCCAAAAGATTTCCTAGGAATTTCCTTTCTGGAATGATTCAAAGCAATGCTAGCAATAATATTGGAGCATCCCATTCATCAACGAAGGGCAGGAAGGAACACTAACAGATTAATGATAGATAATAGCTTACTTTTATTGGCATTTGGCATTTGGAAGAAGATGCCTGGCATAAGCAGGTCATCAAATAAAGAAATTACTGTGTAATAGTCAAGTCTATGTCACAGGTTGGGGGAGCTGTGTCTTTGGAGAGGAGAAGGATACCTTCCCAAACACACACACACACACACACACACACACACACACACACACACACGAAAGTTTCAATAGCAATTTCAATTCAACATGCAGTGAGTTCATATTGCTAAGGGAATTTAGAATAAAATGTGATCGGAATCAAGCAAGTGTGGGTGGTGGTCATTCCCACCAAGGATGGCTTGCAAGAGGACAGGAGCTTTTATTTTAAGTTTAGGGATACATGTGCAGTTTGCTACATAGGTGAATGTGTGTCATGGGAGTTTGTTTTATGGTTATTTCATCACTCAAGTATTAAGCCTAGTACCCATTAGTTATTTTTCCCGATCCTCTCCCTCCTCCCACCCTCCACCCTCTGAAAGGCCCTAGTATGTATTGTTTCCCTCTATGTGACCATGTGTTCTCATCATTTAGCTCCCACTTATAAGTGAGAACATGCAGTATTTGGTTTTCTGTTCCTGCACTAGTTTGCTAAGGATAATGACCTCCAACTCCATTCATGTCCCTGCAAAGGACATGATCTCATTCTTTTTTTTTTTTGGCTGCATAGTACTCCATGGTGTGTATGGATCTCATTCTTTTTTATGGCTGCATAGTATTCCATGGTGTGTACCTTATTTTTTTTTACCCAGTCTATCATTGATGGCATTTAGGTTGATTCTATACCTTTGCTATTGGAATAATGCTTCAATGAATGTATTTTGATTTGCACTTCTCTAATAATCAATGCTGTTGAGCTTTTTTTCATATGTTTGTTGGCCACATGTATGTCTTCTTTTGAGAAGTGTCTGTTCATGTCCTTTGCCCACCTTTTAATGGGGTTGTTTGTTTTTTCTTTTAAATTTGCTAAGTTCCTTATAGATGCTGGATATTAAACCTTCGTCAGATGCATTGTTTGCAAAAATTTCCTTCCATTCTGTAAGTCTGTTTTCTCTGTTGATAGCTTCTTTTGCTGTGCAGAAGGTCTTTAGTTTAATTAGATCAGGACAGGAGTTTTAAGCAGAGTTTTGGAAAAAGAACGAGTCATGTACTCTCGAGGAAGACAGATATTTCTGAGTCATTAAGATCTTACCATCAGTCCCATCCTCAGTTTGTCCATTTGTGATTAAGTCATACTCATTTCAAACATTTCCCCTTTACCAGCCTTCCAGGAGGCACCAGGCAGAGCAATCAAATGGAACCATCTCCTGGTGAAGTTACCCAGGCAAGTGGTTATTTTCAGGTCTCTTTACCAACCCTGGAAAGGCCATTGTTTTGTTGACTCATTTTCCTTCCACAAAGGGTAACTTTGGAATTTAACTCTCCTATTTACCATACAGGTCTCTTTTACTGCAAATATTCTTTCATTGTGTTGCTCTCCCCTGGATGCAATTGTGATATAGTCAAACATGTATTTGAAATCAGCAGTGGGTGGTTTTTTTTTTCATTTTCTTTTTTCTTTCTTTCTTTTTTTTTTGCAACTGCTAATTCTAAAGCCCTGAGCAAGGTACTGTACAGTTTACAAAGAAGAGTCAGATGCAGCTCTATTGTGCTCTTAAGGGGCAACAATAGAAGAAATGACGGAAGACAATCAGTGATTAATGACCAGATGAATGATATATACCAGGTGGTCCCAACCTGAGCTCCCAGGCTCCCAAGGGTCTTAGAGAGCAGTAATGGGGGGAGAAGGAAGGGGTGCTTATGAGCTATTTTCAGTACTTCAAAAAGACTAATCCAAAGAGCTCATATTTACTAGATATTAGATGCACAGGCTAATTAAAAGAAAACATCAGGTTTCTTTGCTCGGGGCTAGAAACACCAGTAACCCCATGCTGACTGGAAGCTGTGATTGGCAGTTACCCTTGTCTTTGATTAATAAAACATGAGAAAATGAATTAATTATTACTTGATAAATGTCTTTTATGTGATAGACAAAAAACATTTCAAAGCATGGGATTTGTGAAATGAGAATAATAAAATGTTTGCTTTGAGCAAAAAGAATGGGAATCAATGAGGCAGACAATAAGTGACTATTTTGGAAGTGTAAGGTGGATAGAGAAGGCAGAGAAGGCTTCATGGAGGGCAGAAAAGGAAGGACTCACCCAAGCAGGGTTTTGAACGATGTATAGGATTGATCTATGCAGTGGTTCTCAACGTGTGGTCTCAATCAACAGCGTCAGCCCCATCTGGGAACTCGTTAGAAATACAAACTCTTGGGCTTTGCCTACTGAGTCAGAAACTCAAAGGATGAGGCCCAGCCATCTGTGTTCTAACGGGCCCTCCAGGGAATTCTGATGCACGCTACAGTTTGAGAACCAAAGATCTATGTCATTATTTCTCAAAGTTTTAGATAGGAATGCAACAGTAGGTGATTCCAAGAGGTATCTGTTCAGCCTAAAAACAAAACAGAATCACTATCAAGAAAGTAATTTCCTTTTCCAATCTCTCATGCCTTCTGTTAACAACATCATGGGAAAACACTCAGTTTGATCCTAGTAGGGCTTTAACGAGAAACAGCCATGTCTCCTCTTTTGGACAAACAGAAGAGGCTCCGTTTAGTTTCTGGGCTTTGGCTGCAATAGAATTTAAGTTGAGTGTGATAATTTGGCTCGTTCTCCCTTACATTTATTTTTACGGTTACCTTCTTTTTTTTGGCAAGTGAAACTGATTTTCCATTTGCTAAAGGGGTGTAAATTATTTTTTATGAAAACTTTATATAAAAATGTGATTCAATTTAAAGAAGAAAGGTAAATAGTAGTGCCAGAGGTATGTAGAAATGGAAAACATAATACAGACACTGAATGAATGGAGTTTGTGAAATATATTTAAGATAACAAATGTGTGTGTGTGTGTGTTTGGTGTTGATGCATGAATGGATGCATTTGTATTTGTCCTTGCTTATTGATTGTTTTTTTGGGAGAATAGACCACAGATATATACACCACTGCAGCAAGTACAAGAGCAAGGAAAAAAGTATCCAAATAAAATGTGTTCTAGGCTACAACCTGTGACCTGTTGGTGGAAGCAGCGCTCAGTATAACGAAATCCTGTATAGCAAAGGGACTCATGTGGTACTTTGGGCCAGTTGTGCCAGGATTTTGTGATACCTTATCTCCTTAAATACAGGGCTGCTGAGATATAATGAGAGCTGGAACACAGGTTTTGTAATCTCTTCAGGCAAATAAGAAAACAGTTGTGGAATAGGTGACAATTCACAGCATGCTTTCACCATACCATGTTCATAGAAATGCTTTTCATCACTTTATTTTGAGTCAGAAAGTGCCAAGATTAATTGATGATGTATACACATCAGTGTAAGCCGGCATGCTACAGGAAGGGGTTATTCAGGGGTTGATTTTATTGCACTCCTTTTCCTCCCAATATTTTATTTATAGATAAAGTGTGATTAAAAAGAATATAAAGGGCATCCTCCAAGGCAAGGCCTCTCTTTTTTGACCTCAGCGCATAAAACACATTTTATAGCTTAGCCCAGAACACACACACACACATGCACACACACACACACACCACCATCACCACCACTACCACCACAAAAGTTTTGTGAAACATCCTTATAGCAAGAGGTGCACTCTGAGAGTTTTCATTCTATTTTAGCTCATTAAAAATGATTTCCCATCTTGCTAGTGGTCTCATTAGCAGATAGGAAAGCATTGCTCTGACTCACGGCTCTTGGAATTTAGTGTGCACAAGGTTTACCAGCAAGCTTGTTAAAATTCTGGGTCTTGAGAATTCCCCTCTTCTTACCCTCCCTCCCTGGGGATACTGATTCAGTAGGTTTGGGGTATAGCTTGGATCTGCAGGATTTGATAAGTGAGTTAGAGGATTCTGAGGAGGGTAGAACTTGGACCACACTTTGAGAAATACTACTTGAAAGGAAACAATAATATAAAAAACTTTATGCATCTTGTGATCTGAATTTGGAAGTACCTCCATTACCTACTGGATAAAGTTCGATGTCGAATGACATCCAGGGCCCCTCATTGCCTAGTCCCTACTGAGCTTTTCAGGTGTATCTCCATCTTCAATCTTGCTGTCCACCCACGCTCCTGTCCTGTATAACCAAACAACATCAGACCGTTCATCATTTACACAGCACATACTTTGATGTGGACTTTCATTTCTTGCAGTATGGCACAAAAGATACCTTGACTTATCCTCCTGTTGTAAACAACTAACAATTCTGGATAACATTTAAGACCATTAGAAATGAAGTGAGTGAGCAAGTTAAGGAATACTCAGAGGCCAAAAATGAAGAAAGGTAAGCAGAGCCCCAAACTGGCTTGTGTTTGCTTCATAGACACTTGCTGAACTCGGTGAAATTTTTTTTTTTTTTTGAGACAGAGTCTTGCTCTCTTGCCCAGGCTGGAGTGCAGTGGCACAATCTCAGCTCACTGCAACCCCTGCCTCCTGAGTTCAAGCGATCCTCCTGTCTCAGCCTACTGAGTAGCTGGGACTACAGGCGTGTACCACCATGCCCGGCTAATTTTTGTATTTTTAGTAGAGACAGGGTTTCACCATGTTAGCCAGGCTGGTCTCAAACTTCTAACCTCAAGTGATCTGCCTGCCTCAGCCTCCCACAGTCCTGGTATTACAGGCGTGAGCCACCGTGCCCAGCCTGAACTGGGTGATTTTTGAGGTTTGGTTTTTTCATGGTCTCAAGGGGACAGAACGGGACATGTCTTCAGGGGACAGAAGATGAAGCCCAGAACCTGTCCAAGGTAAGGGTCTAATAGGACTCCTCCCATAAAGTTATGTCCTTAAATGATCAAGTGTAATGGTGATTTAGTGTGAGGGTGATTTGGAAATAAATCTGTCACCTAAAGGATAAAAACAATTGTCTATCTTGAACACGGGGGCTGGTTGTAGGGGACCCCAAAAAAATCTCTGAGAATTTGTAACCACAAGTAAACTGTTTTGAGGATCTATAACATGAATTCACACAAGCAAAGTGATGTTCATGTTCTTAAGGTGCCTAGCAGAACCAAATGCATATTCCCATAGAAGAACTTGTCTGTTCCCAGATCTCAAGGAATTCTTTATGATGAAGTTTTAAGAGATTTCAGTTCATGATAAAAAATTACAAGGAAGCAAGGCAATAAGTATTGAGCCAGCAGAAACAACAGATAGCAGAATCAGATCCATGGAGACTGCAGATAGTATAATTATCAGTGACAGAATATAAAAGAAGTATTCAAATATGTTAAAAGAAATAAGAAATAAAATTGTGAATAAAGAATTAAACTAGGTAAACTAGGCCGGGCATGGTGGCTCACGCCTGTAATCCCCAGCACTTTGGGAGGCTGAGGTGGGTGGATCACTTGAGGTCAGGGGTTCTAGGGTACTGTGGTCAATGTGGTGAAACACTGTCTCTACTAAAAAAATACAAAAAATTAGCCAGGCGTGATGGTGCATGCCTGTAGTCCCAGCTACTTGGGAGGCTGAGGCAGGAGAATCGCTTGAACCTGGGAGGTGGAGGTTGTGGCGAGCCAAGATCGTGCCACTGAACTCCACCTTGGGTGACAGAGTGAGACTCCATCTGAAAAAAAGACAGAATTAAACTGGAAAAATGACAATGTGTGGCCGGGCATAGTGGCTCATACCTGTAATCCCAGCACTTTGGGAGGCTGAGGTAAGAGAATCACTTGAGCCCAGGAGTTCAAGGTCAGCCTGAGCAACATAGTGGGACCTCTGTCTCTACAAAAAATTAAAATAATTAGCTGGGTGTGGTGACATGCACTATAGTCCCAAATAATTGGGAGGCTGAGGCAGGAGAATTACTTGAGCCCAGGAGTTGGAGGCTGCAGTAAGCTATGATCACACACTGCATTCCAACCTGGGTGACAGAGTGAGACCTTGTCAAAAAAAAAAAAAAAAAAAAAAAAAAAAAGAAAAGACAAAGTGAATTTTAGGAAAATAACTTCTAGAAATGAAAAATTATAGATTCCACAGTTAATTAGACACAGTTGAGAAGATAATTCATAACCTAGGGGAGAGTTCTGGAAAAATTATCTAGAGCTGTGGAAGGTAGAATGAAACAAGGCCGGGTGTGGTGGCTCACACCTGCAATCCCAGCACTTTGGGAGGTCAAGGTGGGCAGATCACCTGAGGTCAGGAGTTTGAGACTAGCCTGGCTAACATGGTGAAACCCGTCTCTACTAAAAATCCAAAAATTAGCCGGGTGTGGTGGTGTGCGCCTGTAATCCCAGCTACTTGAGAGGCTGAGGCAGGGGAATCACTTGAACCCGGGAGGTGGAGGTTGCAGTGAGCTGAGACTGCGCTATTGCACTCCAGCCTGGGCAACAAGAGCGAAACTCTGTCTCAAAAAAAAAAAAAAAAAATAGAATGAAACAATTCAATATTGTTTTATTGAATATTGAAATGTATAATTAGTATTCCATAAGAAGAGGAGACAAAGAATAATGTGGAGATAATATTTGAACAGGTAGTGGTTAACAATTTTTCAGTATTGGTGAAAGATACCTGTCCATACATTCAGGAAGCCCTGTAAATCTCAAGCAAGATAAATAAAAAAAAAATTCACACCTATGTATGTCACAAATGAAACTGCAGAACATCAAGATGAAGAAAAGATCTTAAAGCAATCAGAGTGAAAGGCAGATGACCTTTAAAGAACGATGATTATTCTGACAACTGTGTTCTCAATGGCAATAATACAAACCACTAGCATGTCTTTTAAAAAATTAAAATTTTCATGTATTTAGGGGGTACAAGTGCAGGTTTCTTGCATATATGTATTGCATAATGTTGGAGTCTGGGCTTTTAGTGTTTCCATCACTCGAATAGTGAACATCGTACCCAATAGGCAGTTTTTCAATGCTTACTGCACCTCACCCTCCCGTCTTTTATAGGCTCCACTGCCTATTATTTCACTCTGTGAGTCCATGTGTGGCCATTGTTTAGCTCCCTCTTCTAAGTGAGAACATGGGAGAAACCACTAAAATATCTTACATACGCTAAGGGAAAATCACTGTGAATGTAAGATTATATATGCAACAAAAATATTATTCACCAGGAAGAGGAAAAACGTTTTCAGCAAAATCTGAGAGAACTCATCACCAGTAGACTCTTTCCAAGTGAAATTCTAAAGAATGTACTTTAAGCAGAAAGAGGACTAAAATGCAAGAAGAAATGAGGATCAAAAGAGTGTTAATGTACTGGGTGTTGTGGTTCACGCCTGTCATCCCAGCAGTTCACGAGGGCCACGTGGGAGGATCGCTTGAGCCAAGGTGTTTGAGACCAGCCTGGGCAACATGGTGAAACGTTGTCTCTACTAAAAATACAAAAATTAGCCAGGCATGGTGGCACCTGCCTGTAGTCCCAACTAATCAGGAGGCTGAGGTAGGAAGATTGCTTGAGCCCAAGAGGTCGAGGCTGCAGTGAGCCATAAATGTGCTACTCCCATCCAGCCTGGGTGACAGAACACGACCCTGTCTCACACACACACACACACACACACACACACAAAAGAGTGTCAGTGTGTGGACAAGGCAAACGAGTATTATCTCTAGAAGATAATAACGATGTCTTGAAAGGTTAAAAAAACCAAGATAGGCTGGGCGTGGTGGCTCACGCCTGTAATCCCAGCACTTTGGGAGGCCGAGGCGGATGGATCACGAGGTCAGGAGATCCAGACCATCCTGGCTAACACGGTAAAACCCTATCTCTACTAAAAATATAAAAAATTAGCCAGGCATGGTGGCGGGCACCTGTAGTCCCATCTACTCAGGAGGCTGAGGCAGGAGAATGGTGTGAACCCGGGAGGCGGAGCTAACAGTGAGCTGAGATCGCGCCACTGCACTCCAGCCTGGGTGACAGAGCAAGACTCCATCTCAAAAACAAAACAAAACAAAAAAACAAAGTGACTAAAGTTAAGAAGTCATAGTCTTTATTTTTAATGGGGGGTATCTTTAAGGTACTGATCAATCTTGGATTAAAAAAAAAAAAGATGGGGTCTTGCTATGTTGCCCAGGCTGGTCTGGAAGTCCTGGCCTCAAGTGATCCTCCCACCTCAGCCTCCCAAAGTTCTGGGATTACAGGTGTAAGCCACCATGCCCAGCCAACCTTGGATTTTGATATGTATCCATGCTAACATTTCTAAAATAGTGTGTGTTGGGGGCATGCTGGAAGAAATCTTTCCTCACCCATTACCAGGTTCAAGGTTGAGGCCCCTATAACAAAAGACAAATGAATGAGAAAAAGGTATGTAAATCTATTCATTGTAAGTGTTATGTGACACAGGAGCCTTCAGAAACGAAGACCAAGACACAGATAAACGTGTGTGTGTGTGTGTGTGTGTGTATGAGAGATAGGGTCTTGCTTTGTCACCCAGGCTGGAGTGCACTGGCATGATCACAGCTCACTGCAGCCGTGATCTCCCAGGTTCAAGTAATCTACTTACCTCAGCCTCCCAGTAGCTGGGACTACAGATGCACGCCACTAAGCTGAGCTAATTTTTAAACTTTGTTTTTAGTAGAGATGAGATCTCACTGTATTGTCCAGACTGGTCTCTTGGGATTGAGTTTAATCGATCCTCCCACCTCAGCCTCCCAAAATGCTGAGATTATAGGAGTGAGCCACTGCACCTGGCCAACTTGTGTATTTTAATGCTTAGGTTTGTTTTTCACTTAACAATTGTTTTTTTGAGATGGGGCCTCACTATGTTGCCCAGGCTGGACTTTGAAGAACTCCTAGGCTCAAGTAATCTGCCTGCCTCAGCCTCCCGAGTAGTTGGGACTACAGGCACATGCCACCACACCTGGTTTTACGCTTGAGTTTGATGAAGAGTGGACAGATATGGACAAGTATGATTGTGGGACAAGTAAGTGTGTGATCTAATGGTAATAAACTGGGGGGAACTTAGCAAGGCCTGTTTGTTCAGATTTTCCTCTGCATCCCTGTGTCTTCAGAGACGAGGACATTTCCTTCCTCCAGGTATAGGGAGGATGCCTCTCAAATATGAGCCTCCTCCTAGGTAGGTTGGGGAATTCTTTTATGGCCTGCTTTAGAGGAGAAAAGCAGGGGGTCAGAGAGAAGCTTCCTGCTTCTGCTATTTTCTCAAATGCCAAGGTGTCATGTTTTAGAGTAGCGAGTTCTGAGCCCCATAATTCATCACTAAAACAATAGAATGGTGGCCATCTCTTCACTACACAGCCTGCCACTCTAACGCCAGTGGACCCTGCTGCTTCGGTCTGTGCTTCTGGACAGCAGGATAGTCTGTCCACATAGGGAGGAGTATTTTAGTCCTGGCTTTGTTGGGAATTGCCAGTAGGTGATAATAATAAAAGCATACAAACTTCTAGTGGATTTTGTCCTCTTCACTCCCCTAACTCCTGCACTGTTCCTAGATTTTCACTGATTACTTTTCTCTTTCCAAGTAGTGATCCCTGTGAGGTCTGATTATTCAATTTGCAGATGTCTGGCTCTTAGCTTCTTTTGCTTAATCTTCTTCAGGTCATTTCCTTAATCAACAACATTACCTTAGGGCAGTGGTTCTAAAAGTATGTGCCACAGACCCCTAGAGTTCCCCAAGGTCCTGTCAGGGGGTCCCCAAGGTCAGATCCTTTTTTTTTTTTTTTTTTTTTTTTTGAGACAGAGTCTCGTTCTATTGCCTAGGCTGGAGTGCAGTGGTGTGATCTTGGCTCACTGCAGCCCCAGCTTCTCAGGCTCAAGCGATCCTCCTGCTTCAGTCTTCCGAATAGCTGGGACTACAGGTGCGTGACACCATGCCCAGATAATTTTTGTATTTTTTTGTAGTGATGGGGTTTTATCACGTTGTTCAGGCTGGTCTCAAACTCCTGAGCTCAAGTAATCCGTCCGATCAGCCTTTTAAATGTTGGGATTACGGACATGTACCACTACACCCGTTTCAGAACTATTTTTATATTAATACTAAGACCATCACTTGCCATTTCACTGTGTTGACTTTTGCGCTAGTGGTGCAAAAGCAATGGTAGCTAAAGCTTCTGGTACCTTAGACATCAAGGTGATGACACCAAACTTTACTAGTAGTCATTGTATTCTTTGCCACACACACGGTAAAACAAAACAAAAACCTAGTTTCACTTAAGAATGTCCTTGGCAAAGCAGTACACATTATTAATTTATTAAATCTCAACTTTTAGGCACACACCTTTTTGGTATTTTGTGTCATAAGAAATACACATAAAGCACTTGTGTGGCATATTGAAGTAGGATGGTTGTTTCAGGAAAAGCACTTGTGTGACTGTTGAGTTGTGAGCTCAACTACCAGCTTTTTTCATTAAACACCTTTTTTTTTTTTTTTTTAACTTGGGAGAATTAGTGACATACAACTCTAAAGGAACATTTGTGCTTCGAAGGAAAACTGCATGGTTTGTTGAACATCCTTAGTTGATTCTGATTCTATGGGAGCTATTTTACAACTCTGTTAAGTTGTGGATAACTGATGGCAATGCAAAATAAATCTTGTCTATAAATGTTAGGCAAATGAATTTTGCCTGGTGGAGGGACTGCCCTTCCCCATCCAGTAAAAAAGCCAGTCTTGTGTCCATGTGTACTTTCGTTTTAACCTTTCAAAATTCCTTAAGAATTTGTGATTGTTTGGTTTCTCCTTTGAACTGGTTTAAATATCTGTCTGGTTCCCTCATTATGAGTTTAAAAAAACTTTAACGTGTTCATTTTGTGTCAGTATAAGAGTCATGGTTTTACTTTTTTTGTTTTTTTAAAAAAATTATCATTTAATAAAGACTATAATTGCCCTAGCTTGGGTATTTAGCAGAAAATTTCTCAGAAATAATTAACGTGAGTCTGTCAAGGAAAACAACTGACAGTACTTGTTACCGAAGATCACATTCGAGCTTTCAAATGAAAATTAGAATATCCGCTGCGCTGAGCCTGACAGCTTCCCAGTACTTAAAAACTTAAATTATGAGGTTGGTGGTGACGTTAGTGAGTGTGATGCTGGATAATAAAATGTGACAGTGTTTGGAAGATCTACATAATTCAGTGAGCCAATATTTTCCAAATGACCAATGCATGATGTTATAAAATCTTGCATAAGAAAAAATCCATTCAAAGTACATGATAGGCCAATAGATTTTAATGTAACAGAGTATGAAAAGTTCATTGATATGGTTTCAGATTCTACATGCAACTATCCTTTAAGAAACTACCGGCCAGATGCAGTGGCTTATGCCTGTAATCCCAGCACTTTGGGAGGCCGAGGGGGGCGGATCACCTGAGGTCAGGAGTTCAAGACCAGCCTGGCCAACATGGTGAAACCCCATCTCTACAACAATACAAAAACTAGCCAGGTATGATGGCGGGTGCCTGCAATCCCAGCTACTTGGGAGGCTGAGGTGGGAGAATTGCTTGAACCCACGAGGCAGACAGAGATTGCAGTGAACCGAGATCATGCCATTGCACTCCAGCCTGGGTGACAGGGTGAGACTCCATCTCAAAAAAAACAAAAAAAGGAAACCATCACTTGCCGAATTTTGGTATAGTGTCAAAGTAGAAAATTCACAATTATCTGAAAAGACTATTACAATATTCCTTCCCTTTCCAACTATATCTGTCTGTGTGAGATATTTTCTTCATACCCTTATTCAATCAAAACAATATATCTTGTCCGGGCACAGTGGCTCACGCCTGTAATCCCAGCACTTTGGGAGGCTGAGGCGGGTGAATCACTTGAGGTCAGGAGTTTGAGACCAGCTTGGCCAACATGGTGAAACCCTGTCTCTACTAAAAATACAAAAATTAGCCAGGTGTGGTAGTTGGCACCTATAATCCCAGCTACTTGGGAGGCTGAGGCAGGAGAATCGCTTGAACCTGGGAGGCAGAGGTTGCAGTGAACTGAGATCTTACCACCACACTCCAGCCTGGGTGACAGAGTGAGACTCTGTCCCAAAAGAAAACAGAAACAAAAACAAAATATATCATAACAGCTTGAATGGAGAAGCATAAATGAGAATAAAGCTCTCCTCTATTAAGCCAGATATTGAAGAGATTTGCATACATGTAAAACAATGCTATGCTTCTTATTAAATATACATTTTCTTAAATTTTGGAAGATAGTTATATTTTATAAAATATGTAATTAATGTTCACATGTAATGAGTTAATAATTGTTATCTTAAAGTAAACTAAGAAGCAGTTTTAAAAGTCTTAGTTTTAATTTTTAATTTGGTAACTATTGATACATAAAACCTGCATAAACAAAATCTTGGGAGTCTTCAATAATTTTTAAGTGTTGAAGTCCTGAGATCAAAATGTTTGAGAACTATGACCTTAGAGAAAAAGATTGTTAAATTTGAGCTGGTTGAATGGTCGGCTTATGTCAGAAGACAGGGTTTGGAAAGAGGTAGGATTATGGATTAAGGTAAAGTTGAATTCCCTCCCGTACTGTGCAGAAGTCATTGGCTTTGCCATTAATAATAATAACAGTATCAGGTCAAGTGCAGTGGCTCATGCCTGTAATCCCAGCACTTTGGGAGGCTGAAGCAGGCGGATCACTTGAGCTTTGAGACCAGCCTGGCCAACATGGCAAAACCCTGTCTCTACTAAAAATACAAAAATTAGCCAGGCTTGGTGGCGCATGCCTGTAGTCCCAGCTACTTGGGAGACTGAGGCATGAGAATCGCTTGAACCTGGATGGCAGAGGTTACAGTGAGCCCAGATCATGCCACTGCTCTCCAGCCTGGGCAACAGAGCAAGACCCTGTCTCAAACAAACAAACAAACAAACAAACAAACAAAAGTATCTACTAATTTGGAGGCACCTATTGTGCGCTAATTACACTACATAAATTACTTTGTTTATTCTTACACCAAGAATAGGTTTGCCCTTTCATAGTAATAGTAATAATAATAATAATAAAAAAGTAAATACATCTAGGTTTAAAATAAACCCAGATTCAAAGAAGTTGAGTGACTTGCCCAGAGTCTAACAACCAAGAGGGAATCCTTATTTTGTTCTTCTCCATAGCCAGTAGCCTTAACCAGGAGTCTACATTATCTCCTGATTCTGAGTGGCTATGGTCAAGTCTAATTTTCCTGAGTCTGTTTTCCAATCTGTAAAACAAATGGGATCAGAAGGAGTTTCACCTACCATGGGCCAAGTCCTCAGCCCTGTATTGAGAGCATATTGCACATTCCCCTGCCTTCAGGAAGCTCCCAGTAGGATGTTCTTTAAAATCTGGCCAAGCTCTCTGATACTGGAATTTTCTTTTTTTTTTTTTTTTTTTTTTTTTTTGAGACGGAGTCTCGCTCTGTCACCCAGGCTGGAGTGCAGTGGCCGGATCTCAGCTCACTGCAAGCTCCGCCTCCCGGGTTTACGCCATTCTCCTGCCTCAGCCTCCCGAGTAGCTGGGACTACAGGCGCCCGCCACCTCGCCCGGCTAAGTTTTTGTATTTTTAGTAGAGACGGGGTTTCACTGTGTTAGCCAGGATGGTCTCGATCTCCTGACCTCGTGATCCGCCCGTCTCGGCCTCCCAAAGTGCTGGGATTACAGGCTTGAGCCACCGCGCCCGGCCTGATACTGGAATTTTCATAACCCATATTCTTAATGCTATCACTGTGAGTCCTAGGATGTCAGTGGCTTTGTGGTTGGAGAGTGAAGAAACCTAAGCAGAGAATGCAGAGATTGCCAGTTTATTAGTGTGGAGAGGCGAGATAGCAATCCAGTAGTTAATTCATTTTGCCACTGAATCCTAGAGGCCGGGAACTAGAAACCTAAGCATAAAGCCTCCACTGCTGGAAGACTCCCACCCCCTGCCCCACAATTCAGGAATTGCTTTCAGCCAACATTACCTCTGCTTTCTGAGCACAAGCCAGGCTATTGTGCTGGAAATAATCGGTGTTAGTCTTACTGGAGTGGCTTGCGTTGCCATAGTTACTATTTGGGTTCTGTGCACCTAAAATTTCAAGTATTTAACAGGCAAAAAGAGTTAGCTTATTTTTCTCTTTTTGTCTTTGGAAAATCAGATTGGAGAGAAAGCAGATTCTACATCCTGTTAAATGTCTGTGTTGAGTGGGTACTGTCATATCCGGCATTGCAGAGTCATAGTTAACTCTCAAGCAGTGAAAAGCAGCTTGGCCATGGCCTTGAAAAATGGAGTTATCAGCATCCTGCTGAGGACCCACAGTTACTGCCTCCTGATGGATGGAAATGCAGATTGTCATTGCTGGTTGTGCAGCTAAAGAAATTGGGTGAGGCAGCTGGTTATTTATGATGGAGCAACACAGAGCTGGTCAGTAGTTTCCCCAGTTGCCACCACGCTGTGTACATGGCAACCTGCCCCCCAGCACTGAAGGCTGGGACAGAAGTTTGCAAAGAGATGGGAAGGGGAGGTGGGGACGAACTGGTGTGTGCGTGGGGGTAGCAGCACAGCAGCAGCAGAAAGGGAGCAAACTTGGCCACTCAGCACCGAGAGTGTGCAACACATGAAGACTCTGCTTTCAAAGCCATCATGTTTATTCGTGCTGCCTGTTTGCCTGTCTGGTTCACAGGCTCTGAATCGGCCTACAGTGGTGCCTAGAAATAGTCCCCTTTGCTTGGTCGCCATGAGTCAGACTGGTCTTTATGTGGCTGTCTCCTAGGAACCCAAAGCTATGCCACATGGCTGGAAGCTGTGTTTACAAGCTTTTCATCCGTCTTCCTTAACTTGTGGTTGCTATGGTTTCCTTCGCCTGCTGGGCTGGCCCTTTAAGGGGGACAAGCTGTCCACTCAGCCAAATGCCAGAGGCACTGGCTCCAATAGCTTCAGTCTTTTGGCCATGGGCTCTACCATATCTCATCACCTGCTCATTCTGAGCCCCAGACTTCTCCCTTGGTGAGGCTGACCTTGACCTTTGCCCTGTCATGTGTCCATTGTGGGGTCTGCCACCTTACTGCCTGTCCTGGCACCCTCTGCATTTGCCACAGTCAGGGTGTTTGTGGCTGGGCGCAGTGGCTCACACCTGTAATCCCAGCACTTTGGGAGGCCAAGGCGGGTGGATCACGAGGTCAGGAGTTTGAGACCAGCCTGGTCAAGATGGTGAAACCCCATCTCTACTAAAAATAAAGAAAATTAGCTGGGCGTGGTGATTGGCGCCTGTAATCCCAGCTACTCGGGAGGCTGAGGCAGGAGAATTGCTTGAACCCGGGAGGCGGAGGTGGCTATGAGGTGAGATTGCGCCACTGCACTCCAACCTAGGCAACAGAATGACACTCCATCTCAAAAAAAAAAAGAAAAAAGAAAAAAAGAAAAGAAAAAAAATCAGGGTGTTTGTGTTGCTTCCTCTTGGACTGACTTCTCAATAGCTTGGATTTTGCTCAGATAGAGAGCCCTGTCTCCTCTGCCATGGTTATAATGACTTACTTAGATACAGAGCTCGTGTTCACCTGGAGGTGCCATCCTATCCTCTGTTACTTTGTCATGGACACCTGTTTATCCCCTTTTCAGGTAATAGCACTTTGTGTTTGGTGGATCCACCCCATTCTCAGCTTATAGGTGTTTCTAGAGGGGCTTATCCCACCCCTCTTCAATGATTGGTGCAGGGATGAACCATAATCCAAGCCAGGCCAATGACAATCCTGGAACTTTTGCTAGGAGAAATAAGTTTTTCTCTCTGTGGTTGTTTAGGGTATTGGATGTATCCTTTTTTTTTTTTTTTCCTGTTGCCCAGGGATGAGTGCAATGGTGCAATCTTGGCCTCCCGGGCTCAAGAGATTCTTGTGCTTCAGCCTCCTGAGTAGCTAGGATTACAGATGTGCACCACCACGCCTGGCCAGGGTATTGGATGTAATTCTGATGTGCTGGGTGATGTGGAGGTGGGGGCTACTATTTAAAAGAGAATCAATCAACACGCAGGAGAACAGGGCTAAGAGTTCAAAAGAGAGCCTGTGACTTGACATTGTTCACATGCCTCAACTGTAGTCCAGATACCTGAGTCAGAATAAACTCCCTTTTAATGCCAATGCCTATTGAGGTTGGGCTTTTTGTCACTTGCAACTGAAAGAGTCTGATACCTCCCCATTCATGAGGACACCAAGATTCAGAGAGTGAGGTAATCTACTCAGGATACCCAGCTGCTGTGATTTGACCCCGTTTCTCTTGGCTCCCATGACTATGTCTCTCCCACTATGCCTACTTTAAATAGTAATCTTACGTTTGTGACACATTTCACAAGACACAAAGCACTTTCTCATGACATACACCACCACACCAAATTCTACTGCTTTCACCACGTGCTTCCAGCACAGGGCTATTATTATTATGATTAGACACGCAGTATTATCAACCTCATTTTCCAGATGAGGGCATTGACAGTTGGTCACATGCACACTTGGCTGGTGAGTGGCAAGTGGGACTCTCTGCTTCAAGTTTGACTTAATATTCATGCCATTTCCCTACATCACTTCCTGGGTATGCCATGGAGAGTAATTGCCTTAGCTGGTGGCCTCTTGTCCCTTGCTTTTCCCCCAGGGAGCCTTGATCAGTGCATATCTTGGAGGTAGTTGCTTTTGGAGGAGGCCTGACACAATGGAAAGGGCCTGAGACCTGGTGATCAAACAGGCTCAAGTTTAGGTCTTGCTTCCCCCACTTACTGGCTTTGTAACTGACTTAGTCCACTTGGACTACTATAAGAAAATACCATAAACTGGGTGGCTAGTAAACAGCAACAATGTATTTCTCATAGCTCCTGAGGCTGGGAAGTCCAAGATCAAGATGCCCACAGATTCTGTGTCTGGTCTGGTTCATTGATGGCATCTTCCAGCTGTGTCCTCACATGGTGGAAGGGACAAGACAGCTTGGGCCTCTTTTATAAAGGCACTAATCCCATTCATGAGGGCTTCACCCCCTTGAGCTAATGTTTTCCTCAAAGGTCCTATCTCCTAATACCATCATCTTATTAGGGGTGTTGGGATTTCAACATATACATTTTGGAGGGGACACAAATATTTATTTATTTTTATTTTTGAAACAGAGTCTCTCTGTCACCCAGGCTGCAGTGTAGTGGTGCCATGTCAGCTCACTGCAACCTTCACCTCCCGGGCTCAAGTGATTCTCCTGCCTTGGCCTCTCAAGTAGCTGGGATTACAGGTGTGTGCCACCACACCTGGCTAATTTTTTTTTCTTTTTGAGATGGCTTCTCACTCTGTCATCCAGGCTGGAGTGCGGTGGTGTGATCTCGGTTCACTGCAACCTCCGCCTCCTGGGTTCAAGCAATTCTCCTGCCTCAGCCTCCCAAGTAGCTGGGATTACAGTAGCGTACCACTATGCCCAGCTAATTTTTGTATTTTTTTTTTATTTTTATTTTTTTAGTAGAGATGGGGACTTGCCATGTTGGCCAAGCTGGTCTCCAACTCCTGACCTCAAGTGATCTGTTCACCTTGGCCTCCCAAAGTGCTGGGATTACAGGCGTAAGCCACCACCCCCGGCCTGGTATACAGATATTTAGACCATAGCAGTAACCGTGGGCAAATTACTTACTTTATCTGAACTCCTGTTTCCTCTTCTGTAAAACCTACAAGTCAGAGAGAATAATGTCTTGCAAGGTTTTTGTGAGGATTAAATGAAGACAATGCATGTGAGTTGGAATAACATCCACAATTAACACTAGTTGAGCATTTATGACATGTATTGACTCACTTAACCCTCAAGCTAATCTTCTATAATAGGTATTATTCTTATCTCCATATGTTATATGAGAAAATGAGGCACACAGAGGTTAAGTGACTTGCCCAAGGCCACATTTCTTGTGAATGGCTGAGCAGTATTCAACCCAAACATGCTGGTTAAGAGCTCTGAAACACAGCATTGTGGTGCACCTAGCTCAGTGCTGCTAAGCTGCTCACTGGTAAGTGCTCAGATAATGACAGACTCTTTTTCCATTCCAATTCCATTTCTTTGGAGACCTTAACATCCAGTGTTTAGGACAGAATTGAAGCAGTGGAACTAGTGTGGAAGACGGACACATTTGATAGTACAGATTAGAGCAGGGCTGGAGGCCCAATCAGGGAGGTAATAATGGTCAAAAATCGGCCAGGCACGATGGTTCACGCCTGTAATCCTAGCACTTTGAGAGGCCAAGGTGGGCTGATCATGAGGTCAGGAGTTCAAGACCAGTCTGGTCAACATGGTGAAACCCTGTCTCTACTAAAAATACAAAAAATGAGCCGGGTGTGATGGTGTGAGCCTGTAATCCCAACTACTCAGGAGCCTAAGGCAGGAGAATTGCATGAACCTCGGAGGCAGAAGTTGCAGTGAGCTGATATTGCGCCATTGCACTTTAGCCCGGGCAACAGTGGGAGAGCATCTGTGTTTTGATATTGACTAAGTCTTGATGGTGATAACCTTGATTCATTCATTTAGTACATGTTTATAAACCAATGGAGACCCTTCCTTCCTTCCTTCCTTCCTTCCTTCCTTCCTTCCTTCCTTCCTTCTTTCCTTCCTCTTATTTTTTTGTAGAGACAGGGTCTCTCTGTGTTGCCCAGGCTTGTCTCAAACTCCTGGCTCCAGGTGATCCCCCTGCCTCAGCCTCTGGTAGTGTTGGGATTACACGTGTGAGGCATCATGACTGGCTGAGAAACTAATATTTCTAGCAGTAGATTCTACCCTCCCTTAGTGTCTGCCTCACCTTTCAGGAGACCTGTGGAGGTGGGCTGTATTAGTTTGTTTTTCATGCTGCTGATAAAGACATACCTGAGACTGGGTAATTTTTAATGCAAAAGAGGTTTAATGGACTCATAGTTGCACATGATGGGGGAGGCCTCACAATCATGACAGAGGGCAAAAGGCACATCTTACATGGCAGCAGGCAAGAGAGAATGAGAGCCAAGTGAAAGGGGAAAGAAATCCCTTATAAAACCATCAGATCTCATGAGACTTATTTACTACCAGGAGAACAGTAGGGGGGAAACTGCCCCCATGATTCAATTATCTCCCACCACATCCCTCCCACAACATGTGGGAATTATGGGAGCTACAATTCAAAATGAGATTTGGGTGGGGACACAGCCAAACCATATCATGGGTGAAAACTTGAATCTGCTGCTTGGGTAAGAATGGGTGTGAGCTCCTGAGCGTTAGGTTTGAAGAGCAGATAGATGGTTATACTCCATTAACCAGACACCAAGCTCTTATTTGGCTGAGTGGGTTGGCACTCTGAGGCTGAAAATGGAATCGTTTTGAGACAGTGGAACATATTTTTTAGAGGCTGAGATAGAGGGACAGGAAGAGAAGGAGGAAAAACAAAGTAGCTGGCAGAGAGAGGACTTTGAGGGAAAAGAAGAAAAATATTTAAAGGAACTTTTATGAAGTTCTCCCATGTTATGCACAATGTAAACTTTCTTTCTTGTCTCCCCAAGAATTTTTCAGTAAAATAGACATTTCTTGTTAATGTTGATAGGGACAAGAGGCAGGGAAACTCTGGGCAGAAGAGGGCAGGTCCCTGGTGAGGGCTCTACCCTCAAGCCTGGAACCTCAGCTCAAAGTGAGAACGTACATCCCTGTTTTCCTGCTTGAATGTTGCCTTTACCAAAACTGCCAATGGCCTGTCTCACCCCTCCATCCTGTGCCCATAAAATCCCCAGGCTCAGTTGGCAGAGAGAAGAGAAGCAGCTGGATGTCAGAGACTATGGCTGGACATTAGAGAGAAGTGGCTTGAATTCAGAGGGACAGCTTGATGATGTAGCTTTGGAGAAGAGTTTGGCTGGGGATGGCCAGATTTCAGGGGAAGATTACCTTCCCAATCTGTCACCTTTTCAGCTCCCCTTCCCACTTAGAGACACTTTCATCAGCAATAAAATCCCCCTCATTTACTACCTTCAATTTGTTTGTGCAACCTCATTCCTTCTGGACGCCAGACAAGAAATTGGGTGCGGGTGTAAAAGGCTGTCACACTGACCCTCCACCGAGCTGTTAACACTTAAGCTGTCCTCAGACGACAAAGCTAAAAGGGCACTGTAACACTCCTTCTGGGGCTCAGGGGTCACAGGCACTTCCCCATAGATGCTGCTGTGGGGCCGCATGAAGTTTTGCTTCTGTTGGTGCCCAAAAGTCCTTGCCCTGGCTCCTGCACCTACTCACCTGCGTGCTCCCCGTCCCGTGATGGTGAAACCCAGCAGGTCTGAGTGAGTGGAATTCGCTCCTGTCAGTGCCGAAGCAGCTGGCTAGTTCCAGTGCCCCTGCACTCCAGTTCCCACCTGTGAAGGGGTCAGGGAAATATTCTGCTTCAGTGTTTTGTAGAGTTTAATTTCTTTTGAAGACACCTTGAAATACTCAGTGGGATTGGGATGAACACAAAGTCACCCACCAGGATTTTGCCATTTTGGGTCACATATTTTTGGGGCACTTCCTATGTACCAGGCATGATGTCAGGTACTGAGGTGACAAAGATAGCTAGGACATGGTCTCTGCACTCAAGGAGTGTAAAGTGTTTTGGGAGACCAGGTGTGGAAACAGATTAGAGTGGAAGACCTTTAATCTAGAAGACTGAACATCAGAGTTATTCTAAAAGAATATGAAAAGTGATCACTTGCATAAAGACAGACATATAGACTGTTGGAATACAATTGAGAGTCCAGAAATAAACACACACATATATGACCTAATGATTTTCAACCAGGGTGCCAAGAACATTCAGTGAAGATAGAACAATATTTTAACAAATGGTTTTGGAAAAGCTGGACATCCACATGCCAAAAAAAAAAAAAAAAAAAAAAAAAAGTTGAACCCTTACCTGACACTATATACAAAAGTTAACTCCAAATAGTTGAAAGACTTCAATGTATGACCTAAAGCTATAAAACTCTTAGAGAAAATCAGGGGAAACCTTCATGACATTGGATTTTGCAGTCATTTCTTGGCCGTGACACCAAAATCACAGGCAGCAAAAGAAAAAATGAACTGGACTACATCAAAATTTAAAACTTTTGTGCATCAAAGGACATAATCAGAGTGAAAAGGCAATCATGGATTGGGGAAGATATTTGCAAATCATATATCTGAGAGGGATTAATATCTGGTATGTATAAAGAACACCTAAAACTCAGCAATGACAAAAACAAACAACTGGATCAAAAATTGGGCAAAGGCCTTGGATAGACATTTTTCGAAAGAAGATATATAAATGGCCAATAAACACATGAAAAGATGCTCAACATCACAAATCAATAGGGAAATGAAAATTAAAACCACAATAAGACAGGGTTCCCTAATCCCTGTTAGGAACTGGGCCACAGAGCAGGACGTGAGTGGCAGGTGGGTGAGCATTACCACCCAAGCTCCACCTCCTATCAGATCAGCCATGGCATTAGATTCTTATAGGAGCGCAAACCCTACTGTGAACTGCACATGTGAGGGATCTAGGTTGCGTGCCCCTTATCAGAATCTAACTAATGCATGATGATCTGAGGTGGAACAGTTTAATCCCAAAACCATCTCCCTGCAACCTCATCCTTGGAGAAGTTGTCTTCCATGAAACCCATCCCTGGTGCCAAAAAGGTTGGGAACCACTGCAATAAGATACAACCTTGCACCCATTAGGATGGGTACTATCCAAAACAAACAAACAGATACCCCCTTGTCCCAAAATAATAAGTGTTAGTGAGGAAGTGGAGAAATTGAAACTCTTATGTATTGTTAGTGTGAATATAAAATGGAGCAACCACTGTGGAAAAAAGTACTCAAGTTCCTAAAAAAAAAAAAAAAACCACAGAATTATTATATGATCCAGTAATTTCACTTCTGGGTATATACAAAAAATAATTTAAAGCAGAGACTCCAACAAATGGTTATATACCAATATTCATAGCAGCATTACTCATCATAGCCAAAAGGTAAAAGCAACTCAAGTGTCCATTGATGGATGAATGGAAAAAACAAAATTTGATACGTCTATACATTAGAATATTATCCATCCTTAAAGAGGAAGGAAACTCTGACCCATGCTACCACATGGATGAACCTTATGGACATTGTGCTGAGTGAAATAAGCCAGTCACAAAAAGACAAATACTGTTAAGATTCCACACTCATATGAAATACCTAGAGTAGTCAAATTCATGGAAACAGAAAGTAGAATGGAGGCTACCAGGAGCTAGGGTAGGAAGGATGGGAAGTTTAGGGGATCCAGAGTTTCAGTTTTTTGATGAAAAACTTCCTGAGATGGATGGTGGTGCTGGCTGCACAACGATGTGAATGGCTTAATGCCACAGACCTGTACACTTAAAAAATAATTAAGATGGTAAATCTTATGTGTATTTTACCACAAATTTTAGAAATTTAAAAAACTTTAAAAAGTGATTACCCACTTAAAAATCACACCACTGTAATGACTGACAACATTTTGTACTATGAAGGGATGGTGCGATCCAGGGGGCTATGAATGACTGGTGGGTAAGGTCCTAGCTGCCCAGTAAAGGCAGATTGTAGTGGACAATGTCCAGACATTGCAACAGATTTGTGGCAACTGAAGTTGTAACTGGTTTTGGACATTCAACTGTTTTGGCGGGTCATATGACTTTAGTTTGATTGTTGTGGTCTTTTGTGATTAAGATAGCCATATTCTAGAATGACTATAATTCCAGAATGGAGCAGTTCTCAGATCTTCCATGCACATTATTTCTGTTGTGATGACAACGTGAGAAATGCCATAAGAGATAGAGACAGGTGCAGGATACCTATTTGTTCATTCATTCTTGAGACAGGACAGAGGTGTAAATTACTGCTTCTTTGCTACATCCTCTGCCATGCTGTGCTTTTTTCTTAGTGCATCATGCTTTGGCTGTAGGGTTTTTTGTCTTATTAATGGGGCACTTTATGTTCAATGGGGAAGCTAATTTTCCTAGTTGGGTTTCCTAGGGGAACAGACCTCAGATTGCAGATTTGTGCACAGGTTTATGAGACACTTCTCAGCAACAACAACTGTGAGGGAGTGAGGGCGGCAGGCTCGGAAGAGGCCTCAGCCAATCCTATGGGAAGTTCTGAAACTGGAAGCGTCCTTCTGAATTATCCACAGGGAGGTAAGGGGTGGGATCTTCTGCCTCACGGTCCTCGGACACAGGCTGTCCTGGGGAGGGAGAATGATCTGGGGTGAGATAACGCTCCTTGGCTCAGGACAATGCTTGAGGAGTGTTTTAGCTACGAGTCCTCAATAGCTAACACTTTATTTATTTTTTTTGAGACAGGGTCTTTCTCTGTTGCCCAGGCTGGAGTGCAGTGGTGTAATCTCAGCTCATTGTAATCGCTGCCCTCCTGGTTCAGGTGATTCTTGTGCCTCAGCCTCCCAAGTAGCTGGGATTACAGGCACGTGCCACCATGCCTGGCTAATTTTTGTATTTGCAGGTGGAAACAGGATTTCACCATGTTTTCCAGGGTGTCTTGAACTCCTGGCCTCAAGTGATATGTCCGCCTTGGCCTCCCAAAGTGTTGGGATTACAGGCGTGAGCCACCGGGCCTGGCTGATAGCCAACACTTTAGGCATTTGAGGGAGGGTGTGCCTTAGTCCAAAAGCCCAGGCAATAAAAAAAAAAAACAAAACAAAAATCCTCTGCAGGGGGATCTGAGCAGCACAGCACACACATGTATGCTGTACCAGTCTTCCGCTTTTGTCTTCAGCAGTTATTGGTACCAGAAGTAAGACATTTCCTGGAAAGGTAGCACAAAACAGTACCAGAAGCATGAATAGGAGTTGACTTAAAAAAAAAAAAATCTCGGCCAGCTGCGGTGGCTCACGCCTGTAATTCCAGCACTTTGGGAGGCCGAGGCGGGTGGATCACGAGGTCAGGAGATCGAGACCATCTTGGCTAACATGGTGAAACCCTGTCTCTACTAAAAATACAAAAAATTAGCCAGGCGTGGTGGCAGGCACCTGTAGTCCCAATTACTTGGGAGGCTGAGGCAGGAGAATGGCAGGAGAAAGCTCCCGGGAGGCAGAGCTTGCAGTGAGCCGAGACCGCACCTGGGTGACAAAGTGAGGCTCCGTCTCAAAAAAAAAAAAAAAAAAAAAAAATCTCTTGCTTAAATAACAACAGTAAAAATGAAAAAAGTAAGTATGAAACTCCAACCTCCCTTCTGAATTACTTGTTTTCACTTGCTGTGTTATTATCTGGTCAATATCCATCTGTACATATCAATTTTACACAGTTATGATTATAGGTATTGTGTATATAATATTTGTATTATGTGTATGTATATAAAAACGGCACTTTTTTTGTTGATCACAGTGAGTTTGTTCGAGTTAAATTTGATAGAGAGAAACATGGATATTAAATGCACAAGTAAATTAGTTTTGATAAGTGTATGCACTTGGGTAACTACCATGCCAGTCAAGGTAAACATTTCCATTACTCCACATGGTTCCCTTGTGACCCTTTCTGGTCAATCTTCACCCCCATAGGCCACTACTGTTCTGATATCTATCACCATGGATTAGTGTTGTCTATTTTTGAATTTTAGATTAAAGGAAGCAGAGAGGATTGACTCTTTTGATACACATATATGTAAAGAATGACTTTTTTGTTTCCATAATACTACTAATGTGATTTTTCTAATTATAAAATATGTATGCTTTTATTATCAATATTACACAATGCAGAATAGTATTATGCAGCATTCAAAACAACTGTGCTCCGACCTATTTCCTATAGGTGACCACCGAATCTTGGTATATTTTCTTACAGTGGTTCTCAATGTCTAGTCTCCAGACTAGCAACCTCAGCAGAACCCAGAAATGCAAATTTTTCAGCCCCACTCCAGACCTACCGAATCGGAAACTCTGGGGTTGTAGACTAGCCATGTGGTTTAAGAAGCCCTCCAGGTGTTCCTGATACAGCAGTATTTGAGAACCATTTCCTTATGATTTCCTTCCTTCCTTCCTTCCTTCCTCCCTTCCTTCCTTCCTTCCTTCCTTCCTTCCTTCCTTCCTCCCCCGTCCCTTCCTTCTTTCCTTCCTCCCTCTGTCCCTTCCTTTCTTCCTTCCTTCCTTCCCACATTTTTGTATTCTACTTTTTCATATGACATGACAGCTTGTTAGGAACATGACTATGCCATGACAGGTAATGAGTTAATTTATTCAGAGTAGGAGAAACTGGTGTGGTATTCAAGTGTAGAAATGAGGGTAGATGTGGCCTCCTTGGGCTTTTGCCCTCTCTTGGGATAACTGTTTCTCAGCCTGGCCACATTTGTGGAAGGCCTCCTTACTCCCTCTCATCCTCACACAGCATGAAGATGCTGGAAATGTGTTTGGGTGGAGAGGTTCAATTGTATGTGGGAAGATTTACAAATAAACCTTGTCTCATTTATAGCAGGTGAATAAGAACTTTATCCAGGCAAATGACACAGAAGGCTGGCGCTTGTGGTTCCCAAATAAGAGTTGGTCTTGAGAAGTCTAGGTGGGCGGACACGGATGTGCTAGAGTTAGGGGAGACATCCTGAAGGAAAGATCACTATGTGGCTTTGTGGGAGACATTGTTTGGGTCCTTGGTTCTGGTTCTGGTTGAACAAGGACCCTCCTCTTGCCTCATAATACGGCACTGCTGGGAAGTACTGTGTCCACTGGTGGACTCCAGACTGGCAGGCGTGACTTTGGTCCTCCTTGGGAAGTGCCTATTGACTTTTCTTTCTTGCTCTGAGATGACATTTGTTAGGCCGAAAGAGGAGAAGGGACTTTATCCACAAGCATATACTCCCCAGAGTATAGCCCTCCACACAAAGGCTTTCTATTCATCTTGCAGGAAATGACCTTTCAAGATATGACCTGGGAGCATCCAGAGATTGGGGAAGTGACTTGCCCAAGGTCACACAGTGGGCGTGTTCTGTCAACACTGAGATTCCAGTCCTAATCACCTAACTCCAAATTCTGCCCTCTTTCCACTCTGTGGCGCTGCCTCCTGGAGCAGGCATGGTTCTGTTCTTCTTCATGGTGGACAGGGCAGTAGGAAAAGGGACAGTGCTGGACATCTCAGGGAGCAAGAGGCACCTATATCAGAACTTCTGGGGAAAAGGAAGGAAGAGAACATGAAATTCTGTGTGATGTAGCGCAAAAATGAGTGGGTTCTGGGGCCAGTGTGACTTGATTTAGAATCAGAGCTGAGGTTCTTCCGGGTTGTGTGATGTATCAGTTATTGATTGCTGTGTAGCAAATTACCTTTAAACTCAGCAGCTTGAAAAAACCCACACATTTATTATCTCAGAGTTTCTGTGGATCAGGAATCCAGGTGTGCCTTACCTGGGTCCTCTGCTTGTGGGTCTCTTACAAGACTGCCTTTGACGTGTTGGCTGGTGCCTGGTGCTGAGGTCTCATATAAAGGCTTAACTAGAATGATCCTGTCTTAGTCTCCCGAGGCTTCTAAAACAAGATGTCATAGACTGAGTGGCTTAAAAAACAGACATTTCTTTTGTTATAACTTTGGAGCTTCTCAGTCTGAATTTAGAGGTCAGGGTGCCTGCATGGCCAGGTTCTGGTGAAGGCTGTCTCTTCCTGGTTTATAGACAATTGCCTCCTTACTGTGTCCTCATATGGCAGAGAGAGAGAGGGGGAAGGGAGGGGAGGAAGAGAGAGAGAGTCAGACAGAGAGAGAGAGAGAGAGAGACTCTCCTCTCTGGTCTCTTCTTATAAGGGCACTAATCCCATCCTCATGCTCCAACCTCATGACCTCATCTAACCCTAAGTATCTCCTGAAGACCCTGTCTCCAAATGCCATCACATTGGGAGTTACGGCTTCAACATGTGAATCTGGGGAGGATACAGCTCTGTCCATGGCAGATCTGCTTCCAGGCTGACTCACATGGTTGGTGGCAGGATTCAGTTTTTCCTGGGTTGTTGGATAAGGGCCTTGGGTCCTTGCTTCCTGTTGGTCTGAGGCCATCCTTGCTTCCTTCCACAGGGGTCTCCCCAGCGTGGCAGATGGTTTAACTCTTCTGTATCCCCTCAACCCTTTTTAACATGTAAAACGGCAATAGCTGTAGGTATCTTAGAGTTGTCATGGGGATTCCCTGAGGTAATGTAGAAAATGGCCTTGCACAGAAAACAGCACCTTGTTGGGGCTTCCTAAATGGCAACTATTATTCCAATTATTATAATTTTTAGGGCACCTGATATTCAGAAGCTTGTCTATTGTCCAGACAGCATATGGGGATATACCCCTGACCCCTGCTATAACACAAAGACTTCCCCAGTCTTTGTGCTTAGAAGGACATTGTCCTTAGAAGGACAATTTCTAAGCACCAGAGAAAATACATCTGAGACCACGTGACTGGCAGTTCTCAGAGGTGTGACCTGGGAAATACAATGGTTGCATTTATTGTCCCTTCATGATAAGAGCAGGACTTAGCTTCTCAGAGTAGGCCCCAAAGTGTTCTTCACATCCTCGGGAACAAACCCAACTGCAACCGCTGCATGCGGAACAGCCCCAACTGCACCCATAGCATCCAGAACAGCCCCCAACTGCACCACTGCATCCAGAACAGCCCCCAACTGCACCCACTGCATCCAGAACAGCCCCCAGCTACACTCACTGCATCCAGAACAGCCCCCAACTGCACCCACTGTGTGCGGAACAGCCCCAACTACACCCACAGCATCCAGAACAGCCCCCAGCTACACTCACTGCATCCAGAACAGCCCCCAACTGCACCCACTGCATGCGGAACAGCCCCAACTACACAGCACATCAGAACGGCCCCAGCTACGCCGCTGTATCCAGAACAGCCCCCAACTACACCCACAGCATCCAGAACAGCCCCCAAATGAACCCACGGCATCCAGAACAGCCCCCAACTACACCCACGGCATCCGGAACAACCCCCAAATGAACCCACTGCATCCAGAACAGACCCCATCTGAAACCACTGCATATGGCACAGCATGAACTCTCTGGGAAGTTTGACTTGAGCCACTTTTGTAGTTGACCTCATCTTTCAACCATCATTTCTGGTTTTTGTCCCATGTTTGTTAATATCTGAAAGCATCTCTGTCTGCTGTTTTCCCAACCAATCCTGGGCACAATTAACAAGGTATTTTCCAGAGGCCTTGGGAGCTATATCTTTCTCAATCATCATTTGGGGCCATTACAGGGAGAAGTAGAAGTCTTATTGCTGTGGGATAATGTAGATATCCTAAATCCTCGCTAGGTAGAAACAAGACCAGACTGAATGTCTGTTCTGAATTATCTTTCTCTACTTAAATGGAGTCCAGGAGGAACCCTTACTTGCAAAATGTATATTATTCAGCCCGATGCTGAGTTCATTTCCTAAAAGAGATTGGGTCCAAATAACACTTTAATTGAATTCAGTTTCTTGACCTAACACTGACTTGGTTCTCCCTTCTGTGCCTTCCAACATTACACAAAGGAGGAGGAGGAGGAATAGACAAAGCGATTCACATGGATTTATAGGCCAAGCCACTCACTTCCACATTCCATAAAGCCCAAATGACTGCATAGGAAACAGCTGCAGCATTTATTGGGGCCTGGTAAGGCCTCATTACCATCCCACCTCCTCACAGGGGGTATTGCCTCCAAATGGAGTGCAGTGGAGGGAGTAATTGACTCTGCTGCCCTGGCACCTGGTGTTTCTGCCAAATGCCTAAGGTCAGTGCTGAAAACAAAAACCAAAACCGGATGGAAGGAGGCCTCGGGGCCTCCGGTGAGAGTGGGGAGCAGAGCTGAGAGATGGTCAGAAGGGATTTCATTTGTTTGTATTTTTCTTCTCTCACATAAGGAATGTTTATTGATCACCTACTATATGTCAGGCATAGTTGTATGCACTGGGGATACAAGAACAGACACAGCTCCTGCTTAGAGCAGGTACTCTAGGTGGCTCTGCCTAAACAATGACCCCTTGCCACATATGACTATTTAGATTTTTAAAATTATTATTATACTTTAAGTTCTGGGATACATGTGCAGAACGTGCAAGTTTGTTATGTAGGTATACATGTGCCATGGTGGTTTGCTGCACCCATCAACCTGTCATCTACATTAGGTATTTCTCCTAATGCTATCCCTCTCCTTGCCCCCGCCCCCTGACAGGCCCTGGTATGTGATGCTCCCCTCCCTGTGTCCACCATGTGTTCTCTTTGTTCAACTCCCACTTATGAGTGAGAACACGTGGTGTTTGTTTTTCTGTTCCTGTGTTAGTTTGCTCAGAACTATGGTTTCCAGCTTCATCCATGTCCCTGCAAAGGACATGAACTCATTCTTTTTTATGGCTGCATAGCATTCTATGGTGTATATGTGCTACATTTTCTTTATCCAGTCTATCATTGATGGGCATTTGGGTTGGTTCCAAGTCTTTGCTACTGTGAATAGTGCTGCAATAAACATATGTATGTATGTGTCTTTATTGTAGAATGATTTATAATCCTTTAGGTATATACCCAGTAATGGAATTGCTGGGTTAAATGGTATTTCTGGATCTAGATCCTTGAGGAATCACCACACTGTCTTCCACAATGGTTGAACTAATTTGGATTCCCACCAACAGTGTAAAAGTGTTCTATTTCTCCACATCCTCTCCAGCATCTGTTGTTTCCTGAATTTTTAATGATCACCATTCTAACTGGTGTGAAATGGTATCTCATTGTGGTTTTGATTTGCATTTCTCTAATGACCAGTGATGATGGGTTTTTTTTCATATGTTTGTTGGCTGCATACATGTCTTCTTTTGAGAAGTGTCTGTTCATATCCTTTGCCCACTTTTTGATGGGGTTGTTCATTTTTTTCTTGTAAATTTGCTTAAGTTCCTTGTAGATTCTGGATATTAGCCCTTTGTCAGATGGGTAGATTGCAAAAATTTTCTCCCATTCTGTAGGTTGCCTGTTCACGCTGATGGTAGTTTCTTTTGCTGTGCAGAAGCGATTAGATTCCATTCATCAATTTTGGCTTTTGTTGCAAATACTTTTGGTGTTTTAGTCATGAAGTCTTTGCCTATGCCTATGTCCTGAATGGTATTGCCTAGGTTTTCTTGTAGGGTTTTAATGGTTTTATGTCTTACATTTAAGTCTGTGATCCATCTTCAGTTAATTTTTGTATAAGGTGTAAGGAAGGGGTCCAGTTTCAGTTTTCTGCATATGGCTAGCCAGTTTTCCCAACACCATTTATTACATAGGGAATCCTTTCCCCATTGCTTGTTTTTGTCAGGTTTGTCAAAGATCAGATGGTTGTAGATGTGTGGTGTTATTTCTGAGGTCTCTGTTCTGTTTCATTGGTCTATATATCTGTTTTGATACCATTACCATACTGTTTTGGTTACTGTAGCTTTGTAGTATAGTTTGAAGTCAGGTAACGTGATGCCTCCAGCTTTGTTCTTTTTACTTAGGATTGTCTTGGCTATACCAGCTCTTTTTTGGTTTCATATGAAATTTAAAGTATTTTTTTTTCTAATTCTGTGAAGAAAGTCAATGGTAGCTTGATGGGAATAGCACTGAATCTATAAATTACTTTGGGGAGTATGGCCATTTTCATTATATTGGTTCTTCCTATCCATGAGCATGGAATGTTTTCCCATTTGTTTGTGTCCTCCCTTATTTCCTTGAGCAGTGGTTTGTAGTTTTCCTTGAAGAGGTCCTTCACATCCCTTGTAAGTTGTATTTCTAGGTATTTTATTCCCTTTGTAGCAATTGTGAATGGGTGTTCACTCATGATTTGGTTTTCTGTTTGTCTTTTATTGGTGTATAGGAATGCTTGCGATTTTTTCACATGGATTTTGTATCCTGAGACTTTGCTGAAGTTGCTCATCAGTTTAAGGAGTTTTTGGGATTGAGATGATGGGATTTTCTAAATATACAATCATGTAATCTGCAAACAGAGACAATCTGACTTCCTCTCTTCCTATTTGAATACCTTTTATTTCTTTCTTCTGCCTGATCACCCTGGCCAGAATTTCCAATACTGTGTTGAATAGGAGTGGTGAGAGAGGGCATCCTTGTCTTGTGCAGGTTTTCAAAGGGAATGCTTCCGACTTTTGCCCATTCAGTATGATATTGGCTGTGGGTTTGTCATAAATAGCTCTTATTATTTTGATATACAGTCCATTAATATGTAGTTTATTGAGTGTTTTTAGCATGAAGGGATGTTGAATTTTATCGAAGGCCTTTTCTGCATCTATTGAGATAATCATGTGGTTTTTGTCATCGGTTCTGTTTATGTGATGGATTACATTGATTGATTTGCATATGTTGAACCACTCTTGCATCCCAGGGATGAAGCCGTCTTGATTGTGGTGGATAAGCTTTTGAATGTGCTGTTGGATTCGGTTTGCCAGTATTTTATTGAGGATTTTTGCATCTATGCTCATCAGGGATATTGGCCTGAAATTTTCTTTTTTTGCTGTGTCTCTGTCAGGTTTTGGTATCAGGATGATGCTGGCTTCATAAAATGAGTTAGGGAGGATTCCCTCTTTTTCTATTGATTGGAATAGTTTCAGAAGGAATGGTACCAACTCCTCTTTGTACCTCTGGTAGAATTCAGCTGTGAATCTGTCTAGTCCTGGGCTTTTTGTGGTTGGTAGGCTATTAATTACACCTCAATTTCAGAACTTGTTATTGGCCTATTCAGAAATTCGACTTTTTCCTGGTTGAGTCTTGGGAGGTTGTGTGTGTTCAGGAATGTATTCATTACTTCTAGATTTTCTAGTTTATTTGCATAGAGGTGTTTATAGTATTCTCTGATGGTAGTTCATATTTCTCTGGGATCTGTGGTGATATCCTCTTTATCATTTTTTTTCTTGTGTCTATTTGATTCTTCTCTCTTTTCTTCTTTATTAGCCAGGCGAGCAGTCTATCTATTTTGTTAATTTTTTCAAAAAAAAACCCAGCTCCTGGATTCATTGATTTTTTTGAAGGGTTTTTTGTGTCTCTATCTCCTTCAGTTCTGCTCTGATCTTATTTATTTCTTGTCTTCTGTTAGCTTTCGAATGTGTTTGCTCTTGCTTCTCTAGTTCTTTTAATTGTGATATTAGGGTATCAATTTTAGATCTTTCCTGCTTTCTTCTGTGGGCATTTAGTGCTATAAATTTCCCTCTAAGCACTGCTTTAGCTGTGTCCCAGAGATTCTGGTATGTTGTATCTTTGTTCTCATTGGTTTCAAAGAACTTATTTATTTTTGCCTTAATTTCATTATTTACCCAATAGTCATTCAGGAGCAGGTTGCTCAGTTTCCATGTAGTTGTGTGGTTTTGAGTGAACTTCTTAATCCTGAGTTCTAATTTGATTGCACTGTGGTCTGAGAGATTGTTATGATTTCCGTCTTTGGCGTTTGCTGAGGAATGTTCTACTTCCAATTATGTGGTCAATTTTAGAATAAGTGCTATGTGGTACAGAGAAGAATGTATATTCTGTTGATTTGGGGTGGAGAGTTCTGTAGATGTCTATTAGGTCTGCTTGGTCCAGAGGTGAGTTCAAGTCCTGAATATCCTTGTAAATTTTCTGTCTCATTGATCTGTCTAATATTGACAGTGGGGTGTTGAAGTCTCCCACTATTATTGTGTGGGAGTCTAAGTCTCTTTGTAGGTCTCTAAGAACTTGCTTTATGAATCTGGATTCTCCTGTATTGGGTGCATATATATTTAGGATAGTTAGCTCTTCTTGTTGCATTGATCCCTTTACCATTATGTAATGCCCTTCTTTTTCTTTTTTGATCTCTGTTGGTTTAAAGTCTATTTTATCAGAGACTAGGATTGCAACCACTGTTTTTTTTGTTGTTGTTGTTGTTTTTTTTTGCTTTCCATTTGCTTGGTAAATCTTCCTCCATCCCTTTATTTTGAGCCTATGTGTGTCTTTGCACGTGAGATGGGTCTCCTGAATACAGCACACCGATGAGTTTTGACTCTTTATCCAATCTGCCAGTCTGTGTCTTTTAATTGAGGCATTTAGTCCATTTACATTTAAAGTTAATATTGCTATGTGTTAACTTGATCCTGTCATTATGATGCTAGCTGGTTATTTTGCATATTAGTTGATGCAGTTTCTTCATAGTGTTGATGGTCTTTACATTTTGGTATGTTTTTGCAGTGGCTGGTACCAGTTTTTCCTTTCCATATTTAGTGTTTTCTTCAGGAACTCTTGTAAGGCAGGCCTGGTGGTGACAAAATCTCTCAGCATTTGCTTGTCTGTAAAGGATTTTATTTCTCCTTCGCTTATGAAGTTTGGCTGGATGTGAAATTCTGGGTTGAAAATTTTTTTCTTTAAAAATGTTGAATATGCGCCCCCACTCTCTTCTGGCTTGTAGGATTTCTGCAGAGAGATCCACTGTTAGTCTGATGGGCTTCCCTTTGTGGGTAACCCGACCTTTCTCTCTGGCTGCCCTTAACATTTTTTCCTTCATTTCAACCTTGGTGAATCTGACGATTATGTGACTTGGGGTTGCTCTTCTTGAGGAGTATCTTTGTGGTGGTCTCTGTATTTCCTGAATTTGAATGTTGGCCTGTCTTGCTAGGTTGGAGAAGTTCTCCTGGATAACATCCTGAAGTGTGTTTTCCAGCTTGGTTCCATTCTCCCTGTCACTTTCAGGTACACCAATCAAATGTAGGTTTGGTCTTTTCACATAGTCTTATATTTCTTGGGGGCTTTATTCATTCCTTTTCATTCTTTTTTCTCTAATCTTATCTTCATGCTTATTTCATTAAGTTCATCTTCAATGTCTGATATCCTTTCTTCCACTTGATTGATTTGGCTATTAATATTTGTGTATGCTTCACGAAGTTCTTGTGCTGTGTTTTTCAGCTCCATCAGGTTATTTATGTTCTTTTCTAAACTGGTTATTCTAGTTAGCAGTTCCTGTAACCTTTTATCAAGGTTCGTAGTTTCCTTGCATTTAGTTAGAACATGCGCCTTTAGCTCAGAGGAGTTTGTTATTACCCACCTTCTGAAATCTACTTCTGTCAGCTTGTCAAACTCATTTCCCATCCAGCTTTGTTCCCTTGCTTGTGAGGAGTTTTAATCCTTTGGAGGAGAAGAGACATTCTGGGTTTTGGAATTTTCAGCCTTTTTGCTCTGGTTTTTCCTCATCTTCAAGGCTTTATCTACCTTTGGTCTTTGATGTTGGTGACCTTTGGGTGGAGTTTTTGCATGAGTGTCCTTTTTGTTGATGATGCTATTGCTTTCTGTTTGTTAGTTTTCCTTCTAACAGGCCCCTTTTCTGCAGGTCTGCTGGAGGTCCATTCCAGACCCTGTTTGCCTGGGTATCACCAGTGGAGGTGCAGAACAGCAAAGATTGCTGCCTGCTCCTTCCTCTGGAAGCTTTGTCCCAGAGGGGCACCTGCCAGATGCCAGCTGGAGCTCTCCTGTATAAGGTGTCTGTTAACCCCTGTGGGGAGATGTCTCCCCATCAGGAGGCACAGGGGTCAGGGATCCACTTGAAGAGGCAGTCTGTCCCTTAGCAGAGCTCAAGCACTATGCTGGGAGAACCTCTGCTCTCTTCAGAGAGATTTCTCTGTGATTTCTTCACTTCAGAGCTGTGAATCTTCACTTCAGAGCTGGCAGGCAAGAACATTTAAGTCTGTTGAAGCTGCGCCCACAGTTGCCCCTTCCCCCAGGTGCTGTGTCCCAGGGAGATGGGAATTGTATCTATATGCCCCTGACTGGGGCTGCTGCCTTTCTTTCAGAGATGCCTTGCCCAGAGAGGAGGAATCTAGAGAGGCAGTCTGGCTACAGCGGCGTTGCCATGCTGCAGTGGGTTCTGCACCTAGTTTGAACTTCCCAGTGGCTTTGTTTACACTATGAGGGGAAAACCAGCTACTCGAGCCTCCGTAATGGTGGATGCCACTCCCCACACCAAGCCAACCTAAAAATCCAGTTTTGCAGTCACACTTGCCACATTTTAAGTGCTCAATGGCCACCTGGGGCTAGTGACAATCGCATGACAGGTTGACTTTAGACTGCTGTGCTGGCAGTGAGAATTTCAAGACAGTGAATCTTAGCTTGCTGGACTCCATGGGGGTGAAGTCCACTTAGCATGACCACTTGGCTCCCTGCCTTCAGCCCCCTTTCCATTGGAGTGAATGATTCTGTCTCTCTGGCATTCCAGGCACCACTGGGGCATGAAAAAAATGTGCTGCTGCTAGCTCAGTGTCTGCCCAAATGGCCACCCCGTTTTACGCTTGAATCCCAGGGCCCTGGTGTAGGCATCCAAAAGAATCTCCTGGACTGTGGGTTGCGAAGACCATGGGAAAAGCATAGTATCTGGGCTGGATAGCACTGTCCCTCATGGCACAGTTCCTCATGACTTCCCTTGGCTAGGGGAGGGGGTTCCCTGACCCCTTGTGCTTCCCAGATAAGGCAACGCCCTACTCTGCCTCTGCTTGCCCTTTATGGGCTGCACCCACTGTCTAACCAGTCCCAATGAGATGAACTGGGTACCTCAGTTGGAAATGCAGAAGTCACCCACCTTCTCAGTCTTGCTGGGAGCTGCAGATCAGAGCTGTTCCTGTTTGGCCATCTTGCCAGCCCTACCTCCGACCTCCAGCTATTTAGATTTAAACTCATTAAATGAAACCAACCTAAAAATTCAGTTCTGCAGTCACACTTGCCACGTTTTAAGTGCTCAATGGCCACCTGGGGCTAGTGACAATCGTATTGGACAGTGCAGGTACAGAAAATTTTCACCAATGCAGAATATTCTCTTAGACACATTGGTCTAGTGGAGGTGGGGTATGGAGAGTCTGGAAATAGTCATTAAGTGAACAAACAAATATGTAGCTGGGCGTGGTGGCACATGCCCGTAATCCCAGCATTTTGGAGGCCGAGGCAGGAAGATCACGTGAGCCCAGGCATTTGAGGCCAGCCTGAGCAATACAGTGAGACCACCGCCATCTCTACAAAAAAATTAAAAAATTAGCTGGGCACCTGGTGTTTCAGGTCACACCTGGTGTTTCAGTACGATCTGTAGTCCCAGCTACTTGGGAGGCTGAAGTGGGAGGATTGCTTGAGCCCAGGAGGTCCAGGCTGCAGAAGGCCGTGATCGTGTCACTTCACTCCAGCCTGGGTGACAGGGCATGACCTTCTCTCTAAAAAAAAAAGAAAAAATTACCCACTCCCCCCACCAAAAGTAAGTAAATAAGATAACTTCAAATGTGGTAGCCCTATTAAAATAATGAAACAGTGAAATGTGCTGGAGTTGTTTTTTGGATAGGGTGGTCTGGGTGGGCCTGTCTGAGAAGGCAACGCAGGAGCCAAGACCCGGGGAGGATCTGAATGAATAGAAAGTACTAGGAGCACTGCGGAAATATAAGTAGGTGAAGCATGGCCTGGAGTAGGGAGCAAGAGGGAGAGAAGCATGAGATGGGCTCAGGAGCGAGGCGGATGCCCAATCCCATGGGCTCATGGGGAGAAGCATGCATTCAACTCTAAGTGCAGGGAAGACATCGTGGACTGCCCACAGGAAAGTGTTATGATCTGATTCACATGTGAAAAGCTCACTCTGGTTCCAGGGTTGATTGCAAATAGGAGGGAAGCACGAGCAGAGACAGAGGGACCAGTAGGGAGCTCCTAAAGCTGTTCAGGTGGGAGAAGACGGGGCCTTGGGATCACGGAGAAAAGGCAATAGCTAACCCTAGAGGGAGGCAGTATTCATGTTGTAGCTCAGTTCTGCATCTGAAAATACAGGGGACAATGATAGCACCCAGTATGTGGTGCCACCGATATGAGTATACAGAGAGCTAGTGTCTATAAAGTGCCCAGTCTTTTCAGTACGATGGTATGTGGCATCATCTTATCTAACCCACCTTTGTCTCTCAAAATATTTTCTAGCTCCTTTTCTTGCCTGTTCTAGTCTGGTTTCCACTCTACCACTAGAGTTGCCTTCCTCAAAGGCCAATCTGATGTCAGTTCCCTTCAGCGCTCCTGGGGGAACCCAGATGAAACTCTGAGCTTGTTAGTACAGCCTAGGAGGCTCCTCACGCTTCAGCCCATGTTACTGTCCAGCATCACCTCTACCACTCTCCGCCTGGCACTCTGCTCCAGCTACACCAATTGTCCCGTTGGCTCATGCAGTTCCCTTAGCTGGGAATACTTTCCCTCCCCTACTTGGGTGGGCTCTCTCCAACTCTGTGTTTCTAAGCTCAGCTTAGAAATTTTCGCCTCCAAGAAACTGCTTCTGTGTTTCCAAGTCTAGGTCAAATGCCCTTACATGAGATCCCATGGGACCCTATACTTTTCCATCATGTTGAATTACAATTGCCTGTTTACTAGTCTCTTCCATTAAACTGAGGTCTTCGCAACAGTAGGGACTATTTCTGTCCAGTTCATGATTGTGTGTATCTCAATGCCTAGACTATACCAAGTGCTTAAGATATATTTTGTCCAGGCCAGGCACGGTGGCTCATGCCTATAATCCCAACACTTTGGGAGGCCAAGGCGGGTGGATCACAAGGTCAGGAGTTCGAGACCAGCTTGACCAAGATGGTGAAACCCCGTCTCTACTAAAAATACAAAAATTAGCCAGGTGTGGTGGTGGGTGCCTGTAATCCCAGCTACTCGGGAGGCTGAGGCAGGAGAATTCCTTGAACCTGGGAGGTGGAGGTTGCAGTGAGCCGAGATCGTGCCACTGTACTCCAGCCTGGATGACAGAGTGAGATTTTGTCTTAAAAAAAAAAAAAAAAGATATATTTTGTTAATGAGCGAGTAAATGAATTCGTAAAAATCAGATGATTCATAGCATTTGGCAGACCACTTTCTTTTCCTATGCCCTTCTTTTTCACATTGTTATTATTATTTTCAAACAACCATTCTTTAGGCTTCCTAACCTGAGTGTGTTAGCTCAGGGTGCCATAATAAAATACCACACACTTGGGGCTTAAAAATCAGAAATGTATTTTCTTACAGTTCTGGAGGGTGGAAATCTGAGATTAGGGTGCCAGCATGGTCAGGTTCTGGTGCAGTCTCTTTTCCTGGCTTTCAGATGACCATCTTCTCAGTGTATCCTCATAGGGCAGAGAGAAAGAGAGAGAGCTTGCTTTGGTGTCTTCCTTCAAAGGGCACTAATCCCATCGTAAGGGCCCCACCCTCATGACCTCATTTAACCCTAATTACCTCCCACAAACCCATTTCCAAATAGCATCACATCGAGAGTAAGAACTTCAACCCATGAATTTTAGGGGGACATAAGCATTCAATCCATTGCATATCCCATGCCTTAGAATTAAAAAAAATAAGGCGTAAATTCTTTTGTGTTGGACTTTCATAGGTGCAATATATAACACCTTTCTTTCCCATTTACGTTCTGAACTAACTGAGAAATAGATAAAGGAAGTAGACATATGGAGATTTGTATTTAACAGATGCTTATGTGGCACTTACTGGGTGCCAGCTAACAACTTGCCCAGGGTCACACAGCTCATTGGTGGTGGAGCCAGGCTTTAAACTCAGCTCTAGAATCTATTCTTGTTATTCTGTTTCTTAAAGTGTAAACTTTAAGCTAGATTGCAGGACATGGTTTAGGTATGTGTCCACCAGGCCAGCTAAGTCTCCATCACCAACTTAGACTCTCTCAGGCAGTTGCAGAACCAGAGGTCTCCTCCACAGGGGCAGAATGCAGGCAGAGCTGAAAAGAAGATTAATGTGTGAACTTAGTCTCTCCCAAATTTACCAATCAGCTAAGTCACTTTTTCTCCCCTGGGGAGGAGTGGATGAGGGATGGGGAGTGAATGGCTGGAAAGGTGCATCAGACTAAGGTTTCATCAGAGGAACAAATGTTCCCTTAAAGCTGGTGGAAGCCATGCTGCAAATATCAGCTCTAGAATCTGTTCTTGTTACTCTGCTTCTCAAAGTGTAAGCTTTAAGCTAGATTTTAAGACGTGGTTTAGGTGCATGTCCACAGGGCCAGCTAACTTTCCATCAGGGACCTAGACTCTCCCAGGCAGTTGCAGAGCCAGAGGTCTCCTCCACAGTGGGAGACATTTAAAGCCTTCCCTGTCATCATTGGAAATGAGCAAACTTTGCTAGCAATGTAGTCAAGGGCTTGGGTGTTTGAAGTCTTTCCTTCTGTTCTTGCAGAATTAGAATCTGGGGCTCAGCTGTGAATTGCTGTCACTGAAGCTGTTCAGTCCTTGGATGCACACGGGGACAGGTGGGCTGAGTAATGGGAATGTTCTTGGAAAGCCAGAGGACCTCTGCAGCATTGCCCAGCAGCTCAGTGACAGGTCCTGATGGCCAAGAGACTGATTTCCCATCCTTTCCTAAGGAAGTGGGGACTGATGAGCAGAGCATGTGTGAGGCCTATGAGGTTCCTGTGTGCTCTCGGTAGAGCCTGGTACCTGGGTGGATGAAAGAACAAACACCAGATGCAGGGTCAGGTGTCTTGATTTCTTGCCCAGCTCTCCCATTTGTTGTGAGCCATGGGATGCTGGAAAAGTCATTCAGCCTCCCTGTGCCTTCATTTCCTCATCTGTAAAATGGGAAAAATATAACCTATCTCAAAGGACTGTATGAGGATCATGATACTAAATGAGAAGATGCTTTATAAGCATCAAAGCTGGATAATTTCAAGTTGTTATTACTCCATCTTCCTTCTTTTCCACATTGTTTTTGTAGCAGACGTGTGTTGACTTTGCCCAGCCTCCTCCTCCTGGAATAGCACCCTGATCCTCCTTTGGGAGCTCCTGGGGCTCACCTCTTAGGGCCGGATTGTTTGGGACTGACCCCATCCCAAAATGCCAGGGCAAGCCCACGCTCCAGGCCTGGCCAAGCAGAACACGCCTGGCTCCAGCGATTGGTTCAGGGATAGCTGGGGCCACAGCAGGGGCCAGTTGACCATTTCAAAACTTTTGCTGGAACTTCTGGGAGAGGCTTTGCCTTCCTTGCCGGGATTGCCAACCTGTGAGAATGTAAGCTTGGGGGTTTTGGGGGCCATCTTTGCCATCTTACAGGGAGAGCCTGCCACCATACAGAGGCAGAATGGAGAGTGGGAGGAAGACACAGTGTCCTGTGGGCATTGTTAGAGCCCGTGTTTCCAGTCATGCCTGACTTATGTTCATTGTGAGTGAGGTGGGCTAACATTTCATGTGTATTCCCCTTTCTGTGAGCTGCTGTTTATATCTTTAACTGATTTTTCTACTGGGTTGTTGGCATTATTCTCATAGATTTGTAGAAACTTTCTTTTCTGTTAGTAGTTATTTTTTGTTGAGGTCAAATTCACATAACATAAAGTTTACCATTTTAAAGTGTACAATTCAGTGGCATTTAGTCCATTCACAATGTTGTACAACTGTCACCTCTGTCTAGTTCCAAAACCTACCTACCTTTCTTTCTTTCCTTCCTTCCTTTCTTTCTTTCCCTTTCTTTCTTTGTCTCTCTCTCCCTTCCTTCCTTTCTTTCTTTCTCTTTCTCTTTCTTTTTTCCTTCCTCCCTCCTTCTTTCTTTCTTCTTTCTTTCTTTCCTTCCTTCCTTCTTTCTCTTCCTTTCTTTTCTCTTCCTTCCTTCTTTCTTTCTCTTTTTCTTTCTTTCTCTCTTTCCTTCTTTCCTTCTCTCTCTCTTTTCTTTTTCTTTCTCTCTCTCTTTCTTTTCCTTTCTTTCTTTCTTTTCTTTCTCTCTCCTTCCTTCCTTCCTTCCTTCCTTCCTTCCTTCCTTCCTTCCTTCCTTTTCCTCTCTCTTTCTTTCTTTCTTTTTTCAGAGCCTTGCTCTGTTGCCCAGGCTGGAGTGCAGTGGTGCAACTGCTGTCACAGCTCACTGCACCTGCCACCTCTTGGGCTCAAGTCATTCTCCCACCTCAGCCTCCCAACTAGCTGGGACCGCAAGCATGGACCACCATGCTTGGCTAATTTTTTTTTTTTTTTTTTGTAGCGAAGAGGTCTCTCTGTGATTCCTAGATTGGTCTCAAACTCCTGAGCTCAAGTGATCCTCCTGCCTTTGCTCCACAAAGTACTGGGATTACAGGTGTGAGCCACTCTCCCAGTCCCAAAACATTTTAATGATCACCAAATAAACTTGGTACTTCGTATTAGGCAGCTACTGCCTGTCGTCTCTCTTTCTAGCCCCTGGCAACCACTCTTCTGTGACCATAGAGATGGAATTTTCTATGGATATATCTGTTCTGGGTATTTCATATAAATAGACTCATACAATCTGTGTATTTCTTTAACTTAGCATACTATTTTTAAGGTTCCTCCATACTGTAGCATGTATCGGTACTTCACTTCTCTTTATGGCTGAGTAATATTCCAGCATATGGATATACCATGTTTTGTTTATCCATTCATCCACTGATCACTGATGGACATTTGGGTTGTGTCTATCTTTTGGTTGTTGTGAATTGGGCTCCTGTGAATATTCACGTATGAGTATTTGTTTGAATTGATATTAGAAAAATTATTCCTTGGCCTATGATAGGTCTTGCAACTATTGTTTCTCAGCTTGCCATTGGTCTTTGACTTTGCTTTTGTCAAGCAGAATTTTGTAAGTATTGTTCTGTAGTTGAATTTGTCAGCTTTTCCAGCGAATGGGTTTTGTGACACAGTTGGAAAGGTCATCCTTACACTTGAGGTTATAAAACAACTGTACCATCAAAACCTCTGCTTATCCATGTATTTCCTTAGCAATGAAACAGGGATTGAAAACAGCCCTACTTGCCATTCTGTCCCCTCCCAGGGTTATTTTGAGGACCACAAACAACAAATGATATGAAAGAGCTTCACAAAATATAAAGCAATATACACACACTAGGCATGTTGTCGTCATCACTATTAATTCTATTAAAATCTGGCATCAACTAGCTGAGTTCTGCTTGTTGCTTTCATTTTGCAGAGCGGGGCTTGAAGGGCAGAATTCTTCACTGAGCTGCCCGAGGAGGCATTCGCTGGTAGCAACGTGGAGAATGTCACAAAATTAGTCATCTCGGCAAGGGGGAGGTGTTCATATTTGACCAGAAAGATAAAAGTACCTTAAACCAAAAACTATTCTGGCCACTTTTTCTTCAAATGAAGCCTTTTTTTTTTCTACCAGGAAAAGAAACCAGTTCAGTGAGTTTTGCATTGTTCAGCTATTATTGTAATTTATGCCTCACCAGTGGTCACTTGTGACATGTTTTCCTTATATTTTTAACCCCAAATTCTTTTTTTAAATGGAAAACTTTATGTTGAACTCTGTATTGAAACAATGTAATTATAGGGAATGAAAAAAACAGGTTATTCCTTGATAGCAATTATTCCTATGCTGATTCCTCCAGGATAGAATCGTGCACTGTTTAAGTCCTTGGGCTCTGCTATGAGTCAGACCTGGGCTTCAGTGCAATTAAGTTACTGGCTAGCTTTATGATCTTGGGCAACTTGCTTCACTGCTCTGGGCCTCTGTTTACCCAACTTGAAAACAAGGATGATTTACAACACTGGACTCATGGGGCTGTAGCAAAAAAATCAATGATAAAATCTACATAGAGTGCTTGGCCCTGTGCTTGTGTGGAGAGAGAACTTGATACATCCTAGCTATCAGTATCATTCGGGAATATCTAAAAGAATTCAGGAGGTGACCCCCAAGGAAATGGAATAAACACTTCCAGGGGCTCCTCTGTCCTTAGTGGGTGGCATAGATCAAATCACATGATAGAGGCCCTCCCCTCACACCTACCACATTTATTTGGGGACAAATTTGGTTTCTGTTACTACTACGTGAAGAGTAAACATTGGGAATAGCAGTTGGTTCTCAGACAGCAAGAGAAAAGCGGCTTCGCAGAGGAGTAGTCACAGGAGGGCAGGAGGGCTGGGGTGAGCTGTGGGGAGGACTGGAAGGATGAGCACCTGGTGCTCGGGGCCTGCCCAGGTCACACCCACGTCTTCTTGGGGATAGAAGATTCCAGATGATGTGGGTTCATTGTGTGTGGTGATGGATTTTCAGGGGACACCGACCTTTTCCTCTTTTTTTTCCTCTCTTCCTTTTTCCAATCTGGGTATCTGTGGAGCCCAAGCTATAGTTCTAGGTTCAGCTTGGCTGGGCCCTGATTTAGTCCATTTTGCATTGCGGTAAAGGAATACCTGGGGCTGGGTAATTAAAGAAAAAAGTTTTATTTGGTTGGGTGTGGTGGCTCACTCTGCAATCCCAGCACTTCGGGAGGCTGAGGTGGGAGAATTGCTTGAGACTAGCCTGCCCAACATGGTGAGACCCCATCTTGAGAAGAAAAAAAAAGAGTTTTATTAGGCTCATGGTTCTGCAGGCTATACCAACATAACACCAGCATCTGCTTGGCTTCTGGTGAGGCCTCAGGAAGCTTCCAATCATGGTGGAAGGTGCAGGCATACCACATGGTGAGAGAGGGAGCAAGGAAGAGGAACGAGGTCTCAGACTCTTCAACAACCAGATCTCTTGTGAACCCATTACCGTGGGGTGGGCACCAAGCCATTCCTGAGGGATCCACCCGCATGATCCAAACACTAGCCCACCAGATCCCACCTCCAACATTGAGGACCACATTTCAACAGCCCTAAAAAAGAAATTGTGTCCGTGAGACTTCTGCTCTATGCCAGGCACTTTAAATCCATGATCATGTTGGATCGTGTGCCATGGGTGGATCACTATCCTACGACAGATGAGGAAACCAAGACTCAGAGAAGGTGTATTCCTCCATGAGCCCTCCACACAGCTGGTGCATAGTAAAGCCACACGGTAAACCACCATCTGACTTCCTCCAAACCCCAGCCTCTGTCAGGTGTCACCTCAGAGCGCTGCACCATCTTGGGCCTCGGTTTTATGTGGCTTTTTGTGACATTTCTGTGACATTTCCGTGGCTCAGAACCCTACACATGGGTCTCCTAGAACTATTTGTGGATTTTAAATTTTAATAATGGTGAAAATAGCTGACATTTACTGAGTTCCTGCCACCAGTGGGCACACAAGTAGGTTGAGCCACTTGCTCAAGTTCTCATGAGCTCAAGGCTTGTGGCAAAGCCAGGAGAGAATCCAGTCTGTCGCACTCCAAGGCGTATGGTTTTAACTCTCATTTTTCTTGAAGAATCTAGGCTTGCAGCAGGGATGTTAATCTCTGTGCCTATCTTTCTCAGGTGACGTGGGTTTTTTTGCAGGTTTGAACTAGTTAGAAGAGGATAGCAAAGGGCCTGAACATGTCCAGAGGAAGTGTGAAGCAGTGGGGTGACGGCAAGGGCTGCGGGCCAGTGGCATCTATTTCTGAACTTGGTGACCTCCTGCCTCCGGGCACGAGGCTATAATAAGCCCCGTGATTCACCAGTTGGACTTCTCCCTGTGGTTGCTCCAAGCAGGTCTTGTGCTTTGCCACCTGTGGGCCCCAGCTCACGCTGCGTGCTCCAGGAGAACATCCTGCCCCGCCTCACTCCCCTTGCCATGCCTGCCTAGGGACACCCAATGAAGCTGCCTAGGGACACCCAATGAAGTCCTCCAGGAAGCCTCGATGGACCAACATGGAGAACCTATTCATTTCTGAGCCCAAACCAAATCACTGATTATATACTCAGATAAAAGCAAATGGAAGACTATACCTATTTTGAGAAATTTGGGAACATTTATCTCAGGGGACACTCAGGGGCCAATACATGTTAGTGACAATCTTAGCATATGAAATTCCAGTGGTCAGCGACTCTTAAGTGCTTGATTCAATTTTTACAGAATGAATCTTATTCTACCTTAAGTCCACATGAAATGGGTTTGGTCCCCCTTGTAGGATGCAGGAGACTTTGAGCCTGAGTTGGAAGGCTGGTGACCTTGAGTAAGTCACTTCCCATATCCAAGCCTCTGCTCCTTTGTCTGTGAAAGGGTGGTGCTTATACCTTTGTTGTTGGGTTGTTGGGGGATATAAAAGGGTAATAACAATTGCTACTGTTTACTGAGTGCTTACTATGCACCAGACAGTGTGCTAAGCTTAGCTTTGCATTCTTCTTTGATCTTTTCAAGAGCTCCTCTCATTCCTGATGTCCCTTAACCTGCAATATTTTTTTCCCATAGTTCTTTACATTTTGTATGATATTATATAATATACTTATTATGCTTATTTTTGGTCTTCCTCTCCCAGGGCCTCTTGCCTCGTACAACTCCAGGGGGCACCATTCACAATGCATTCTACTCCAGCGGTGCTTTTTACTAAGAATATTAGCATGAATGGTGGAAACTCCTGGAGTTGTGTGATGTGGAGCCCCGGGAGCTTCAGAAGGTCAGGGATTTTTGTGTGTGCCAGTTCTGATCATTGCTGTACCCAGAACGGTGCTAGACCTATAGTAAGCATTCAGCAAATATCTGTTGAAAGAATGAATAACAAAGCCTCCAAAGAGATCTGATTTTACTGTCCAGGAAACTGAGGCTCAGTCTGACTTAGGAATTTGCCCAGAGCCCCACAAGCCAGTGGCCCAGCTGTTCTGCCTCCAGTGTGCCTGCTCTGCATGGCTTTGCTAAGCTGCATGCCTTTAACTCCTGGCGTTGTCTCTGCCACCAAGTAACTGCTCAACAAATATTGATGCTTTTTCCTACATGGGTCAGGCCCTCTGCTAGACTCTCCCAGCAGAGTGACAAACCATCATATAGCTGTGGATTCCAGAAATTGAATTAAATTGCACAATGCAAAAAAAGGGAGGATCTTAAGTTTTTGGAAGAAAAATCCCTAACCCAAGTGCTAACGTTTGGAGTTTGCAGAAGCCTCTCAAGACTTACCAACCCGATTATTTTTCCTGCTGCCTTCCCTTTTGTGAGCGTTTCTTCCCCTTTTTGCTTGCAGTGAGTTCTGCTCTCCTGTAGGCTACAATGTGTCAGTTGTTATAAAATCCGGGAGGCGGAGTCTAGTGACGTGAGCAGTGGGGGAGAGCTCAGCCAGCCCTGCAGGGTGAGCAGTCCAGCCTTGGGTTCATCGGAGCTTAAGCCTTGCAGCAGGAAAACTTCCATCTCGCTCTCCTGGCTTTGATCCTCACTGGACATCAGACCAGAGGCACCAAAGGGAGGGAGGATGCGAGATGACCGGCCCTTTGGCAACCTGACCATCGACTTAGCAGAGCCTTCAAAAGCGAGCCCGGGGCTGGCTGCAGGACCGAGGAGGCGCCGCGCCTCTCGTGGATGTGTGTGTGTGAGTGATCCAGCGAGTGTGTGTGCGTGTGAGGGTGTGTGTGTATGCCTGTGTGCACAGCACAACTGTGTGCGTGTCCCGGTGAGTGTGCCTGTGCACGCGTGAGTGTGTGTATGTGTGCATGTGTGTATGAGTGCTCTTGGTTGTTATTATTATTATTATTTTTGGAAGAAAATCTTTGAAAATCTGGGGCAGGTTACTGTGCTCCTAGGGTGATTCTTCTTTTGCAAGAGGAGCTGACCAGAGCAAGCTACTAGAGCCATTTCTCGGCAAGTAAAGAGATTTTTCCTCCCAGACGGAGAAGGATTTTTCTCCCTGCTCTGCAGCCAAGTGAAAGAGATTAGTCCCTAAACCTGTGAAATCGACCAGAGCTGTGTGATTACCAGGGCTTGAGAGAGGACTCGAAAAGAAAAGGAGAAATAAATCAAACAGCCTGTCAGTTCCTTTGGCCACGTTGGAAGATGTCATCTCAAACTAAGTTCAAGAAAGACAAAGAGATCATTGCTGAATATGAAGCCCAAATAAAAGGTGAGATGCGGGCTGGGAGAGTTTTCCTTCTCCTCCCCTTTTGTTTTTCTCTTATTCTGGTTCCCACCCCCCACGGCCCCCCGTTTTCCTTTCTGCCATTATGAAATGTTATGCATCAGTAATCTTTTTGTGAGGAGGAACAGTGGCAGCCGCACAAGTCCGGACTGGTTTCAACTGCAGATAGCGCTGGGGCTGGGAGTGTGGATTATGGAATGGGCAGCAGTCTCTGCATTGCAGGTGTGTGAGAGGATCCTATGCCTGACTTTAGGAGTGTCGCCGATACTCCATCATCTTGGCGGTGACATGTCACTCTAAGGCCATTTTGATAGTCATTACCTCCACCCCTTCCCTGCCACGGTAAAAGCCCTTTAATATTGGGGTATATTTTTTACCATCTGCTCTTTTTTCCTCCCCCTTTTTGGTTTCTGTTGGTGGTGGTGGTTTTGCCTCCGCCTCTTTCTCTGGGCTGGAATTCACATGCATGTACATAGCGAGGCAGCATCCCTGGGCGGCACTTCTTTGTCGGTGTCTCTGGGCTGGCCTGGGTTGCCATGGATTAACTGTTATGGGGCATATTGATCCAGACTAATGCAGGCATTTAGGCATAAAGAGGGAGCTTGGTGCAGAAAATGTATTATCTCGCGGTGTGCAGCCCAATCACTCTGTGCCCTGGTGTTTAGGGTCATCAGCTTTCATTCAAAGCCAACACCTCAGCATGCCGTTTGGGCTGGTCGGTGCTGCCTAGCTTCTGGGGTTCCAGAAGAAGCCTGCCGGGAGGGCGAGATGACCTCTGGCTGCTGGTTGCAGCTTCTGTGCCACCGGGTGTATACTTCTTTCAGAAGCCGCTCCCTAAATCCACGCTAGCTAGGCGAAAAAGGAAAGCGAACACAATTGCATGGCTAAATGCAGGCTTGCCGCATCCTCATTCAGGCCAGACTGGGGCTTCTCCCACCACTACGCGTTCTAGGCTTAGCTTTGGCAAGGAAAATCTAAGAGCTCCATCCACCATGCTCCTCCTTTCTCTGAGGATGTGCCCTGTGGGAAGCCTGGGCCCGTGCCTCCTGGCGTCCGTCTTCTTTCTGCTCGTGGCTCTCCTTGCTGCGACACCGGGTGTGTTGTGGCCTCTCCTAGAAAGAGTAAGGACAAAATACATCTTCAGTGGACCTTGAGCCCTATCTTTGAGGTTATGCACAGGCTGTTGAGCAAGTTGGGTATTTGGGGCTCAAGTGACCTGAGGTTGCCACGCCTGCTTCTGGGCGCTGCTGCAGCTGAAGACTCAATGACCCAGGGAGCTGGGTGGCCTCCTTAAAAGCAGCAGGAAGTCCGGGCACCGCAGCTGCCCTACACGCTTCAGATGCTTGGGAAACTTTGGGAGTGGAGCAGCCACGGCGGGAGGGCTCTGTTTCTTTTCCAGTCTCACCAACAGTCTTTTTGCCTTTTAGTTCTGGTCAAAAACCCAGCATGCTCATCACCTCTGGGCAGATCCTAGGGCAAGAGGAGCAGAAAACCCTGATCTTCCCTGGTCTCCTGTCTTCAGTTTTTCAGTTCAGTGTGGAAAACAGTGACTTGTGATGTCTCAGCCTTGCTGAAAATGTAGAAATAAGCCTTTTATTGGTCAGAGATTTGAATTCACCCAACTGCTCAACACTAAAGCCTAGTTTCAATCTTTGAATAGACTCTTTTTAGGGAGTTTATGTCTTATAAAATGAATTTGGCCAATTATTATTATTTTGTAAAAATTAAGGTTGCCATGAAAATGCCATGAGAGAGAAGGGGATGTTGAGTTTTGGACAGTTCAGGTTTTATAATCATTTTCTTGATAGGAAATGTGCTTATCTCATTTTGGAAGGATTGCTACTACTGGGCCAGTAAACTTTTCTTCAGGGCCAGTTAGGCATTAATTGCCCAGCTGATCCTTTTGCTTTTTACCTTTCATCTTTTATTTTAACAACTAAGCAGCAAGTACCATGAGTTTTATCAGAAATGCACCAATTACCAGGCATTTCATCAGGAAATGTGTCCAAATGATCTTGTCTCTTCCAAATACTAAATTTCTTTGCATTCTGGTTAAAGGAGTTACATGTTATTCCTTTAGAATTGACACCCACAAGATTCAGGTCAGGATATGGCTGTACCTGAAACCCTCTGGAATCTTTTCTTTTAAAATTCTGTGTGTTAATCATCATCATAATTATTGATGTGTGTTCAGGGCCCTGCATTTTCTATGGCTAACTCCCAGACATCACTTACTCTTGGCCCACACAATGTACAGGAGGGTTAGTGTGAGCTCAGTTTCAGAGATGAGGAAACTGAGGCCCAGTTAATGTTAAATGACTTGCCCAAGGTCACAAGGCCGATTTTCTCCCAGGCTTGTTTTCCCTGACACATTGTTTGCCCGAAGCTGCCCCTTGAAGGATTGATGTCAGCAGCAGATGGCAGTTTTGTGGGGGGACTGGCAGCTTCTTGATGGAGTTCCATTGTTTACCCTCTTACTTTCATCCTGTTGCCTTTGTTGCATGCCTCTGAAGAACATTTGACCAGTCACCAAAAACAGTGCCCGAGACCAATTACCTTTCTCCCTGGGAATCATCTGGCCAGTGGGATGCAAACAGTCCACCTAGTCAGACAGATTTTGTGCTTTGTGAATTTTGTGAAGGGAAGTTCTGATTTTTAAAAACAGTGCTGAGTTCTTTGTTGACTTATTCCCTTTTATCTCTTTTTCAATAATTTACAGACCTAACAAAAAGGAATGTTTTAGAACAGTATTTTTTCTATTGTAAAATAGAAAGATTCATGCCTTCTCTTGCCTCATCAGATACTTGAAGCCCTTTGATTTTGAAGCAGTAATAAACCATATGCTTGCACATTTCTAGTGATGGGGAACTCACCACCTCCCAAGCCCACGTAGTCTGTCATCTTTGGACAGCTCTGGCTCTTGTAAGCATTTTTTCATTTTTCTTTTGAGACAGAGTCTCTCTGTGTCGTCCAGGCTGGAGTGTAGTGACATAATCTTGACTCACTGCAACCTCCGTCTCTTGGGTTCAAGAGATTCTCCTCCCTCAGCCTCCCGAGTAGCTGGCATTATAGGCACGTGCCACCACATGTGGCCAATTTTTGTATTTTTAGTAGAGACGTGGTTTCACCATGTTGGCCAGGCTGATCTCAAACTCCTAGCTTTAAGTGATCCACCTGCCTTGGCCTCCCAAAGTGCTAGGATCACAGGTGTGAGCCACGGTGCCTGACCCTTGTAAGCATTTTTTCTTATGTTGCATTAAATATGTCTCTCATCTACTTACTGGTTCTATAGTTCCTTTCCCTTTGGACTTCATATAATAAGACAGATGTGTCTTCCCTTGGATTGCCCACTGGGTGTGTGAAGCCTGGGTATATAGCCCCTGACAATGATTATCCTCATATAATAGGATGGTTCATTACCACTTACCGTCTCCACTTTCCTTTGGCTCTGCTGCATCCTGGGTTGCAAACTTCAATGTCGTTGGGTGCTTGGCAGATAGAATAAATGGATAAAGGTGGCCATGTGAAACGATTTGTGGCAGCTGGCCCACCACCTCAGTGCAGGCAGTAGAAGAGGGGGTGGTGATGATTATGACGGACTTTAGAGTACATGTCCTGTCTAAATGGGCAATCACTACTTAGGTTCAACCAGTTATTGCTATTTAGGAATGTAGGTCCAGCCAGATTTTTCAATTTTTCACCAGATGCCAGAAATCTGGAAGAAAGCGTTATGTTTTTAAAGAGGTTTTGCCGAAAGGACCTCCAAAAGATTTTATTATCAGTATCCTATTTCAAGAGGGGCACTGAGTTCTTAATGTGATTCTTTAGATGTGGCCAAAGACAGAAAACAACTATCACCTCCTTTCTGCTGTCTGCAATACTACTATTAATATAACCCAAGGGTTGAATTAGCCTTTGGTGCTGCTCGACCCCTCAGTGCACCATGTATATTATGTCTGCTGTGTTTCTCCAATACATTAGCCTAGGAGCCTTGTCAGAGAGAAGAAAATGAAATGAATTTAACGTGACTTGTTCTTCGTGAGCCCATGCTGGTGCCAAATGGACATTACTTCCTGTCCTAGGTGCTCATAAGTGTCCTTAACAAATGTGTTTAAGAACCTTGCCGGGAGTGATATCATATTATCTAGTCTGGAACTGGCAAACCATAACTTTTTTCCCCTTTTGAAAATCAGAACATTTGCCAGACTTCAGCTTTTTGGCATCTATCCTATTCTCTACAATTCCCTCAAAGATCACTGATAAAATTCGGTGATCTTATTTGCAGGCTTTCTCAGTATCCCGGGGCTCTAATTCATCTTGCTGCCAGACATGATGATCAGTTCTGCATTTATTCAGAGTTCCTATTTCCATTGCAACCTGATAGAAAATTGAAACAGAATTGCAATGATTGACTTTGGTGCTTTATTATTATTATTATTTTTTGGTACATATTCATCCATCTTCTTAGTAGCAAAAGTCTAGCGTTTTGAGGAAGAAGGGCAGGTACGGAGGATGACCACAGAGGGGCATGTATTTATCCATTCATTTCTGGATTAATTCAACAAAAGTTGATTATCTACATTGTACCTAGTCTTGTGCTGAGTATTGTGAGAGACACAAAGTATATGATACATTCTTTGCTTTCTAAGAGTTTTCTTGGAATATGGTGATAAAAATGAGAGAAAGAAATAAAAAAATCCCAAACACAAAAAACTTCGAGAACCAGAATGAGCTGAATCTTAGAGCGTATATCATACAGTGATTAGAAGACCACCTTAGGAATGCTCGCTGATTTCAACAGGATTAAATGAAGAAAGCAGGCTGGATTGGGCAAACAGTGGGGAGTAGTGGGGACTGTGGCCAAGTGGGGAGTTCATCTAGAGAAAGCAGCTGCTGCTCCAGCCTGCCCTTCCTAGGCAGGAATGTGAGCCCAGAAAGGTCAGTTCCTTCAGTGTTTCAAGGGAATCTGGATTTTTAAGCAAAGTCTCTTGATTTTTAAATGGTGGCTTAAAAATTTAAAAACACTATGCTTTCTGAACAAACATGTTGGTAGAACAGTTTTAGCCTGTTGGGCCACCAGTTTCCAAAATCTGGTCTACAAGTTGAAGTCTGCACAAGGCCTTGGTGAGGGGCCTCAGCCAATTTTCCTGTTTCGTCTTCAGTCATTTTCTCTGTGATAGGCTTGTACTCTTATAAACGCAAAAGACCAGTCCGTTTTTAATTTTTTTTTCTCTCTCTCTCTCTTAATTTTTTTTTTTTTTTAGACAGAATCTGTCTCTGTCACCCAGGCTGGAGTGCAGTGACACAATCTTGGCTCACTATAACCTCTGCCTCCCGAGTTCAAGCAGTTCTTGTGCCTCAGCCTCCCGAGTAGTTGAGATTACAGGCACGCATCACTATGCCTGGCAAATTTTTGTATTTTCAGGAGAGACAGTGTTTCACCATGTTGGCCAGGCTGGACTTGAACTTCTGACCTCAAGTGATCTGCATGACTGGACCTCCCAAAATGCTGGGATTACAGAAGTGAGCCACCACGCCTGGCAACCAATCCCTTTTCTCTAATCCTCCATACCCTTCCCCTCCTCCAGATCTTTCCCATTTGTGCCTTTACTCTCCTTAACCCCTGCCTCCCACTCTTATTTGCCTCAAATACTTCTGATCGCCCTACAATGTCTACTCAAATGATGCCTTCTTCCACTATGCCTTCCTAACTTTCCTAGGCAGAATTAGTGGTTCCCCTCATAACTCCCCCTCTATTCCAAACCTTATAATCCTTAATTGAAATTTTATGTTTAGGTCTTTGGTCACGAACTCTTGAGGGCAGAGAGGCTTATGGTCATCTTTGTTTCCCCAACGTGCTTGGCATGTGGTTGGTTGAAGGAGTGGCTGATAAGTTACTAAAACAAGTTTAGGCTGGGCTCAGTGGTTCACGCCTGTAATCCCAGCACTTCGGGAGGCCAAGATGGGTGGATCACTTGAGCCTAGGAGTTTGAGACTAGCCTGGGCAACATGGCAAAACCCTGTCTCTACAAAAAATACAAAAATTAGCCAGGCCTGGTGATACATGCCTGTAATCCCAACTACTCAGGAGGTTGAGGTGGGACGATTATTTGAGCCCAGGAGTTCAAGGCTGCAGTCAGCCATGATCATACCACTGTACTCCGGCTTGGGTGACAGAATGAGGCTGTCTCAAAAAAAGAAAAAGTTTCAATTTTTTTTTTTTTTTTGAGATGGAGTCTGGCTCTGTTGCCCAGGCTGGAGTGCAGTGGCCGGATCTCAGCTCACTGCAAGCTCCGCCTCCGGGGTTTATGCCATTCTCCTGCCTCAGCCTCCCGAGTAGCTGGGACTACAGGCGCCCACCACCTTGCCTGGCTAGTTTTTTGTATTTTTTAGTAGAGACAGGGTTTCACTGTGTTAGCCAGGATGGTCTCAATCTCCTGACCTCATGATCCGCCCATCTCGGCCTCCCAAAGTGCTGGGATTACAGGTTTGAGCCACCGCGCCTGGCCAAAAGTTTCAATCTTATAACTCATAGCTCAATATTTGTTTGTTTGTTTGTTTGTTTTTTTAGATGGAATCTCACTCTGTCTTCCAGCCTGGAGTGCAGTGGTGTGATCTTGGCTCACTGCAACCTCCACCTTCTGGGTTCAATCAATTCTCCCTCCTCAGCCTCTCGAGTTTACAGGCACTTGTCACCATGCCCAGCTAATTTTTGCATTTTCAGTAGAGAAGGAGTTTCACCATGTTGCCCAGGCTGGTCTCAAACTCCTTACCTCAGGTGATCTGCTCACTTCAGCCTCCCAAAGTACTGGGATTTCAGGCGTGAGCCACTGTGCCTGGCCTTAGGTTTTTTCTTTGATATCCATCTTAGTTGGCTTGGGCTGCTATAACAAAATGCCATAGCCTGGGTGGCTTTTATTTACTTCTCAGAATTCTGGAGGTTGGGAAGTCCAAGATCAAGGTGTTGGCAAGTTCAGTTCCTGGTGAGGGCTTGCATCCTGGCTTGTAGATAGTTGCCTTTTAGCCATATGCTCATCTGGCCTTTCCTTAGTGTATGCTTATGGAGAGAGAGAAATCTCTCCCTTTCTCACCTTCCTCTTTTTTTTTGAATTAGGGTGTCATTCTGTCACCTAGGCTAGAGTGCAGTGGTGTGACCTCAGCTCACTGTAACCTCCACCGCCTGGGCTCAAGTGATCCTCCCACCTCAGCCTCCCAAGTAGTTGGCACCGTAGGTGCACACCTCCATGCCTGGCTCTTTTTTTGTGTTTTTGGTAGGGGTGGGGTCTCACCATGTTGCCCAGGCTGGTCTCGAACTCCTGAGCTCAAGCAATCCACCCGTCTTGACTTCCCAAAGTGCATTATTACAGGAATGAGCCACTGTGCCCGGTTGGCTTTCTTCCTCTTCTTATAAGGGCACTAATACCATCACGAGGGACCCATCATGATCTTATCTAACCTTAATCACCTCCCCAAAGCTCCACCTGCAAATACCATCACATTGGGGTTAGGGCTTCAACATATGCATTTTGGGGGGACATAAACATTCAGCTCATAATAACATCCACACTTCCTATTCTGTTGAAAGTAGAGGTTTCACTGGGAGAGGAAATATTCTTAATGGTTTGCTCGATTTCCTTGTATATCCTTGGTAGAGGAGATGTTTCTTAGTGGAGATTTGGTGAAAACTGTCATGTTGACAGCCGTCTCAGTGGGATGTGGTCTAGGGAGCACTTCCTTCCAGGCCCCTCCTGGTCTGGGGAAATTAATGGATCTGAGAGTTCATATTAGCCATTTTTGGAGTTTTTACTACTAGAGTTTATATGTTGGGGATAACCTTTCCTTTCCAGAAACTCCTATTATTCATTCATTCAGTGACTTTGTAAGCCATGCTTCAGGCTATATAGCTTTATGTAGCAGTGGGAGGTAATTCATTTTTTTTTTTAGCTTCTATGTCTCAGTCATATATGGAGTATCTCATTTTGTGATCCCTGTAACTCTGTGAGGTAGTCATTATTTTCATTTTATAGATTAAAGGCTGAAGTTCAGAGAAATAAAACAAATTGCACTGGATTACACAGTGAACAGTGGCAGATCTAGCTTTAAATCAGCATCTTCCTCACTTTCCAGGCTGCAGGAAAGCAACATGCATGCCAAGGCAACAAGGATCTGCAACCCGGGGGTTCCTTCAGTGGGGGAAGTCTGGGGTGGGTCTTAACCTTTGACTTCCTTCCCTTCCCGACACTTCCACCCTCCTGCTAATCCAGCCTCTCCTAGTTTGCACTTGATGCCACCGCGGTGTTGTCAGATCCCTTCAATCCCACCCCGGGAAGTCACCTTTGGGAAAGTGTCCACTGCAAAAGCCCCTGCACGGCTGTGATGCAGGCTGCCAGATCTACCTCTCGCCAGCCAGCCCGCTCCGCCACCAACCTGGAAATACGGAACCAGAAATTGTAGGTGTCTTCTAGTCCAACTCTATTTGTTTTTCAGATGTGGAAGTTATGATTGGAGAGGGGCTCTGGCTTTCAGATTACTTTTAGACCGTTTCTCCATGACGGTGGAAGGTTGATCTGCTTGGTTCATCGCTGTAGCGTAGTTCCCACCATCTAGTTGGTGATCCATACATTTTACTGAGTCGAATTGTTCTGGTGTGTGATGGTTGCCTGGGGAGGCAGAGCTGAGTAGTACCTTGGAAAGAAAGATGAGGCAAGGGTGTCTAGCAGGGTAAGGATTGGTGAGGTGAGGAGGGGATGCGTTTAGGTTGCTTCCTGAAATGGAGTCCTTTCCTTCACAGCTATTAGGAAGGGGATGGGGTTGACTTTTTACAGGTGCTGAGCTTGAGAACTTCTGGCTTAATACAGGGCCCAGGAAGCTGTCTTGGGCTTGATTTCACTTGGAAAAGATTCATTCTTGATGGCTTGTTGGTGTTCATAAAACATCTTGGCTGGCTAGTAATGGCACTTTAACTCTATTCGCTATTATGCTAGTTTATGTTTGGGATAATGTTCCCTAAGAGTATTCCATTAAATTGGATGTAAAGAGGTGTTGGATGAAAAAAAAGTAGTTGTGTGCTCTAATAGATTTTGGAAGTTCTAGAATAAACAGAGTGAAATAAGCCTGCTTCCCTCAGGACTTCTGAGAATCTTGCTTGTGTTAAGTGTGAATCGCTGAGTAGGGCCCTTGGAGTTTCCTCAAACTTACTTGATTGTGTAGATCTTTTTCGTGGACCGGCTCACAAGACTCTGTTTTCTGAGTTACATTTTAGAATATGTCAGGCTGCACAATTCGTGGATTATCTGGGTGTTTTTTCTTTTTGCCTCTTGCTCAGTTCCCTAATGTTTTATACTTTTCTCAGAGGGCAGTTTGAAGAGGGGAAGAAGTAAAACAAATGCACATCTAGTTGAGCTAAGTGATATTAACGTTGTGCTTTGAGTTCACCTAGAAAATGTGGATTTTGACATTTCCAATTACAGAGTGCTCAACCATTGATTTAAGTGGTAATTTGGAAACAGTGCAGCCCTGATCAATATGCATTGTGTGTGCCCGTCTGTGCGTGACGGTAACGGGGTGCACGATGCTGCAGCAGAGTGTTCCAGGTTCCTTGAATGGACCTGGCTCTGCCCGCTGGGATTGCATAGCCAGTGCCAGGTGATAATGGCACAAATGAACACAGAGAAGCCCATGTACCCTTGTGCCTCAGAGTGAACAAACCTCAGCTACAAACCCAGGTGCATAAGAGATACATTTTTCTTTCTTTCTTGGTGACTCAGTCTCCATTTCACATTTCTATTCTTTTTTTTTTTTTTTTAGACAGAGTCTTACTCTGTTGCCCAGACTGGAGTGCAGTGGTGCAATCTTGGCTCACTGCAACCTCCGCCTGTCAGGTTTAAGTGATTCTCCTGCCTCAGCCTCCCAAGTAGCTAGGATTACAGGTGCCAGCCACTATGCCCAGCTAATTTTTGTATTTTTAGTAGAGACGGGGTTTCACCATGTTGGCCAGGCTGGTTTAGAACTCCTGACCTCAAGTGATCCTTCCACCTTGGCCTCCCAAAATTCTGGGATTCTAGGTGTGAGCCACTGTGCCCAGCCTCACATCTTTATTCTGCTGGGGGTGACAGAAATAAGTATAAGTCAATTTGGGGTTTCCCTCCCTTTTCCTCCAGGGTTGTGCCCCAAGATCCAGAGGGACTTAGGCAGCACCAAGACCCTTGTAGGGACATCTGTTGTGGTTTATCGTCAATCTACTTCGGCAGCTACTGGGACATCCTCCTTCTTATTGAATCTTCGGTGGTTGGTCTGTGTCAGCAATCCTTCTTTGTTCCCTCATGTGTCCCCTTCTCCTTGGCTCCTTCCATGCAATTTGCAGGCACCAGAGGCCATTCTGCTGCTCACACACCACACTGGGCCATGAGGGACCCTGTACATTTGTCTCAGGCCTGTCTTGGCCACACTCAGCCCTTGCTTTTCCCCTGGTGCCTCCCTAGGGCTCTGCCTGGGGAAAGGATCTGGCTTCTCTCCTCTCTTAGATTCTGTGAATCTGTTTGGTGGTTCCCTCGTCACCTCCCTCCCTGCGCTTGTTCGGGATGAGTTGGGCAGGGTGCAGATTTTTTTCTTATAGATATTATAGATCCTTGTACCTACATACAGTTTGCTTTACTGCTTTACTCTCCACTTTGGTCTGGGAAATCTTTACCCATGTGCTCGTGTGGTGGGGTGGGGAACAAGGGTGATATCCTGGCTTTGTCATCAGACATCCTCTCAAAGCTGTTTTCCATAAATCTCACATTCTTTCTCTCTTCCCTAAGGACTTTTGAAAAAAAGCCAATAATTGACTCTTTTTCTGTATTATCCCTGAAGCAATGAACACAGAATGCCCTCCCTGACTGAGGAGGGGCCAAGGGGGTCAAGAAAATTTGGAGAAAAATGTTCAATATTTCAAAGTATTAACTATCGTGAATTTCCTTCCTTTTCCATCTCCTCCATCCTGGCCTAGCCTGCCATTACCTCCTGCTGGGACGAGTGCAACCCAAAGTTTCTCAGGGTCTCCTGACTCAGAGCTTCTCACTCACAGTCAACATTTTGGGCTGGATCATTTGTCATTGAAGGTGTGGTTCTGTACATTGTAGGATGTTTAGCAGCATTCCTGACCTGTACCCACCAGATGCCAGTAGCATCCCCGCTCCCAGTTGTGACAATAAAAAATGTCTCCAGACACAGCCAAATGTCCCCTGGGGACAAAATCACCCCTAGTTGAGAACCACAGTTCTAAGTGGTCTCCCTGCTTCTTCTCTTGTCCCATAGTCTACTCTCCCCACAGCAACCAGCAGTAATCTGTACACTGTTTAAATCTGGCCATGTCACTTCCATGTTTAAAACCCTCCAGTAGCATTTCATTGCATGAGACTAGAATCTAAGCCCCTCAACTGAACTTACAAAGTCCTGCTTTGTTCACCTCTTTTCCTCCTCTGGTCACTCTCCCCTTGTCATTCTATCCAGCCATGCTGGCCTGTACTGGTTTCTGGACTTCTCCAAGCTTGTGCTTGCTTTGGGCCTTTGCACTTAGATTTTCCCTCTTTCTGGAATGCTTTTGCCCTGGATTGCCACTTGACTGGCCCCTTCTTGGTATTCTGCTTTGAGGTTGCATGCCACCTGCAGGCTGACCCATCTTAAGTAGCCGAACAGCAACTCTCTATTGGATCAGCTGACGTGAATTCTTAGCAGAGCACTAAAAGCTATATGATATTTTTCATGCTTTCTTTGTTTCTTCTCTTCACCAGGACTGAAACTCAGTAAGAGCATTAGTTTCTCTTGTTCATTAGTGTTTTTTGGCACCTAGAACACAATGTAGGATGTTTAGCAGCATTCCTGACCTGTACCTACTAGATGCCAGTAGCATCCCCGCTCTCAGTTGTGACAGTCAATGTCTCCAGACATAGCCAAATGTCCCCTGGGGGCGATGGGTGTTCTAGGTGCCAATGGTCACAATTTTTGTTGAATGAACGAATGATTATAGGTGTTCTTATGATGGACTTTGCATACAAGAACAGATAGATATTATGTTTTGGGGAACATACTGAGGCAGATCCAGTCTTTCCCCAAACCCTGATTGAGAGGTAATTCAGGAAGATAAAAAATCCAGAGATGGGATAATTGTATCCATGCAGAGCCACCCAACGATGACTTAGAAGGAAATGAAGTGAACAGGTGGCCGATTGTAGGAATACTGCAGAGTATCTGGCATATATTCTATTAATCAAGTTCCTAGTATGTGTCTGAGATGGGGACAGAAAAATAGTTTCATAGTTTTAGGAAACTTATGAGTCTTATCAAAGATAAGAATGGGAACTATATTTCACCAATTTTTGTGTCCCCGTTTCAGACACATAGTTTTATGAAAAGACAGTGTTAATCCCTTCTTTCACTGCTATAAAGAAATACCTGAGACTGGGTAATTTATAAAGAAAAGAGGTTTAATTGGCTCACAATTCTGCAGGCTGTACAGGAAGCATGATGCTGGCATCTACTTGGGTTCTGGGGAGGCTTCAGGAAACTTACAATCATGGCAGAAGGTGAAGGGGAAGCAGGCACATCTTATATGGCAAGAGCAGGAAGAAGAGTTGGGGGAAGGTGCCACACACTTTTTTTTTTTTTTTTTTTTGAGACAGAGTGTCGCTCTGCCGCCCAGGCTGGGGTGCAGTGGCCGGATCTCAGCTCACTGCAAGCTCCGCCTCCCGGGTTCACGCCATTCTCCTGCCTCAGCCTCCCGAGTAGCTGGGACTACAGGCGCCCGCCACCGCGCCCGGCTAGTTTTTTGTATTTTTTAGTAGAGACGGGGTTTCACCGTGTTAGCCAGGATGGTCTCGATCTCCTGACCTCGTGATCCGCCCGTCTCGGCCTCCCAAAGTGCTGGGATTACAGGCTTGAGCCACCGCGCCCGGCCAAGTGCCACACACTTTTAAACAACCAGATCTCCTGAGAACTCACCATCATGAGAACAGCACCAAAGGGATGGTGCCAAACCATTCATGAAGGATCCGTCCCCCTGATCCAATCACCTCCCACCAGGCCCCACCCCCAACACTGGGGATTACAATTTGACATGAGATTTGGGCGGGGACACAGATCCAAACTGTATCAGACAGTTATAAAAATAGGTTAATAAATTATGACACAGTGGAGTAAGTACTGGGACAGTGGTGGAACCAGGTACTGTGGAAACTTAGAATGAAATTGTAGCTTTACCCGGGAGAGCTGGAGAAATTCTTACAGAAGAAGAATCTTTTGAGCAGGATCTTGAAGGATGAATAGAAGCTCTCCAGGTGGTGAAACGCATTACCTGAAGAGAAGACAGCATGTGCAAAGGTGTGGGGGTCACAAAAGGGTCAGGACACTTGAGAAATGGTGAGGAGTTTGAAGTGGCTAAAATTCTGAGTAGGTGGAATGGAGTGGTGGTGGGAGATGAGGCTGGAAAGGAGAAGAGGTTGAAGTTCCTGTCTGATCATCAGATCCTGTAAGTCTTTGACCTTGAAGATGGTATGGATGAGAGTCTTATTTATTTGTTGTGGTAAAATACACAAACACAAAATTTACCATCTTACCCATTTTTAATTGTGTGGCTCAGTGGTATTAAATGCATTCACATTAAATACCACTCATCTTCATAACTTTTTTCATCTTGTGAAATGCAACTCTGTACCCATTAAACAATAACTCCTCATTTCCTCCTCGTCCCAACCCCTGGTAGCCACCATGCTACTCTTTGTGTGAATTTGACTATTCTAAGGAAAATATAAGAATCTAGAAGCCCTTACCTGAAATAAGTACTATAAACATTCAGTGTATTTCCTTCCAGACTTCACGTCTCTATCAATCAAATTTGTTTTATATGTGTATATAATAAACAGGGGATTATAGATCTTTAATGCAGAGTTATAAAAATAAAGCCGATAGGAAAATAATCATAGGCCTATAGGCTGAGGGCTTGAAATAGACAGAGTATGGCCTAAAAATAAACAGTTTGTTAAGTAAGAATATCAATATGCGTGATCTCCCACGTCCATTTTGATGGTCCTTTAGGGAGGGGACACCACTCTCTTGTGGCCCCTGGCTTGTGTTGGCCACTTCTGTCTCAGGTCTTTGTGATTTGGGTAAAACTAGGGAGAACTGAGCTCACTCATCAAGAACTTGCCCCACTGCCACATTTGTCCCAGCCACTTTCAGCTAGAATTTCCCCCTTCCCATCCCTGACAGTCCCACTTCCCTGTTGGTCCTAGGCAGCAGTTTCTGTCTTTGGCAACAAGTGCTAAAGGGAGAAGCTTGTCTAGGGCAAAGGATTCATCCTCAGCAGCTGGAGACCCTCCCTGCTGGTACCTGTTCCCTGGTCTACCTTTCCTTTCCTCGTTGTTGCTCTCTGCTGGATTTCCTGACCATTGTGATACTTTTTGGATTCCGGATTGCTTGTCTGCCCCTTGCAGAGGTAGCCTGCCATCCCCTTGCTTCTGATTGCTGGTGAGAGCATTTTCAAAATACAGTTAATGTAGATCAGCAAGTTTTCCAACCATTTGTCAAATAGAAAGGCCTGGATTTCTGTAGGCGGGTAGAGTTCTCGCTGAGAGGTTCAAGTTTGGCAGGATGAGACAGTTCCTTAGGGGACCCTCTATAGCTTATAGTGCCTTAAGAGGGCCAGGGAAATGATATGAGAAGACTCTTACCAAGGAAACATCTTAGCCACCTTCAGGGACGTGAAAGAATGGATGTCATGTCTATGATTTAATTTGTACTAAAGAATGTGAACTGGCCAAGCAACATGGCTGTTCTCCAACTCAGCGTCTTGGTAGAACACTTCCAAGCAGAGTTGGCAGGCACAATGTCTTTACTTTGATCAGTGGCCTCTCCAGACAGGGTGTTTTGGATCTCCCAAAGATCTATTACCTTGGGGAAACTGAGGCAGAACAACAGTCATTCTCTGGCTTCTGATATCTTATAGTTGATTACTCCTTGACCTCTTGCTCTGACCATCTGAACCTTTGATCGTTTGTCTGGTTGTGGTTGTTTGAATTTATTTGTCCTGTGACCCTCAGCTAATCTAGGGCTCTATTCTTGTCCTGATCCTCCAGGTTCAGGCCCCACCCTGAGCATCTCTGTCTTGCTGGATCTTGTATTTGGCATAATATCACCATTGAAACTCTGCTCCAAAAATGGCAGAGGCTCTACTGCTGTCTGCCAGAAACACAGAATTATGTTACTGGGAATTGTGTGAAAGAAATGCTGAGAATGTGGTGGGCCAGTTCACATAGATTTCGCTTAACAAATATTTATTGAGCTTCTACTATGTTTCCTGCCTGCATGGACTTTATAATTCTGTGGGGAAGACAAAGGATAATTTGTAATTACAAAAGTGTTGAGTGTTATGGAAGGGGTGGTGCAGCGTGCATGGGGGAATCTATAGCAAATGGATCTAAAGGACTGAAAATGCTGTGGGTGATTTTCTAATACTGATTTGTAAAGCTGAATTGTATTGGCTAAGCTTACCTCACCATCATTATTTCCTGAGCTCTTTAGGATCTAGACAGAACCGTCTTTCCATTTAGAGAAGGATCAGAAGTCATCAAAATATTTAAGGGGTTAGAAAGATCAGTGCTTCTAAGAGAAACACACAACTCCAGGTGTAAAAGATAAAAGTGGTTCCAGAAAGGGGATTTTATAATAGCTTTATTCAGGATGGTAAATACCATCGTGGGTAAGTGCTTTTAAGGTGAAATTAAAGCCAGGGAACAGCTGAAGATTGAAACCCACCTTCACTGGACAGAATTAAGCTAAAGTCACAGAGGTAGATGAGACAAGAAAGTGGAATGTAATGTGGAAGGAGGCAGCTGTGATGCCCTGGGTGGAGTCACCCAGACCTGGGTTCAATCATGGCTCATGGTGAATCAGCTGAATGACCTTGGATGAAAAGTCATTAACTTTTCTAAGTTCCAGTTTCCTCATGTGAAAGAGGGACATAATAACACTTCACTGTGTGTGTGTGTAATTAATTGAAATAACATAAGTCAGAATTTCCAGCACAGGGCTTGGCACACAGTAGCATTAATTAAACGCTGGAAATGTTGGCTAAGCCAGTAAGTGGGGCACCAGCATTCAGAGTCCTGAACGGTGATTCTGAGCCAACAGGTGAAGCCATTGGTAAGTGCACCTGGTTGGGAAGGAGAGTAAGGTGGGGCAGTACTAAAAGACATCAGGAGACATGGAGTTGCCAGCATGGGTAGCTGGGAAAAGAAAATACTAGTAAGTTGTGGACAAGCATGACATTTTCTTTGCCTACTATGTGTGTGTTTCTCCCACTGTGGTTCCTGGACCACCTGCAGCAGAATGACCTTGGAGGAACTTGTAACAAATTCAAGGAGCTTGAATTCTAGGAACCGTCCCAGACCTACTGAATCAGAATCTCTGTTGGGGGGTGGTGGGTGGACCCTAGGAATCTGCATTTTACAAGTGCCCCAGATTTCATGAACTTAACGTTCTTGGCCCTAGTCTATAGTAAACTCACCAGTTTGGCTGTGTATCTTTTTTTTTGAAGGCAAAAGAACATTTAATAATTAAGTAGACTATTGCTGAGTGAGGTGGGAAAAACAACACCCAAAGTGTGTGTGTGTGTGTATGGGTATGTCTGTGTGTGTGTATTATAATTAAAAAATAAAAACCCTATGTCCTTACATATTTAGACATGTATGAAAAGCGTCTTTGGTTTTTGACCACTGGTAATGAGATTTACCCTTGGGGACGAGGGATGGAACAGGGTGGTAGTGTCAGTGGACAGTGGAAAGAAGACCTTTTAATCTTTATACTGTTCAATTTTGATTGGCTTCTGGAAAAAATGAGCGTGTGTTCCTTTTCTGATTTAAAATTCCACAAGGTTGACAATAAGTAAGGACTTTGTTGGCAAAATTCCCGCTAGAAAGGATGCTCAGACATCAGCTGAACTGTAAAGGAAAGAAAGTGACACCTGCAAGAGCTATTTAAATTATACTGAACTTATTGTGGTGCTCATTACGTAGTGTAAGGATGACTGCCGAAATGAAATGTAGTATTTTACTGAATTGTTCCCCCACATAGTGAGGAAAGTGTTTTTCCATACTCTGTCAGAACTTTGAAAGATGGGTAGAGGAGTGGAAAAGTTCAGCTTAACCTTTTAATTTACCGAGTTTCAGTCAGGAGCCATCGTGATGCTGTGGCCAGAGTCTGGGGTTTAGACTCATAAGACCCGACTTTCCATCTCTGATCTGTCTTTTGAGCGAGTCACATCTGCATTCTTCAGTCTACATCTTGGCTTCCTCATCTGTGAAATGAGGGCGTTATCTACCTTAAAGGGTAGTTACTGTGAGGATCAAATGAGGTGGTGTGTGAGAAAGTAAACTCTCGAGTGCTGCAGAAATGTTCATTATTTCTATTTTTTGTCCCACTCCTACCCTGGACATGCTGCTATTACAGTGGGGTTGTTTATGTGTCTGTCTCTCTGTGAGCTTGTTGAATGCAGAAGCCTTGTTTTATTCATTCCCAATTCTTGTGCTTAGGGTCTGCCACACAGGAGGCATTCAAACAACTTCTGGAATAGCTATCAAGGAGAGAAAAATACACACACAGTTCGGTGTAGGCCTATAAAAATATTAAGATAGTCTTCCAGAAAACATTATCTTCCATTTCTATTTAAAGGAATTAAAAAAATGTATCCAAATCCACAACAGAAATTATATTGCTAGGAGAAAATAAAGAACTTCATTAAGGAAAATTTAATTGCCCAGTTTTCTAAAGCGACAGAACCGCATCCCTCCGTCCTCATTATGGCCAAATGGGTGACAGCCGTTTCCAAGGGGGGCAAGATGAATGACAAGGGATTGTGAGAAGGCAAATCCTGATACTCCTGGAGAAAAGTCTCCCAAGAAACGGGACTGCACCCCCGGATCACCAGTAACACTATTGTTTGTCAGAGCTGTGGAAGAAGCCTTCTCTGAGCTCCTTGGACAAAAGCCCTTTTTGGCTTCCACCCCAGACCTTGGCGGATAAACCACAAAGTCCCTATTTCCCCTGGAAGTGGGAAAACTTCCAGTGGCTTGACAAAACTGGAAGGATTATCTGAGATTCAATTTGGGGGGCTGTGGTACCTCCAAGACCCTGATAATTATCATCTGAATGGGCAAGGGGAGAATTGAAGCCAAATCTAGTAACAGAGCCCTGGGGTAGACCTGCAGTTAGAAGACAGGGGACTGATCTCAGCTTTGGCCCCTTTTCATGTCCTGCTACAAATTTGCATTTTTTTCTTTTCTTTTTTCTTTTTTTTTGAGATAGGGTCTCACTCAGGCTGGAATGCAGTGGCGCCATCATAACTCACTACAGCCTTGAACTGCTCAAGCAATCCTGCCTCAGACTCCTGCGTAGCTGGGACTATAGGTGCATGCCACCATGCCTGGCTAATTTAAAAAAAAAAAGTCTGTAGAGACAGGGTCTTGTTATTTTTCCCAGGCTGTCTTAAACTCCTAGGCACAAGGGATCCTCCTGCCTTATCCTTCCAAAGTGCTGTGATTACAGGCATGAGCCACTGTGCCTGCCCAAATCCACACTTTCTTTTTCCCTCTCCCACACCAGTTCCCAAGCACAGACCAGCCAGATAGCACCATTAGATGTGTTCATAACTGTTTGAAGATGTGTTGATTCTGGCATGGAGGTACCATTGTCACCCTAGGTGAAGTCTCCAGTGGCATGCCAAAAGTCTCTCTCCTGTTCAGTGTTTTAGTTACTTGGATGAGGATGTGAGCATGCTCATCCAGTTTGAGAATGTCAGGAAACCAAGGAAGGCAGGCTTAGTAATTGGGAACACAGTTGTTGGTATCGAACTGACCAGGGTTGGCAACCTTTTTGCCACTTTCTAGCCGTGTGGCTTTGGGCAAGTGTTTTCATCTCTTTGAGCCTCACTGTCATCATTTGTAATAATAATAATCCAACCTCAAACAGTTATTGAGCAGGTTAAATGAGATAATGTGTGTAAAACCCTTAGCACAGTGCCTGGCACTCAGTCAGTGTCACTGATTGTTATTAATAAATCACAACTGTAAGAGCTGCACTGCAGGCTCTGGACTCTGGGTTTAAATTCTAGTGCTGCCAGTTATTAGTTGTGAATAAGTTGCTTAACTTCTCTGAGGCTCAGCTTCTTCCTCTGTAAAATAAGGACAATAATACTTACCTTGGGCATTGCTGTAAATAAAGCATTCAGGCCAGAATAGACACATAGCAGATACTCAATAAACTGAGGTTACCATTCAGAGAAAGAGTGAATCCTGTGGCAGAGAAAACCAGGAAGTAGAGCGCTTAGCAGGAGGGGATGGGGTATTGACTCTAAAAATGCAAAGTTTAATAGTATCTTTAAGAGAAAAACCACCCACTCATTGAAAGAAGCTAAACTTTTTTGGATCTTGAGCCCTGAGAAGAATTTCTCCTATAAATAGATAGAAATATGAATGGGGTAGGGACCAACTGGCATTTGGTTAGGATGCCAGACCTCAGGCCCTGACCCCATCCTGTCCCTTTTCCTGTGGCTTTTGGCCCCTCCCCAAGAGATTCTATTGAGATACGTGTGACAGAGGCTGCTGGCTAGGAAATGAAATCTTATCTCAAAGCTGTGGCTGAATGCAGAATTCTGGTGAGCTGTCCTCCATGTGGAGAATGCCTTTGACCTAGGGAGGTTGCCATCCAGGCCTCCATCCAGGCCCATACCTGAATCTCAGCTCTATTGCTCCAGGGTAGAGGAAGCTGATCTGGAATGTGTCAGCCTTGAGGGAGAGCTGGAGTATCCAACCCCTTTCCTATAGGGACCAGCTAGATGACTGCTCCTGCTTCTCTCCCCAGTGTGACCAGGCCTATCCAGCCACAGAAAGAAGAATGTCAAAAGTCTGGACCCACCCAGACTGAACCTTTGAGCTTCTTAGAAGTACAGTATCTGGGAAGTTTGGTCCGTGATTGTATCTTAGAACCTAGCTAGTCCATAATATCACCTTTCCTTCCAGTGGGTGGACTACTATGCCCTTAATAATAACGCTGATTTGGGGAGGAGTAAGTAGAGCTGACCTTTAGCTTGCTAGGTGTCAACATCACCCTCCCTCTTCAACCTTGTTGATCTTTCTTCTGTTGCCCCCAAGAACTAAACAGCCAAACCTATGACCAACTCAGGGTGTGGCTGTTAGCTGTCTCCTACTGCAGAAGAAATCAAGGAAGTCCAGGCTGCCTGCCCAGCACCCCTCCATAGAATGCCTGCCATGCAACCAGGAGCTGGTTAGTGTAGCCCCCAAGGATTTAAGAAGGCCTCTTTAGCTTCCCTCCTCTTCTCTGGATGTTTGAAGCAGTTCAGGACTCAATAGGAGAAAAATTCAACTTATTTTTTTTCTAGACCAACCCTGAGCACCAGTCAAGAAGTGGTCTGTCTATGCATTTGCCAGCATTGGCCAGTGGTGCATTTAGTTGAGATGCACAACAAAATTGGGCAACTTCATTTAAATATCTGCATGTCTGACCCTTTACAAGCAAATCGGATGATCTGGTGGCACTGGGTGCCTATTCCTATGTAGTAACCAATCAGCCAGAGCTGACTGGCAGCTGCCTTTTTTAGACAAGGTGTGTGCTCTTGAGCCCCTACCCTTCCCTGTCCCAGAAGCTCTTGGGTCTCCACAACCCCCTTTTCTTACACCCATTGCTGCTGTCATTGGCCTAACCTGCCTGGTTTCTACATGTGTTTGAGTTTGCCACCTTTGGATTAGGCCAAGAAGTTATGCTTTATTTTTCGTCTCAAACTGTGATCATCAGATTGGGTTGTACAATGAGAATTACATGACAGCGTGACAAGCCATCCAATGTCTGTGATGGAAAACCACCTCCAACTTACCATCATCCTTTCAAACTTTGCCATGGAGACTCCCTGTCATTACTTCTAGTAAAACCTTTGTCATCTCCTTAAGGATGAGTTTGAAGTTCTACTCAAGGGCAGGATGTTCTCCCCCAACAAGAAGTGCTGCTGTATTTGTCTCTGATTGTCCTCCAACCCCTGAGAGGAATGGAGGGAGGGGCATTCAGGTGCTAGAGGTCACTGAAGACCCAGTGATGCATTAGATGGTGTCCTTAGTCATTCCTATCATAGCCACCGTAATGCATTTTCAGTAGTTAAAAACACCGCAATGTAACTGGATAATTTTAACACCAAAGCACAATTCACAAGAAGCAATTCTGCCCAAACAGTGTGGCCCAAGGACTCTGCATTGGACTGGGAAGCCAGACAGATCTAGGACTGAATCCCAACACTGTCACTTACTAATTGCTTGACCGTGGGCAAGGCATCTCCCCTCTCCATGCCTCAGTTTCTTCCTCTTCCAGATGGGCACCACATTGGACTCTTGCAAGGATTAAATGACCTAACCCATGCTTACCCAATGTCTGGAATGTGGGCCACACTCAATAAGTGCTCTCTGTTATTACTCTTACCCAGGTTTTGAGGAGTTGATTCAATCCAAGAGTGAAATTTAGAATATTCATGGCAGAATGGATGACTTGCAGGCAAAGTTAGACCCACTAGTGTGTTTTATTTGGCCTTTGCAGCATTTACAAAAATGAATTCATCATTTCCAACATTTAAAAACCAAGAGAGTTAAAAAAAATCAGGGGAGTTCATGTAAAAATCCAGACTCCTGGCAGCTCTTAGAAAATGGGAAGATCTAGGAACACTGGGCCCTCGTTCTCAGAGGCAAAAATGGGCTGTTCCTTTCCAATGGGACAGGGGCTCGGACTTGTGCCAGTGCCCACCTGGCCCACTTCGCTCATTTCTGTTGCCTGCTTGGCTCTTGCGGGCATGTGAGCTTTTTTTTGATCTGGAGGAATGGATCAACCTTGAGCCAATCCTCCGTAAATATCATTTCCTGCAGATGGGGTTTAGAGAAGGTGAACAGCAGGTTGCATTTCCTGGCAGGGGCCCATGGTGCCATCTGTGTTATCGATGAAATGCAGAGCCATCAGCTTCAACAATTTGAGGGGCAGAGATGGGGTCATGGTCCTCTGAAAAGCATCTGAGAAATTAACAGATTTGTAGCTGTGAATGGATGGCCACCTCATCACCCCATACAGGTGGGCTGAAATTTAATGAGGAAAAAGCGTAAAGTCTTGCCCTTATGTCTGAAAACCAGGCTGGCCAAGTACAGACTGGGGAGAGATGTGCTTAGCAGCAGCACTTGTGAAAAAGACTTAAGGTTCTCGTTGACAATGAGTTTTGGTATGAGTCACTGTGAGGCAGTTGCCAAAAAACCTAATCTGATTCTGGGCTGCGTTTATAGAAGTCTAGTGTCTGGAAGACCTTTCTAACAATTAGAGCTGTCTTGAAGGAACAGGCAGGCAGTCTCCTAAGCCTTGATCTCCCAGGCATAGGAGGTGCTCGAGGCTGGGTGATGAATCCCTGGAAGAGATTGTCAGAGTGGGGATTTAGGCATCAGAGGGAGATTTGTTCTAGGTGACTTAGAAGGTCTCTGCCAATCCTGACATTCTCTGCTTTCTGCAGCCCAGTAGAGGAAAATAATTTCCATAACAAAAGTAAAACTCTTTCTGATAGAGGAAAGCAGGACTCCCTGAAGAGGCTCAAAATGGAAATGTAAACTTCCAGTTCTTACTAAGTAATGTGGGCAAAAGATATCACTGCCCCTACCCCACCCCTGACCCCTGCCTTATTTCTCAGAGAAGGGGGGTTGGGGGTGTGGGGCAGGATCTGCTTTGCACATTACTGGTTATTTTTTTTAAAGCTGAGCTTTTACGCAGAGCTTGCAGACTGACGGCACATGGGCCAGATTCAGCCTCAGGTATGTTTTATTTGGCCTGTACTGTGTCTTTTAAAAATGTGAGCTAGATGCCAACTTGTAAAAATGAGGAGATCTTGTATAAAATGTGGACTTCCCAGCACCTTTTTAAAAAGCCAGAAGGTCTGGCAGTGCTGGGCTCGTGTTCTGGGGATGAGCACCGATTGCCCTTCTGTGGCAGGACTTGAGCGCTCCCTTGGTCATGGTCCTAAACTCCCTACCTGGTCTGCGTCACCTGTTCACCTGAACTGCCTGGCCCCAATACGTATTGGAGTTCGCCATCCCTGGTGTCATGGCTTGTTTTAAAGGCCCTGCACTGTTGTGACCCTTAAGGTGCCATTGTGGCCTCTGCTTGGTCATCCCCTAGCAGAGGGGCGGGCAGCTGGGAGTCCGCGGGGGGATGGGTTTGGGCTAGAGGGAGTGGGAGCATAAATGCTTTTATAGCTGCTTTTAAAAAGTACCTGTGGCTCATATGCAGTCAGCTTCCAATTCTTTCATCTCAGTAAACACCCTCAGCTGTTCTATTGCATGGCTCCAAGGCCCCCAGTGGCTTTCCTTATAATGTCCCAAGGCTTCAGCTTGGTAACTTCCACACTGTGGGCCTGTTCTGGAGCTGTGCAGGACAGTGGCTTCCTCTTCCTCAGCAAAGCCTGCTAGATATTTGCAGACAGTAGTCTCCTCTCTCCCGGAAGCTGCTGACCATCCTGGCCCTGAGAAGACGGTGTTGGGTGCAGAGAGACCAGATGGATTTCCTGGAGGTGGTTGAGACAGAGCTGCTTTCAGGTTGGTCCTGAGCTGGGCAGTTTCTTCTTGGAAGCCCTCAGTGTCACATGAAGCACTGTCCCCTCCAAAGGTCCCTCACTCCAGGCCCAGAACATCTCTGTCATCTGCTGGGGAGAGACAGAGAACTGAATCTTTTTATGAAGTTTGGGGACTTGGTGGTGGAAACTGTAGGCACTTCCCCCAGAAGCAGGAATCTTCGACTGTTAGCTCTAATCTGTTGGCTGCTACAGTTGACGGGAGTGAGGCCTGCCTGAAGACCTCTTGGTTGCCCTACTCTGCAATAGAATTAGCTAGACTTCCACCCTGTTTGAGTCTGTCTCTCTGCTTTTTGGTTCTCAGGCTGAAATTGTCCATCCTGGCCCTTCACAACCTATAGGACACCCTCCGACACCACTTCCCTGCACAGCCAGCCCCTCCCTGTGTGGTTCCGTAGGCTTCTCACTTAGGAGATGCCCTGCTGTTCTGAGTTATTTCTAGTGTAGACATAGGGGTTTGTCTGGCCGTCCATGGTACAGCCATCTGGTGGCAGTTTCATGTTTTCACTGTGGTTGCCTCAGTGTCTTCTTTTATTGAGTCATCCTTTGAGTTTCCTTTTTACTTTTCCCTTATCTCTCTTTTTAAGGACTCGCCCTTTCTTGGGGCCTTTCTCCCACAGATATGAAGGTATTTGTGAATTGTGGCACTTTCGGGAAGGTGGTATTTCTTGGGAATACCACCCCGCCAGTCATGGGGCAGGGTATCCCATGATTCCTCGACCTTTGGAAGATGCTGGAGTCTGCATGGGGGGAGAAGATGGGCAGGAACCCTCTGACCTACCTGAACAGGGTTAAGTGTGCAGGGTGGAGGAGGGGCGCGTGGTGTTCCCACACGTCCATCTCCCTTCACACTTTCCTCCCTCTATCCCCTTTTCCACACCACTTGTAAATGGCATGACATTTCAACATGAATGTCATGGCTGCTACCTAATTTGGGGTCCTGACTGGCTCAGCCTTCCCTGGGGGCTTCTAGAGGTCTGAGTCAGAAACAGCCAAGTCTTGTGTCTAAATGAGTTGTTCTATTAACTTGGCTTGGGTAGCTCTTGGTGACGAAACCTGACTGTTGCTGTAGGTATCATGTGGAAGGGTTGCGCGTGTGGTGTATGCACGTGTCTGTTGCAGGTGTGGGTGGAGAGGAGGGTCAGGCCTTCTTTTCTGCAGGGGCATCTGTTCTTCAGAGCCTCGTGGCTTGTGAAATGGTGTTGCACAAGGAAACAATCTATCTGGAGCCGATTCCACTCCTGTGTAGTGTGGGGAGCTAATCAAAACTTCGAGAGGAGAAGTGCCTGTCTTCCATCCAGAATCAAGATTAATTGATGTTCTTTAATGGAAACAAATCGAATCTCACAGCAACCCTTCCCATTAACCTTACAGTCATGCACTTTTCTATGAAGGCTGGGATGGTTCTTCAGAATCAGCAGGTTCTTGGAAACAGTTGACGCCTTGAAGCTATTTGTGTCTGTCCTCATAATGGCTGGTGGGAAACGAGGAGAAAATGCCTTTGGAACATCTGATGAGTGGCTGGAATGAAGGGATGATTCTTGTTTGCCTTGTGGCTTACACGGCACACTCATGTTGCATTGGATTTGATCTTCCTAGCAACCCCGTAATGCAGGTGGAGTTGGATTGAGTATCTTTAATTTACAGATGAGGAACTCCTCCTGCCTTTGGAGCACCAGTCCCTCAAGATGTCTGCTGAGTAAAGGGCTCTGTGTTCAAATAAGTGTATAAAACATTCTACTGCATCCCCTTCTTAAAGATTCATAGCTCACTTCTATGTATTAGAGGCTCTGATAAGTCCTGTAGAAAAAAAATCTATTTAATTCATTATTTCCTGAACTCATTAACCTATGTACTCTTTTTTTTTTTTTTTTTTTACAGTGTAATTATGGGCATCTTCTAGACCTACCGACATGTCCCGTAAAAACCAAATAATAAATATTCTAGGCTTTGTGGGCCATATGGTCTTTGTTGTAACCAATCAGCCATCCCTTTGTAGTGCAAAAACATCCACAGACAATAGAGAAATAAGTGGATGTGGCTATGTTCCAATAACACTTTATTTCCAAACATAGGCTGTGGGCCAGACTTGACTCATGGGCTGTAGTTTGCTGACCTCTGTTCTGGAAAAGCATCCTGCGGTATATCTTTTTGGGAGATGGTGCTTTAAGTGTCCCGTGAGTACCACACAAGGACTGTACTCTCAGACCCTAGCACAGGTGGCATGGTGGCAATGTCTTGCGGAGTGTGGCTCAGAGGCTGAATGTCTTGCTCAGGGTATGTGACTGCTAAGTGCTGTCGCAGAGATGCCACCCAGGCTGTTGACCATAAAATCAATTTATTTTTCATTGTTCTCTTCTCTTTTGGAGTACAAGAAGGGGAAGGGGCAAAATGCTCCTGGGAAGGGGGCAAAACGCTCTGAGTATCTGCTATGTAGAATCACAGTGATATACATGCTAGGTGCATATGGATGTTTGTGCACAAGTTGGTATCAGTGTGACCATGATATTTGTGTTATGAAGCACAAATGTGGTTGATGGGCAAGTTATCCAGTTAGAGGCCTTTGTTTCAAAGCACTTAACAGAAGATGCTAAAAAGAAGATTCAAAGGGCAATTTGAATTGAGCTCTGTGGTGACAAATCATTAATAGACTCAGCAACATACAAGAGTTTACTAAACACCTAACATGTTCCCTTGCTTTAATCAGAACTTTGAATTGTAAGCAACAGAAATCAGCTAAAGCTGGTGGCAGTAGAAATACACGGATTTTGTTATAAAGATGCAGGGTATTTTGTAGAATCCAGGTGGGGAAATGCAGTTGGCCCCAGGCTGGCCTGGGACCAGGAAGGAGGGCCAGGGAGCCCTGGTTTGTTCCAGGAATCAGTAGTACACTTCCTCTCATTTTGTCTTCTCGCTGCACATCTGCTTCTTCCTTCCTTCTCAGGAAGTCAGTCATTTCTAGTACTTGAACTACATGACAGGTACACAGTGGTTGCCCATGGCTCCTAACTGTGTGTTTCAGGTGGAGGTAAACACATGGAAAGACTGTTGGCTGTCTCGCTCACTCGTATTCTCTCTCTCATTTGTCTGTGATGCCTCCTCCCCAACTCTGAAGGGCTCAGCCTAGGCCATTCCTGAACCAGTCACTGTGGCCAGTGGGATGGGATTGACAAAGAGATCTAGGTCAGCCGGACCCTACTCCTGTGGATGGGGCAGGCAGTTTCCAAAGGAGAGAGGCCTACTGCAGTCCTGCCCTGGCCAGGCGCTGAGCAGGCACAGAGTTAAGAAGAATCCTTTGATCCCCTGACATTTATAAATGAGTTGGGAAATAAAACCAATGCATAGTAGTAATGACAATGTCACATGTGCTAAGTTGTTTCGTTAGACAGTGGAGAAAATAGTAGTATAAATAAGGCACTAGTTTGGCTGTATAGATGTTGAGCACCAAAAGATGGAGTCAGGAGAGGGTGTGTGGCCTGACCTTGTCAGGAAGGGCTGGCTTTCTGTAGCACAGAGACATTCTCTGAGGGTGGGTGGGAAGCAGAGTTCTGACTGGGAGATCAGCATGGACAAAGCCAGAATTGTAATATAAATGCAGTCTGGATGGGAGTGTTAAACTGGAAGGTTCTTTACCAAGAGAAGGGAAATAACTTTATTTAACAATTTTTTTCATATTAAAATTTTTCTTTAAAAGATAGGGTCTCGCTCTGTTGCCCAGGCTGGAGTATGTTGGTGCCCTCATAGCTCACTGCAGCTTTGAACTCCAAGGTTCAAGCATTCCTCCTGTCTCAGCCTCCTGAGTAGCTGGGACTACAGGCGTGCACCACCACCAAGCCTGGCTAACTTTTAAAAATGTTTTTGTAGAGACAGGGTCTTGCTCTGCTGCCCAGGTTGGTCTCAAATACCTGGCCTCAAGTGAACCTCCTGCCTCAGCCTCCCAAAGTGCTGGAATGACAAGCATGAGCATGCCTGGCCGGAGATAACTTTAGAAAGCAGTGGGAAATATGTTGGGGGAAAGCAGGAAGCTTTGCTGAAGACCCAGTCCCCAGTGGTCTCTTAATTGTAGCAGGAGGGGCTGGAAGCTGGAACTGCTGTTCCTGGGGGGAAGGAGCAGTGCTGGGGAAAGACCCTCAGCTCTACACAGGGAAGGGGAAGTTCAGACTGGCAGATGGATATCCTGGCCATGGGGCTGGGACACTCAGGAATAAGACTCAGGCACTGGGGACTAAGGCAGATGCTGTCACCAGCGGGGTGGGACAGAGGTGGGACCTGAGAGGATGGGAGGTGGGATCTGCCCTAGGCTGTGAGGCAGCAGCAGGACTAGCAATGGGGATGGAGTTGCTTTGCCTTTCCTCAAGCCACCCTCTTCCCTGTCCTCTCATTAAAACTTTCCTGTGTGTGTCCCATTTGCTTGGGACCTCAAGGCCAATGACGAGCTAATCATCTAGGGAGCTTTAGGTGCTACCCAATTTTAGTGGCATTTGCATTGGGACAGATGCCTTAAATGCCTTGATCGAAAAGAATGACAGTGCCTGGGATTTTGGGACAAAGACACTAAGCCCAATATCAAGGATCCCATCTGTGTCCCTTTGTGGAGAGTACTCTTGTTTGGGGATATAACGATCAAACAAGATGCCTGCTGTCCAGCAGCATGGGAGCTGAGCCCTGCGCCTAAAACTTTTGGAGCAGCAGCTGTTGGGCCATTGCATGACAATCTGGGCAGCATCTTTAGGGAGGAAAGAGCAGGCAGCAGAGGCACCATCTGAGGACCCAGGAGCTGCAGAGGAGGCTTCATCTTGATGTTTGCAGCCTCTCCTGGAGGTAGGTGGACTACATGCAGGACCTTGAATGATCTGGATATGAATTCTTTTTTAAAAATTGCTTTAATTGATGCATAAAAATTGCACATGTTTATGGGGTACCTGTGGTATTCTGATAGATGCATACAATATAGAGTGATCAAATCAGGATATTTAGAATTCCTATCGTGTCAAACATTTATAATTTCTTTGTGCTGGGAACATTTGAAATCTTCTCTCCTAGCTAGTACGAAATAGCCAATATCTTGTTTTGAACCATAGTCACCCTACTGTGCTATTGAACACTAGAATTTATTCCTTCTAGCTAAATATATGTTTGTACCCATTAACCAACCTCTTTTCCTCCCCGCCCCACCCTACCCTTCCCAGCCTCTGGTAATGATCAGTCTAACTTCTACCTTCATGAGATCAACACTTTTAGTTCCCACATATGAAAGAGAACATGTAATATTTATCTTTTTGTGCCTGGCTTATTTCACTTAACATAATGACCTCCGATTCCATCCATGTTGCTACAAATGGCAGGATTTCATTCTTTTTTTTTTTTTTTCTTTTTTCTTTTTTGAGACAGAGTCTCACTCTGTCACCCAGGCTGGAGTGCAGTAACATCATCTCTGCTCACTGCAAGCTCCACCTCCTGGGTTCACACTATTCTCCTGCCTCAACCTCAAGAGTAGCTAGGACTACAGGCACCCACCACCATGCCCAGCTAATTTTTTTTGTGTTTTTAATAGAGATGGGGTTTCACTGTGTTAGCCAGGATAGTCTTGATCTCCTGACCTTGTGATCAGCCCACCTCAGCCTCCCAAACTGTTGGGATTACAGGCGTGAGCCACTGCCCCCGGCCAGGATTTCATTCTTTTTAAATGGCTGAATAGTATTCCATTCTGTAGATATGAATTCTTGATCTTCTGCTTTCTCATGGGGTGAAGTTACTCAAGCCCCCTCATCTGTAAATAGGGGTGATAACCTGCGTGCCTGTTCCTGCCACATGTTATGTCTTAGTACATACCTGATTACACTGAACCTCAGGAATCACAGAATATGTCCTAACTCTCACCTGATGCAGGAATCCTCGACAACCGTGAGGCTTCTGATTGGAACTTCCTGTAGTAAGGGGCTGCCCACCTCAGAAACCAGACTATTTGCTTTGTTGGAAAGGCTTGCTAGGAAGGTCTTTCTTGAGTGGAACTGCAAGATGCCTCTCTCCTTTGGAACAATACAGACTAAGTCTAAGTTGGCTGCCTTATGGTAACACTTTCATCATTTGAAGACAGCTTTTGGGCAGGCATGATGGTTCACAGCTGTGATCCCAGCACTTTGGGAGGCCTAGGTGGGAGGACCACTTGAGGCCAGGAATTCGAGACTGCCTAGGGAACATAGTGAGATCCTGTATCTATTTGAAAAAATAAAATTAAAATAAGATAAAATAGGCTGGGTGTGGTGGCTCACGCCTGTAATCCCAACACTTTGGGAGGCCGAGGTGGGCGGATAACCTGAGGGTCAGGAGTTTGAGACCAGCCTTGCCAACATGGTGAAACCTCATCTCTACTGAAAATACAAAAATTAGGCAGGTGTGGTGGTTCACACCTGTATTCCCAGCTACTAGGGAGGCTGAGGTGGGAGGATCACTTGAACCCAGGGAGGCTGAGGTTGCAGTGAGCCAAGCAGAGATTACAACACTGTACTCCAGCCTGGGCAACAGAGTGAGACTCCATCTCAAAAAATAAATAAATAAAAATAATAAAATAAATAATAAAAAGTAAAATTGAAAGATAAAAAATTAAATAAAATGGAATAAAATAAAGACAGCTTTCATGTACTTCTAAATCAGGGGTGGGAAATAGTTTCCACCTGAGGTGCCAACTGTGCTGGATTGCAGTGACGGCTGGCGAGCTGTGTGGAGGAGTATTCTGAGGCTGTGTCAGGGTCAGCAGGAGAGTGTCAGATCCACCCTGGGCTTGGGGCTGGGCATGGTGTATGTGAACAGTGTATTTATTTTCTCTGCTAAGCACTCATGCTTAGATTCTGCAGTCATGCTTCAGGTGACTTATGCCTTCACTCTCTGGTCTCTTTTTCTGGCCACACTTCAGCTTATCAACATTTAAAAAGCCATCTGGCTGCCATCTCTTCTCCCTAATTCATTTCTAGGGTGGATTTGACCAATCTGGTTGGGCCAGCTGTGGTCTCTCCTAGAGCGTTGTTTCCTGCAATATCTTCCCAAATAGAGGAGGACCGTTTTTGGATCTGCAGTCTGCTAATAAACCTTCCAAACTATTAACAGGTCTCTTAAAATCTGGAGCTCAAGCTAAGCACTGTCTTTCAGAAGTACTCTCAATGATTCGGAGGCTAGCAGGACTAATAATACATCCCTTGATCCTGTTAATGCGGCTTAAAGGTTGTGTTAGCTTTTTCCCTGTGTTTGTAAAGCCGAAGCTGTAGTGCACCCCCTGCGTGGGATGGCGACGGCAGGAGAGCCAGATCCAGTAGGGGCAAGATCTCCTCCTGTCCCCTCCCTGCCTCTGTGACTCTTGGTGGCTTGGGGGGTCTGGGGCCTGCAGGGGTGACGTGTGGCCCCACCGAGGTCCAAAGGCCACAGGTCTCATTCTGTCACAATGAAGTTGTCTGCCCTAAAGGTCCCTGGATCACTGTCAGTCTTGATGCTGGAGCAACCTGAAAAAAATAAGGACAATATAGACATTTTCTCGTAAACCTAATGGCACATAATTCAAGACCTGCTCTTTATTATACAAATTATGGTCTTCACTTCCTGTGTGTGGTGTGGTGTGTGTGTATGCGTGTGTCAGAAATTATCCTTTCTTAAACAATTGAGATAGTTCTTCTCCCTGCCCCGAATACCCTTTGAAAAGTTGGCCACCCTCTATAGACCCCCTTCCTTTTGCAGGGAGGAGGGAGTTTTACCAGGCTGTGAAAGGTGGTCTAAAAACCACAGCCTTGTCCAAGGTGAGGCCCATCAGAACTCGATGTGCCCCCTTGGAGGGTCTTGAAGAAGCAATCTGGCATCCCAATGAGGCCCCTGTGGCACAGGATTGGGCCATAGGTGACTTTATTAGTAGTTAAAGTAGTTAAATTTCTCACAGCCCAATTTATTGGAAAGGTAGCAATGTTTTCATTTAGACCCTAGGGCTGGGGTATAATTTAAGGAGAGTGGATTTTGATTTAGGAACTCGGTTAATGAGTGCCAGCCTTGTCAATTTTTTTTTATTGTGTCGAAAAGCACATCACATAAAATTTACTATCTTAACCATTTTAAATGCACAGTTCAATGACGTTAAATACATTCATAATGTTGTGCAACTGTCACCACCATCCATCTCCAGAACACTTTTCATCTTGTAGCACTAGAACTGCACCCGGTGAAGAGGAACTCCCCGTTCTTCCCCCATTCCCTGGCAATCACCAGTCTACTTTCTGCCTCTGTGATTTTGGCTCCTCTAGGCATCTCATGTGAGCAGACTCATACAGTATTTGTCCTCTGTGTCTGGTGTACTTTAGTTAGCATAATGCTTCAGGGTTCATCCGTGTTGTGGCGTGTGTCAGAATTCCCATCCTTTTTAAGGCGGAATAATATTTCATTGTATGCGCATACGCCGCATCGTGTTCATCCACTCCTCTGGGGATGGATACTTGGGTGGCATCTGTGGTTTGGCTCATGTGCTGTGGTCTTGTCAATTTTTAGCCATGACTCGGGAAAGTGACTTAGCCCCTCAGTACCTCAGTTTCCTCATCCATTACATCAAACCTGCCCTCTGTGTGAGACTGAAGTAAGAATCGTTGTTTGTGACAGTGCATAACTGCAACAGTCTATCGAGTTGAAGTTATTTCTGAGAGCATTTGGCTAGCATTTCTCAGGGTATCTGCTCTGTGGCCATTGGGCTTTGCCTGCCTGGAGTGTAGGAGGAAGGTGGGAGAGGGTTCAGAGAAGCGATACGGAGATGACCGGGATGGGGCTGCTCCACCGGGTGTTTCGGGTGGGGCAGTTCTTCACTGTGGGGACTGTCCCTTATATTGCAGATGCTTAGTACCTTGACCCTGCCCATTAAATGCTGGTAGTACTCTCTCCAGTCATTGTGTTGACTTAAACATATGCCCATATTTTTGTATTCCCCTTGGGGGGATGGTCCTGCCTCCACGTGAGAGGCAGGGCCTGAGTGTTTTAGAAGGGTCTGTGGAAGTAAGAAGATGAAGCACAGAAGAGGGAAAGCATACGAGAGTGACCTGGTGGGCTGATACATCTGCAGTGTGCATTTTAACAGTTGGTGCTCAGGCCCTCTGAGTGTTTGTATTAGTCACGGTCCTCCAGATAGAACCAATTGGAAAGTATATATACATATATATACACACATGTGTGTATGTGTATGTATGTATATGCATATCTATCTGTGTGTCTATTTATCTCTCTGAGGGGATTTATTAGGGGGATTGGCTCACATGATAATGGAGGTTGGGAAGTCCCATACTAGGCCATCTACAAGCTGGAGATCCAGGGAATCCAGGAGCCTTGGCCAATCTAAGTCTGAAAGTCTCAGAACCAGAGAAGCCAATGTTGCAGCTTTCAGTCTGAGGCCAAAGGCCTGAAAACTGAGGGGAGGCCGCTGGTTCAAGTCCCAGAGTCCAAAGGCTGGGGGACCTGGAGTTCTGATGTCTAAGGGCAGGAGAAGAAAGATGTCCCAGCTCCAGGAAAGAGAGAAAAGCAATGTGCCTTTCCTCTGCCTTTATGTTCTATTCAGGGCCTCAGCTGATTGGCTAGTGCCAACCCACACTGGTGATCTTCCTTACTCCGTCCGCTGATTCACATGCCAATCTCTTCCAGAAGCACCCTCACAGACAGACCTAGGAATAATGCTTTACCAAAAATCTGGGTGTCCCTGCTTCCAGTCAAGTTGATACCTAAAATGAAGCATCAGCATTGAGCAGAGAGGAGCTTGGGTCACAGGAGGACCACAGCTCTGGGAGGGAGGCAGCCATCTGTGTTCAAATGCCAAGCTTCCTCCCAACTAGTGAGGGAGTCTTGAGAATATCTTCTTCCACCTCTGGGCGCCATCTGTAAAGCGAGGGCATTGAAAAGGTGGTCATTTTCAACTCTGTGGCTCCAGGATTTGAAGGCCAAACAACATAGATTTCAGTGGGCCGAAAGTAAGGACTGCTCACTTCTGGGATTGGGTGGAAAAAGGTAAAATCTAACAAGGATGCTGGAGTGGGAAGAGCTGACCTGCTGAAATTGCGTCCTAGACCTTCTTATTCTCTTTCTTTTGATTGTTTGTTGAAATACAGTTCATTTTTTGAATATGTAAAATAGACATACACTATCATATTCAAAACATAAAAGGTATTATAAGTAGAGTAAAAAGTAAATTTCCGCCCCCACCACTTAGCTTTCCTTCCTCAAAGGCCACCTCACTTTATCCTCCCAGGAATACTGGACTCTCATTTTCTTTGAACTAGGACTCAGAAGGTTGTTTGAAATGCAGCTTGGTTGTTATGCCTTTAACTTTCTGGTCTGAAGGGTGAGAAATTTGATCCTCCTGTAGCGTGTGGTTAGTTTCCTACAATGAATTTTCCTTATTAGTCATAGTTTCTTTTTGCAACTCTTGGATAGAGATACAGCCTTTTTCATCTCTCTTTTTATTCCTCTTACCCTCAAATTCCTGGTCCTTCATCTGAATCAAAGGATGCCACAAGCACAGATCAAAACTGGGATAGGACATCTGGATGCCTTCCAGCTTCTCCATCCATGGATTTCACAGGGGCTCATTTTACATAATTGTCTATTTCGATGATTTCTAAAATGGTTTCATAGCTTCATATTTTATTTTGTCTTGGAGTTTAACTTAGTCCTGCAAGTAACTGCTTTGCTCTTCATCTGGTGTTTAAAAGTTTTTGCTCAGTGACTGGGAAGCACTGTTGGATGTTAACAGTAAACTGAGGGAGGAACCCTGGACTCAGAGGCAGAAAGCCTGGGTTTGTGCAAAGCAAGCTTCTTTTTTACTGTGTGACCTCCGGCAAGCTCCTTGGGCTTTCTGAATCTCTGCTTCCTCATCTGTAAATGAGGGTTATGCTACCTGCCCCATATGACTGTTTCTGTTGTTAAATAAGGCAATGAATATGAGTATTCCTTGCAAACTGTTAAGGGTCTTGCAATTATAATTATTGTAATTCCTTCAGAAAATATTTATTAAGCTTCTGTTGTGTTCTGGTTACCATCAATCCAGTGGGAAATGAGCTTATATTCTTTTGTGTGTGTGTGTGTGTGTGTGTGTGTGTGTGTGTTGGAGGTGGGCAGGGGTGATAGAAGACAGGGAGACTGTCAATAAAAGGGTTAAGTAACAAATAGGACCCATTCAGATAATGGTAACCATTACAAAGAAAATAAAACAGAGCAATGAAATAGAGGATGAGCGGAGGGGAATGGTTCCTGATAAGAAATCAGGAAATGTCTGTAAGCTGACATTGAACTGTCATGTGAAAAGCAGGTAAAGAGAATCCAGGCCAGGGAAGCAGCAAGTGCAAAGGCCCTGGGGTGGGAACAACAAGCTTAGGGAATTGGAAAAGAGAAAGGGCGGAGGAAACGGCAAGAAAGTATGTGCATCAGAAATGAACTGAGAACAAGGCAGAGACTGTCACAAGAAGAGGTGGGAGAGGTTGGCCAGGTCATGGTCATGGAGGGCCTTGTGGGCCCTGTTAAGAGTTCGTATTTTATTCTATGTGCAGTTGGAGATTTTAACAGGGAGGTCATGGGACCAATTTTCTGGTTTAGAAAGATCTCTCCTCCTAGAGTGTGGAGAACAGCTTGTTAGGCAAGGGGAAGAGTGAAACCAGTTGGGGGCTATTGCAGTAGCCTGGGCAAGGGAAGATGCCTGCACACCAGAAACAGCACGGACGAAACCACTCTTGGGGTTTGTGGCATGAAGCTCAGGGAGCTGCTTTCGTATGAAAAGGGCAGTCTTCTGGTGTAAAGGAGGATGCCTTCCGTTTTCCCTTTGCTCTTCTAGTTTCTTGCTCTTAGGAGTATGGAGGGAGTTGAGGAAGTGGGCAGGGGCAAATGTTGCATTTTTTTTTGTTTTTTTTCAGATGATGCAGGTTTTGGACTGCAGGTGCCTATGATGAATCAACAAGCATTTATTGACTGGAGGAAGGTTTTTATAGGCCTTTGGTTTCCACTTCAGACCAGTCTTTCTGTGGACAAACTGGGCATCCTCCCAGAAGCCCAACAGAGAATAGACTCCATTATTTGTATCTCCAGTGTGCACAGGAGCAGCAGTGATCCCAGAGAGGGCCACCTGTATGGCTATGTAGGTTGTTCCCTACACAAGGGCACCAGGTTGAGAAGTGGGGCCCCAAATCCAGTTGAAGTTCTTCTCTCCAAGCAATTTGCCTGGGCATGGAGCTGCATCAGCAGGGGAAATGGGAGTCTTTTCCAATGGGCTCCAAGACACCATCTGGGCTGGCAGTAACCCTTCCCAGGCCCTGCAGATTTCTGCTTTGTGACCTGGTTTCCTGGGAAGCTCTGTCTTCACCTACTTTATTCCAGTCAGTCAACATTTATTTTAGCAAATATTTATTGAGTAGCTACTGTATGCCAAGCAGTGGATTTACACTGATGAACAGGAAGACACGCATCCTGCCCTCATGAACTTATAGTCTAGCGGAAGTCATTCCAGCTTGCTTGCTTTCTTTTCTTTTCTTTTCTTTTCCCTTCCTTCTTTCCTTCCTTCCTTCCTTCCTTCCTTCCTTCCTTCCTTCCTTCCTTCCTTCCTTCCTTCCTTCCTTTTTCTTTTTTTCTTTCTTTCTTTCTTTCTTTCTTTCTTTCTTTCTTTCTTTCTTTCAGCCAGGATGGTCTCGATCTCCTGACCTCGTGATCCGCCTGCTTCAGCCTCCCAAAGTGCTGGGATTGCAGGCGTGAGCCACTGCTCCTGGCCCCAGCTTTCTTTCTTCATGGCAACTGGAGAGAGATGTCTTTCTAGGGAAGCCTGAGCTGATCTCAGCCCCTGTTCTTTGAGACATTAGCTATTACCACCTGACTTGGGAGCACCTCTGGGGTTGGGAAACAATGACCGCCATCTACTCTGCACACGTACACCTTTGTCTAGAGTTTAGGGGAGCTGGGACCAGCGTGGTTTATGGACTGTTATTAGCTGAACTCCTTCATCCTCTACTTGGGAGCAGCACAAACTCACACACAAAGTGACACTGAGGTTTCCACTGGAAAAGGGGACAATTAATTACTGAGCCTTGAGTCTTCATAAAAACCCTCCTTAAACTAGGTATACTTTTCTGTATACCTAGTTTTCTGTATTGCACTTCAACAAAAAGTTAAGAAAACACCACTTAAGTTTGTCAAACTGCCAGGGTCTGAGCTCAGAAAAATCAAGACAAGGCTGAGGCTGGGAGTGGTGGCTCACACCTGTAATCTCAGCACTTGGGGAGGCTGAGGTAGGAAAATCGCTTGAGGCCAGGAGTTTGAGACCAGCCAGGGCAACATAGTGAGACCTTATCTCTACAAAGAATAAAAAGATTAGCTGAGCATGTTGATGAGCACCTGTAGTCCCAGCTACTCAGGATGATGAGGTGAGAGGATGGCTTGAGCCCAGGAGGTTGAGGCTGCGAGGCTGCAGTGAGCCGTGATTGTGCCACTGCACTCCAGCCTGGGTGACAGAGCAAGAACTTATCTCAAAAAAAAAAAAGAAAAAAAAAAAAAGAAAGATGGGTCAGGCACATCCATCAGGCCTTCCTATTGTCTCTGCATCTTGATGGGATCCTCAGATCACTGGCCCATTTTTCAGCTTGACTAAGTAATCAGATTATTTTATCAGACTTTAAGGAATCCATAAGAAATTGCATTATAAACCGTGGTGTCCCTAGATACCACAAACACTGAGGTTCACACTGGGGGATACCCCTCTCTAGGGCCCTCTTTCTCCCCAGCTTCAAGGTGGTTGGGGAATAGAATTAGTCATAGCTTACTTGGGAAGCTTGGAATGAGAGAAAGTCAGAGTTGGGTGGTTTTCAGATGTTTTTTTCCAGGCTGCGGTGGAGCCGGGAGAATGAGAGATTCCATACATCTTGTGACCAGATGTGGTATCTGCAGCTGGGACTAGGCTGTATCAACAAAACGGAGTCAATTTTCAACCTTCCCTCTTTATGTACCTGTTTATTTTACTATTTACATTGTGTGTGTGTATCTTTCATTATAAAAATAATGCCCACTTCTCCCCCCTCAGGATCTTACTAAGAAAACGTTCAAACGTGTAGCAAAAATACCTAATTAAGAAAATCAGACCTACTGGAAGGGAACCATAAAGAAAGTGAAAGTTTCTGAAAACCCTATCTTCTGGAGAGAACATTGTCATTACTTGTTTGTTATATAATCCTCCAGATTTTTTTGTTTTTAGTACGTACTAATGTATACTATTATGATTGCTTTAACAATCAATTATTATTTATACTATTTTGCATCTTTAAAAAAATTTAACAATTTATCCTGGACACCTTTGCATATGTGAGAATTTATTTATTTATTTATTTATTTTGTGACAGAGTGACACCCAGGCTGGAGTGCAGTGACTCCATCTCGGCTCACTGCAACCACCACCTCTTGTGTTTCAGAAGAGATTCTCCTGGCTCTGCTTCCCAAGTAGTTGGGACTACAGGCATGCGCCACCACCCCTGGCTAATTTTTTAAAAATATTTTTGGTAGAGATGGGGTTTCACCATGTTGGCCAGGATGGTCTCCAGCTCCTGATCTCATGTGATCTGCCCACCTCGGCCTCCCAAAGTGCTGGGATTATAGGTGTGAGCCACCATGCCCAGCCCATCATGTGAGAATTTATTGATCTACATTATTCTATTTTTTAACATTTTATTTTTAGAGACAGAGTCTCACTGTGTCACCTAGGCTGGAGTGCAGTGGTATGATTAGAGCTCACTGCAGTCTCAAATTCCTGGGCTCAAGAGATATTCCAGCCTTGGCCTTCCAAATTCTGGGATTATAGGCATGAGCCACCACACCTGGGTATTCTATTTTTAAAAGTTGTTCTACTGAAATGTGAATTATGTACCACAAAATTCACCCATTTTAAGTGTACAGTTCATTGACTTTGGTAAATTTTCAGAATTGTGCAGCTAACACCATAGTCCAATTTTAGAACATCTCCACCCCTAAAAGATTCCTTCTGCTCATTTGCAGTCACTCCCTGTTCTCATCCTTATCTCTAGGCAACCACAGTCTATTTTCTGCCTCTATAGATTTGCCTTTTATGGGCATTGCATATAAATGGAATCATACAACGTCTGTTTTTTTTGTATGTGTGTGTGTGTGTCTAGCTTCTTTTAATGAGCATAATGTTTTTGAGGTTCATCTACATTGTAACGTAGATCCATACTTTGTTCCTTTTCATTGCTGACTAATATTCCATTTTAGGATATAGCACATTTGGTTTATAGCACATTTGTCAGTTGGTAGACATTTGGATTGTTTCCAGTTTTTGCCTGTTGTGAATAATGCTGCTGTGGACATTTATGTGCAAATCTCTGTGTGTACATAGGCTTCATTCTTTTTGGTGCCTAGCTAGAGTTCCAATGTATGGCTCTACCATAATGCATTTAGCCAAATTCCATTGGTGGCAATTTACTTGGTTTTCAATTTTTTTTGGGATGATATAAATAGTGCTTTATCAGACATCTTTGTACATAAATCTTTGTATGTATGAGGGGCTGTTTTTGAAGGATATATATTTAGAAGGGAAAGTTCTGAATCAACGGCTATAAACCTTTGAAATTTCAATAGCTAATATCAAAGTGGTCTTCTAAGAGAAGTTGCCCCTAATTTATACTGCCACTGTTCTCAACACACTTGTCAATGTGGGCCGGAATTTATATTCTAATCTTATAAGTGAAAAGTCTCTCATTGTTATTTGAATGGGAATGTCTCTCATTATTAGAAAGGTTATTGACCATTTGTAAGTCATTTTCTTAATTTTCTATTGGGTTGTTGATCTTTTCCTATGGCTTTGATATAACTATATTTTAGAAAATTGGCTCTTTGCTTATAAAATGTACTGTGAATTTTTTTTATTCGTCAGTTTATCTTTTATTCCCCCAAAACTGTATTCATGGCTGTTGTGCTGTACAGATGTTTTACGTTCTTAAGTAATCATGTGTGTTAGGAGAAAAACCCCTGCGAACATTTTACAGTATCACTTAGCTATTTATAATATCCCCAGAAGGAGGTGAGGAAGGTAAAATATTGGTGGGGAGAAACCCTGAGGAATGTTATATGTGCTCCATCTACCAAACATCTGGATGATTAGGAGACATTTTTACCTCTTATTTAGTTATGTTTGTGTCCTATAAGCCCAGCCTCCAAGTATTAGTGTGAAATCTGAGAACTGAATCTGGACTTTTTGGGGGCCTCTTGGCCCCTTGCTGGTAATAATACTGACAGACACTATTAATTGAATGCATACTGTAGGCCATTTGTTCCAGTTAATCCTTGCAATAACGCTGGAGATAGGCAGTTATTTCCCCATGGAAAATGACACAGGAATTTGCTCAAAATCATACAGCAAATGCTGGAGATGGGATTCAAACTCAGATTAGCCTGACACCCCAGCCCTGGGCTGAACTAGGACTCCCTTCATCCTCCCTTCCTGACGCATTGAATGAGTTGGCCTAGCACTGACCAATAAGGGGATATTTCAACAGGGCTTTAGAAAAGGACAAGATCCCCAGGAAGGTAAATGAATGGTGAGAAGGCCACTGACTTGAGCATGGCTGGCAAGATCTGTGGGTCCTAGTCTTACCCGCTGCCCAAACTCTTTTCTTGTAATAAGAGACAAGGCATGTGATTGCAACAGAGTCCGGGGAGTAAGAGCGGGAAAAGTGGATGGGTTCCTAAGACCTTTGTGGGTTTTCTGTTTGCTACGTGGCAGGAATTAGCTGACTCTTGGCAGTTGGATCTCAGTCTGGTGGAGAGACATCTGAGGCAGTGGGAGAAGAGAGGGGTTTCAGGCTCTAGCTCCAAAGTCAAAGTGGTTTCTAGATTCATATTGCTCTGCCTGGGATGTTTTGACACTGGGAGATGCTGTAGGGGGGTTGGCTAGACTGACTAGGACTAGAGATATGGAAAGCCTAGAAAGGTTATGGTCAAAACCCATAAACATCTTGGGGGTCTGGGAAAGGGTAGACATACTCTTGCTCATTCACTGCTTTCTCAGGAAGGCTACTGTGCCCAGTGCAACTGTGGGAGGTGGGGCACACAAAGATGAATGGTTTGTGGGGCCTGCACTCAAAGGACTCACTGTCTGGATAGGGAGATGGGATCTGTTCAGACATTGCTGGAAGTAAGGTCGAAGTGACACAAGAGCTTCAGGTAACAGAGCAGAAGGAGCTCAGACTCTGTAGTGAGATAGGCCTGGCCTTGAATTATGTTCCATAAGAGCAACAACAACAATATCCCTCGTGTGTTGCATGGTGCGGTAGACACAGAGTTCCCTCGTCAGGATTGAAGGACATATCCCCAGGTCCGGGGATTTACTGTGAGATGATAGCTCTCAGCTGCCTGCCCTCTTGGAAAACTGCTTCTGCTGAAGAGAGCTGCCTCACCCAAGATCACATCCCCTTCCCAAAGGCCCAGCTACCTCACCTCAACCTGGGACAACTGCAAAGGGCCAACCTCAGCTTCAGTGCTTCCCTGTGGAATCTGCTGAGGCCTTCACTGGCCCTGTGCTGTGGCCTGACTTCTCACTCAGCTCAGTCCTTCTTCCTTCTCCTCCCTCCCGCGGGTTTTGAAACTAACAGCAGACTCTAACACACTTCCTGTATGATAGTCTGCATCCCCGAATTTGCTTCCCAAGGAGCCCAATCTACAATACATAGATGATCATGATAGACCTCTGAGTTGGGATTACTTGCTTGATCTTACAGCTAAAGCACTTGAGATTTAGGACTCAATGGCTTGCCCAGAGTCAGCGGATAGCAGATCTCAGGTTCAACCCAAATCTAGTTATTCCCAAAGCCCTCTCTTTCTATATTGCCACTGTCTAGGTGTGTGACTCTAAACAGTAGAAACAATGGGGTTACAAAATCGGCTTGCAGGAACAGAACTCAAAGTTCATTTGGTTACAGCTCCTGTTCTTTAATCTCTGGATCTGAGTTTCCTCCTCTGTAAAACAGGGACAATAGTACTTAAAGCAAGGTGTTATGAGGATGGGATGCCCAACTCATCCTGATTTGCCTGGGACTTTCCCAATTTCCCCACTGAAAACCTTATATCCTAGGAACCCCCTCCATCCCTAAGCCTTGATGGTGGCTCACCCTATGTGAGGATCAACTTCAGTTGATCCATAGAGTCATTCATTCATCAAATCTTTATTGAGCATCTACTATGTGCCAGGTGCCATTTTAGGGTCTAGGGATACTGTATGAACAAAGCAAAGTCCCTGCCCTCCTGGAGGCAGACTGTCATGAAATAGACAAATGAGGACATACTATGATGTTAAGCACTGATAGGTGTGATGAAGGAGATCGAAGACAGTAGGGGGATGCAGGGTGCTGGGCTGGACGCTGGAGAGAATGTCCTGTTTTAGGGAGAGGGGACAAAGGAGGCCTCTGGGGTGAGGGGATCTTTGTGTTAAGACCTGAATGAAGGGTGAGCTGGCCATGCAGATCTCAGTGGAAGTGAGGTGGGAGAAACAGTATGTGCCATGGCCCTGGGCATTTTTAGCAGGTTTAAGAAAGATTCAGGAGGCTGCTGTGTCAGGAGCACTATCAGCCAAGGGAGATAAATAGAAGATGAGGTCAGAGAGGCATCAAGGGGCCATAACCATGCAGGACAGTGGCACAGTCAGGGGGATTTGTTACTGTTGTGCTGAGAATAGATCATGAGTCTATTTGAGGATCAGAGAAGTTTCATGGGGGAAGCCATATTGAAAACATGGGCTTGGGAATCAGACTCCCTGAGCTTCCACACCCGTCAGCTGTGAAACCATGAATTATTCGCTTACTGCGTTTAAGCCTTGGCTTCCTCAGTAGTAAAGCAGGGATAATACAGTACCTATTTTATGGAGTAGGTTTGTTGTGAGGGTGAAATGCAATAATGCACGTAGAGGTTAGCACAGAGCCTGCTTTTTTTTCTTTTCTTTTTTTTTTTTTTTTTTACAGCTTTTCGTTGTGATAAAATTTACTTCATTTTTAATATTTATTTACAATATACTGAAGATAAAATGTACAGTTTTCACCATTTTTAAGTGTATGTTCAGTGGGATTGAGTTTGTTCACGTTGTTGTGTAACCGTCACCACTATTCATCTCAGAACTTTTTCATCTTCCCCAAATGAAACTCTGCACCCATTAAATACTAGCTCCCCTTCTCCTCCACAACCCCCTAGCAACTCCTATTCTACTTCTGTCTCTGTGAATCTGACTACTCTAGGTACCCTGTATGAGTAGAATCATACACTGTTTGACCTTTTGTGACTGGTTTATTTCACTTGCATAATGTCCTCAAGGTTCATTCAAATTACAGTCAGAATTTCCTTTCTTTTTAAGGCTGAATACTATCCTATTATATGGATAGACCACATTTGTTTGTTTATCTGTGATGGGCATTTGGGTTGCTTCCATCTCTTGGCTATCTGTATGATAATAATGCACCTGCATTTTGTAAGCACTGACTGGACTTACTTTTGCCATGGTTTTTATCCTGGTTTGCTCGAGCACAGGGAAATGATAGGCACATAGGACCAGGAGGCAGGAGATGTAGATTCTAGATTTAGGTGGGGCTGACTCATTTATTGAGTCTCAGCTGTGTCCTCTGTGAAACGGTGATGCAAATGCTTACTTCAGGAGGCTTGTTTTAAAGACCAATTAGATATACTCTGCAAACGTGATAGTTGTACCATCCAACATGGTAGCCACCAAGCCACATGTGGCTGTTGAGCATTTGAAATGTGGTTTGTCCCATGTGAGACGTGCTGCAAGGGCAAAATCCATGATGGACTCTGAGAACTTAATACAAATAAAAAGAATAAAAAATATCTTGTTAATAATTTTTTATATGATTACACATTAAAGTAATAGTATTTTGGATATATTATATTAAAGAAAAGATATCTTAACATTAATTTTACCCCTTTTTAATTTTTTAATGTGGCTACTAGAAAATTTAAAATTACACTTGTGACTTTGTGTTTTGATTGGACAGCGCTGGTGTAGAGTTCAGTGCGCATTTTCGAATCATAATCAGCAACTTTCTGGGTGCCCCTCCCTGGGTCTGGGATCTGAAGGGACCTCTCTCCCAGAGCTCCAGGCTGACAAGTGATTTACATCACCAAGGTGCTGTAGTCTAAATGGTGATCAATGTTTATGGCCCATGGAAGCTTAAACAAGCCAAGAGTAGAATAGGCCTGGGCATTGCTGCCAGTAACGTCCAGCCTTTAACGTGCAGTTCTTGGCTGCCTCCACAAAGGGCGGTTTTCAGCGTCACCGCTCTGCTGGGATTTGTGATTTAGCTCCGTGCTCCCCAGCGACAATAGATTTCTTCATTTCAAAGCCTAACTCCTACGAAGGCTGGGGCTGGGGGTGGGGAGGGCCTGCGATCGCCTGGCTTAGGCCTTCTGTGTATGGCTAATTGTATTACCACAGTTTCTTTAGGGAAAAATCATGCATTCACTTAGGACTTAAAAAAAAAAAAAAGACCTTAGGGAGAGTTGGTACCTCGTTTGGGTGTAGAATGTTTTCCCCCTCTGGGGCAGAGGAGAAAAGAATTTCTATTTTGCAGCTGGGAGAAAGCTGTTGTGTACACACCCTCCCTCTTCCATTTTATCTCCCAACCGATAAGATCTGCAGGGAGCTGAGACAACCAGTGTTTGTCACAGAAACAGAGATCAGTTCAGAGCCCAAGGCCGTGGAGGCAAAGGCATGTCTAGCCCAGGCCCAGGAGTGAGCGGGGTGGCAGTCAGGGAGGCCTGAGGAGTGGCCTGGTGACCTCTGAACTCTCTCCCTGCTCTGTCAACGCCACGACTTCCTGGCTAAGGCTCTGTCCAAGGCTGTGTGCTCAGGGCTGTGTGTCCAGGCCGTGAGGCTGTCACTGCTGTGGCCTTTCTGGCAGGCCCTCTGCCTTCTCCAGCTTTTCTGAGGGTCACACAGGGACCTACTCCCTTGGAATTTTGTCACAAGAAATATTCTAACTTGGGGTCTAAGTAATTTCCAAGATGGGTTCCTGGTGTTTGATGGTTTCATTCATTCACTGCTGAGGTGTTGGTCCCTGAATAATGGAAGCCACAGGGCTGGGAGTGGTGGTGGTGGAGACGAGCCCTTCCTAGGGTGTCAGACTATAGCAGTAAGATCTACATCCTGCTCTCATGTTTCGGTGGGGAATGGGGGAATGGGCCAGAGATGCTGGCTTAGCAGGCCAAAGACCAGGCCCCATCAGTGGGTGAACCACTTAGGGCAGGGAAAATGGTTCCTGCCCTGCCTACTCTACAAGGTTGTTATGAGGATCAAATGAAATCCTAGGTATGAAAGCCATTTGCACATTGTAAAGGGCTGTGTGAACACAGTATTACCTTTGCTTTTTCTGTAGCACCTAGCTTTATTACTTAATTAGTTTGTTTCCAAATATTTTTGAAACTTTACTATGTTCCAGGTTCTGAGGTGGGCACAGGGGCATACAATATTGAATAAACACATTCCATCCCCTTATAGCTCATGGACCAGTACAAGGGAAAGACAAAAAGCAGGCAATTGCGATTTAGAAGGTAGCAGGTGCGGTAAGGGTGTGGGTAGAGGGTGCAGGAGCACAGAAGAGTTCTCGATCTTGCCTTTGAGGGCTGTGGAGGGTTTCCTGGAGGAAGTGACATCTAGGCTAGGGTCTGAGGGATGGAAACAAACATGTGGTCGATTCTCAGTTAATATTTGATAAATGAACAAGATAGTTTTAAATGGCTGTGAACTGTCAGGATAATTGCCCCAGTGCTTAGTTATCAGTTTATAGATAGGAAATTGATTCAGAGAGGTTAAGTGGTTTCCCAGGGTGCCCACCACCTAAGTGGCACTAGAATCCAAGTTCAAGGTTCAGGGTGATTCTCCTGAGCTTGGGAGAGGGGGTGATTGTTTTGGTTACAGTGACAAGCTGCAGCTGTAGAGACATAGCTGGTGGGGGCATGGGATACGGTGCCCTCCAGTTTGAAGTGGACAGAAATGTCTTTATGAGACTGGGTTCCTGAGAAACAGACTGGGAGTCAGAGACTTCCGTGCCATAGGTTCACTGAGGATTCCTCCTGGGATCGGTGTCTATGGAGGAAGGCAGAGGAGAAGCTGAACTGGGCTGCTGTCACTTCGAAAGCCTCAGCTGATCCCACAAGGGTTGCTGAAGCTGGGTGACCTTTGGAGTTGGCCCAACTTGGGGGGAAGTGGCTGAATTTTATGCCCTCCCATCAACCAGTCACTGTAGTTGGTTTTCCCACAAAAGGAAAGGAAGGCAGCTTACTTCAGTCTATAGAGCATGTTCTGGAGAGGGGCTCCGCTGGGAGCTGTCAGCCACCCACACTGTGGGCAGCTGGGGGAATGGTCCTGCCCTCCTGGCATGGGGCATAGACTCCAGCAGGGACAACACTAGAGGCCTCGACTGCGAGGCAGAGAGTCCCAGGCCTGTGGGAGATTCAGGCCCAGCATTAGCTCGGGGGTTCCCACAGAGTGGACAGAGGGTTTCCAGGGGGTGAGCAGAGATGTGGCAGGAATCCAGGAGAGGGCTCAAGGGTGGGGCAGACAGGCAGTTTCCATGTGGAGGTCTGTGCCTCGGCAGGGAAACCTCTGCTGCAGACAAGAGCTCACTGTTAGAGCGCAGGTCTTTGCTAGAGCAGGGCAGGCTAGTGAACGTCAGAGTGGTATCCTGTGCAGGAGCTGCCCCAGGAAGGTTTTCAGCTCCCTGGAGTTGGGGCTCAGAGGCTGATGAAGGCTTAGCTTGGTGTCTGGATAGGCTGTGTCTTGGGAGGGGGCTGAGCTTTCAGCTGGTCCAGCTGTGGAGACAGAAGAGGCCAAGGCTGGCAGATAACACGGGCACTGATACCACTCTTCCTTCATCAGTCCAACTGCCTCAAGGGCGAGCTAATTTGGCTGCTGCTCCCGCCATAGCTGTTTCTATGGATACATTTCAAGCCTCAGTCTGGTCATCTTCAAAAGCATCAAAGGCAGCAATCCCCATCCATGCATAATCTTTTGTTATAGCCCCACAAATAGCTTTTGTTATAACCCTTCCCCCGCCTCCCTCCCCCACATCCTCCAAACCAAAGAAACCGGCTTCGCTGTGGCACAGTCCTCTAGCAAAAGAAGCATTCGACTTTTTCTGGAAGTTGGAAGACCTGAGTTTGAAGCCCATCCTTGCCATTTGTAAAATGCAAATAGTAACACCCAAGGCACGGAGTTGTTGTAAAGATTCAATGGGATTCATGAATCTGAAAATGCACAGCACATTGCCCATTGGTGGGTCTTCATGTGATGTTAGTGTCTTTCCTTTCTCTTTATTTATCAGTTGGGCAACTTAAGAATTACATCCCTCCAGTAGCACTCAAATCTCTGTACCGTGTCTCCTTGAGTGTTACATGCACTTGATACAGAAGAAGCTCTCCTTGATGTCAGTGTACTCTCCCTGATGGCAAACACCAAGTCCCATGATTGCAGCCTCACAGGGTGTCTCTTGACTGTTCTTTCTGCTGACTCCCTAGTTAGGAAGGAACCAGTTATAGGGTCCTGAAGGCAAATGGGCTGGTCTTTTTCTCCCTTGTCCAAGGCCAGGCCTTTGCTGGGAGCAGGCAGAGAGGCACACAGGCTGGGGATGCTCCTTGCCTCTGGAGAGTCTGTTCCAGCAGATGGCTCTGCTGCAGCTCTGCTTAGGAGGTTAATGGATACCAGATGTCTCATCAGGCAAGTTTTCATTTTCTCCTGGAACCACTTAATTTGGCTGAACATCTGCCGTGGCTTCCAGGCTTTTCTATCACCTGAGCTTCAACACTGGGTCGGTGGCCAGTGGATGTCGGAGGAGCTTACAGTCCCTTTTCCTCAACTGGGGTCTTGAGGGCTGGGGGTGCCAGCCTGATTTGTGGGTTAAAGGTGGTGGTTGAGAGGGCAAGAGTGGGGCATGGTTGGCTTCCATCATTGTCCTTGTCTGGTCTGTTGTCACTGAGCCTTCCTATTGGAAAACCAATATTAAGCCAACAAAATGGTGTGTGCCTGATTGGGGAATATATCCATCTGGACCAGGATTGGCTGATTGTCAAGAGCAGAGGGAGGCCTATGGAATTGGCTTGAGGGAGGTGCCAACATGCTGACCCTCCCCTGCTCTAGGGCCTCCCTCGGTGCATTTCCAAACCACTGGCAGCTGATCCTCTCTGGGTAGTCGTGACTTGAGTTTTGTTTGGAAAGTGTCATTCTGTTACTGGTACCGCTGATTTTTAAATGAGAGTGTGTGTCAGCCTGGCCTAAGGACCTTTAGTAAGCTGTAGATTGCTGGGCCCCACCATGGGATTCAATACGTCTGTGGCGGAGCCCGGGAATCTGCATTTGAAGCAGGCACCCCAGGTAATATTGATGTACGTAGTCTTTGGACTGCGCAGGACAGTATTGCCTGGAACCCTGTCTTTTTGGGATCTGGAAATTTCTTCTGCTTTCTATCCCAGGGAGGCATACACGCGTTCATGGTCTTCCTTATTTGCCTGGGAAACTACTCATCCAGTAAGACCCAGGTCAAAGTGGCTTCGGCTCTGAGACTTTTTCAGTCCATGCCTTTTTGGGGGCAGAATTACTTGCTTTCTCCTTATTGCTTTTATAACATTTTGTTAGGTACTTTTATAGGATGGCACTATTCACATTTACTATGGTTTTCTGTGTGTTCCTTTTTGGCTGGGAGCTTGTCTTTTTCATCTTTCTATTTGTCCTAGAATATAGCAAAATAGCATGTCATAGGCACCAACAAATACATATTGAGTGAATGAAAGAATCCTTGTCCAACCCCCTAAATATTAATAACATATTCTTACAGTATGTAGGATCTTTCTAAAGTTTATTCAAATGAGACAATTTTAGTTTTGATAATATAGCTTATTTATCTTAAAAACAAAGTATATTGGTGACATTTAAAGGACACATACTTTTTCTTTTTACAACTCATGGTACTAGTCCTCACAGGACACAGTTTACCTTCTTCTTGGCTGTAGCTATTCTCCCCTCCAAGCACACAAGCGATGCCTTGCATACAGCCACCATATTGTCAGCCTCTCCTTTAATCAACTTGCATTTAAATGCCGTTTTCCTGGTTACTAGCCAACCTACAGCCTGATAGTGTGTCTTGCAATTCATAAGGCCTTTCTGAAGGCTTGATTTTTTTTCTTAAGCATTTATACTGGTTTTTCATTTCTTTTTTTGTCATTGTTCCTTTATTTAAGAGTTCAATGGTGTCTGTCTTAATGGCAGATTTCCAGGGGACAGAGACCAAGTGTTTGTAAATCTTTTGGGATGGGGCTTGGCATGTCAAGTAAGAATGAATAATTGTAGAGTGCTCATATAGTTTATAAAGCACTTTCCTATCAGCCATGCTTTGAGTTAGAGAATACGATTGCTTCCCCTGTAGGGACTCAATAACTAGGAAGAGACACAGCCAAAATTTGAATGCAGTTCTTTAAATCCTGTGCTCTTGAAAATGATCATTGCAGCACTATTTATAATAAAAAAACAAACAAAAGCAAAACCTATATAATAATGTTACAACTCTTTGATGGAATATTATATGACCATTAGAAATGAGGCCTCTGGAGGTGATGGAGCCACATGGAAGGTATTGCCATGGCAGTCATGTAAAGTCAACAAAGAAAAAAACAAAGGACATTGGAAACCATTTGATTGGCGGTGGGAGGTAAAATGCCATGGCTTAAAAAAAAATCTCAATCAGTGTTGCCAGCAGATTGGTGTGATTTAAAAACAGGAATACAAAACCGAACCCTCCACCCCCATTTCTGCCAGTACACATTTGCATTTATGAATGCTTCTGAGGTGCTGAGGAAGGGAGAACAACTTTCAGCTGGAGCAGAGAGGTAGCGCGTGTGAGTCGCGGGAGTGTGGTCTGATGCAGATGATTAAGCCCGTTGCAAATGCAGAATTAAGTAACTCTGATAACGGAGCCCTTGAGCATCCTTCTTGGAGATTAAACCTTTCAGGCTTTTAGCAGCTGAGAGGTGCTGGGGATTGGAGATAGCTGGCTTAAAAAGGATGGGAAGGGGGGCAGATATTGGATGGGGACAGGAAGGAAAATGCACCACATTCAGGTCAGGATTCTGTTCTGAAATTGGCTGTCGCTCCGAGAAGTGCTGGAAAATGTCCCATTATCTGGAGAGAGAGGACAGTGTGTCTGCTTGCTGCCCGTCTTTTCTTGCTTGTCTTTCTACAGGCTGGGGTTTTGATTTTCTGTGCTGGCCTGTTCCTCCAGTTTGTGTATGAGTTTTCATTCTTGTTTGGTGCCTGGGCCTGTTTTACATGTGAATGCCCTTTAGAAGAAAGGGCAGTCATTGCCTCGTTTGCTGGGGAGAGAAAGGACCAGGCCTCTGGGCCCTGCAACCTCTTCATTGCACCTACTGACCTATTCATCTCGTGCATATATAGTGTGCACCTTTCCTGTGCTAAACACAATGCCAGGTGCTAGGAGTAGACAGACATAGTCTTTGCCTTCATGGAGCTTAACAATTAAACAATGGTTGCTCAGGACTGGATACACAATATGCAGGGCCCTGTACAAATGAAAAGGTAAAGCCCCTTTTCAAAAATTAAGAGTTTCAAGACAGTGCTAGCAGAGCACCAAACCAAGCACTGGCTACTGAATGCTAGGTAGATTGTAAGCACAGGAAGCTGGCCCTGTGGTTTCTTCAGAGAACCTTGTGTAAGGAGAGGGAGTTATTCCTTCCTTATTACCCCAATCTTCCTTATCATTGAATAGCCTCTGAAGAAGAAGGTATCTTCCTTGACTCAATGGGCCTATGTAAAGAAATAATAAAATACAGATAAAAGGCAAGACAAATATTAAATAAATACTGGTTGCCTGAGACATGTAGCTAAGGCCATGTAGACATACAAAGAATGTTCAACCTTTTTGGAAACATCTGAACATAAATCAGATGTGATGACAGAAAGCCTTGTCATCCAATGTCTTGTCCCATGGAACAAATAGGCTGTGACCAGTCTAATTGATACAGACTTGAAAGACAGTCTCTATAGAAAGGCCTGTGCCCTGTATGATAACACAGTTTACCAGTTTCTATAAAGCAACAGACAACCTACCTGGAAGCCATAATAAAATGAAGAGTAACTACAATAGGATAGTTTTTGTATTTCCCTGGAATATTATTTTTAAGAAAAAGATTCTACCTAAATTGGGTAATTTGACAAATAAGTTTTGGAAAGACTCATATTCTATTCCCTCTTGGAGACAGACAATTCATATTAAAGTCCTATGGCTGTGAAGGAAGCCCCTTAAGCTTTTAACACAATGTTATTTGATTATGACACCTCTTTTAGAAAGTAATAACCAATAACAATGTAGAGACCAGGAATTCTGAAGCATCTGCTTTGGAAAATGCCAAAGTATCTGCTTTGGAAAATGCCAAATGCTTTGGAAAAACTTCTAAGATGCATGATCTGGGATCACAGGATCTGGGTTTCAGAGCCACTCACAACTATGGGCAAGTTACATGGTCTTCTGGAGTCTGGTATCCAATCTGTTAAATAATAATACCCACACGACACAGTTGTGTGGTTTAAATGAGACACTACAAAATGAGAAGAAACATTTTGCAAACTATGAAGCTGTCAAGTGTTTAGTGATTATTGAACTGATATTGAAATAAACAGGAACTATTATCTCTGTTTGAAAGTGGGTGAACTGAGACCTGGAGTGATTAAGAAAGGAGGCTGGAGTTCCATAGCCATTTTGTGGCAGAGCCAATCTCCCAATTCCCAGTTCTCAGCAGGATGACTTTTAAACCAACTTTGCTTGTAGATTTTAGTTTGGAAAACAGGCCACCTCTTTGACAGGCATGTCCTGTGGAACAGCTAGAGGCAGAGACTGGCATCAAAATGCCAACTTTTCTTTCCTTTCTAGCATTGACATCTGATGTTAGCAGAATGATGAATTCAGGGGTGACAGATTTCTAGAAGATTTGTGTCCTCTTTAGGCCAGTACACCCTGTCATCTATACGAATCCGTTTTCTACCCTGAAAACCATCACTGAGGCTGATATAAAAGGGAAGGTGGCTTTTCTTATCATGAGTGAAAAAGAACCTGGTATGTTCTCTGTTGCGCATCTTTGAATGGGGAGGACAAAAACTTTGGAGAGTTGTGTTTTAGAAAAGAATATGTTGTTTTTCTTTCTTCTTTAAAATGAAAATTGTACCAGAGTGGAAAATGTAGAAACGGGAATTAGAAGACCTGGGTTTTAATCCTGTTTCTGCACCTAACTGGCTGCCTGACCTTTGGCTGTTCCCTTACTCTATCTGGGTGCAAGTTTGCTATCTTAAAATAATAGTATTGGACTAGTTTGCAAAATTTAGGGTTTTTTGTGTCTTATCTTTGCAATTTTGCATGTTTATGTCATCACCTTTATTATTTTCTGCATATTTTTCTTTAAACTGATCCATCTATTCTGTACAAATTGTTTTGGAGGGAAACATAAACTTCTGCAAATAAAATTCAGCATCAATGCTGTATATTGGTGGTAACTCTAAGACAAAAGATAGGATGGTTCAGAGGGTACATTTTTTTGTTATATATATTTTGTCTCAAAAAATTAAAAACAAAGCAAAAATAAGAGCAAAGAAAACATAAAACACAACTATTAAAATAAATATACTGTATTTACTCTTTTACAACTCAAAGCTTTCATCCATCAGTGGCAGTAGATGATCCGAAGACGACCTTCTGGCTTCAAAGGTTTTGGTACAGATGATGTTTCTAGTGCAAACTAGGACACCATACTGCCCTTGCCAGAGAGCCACACATCTTTCTTAATCACACCGTAGCCATGGAAACGCCCCCTCCTCCAACTTTGGCAGTCCTTAATGGGTGGTCCCCAGGGCTCATGGCTTGTCTCTAGGAAAACCCTGCCCTGCCTGGCAGACGGTCTGGTCAAATGCATGATTGTTGGTTTCACCTGGATTAAACTGCTCTGTCCATCTGGAGGGTTCCTGGCTTTCATTTCCAAATCAAAATCCTACCCACTCTTTGGATCCCACCTCCTGCAGAAAGCGTGCTGGGATTCCTCCAAAGCCACAATGATCTTTTCTACTTTCTCCCTAAATTTTCACTCTGTACAGGTATTTTCTATTGGATTCTTTTCTTTTTTATTGTTTTTTTTGGAGACAGGGTCTTGCTCTCTCACCCAGGTTGGAGTGCAGTGGTATGATCATGGCTCACTGTAGCTTCAAACTCTTGGGCCCAAGTAATCCTCCTGCCTCAGCCTCACGATTAGCCAGGACTACAGGTGCACACCAGCACTCCTGGCTAATTTTTTAATTTTTTTGTAGAGATGGGGTCTTGCTGAGTTGCCCAGGCTGGTCTTAAATTCCTGGGATCAACACCAACATGGCACAAGTATACATATGTAACAAACCTACACGTTGTGCACATGTACCCTAGAACTTAAAAAAAAACAAAACAACAATTCCTGGGCTCAAGTGATCCTCCCACCTTGACCTTCCAAACTGCTGGGATTACAGGTGTGAGCCACTGTGCATGGCTTAGGTTGAGTTTTTTAGAAATAGAGCCTGAGACGGGGCCTTGGGTGCATGCTGTTTATTGGTGTGCTTTTCTGGAAATACCTGTAAGAATGTGGCAACAGAAGGATAGGGGAGGGGGAGGAGCTGAGGGAGGAAGTGGCTCCGGTTAAGCCTAGTCTGGGCCTGATCCATGGGAGCTCTGGTATTAATCACACCACCACAAGTTGTTCCTCACCCCTAGATGAGATGAACAGCCAGCTTTTTGCATCCTCATGTCATCAGTCACTGGCCTCAGGCTGGGAGGGAGGGAGTGGGGGTAAACCAGTGTTGTGTTGGACCTGGCCCTTACGAGCTTGCGGTGGTCAAGTTTTTAGGAATGTTGTGAGCCACTATTAACAATTAAATCATATAAAGTTATAATTAAGTAAATAATGCTAAAACAATGGAAATACATATTCAAAAGTCATCACTTCTTAATTATTTTACTACAGTTTTAAAGATCTGTGCACTTGCAGTTATTGTTGGGTATTGGATCTTTATGGTGGAAATACTATGTGATGGAGAGCTATGTGCATCTCTTCACAACTCCACCTTCAGTGATGTCTTGCTAGGAGCTTGGAGTCGGCCATAATGGGAATATTTACACCAGGGAAAGTGGCAGATACTCAAGCCAGGGCTCCCCCTACCGTAGCAGAAAGTGGCTGCTAAACATTTGCCAACACAGCACTGGGTGTCATCTCCCTCATTAGCTGGGTGTGGAGGTGGCAATTCTCCAGAGGACAGGGCAGCTGTGAGCCACTGACAGCCGCCACTCAAAGCAGCCAAGGGATGGTACCTGGCCTGGGAATGGGGATCTGGACAGGGCACAGTGTTCTCTATGGCAAGTTATTTGAAATTTTATTCATGTCCTGACTTGTGGCTTCCTGTCATTAGGTTTTTATACGTTTCTTTGGAGAGGAAAGAACAATAGAAGCCTGGAGCCCTGGGTTCTAGTGTTGACTTTGACACTATCTTGCTGTGTGACTTTGGGAGAAGGTCACTTTACATCTCTGTTTTCTCGCCCATGGAAATAGTGGATCAGATGACCTCTCAGGAGGCTTTCAGCCCTGCACAGCCTCAGACTATGTGATCCTCTCAGCCGTTCCCACCTGGGTTAGGAGCGTGAGCACAGAAACCATGTCTCACTGTATTACCTGCAGAACCCAGCACGTGAAACTTTCCTCCTTGATCTCCAGATTTAGAGACCCAGTCGTAAAAATAGATAACATTTATTGAGCACCTACTGAATAGAACACGTTTTAGATCTTATCTCATCTAATCCGTATATCAACCTTATGACATAGATTTTTTTTTTCTATTTTACAGATGAGAAAATTGAGGTTCAGCAATATGAAATTACTTGTCCAGTCACACAGCTAGTAAATGGCCCATTTGGATTCCAGCCCCGGTTGGCTTGTGCTTTCAACCATTTTCCACATTATCCTATTGGAAAAGGATTTAGAAGAGGCTCTTGCTACATCAGGGTCTCCATTTGGGATCTAGAGATTGCTTGGTTTAATCCCCGCTTCCACCTATTCTCTGTCTTGCTCAGTCTCAGTTCTCTTTCTTCTGGGTAGAATGGGTTGTAAGCCCCTTTGCAACTCAGGCCTTTGTAACTGTTGAATAGGCAAATGAAGGAGGAAGGCTCTGAGGATGGAAGCCAGCTGTGCACTTGGCTGATGGTCTGGGATGCACAGAGGTGGGATGGGGCGGGTGAGCAATGGAAGGCTGCTAATGAGCGTTTCCCACTGATGCCTCCGAGGGCGGCTGCAGCCTCTGTGCTGCTGTTTGGGGTTGTTGGAGCCATCACAGCACAGCCAGGATTTGCCCTTAGGCTTAGTGACAGGTTGGATCACCTTCACTCAAAAGGCCTGGCCACTCTTTGCAATGTCTAGTCTGTGGTGTGGATGATGGCAGCTGACATGGACTCCTTACCACCTGGAAATGCATAAAGTGCAGTTTAGCCCCAGGCCGAGGGGAGGTATTCTGTGCAGCCTCCAGAGCCTTTGTTTCTCATGATTTCATTCAACCGTGCCCCCAACCCCCACCCAGCGTCACAGGGATCTTAGTCCCACCTCCCCAGGGTCTGGCCCAGGACCCCTCTCCCCCCACCAGAACTTGGTGTTTGAAACCTCCTCACGTAGCCGTGATTTATTTAGGCCTCTGCCACCCACCTGGGCACCTCCTCTGCCTGGCTCCCGATTTCACAGAAGGTGCTGATGCCTTTCTTGTGATTCTGCCAGCAGAGAAATTGAGGTCAGGGAGATTGGCCAAGCACACTTTTCAGTGGCTTTTAAGGAGGAGCGATCAGTTAGTGATCACTGCGGGCAGAGGGCTAAGGGGATGGCTTCAAGGAGAGAAAAAAGAGCAATTGGATGATCCTGAATTGTAGAAATGAACACAGTGAAAGTACCAGACTGGGCTTGGGGGTCAGAACCTCCCTCAAGCCCCTGAACATCAGCTTCCCCACTCAGGATTTCTCACTTCAATGACTGACTCCATCATCCCTCCAATTGCCCAGGCCCAGAAATCTGGGAGTCATCCTTGACTTGTCTCCCTCACCCCACAGTCTAATTGGCTGGCAAGTCTTGTTGCATCTATTTTCTGGCTCTTGAGTTTAGTCCTTTGCTGTGGCCACTGCCCACTACCAAGGGCCCATCAGCTCTTACCTGGACTGGTTCAGCCATCTCTTTCCAGGCCTTGGTCTCCCTGCTTCATCTCTGCTCCCTCAGCTCCCCCATCCATTCCCCTCTGTAGTTGGCAGTGTCTTTTAGAGGTGTACATTTGGCCTTATCATGTCAGCTCCAGGTTAGAGCCTGGAGTTACTGTGACGATTATCTCCAGGGCGAACTTCAGACTCATTAGCCTTCCAGGAAAAGCAGCTCTTCTTGCCCTGCTCCTGTTTGACTCTCTGTGATGGGGATCCCAAAACTACCTTAGGTTTGATGATTCACTTGAGGGACTCACAAAAATTAGAAAAGCTGTTATACTCATGGTTGTGGTTCACTGCAGCGAAAGGAGACAGATTAAAATCATCCAAGAAAAAAGGTGCATAGGTCGGAGTCCAGGAAGACACCAGGCATAAATTTCCAGTTGTTGTCTCCCAGCGGAGTCACTTGGATAGCACTGAACTCTGCCAGCAATGATGTGTGACAAAACATAGCCGGGAAACCCAACTGCCCCTTGGTGTCCAGGGTTTTTGTTGGGAGAAGAGAATCAGTCACTGAGGTATGAGTCACCCATGTGATTGACCTTGGCTACTCAGTCTCTATGCAACCCCTGCACCCCTGGAATCAAACCGATACAGCGTGGGCTGGGACTCCAGGTAAACAAAAACAGGCCTTTATCATGAATGACACTGTTAGCATAAACTATATGGGATGGCCCAAAGCCCCGGTGATACAAAGATACTCTATTCCATCAGGCATGATATTCCAAGGGCTCAGAGGTTATTTCCTGGGGGCTGGTCAAGGGTTAGTTATTTCTTTGGAAGGTGCAGTTTGAGGACCCCAAGCCAGTGGAGTTAACCCTTAATTGTATACCTCACATCCATGATTCTCTCCAGTATTAGGTCATCCTTGCATTGCTATAAAGGATATCTGAGACTGGATGATGTATAAAGAAAAGACATTTAATTGGTTCGTGATTCTGCAGGCTTTACAGGAAACATGGTGCCGACATCTTCTGGGGAGGCCTCAGGAAACTTACGATCATGGTGGAAACTGAAGGGGGAGTAGGCCTGTCACATGGCAAAAACAGGAGTGAAAAACAGGAGTGAGAGAAAATGAGCGGGGAGATGCTACACACTTTTAAATAACCAGATCTCACAAGAACTCACTATCATGAGGACAGTACCAAGGGGGATGGTGCTCAACCATTCATGAGAAATCCGCCCCCATGATCCAATCACCTCTTACCAGGCCCCACCTCCAACATTGTGGATTATAGTTCAAAATAAGATGTGGGCGGCGACACACATCCAAATGATAACATCTCCCATGTATCCCACATTCCAGCCATATTATTTAGCTTGCACTTTCACATGACTCTGCCTTTGCATGTACTGTTCTTTCTGCCTGGAATTCCCTTCTGCCTCATCTTCCCTAGTCTAACTGGAGAGCTCTCACTCATCCCCTCCTGTGTGAAGCCTTCCCTGATGCCCCAGGCAGGCTGAGTTTCCTCCTTCCCGTGTACACAGGCACTGTTGATGCCTGCTGTAATTTGTGGATTCTTCAGCATCCTGTGGATGGGTTCAGATCTATTTTCCACACAATAGGAAACACTATTAGCTCCTTTAGCATGAGAAATATGCAGTCCATTAAAATGTTTATTTTATGTTTTTCCAATGATAAAAGCAATACTTGCTCATGGTAGAGAAATTGGGGCAGCATATTCCTTTTCAGCTTTTTCTTTCCAATGCTTTCTGTGTGCAAATCATCATAATCCGGGAGACCACAGTGCTTGGGCCTGGGTTTGCTTCCCCAGGGCTGCTGATGTTGTTCCAGTCTCTCTAAGGTGGTGAATGAGGGTGACTCCACACCTGTGCTCTCCCACCCTCCAGAGACTTGTGGGATGGGCTGGGAACTGAGGACAGAGTGTGGAGGAGGGAGAGGAGAAACTTCTTTTTTCCTTTTGTAGGAAGAAGAGGTGGGGTAGGGATGGAGTAAGGGAAGACTTCCCAAAGAAGTTGACATTTGGGCCAGGACTTGAAGGAACTTTAGGATTTTGCTCAGGGATGGGAGGGAGGAGCTTTCCAGGCCAAGGTCATGGAACAAAGGGGTGACTGGCTGAGCTCAAGGCAATGGGGCTCCCCGGCCCTGGGATGTGATATACCACTTGACTTTCCTTTGATCCCACACAGGAGTTGTTTCCAGGGGGCAACCCTTACCAAGCTGCTGACCCCAAGTTCTGTTTTAGTCGTGGGGCTTCTTTGTTTGTTTTGTCATTTGGCTCTGGATGTGTGTGAAATCCTAATTCAGGCCCCAAATAGCTGGCTGACTAAAACCTAATGAAACAAAAAGATGGAGAAAATGTGCACTAAAACATTTGTCAAGTAACCCCAGGTAGCTTCAGTGCATGCCAGCTTTAAGCCTATAAATACATCGATGGGCACCTCTTTCTTTTCTGAAACAGCAAGCCCTAGGGATTGGAGCCAGCCGGTGATATTCCATTATACTACATTTTCAGTTTTAGGGAATCTTTTGAGCAAAATGGGACCTTTTGGGGCCAACCTGTCATACTCAAGACCATGGTGAAACCTATCTGTTCATGCCAAGAGCTCAGCGTCCTACCTGAGTCCTGCTGAATTACCTGTTCTCATCTCCTGCCTTCTAAATCACTCACTGGTGCTTCCTATCATGGTAACTAGGACTTTCCACTCCTCATTCTGCAGCCTTTGACATCACCAGGGCTGAAAAAGATCACTGGGCCTTCATGGGGTATTTTTCCAAGGTGAATTGACTTTGTATGTGTTGGTGAAATTACCAGAATCTTCCACTGCTTGTGTGAGGATGTTTCTAGACCCAGTTCTGTTCTTTTCTTGCCACGTGTCAATCTCTACTTTGTCACTTACTGGTCCTGGGATATTGGATGGGTTACTTGACCACTCTTGTGTGTCAGTTTCACCTGTTAAGTGGGGATGATTATTTCTCGGTGTTCTGGCAGGATTAAATGCAAGTATACATGAACAGCACTTAGGATAGTACCTGGCACATAGTAAGCATTTAGAAATGGTTATAGTATTATGACTGTACTCTTAGATCCATCCCCTGTCTTAAACTCTGGATTATAGGAAAATAGGAGATTCAGGGAGAGCTGGGTTCTTTTTATCAATTTACTCTGTGATGCGGGGTGTCAATTCTTCCTCTAAGGCCTTAATTTAGACACAGTGAAAATGACGGGTGGATTCAATCAGGAATGACAGAGATGTGAAGGACATGAAACTTCTGGATTTTCTCACCCATTTCCTACTGGTCCCAGGCATGCTCTCAGACTATTCTGAATATAGCCCTCCTGGCAGCCATTGTAAATGGATTAGAAGGCACTTGAGCTGAAATCTGTTTTCTGTCCCTGGATTACAGGAAGCATAGGGAATGTGGGGTGCATGGGAGATGATGTAGTTTGGATGTGTGTCCCTGCCCAAATCTTGTATTGATCTAATCATTTATGATCTTAAATAAAGGGATTGGGGGAGTCCAGTTTTCAGGCTCCACAGATACTTCATCTCCTTCCCATACAGCTCTACCCATTAAATATGACAATAGATAGAAACTGACTTCCAGAGGGGACTTGGGACAAACCATTTGATGGAGAATAAGCAGGGGCTTGCCTTACCAGCTGGAACATTTCCTGAACCTCAGTTTGTCCAGTTCTCTCTGCATAATATTCAAGACAGTTTTACTGAAGGTCTGAACACAATTTATCTCTGGCTTTGGATTTGTTTTTTAATTCGATTTAGCCAAGGAGCAGAAAGGAGACAAGATTGACTGGAGCTCAGGGTTTGTAGGAGAAAATCCTGAGTGGACAGGACCAAATTATGGTGGCTCCTTCTTGACTGTGATGATACGTCCTCCTCTGAATGTCAGAAATCTAGACAAGTGTTTTGTCTTTAGTGGAACATACAAAAAAAGGACAAAGACCCTGTAGCAGTCACTGGTCTGATTCTTTTAGCTTCTGTTTTTTCTTTCTGCCATCCTTTAATGAACCCAGTGGTCTGCTTAGGAATACCACCCTTTCTCAAGTTTCCTCAAATTCTTTCTTCAATAGTGTAAAGAGAATTCCCAATGTGAAGAGAATGGGCAGGGGAGCAGGGAGCAGTAGTTCTTAGGCCAACTTTGCATCTTTCCCTATTTGCATTTATTATCATGCACTCATTATTCACAGAGAGCCTTGCCCTTTGTGGGTTTGCATTAATTTAGATTGCTTTTGAAAAGCAATCAAGGAGGGAATGAAGTGATCACACATCAAAGGGAAAAAGATATGGCACCAAAGAGAGGCAATATGCTTTGCACAACTGGCCATGTCAGGCTGCTCTGAGCTTTCTCCAGCCCAGGGAATATCAGAAAGTCCATCTGAGCTCTCCTAGCCCTGGTGTGGCCCGATTCAGCTTTCTTCGTGTCCATTCTCTCAGTGGATAAGAAGGTGGAGAAGGCATAAGTGGCAGATGATTGCTGGGCAGAGACAGGACACTTTTCCTCGCTCAGCCTCAGCTTCATCATCTAGAAAATGAAAAGGTGGATTAGATTATCTTTCGTGCCCTTCTCTCTAGGTCTACAACTCTCTGCCAGAGTTGGTTTGAAGACCTATAATTGTGTAACATGACAAATGGACACACTAATTACCTGCTCCTAATTCATAAGGTTCTCCTTGCTCAGTCTTCCCTTGGGTATTACTAGGAACAGAAAGGTGAACTAATATTTCTGTTATCTCTCTCCTGCTTCAGTTATCCGTGCTATTAACCTTGGTCATGAATTTTTCAGTTGTCAACCTTTTGTTTTATTTGGGTTCTTAAAAAAAAACTGTGTTATTGAAGTATAATGTACACATAGAAAAATGCACATTTGGTAAGGGTACAACTAGATCCTTGCTTTTTATGATCACTGTCTTGTATTCTTTCTCCCCTCACCCCCTCATTGTACTTCCTTCTAATTTGGGATGGGCACAGAAAGGGTCTAGGACCAGAGTCGCGTTCCAAATCTATTGATTCCATAGGCTTCTGGCAGAGGGTTGTTTGCTAAATGAGTTTGGGGGATTTGTTGTGAACCTGGTTTTTGTTTCTGTAGTCACTGTCAAGGGGGAATATGAAGAATTGCAGGTGTTCTGAGAGTGTCTTTGATGGGTATGAGTCACATCGTACACGGCCTTGTATGGGACACCCAGGGAATGAGTGTTCGGTGAAATGAGATCGAGGCTGAGGGTAGGACCCTGGTGGATTGAAGAAGTTGGCAGGGAAAAAGGAGGCAGGGCAGGAGAGTGAGGCAGAGTATGCCCTGTCAGCAAGGAGCAACACAGATGAAGCCACAGTAGGGTCTAGATTCACAGAAGCCAAGGGGGCTCGCAGTGTGCACAGAGGGGCAGCCGGGAAGAGACAGTGGCTGGCTTCTTAAGCTGTTCTTCCCAGGGGGAGAGGCCCAGGGCTGGGAAGGACTGCTGGATTTGTGATTAGGAGATTGGCGAAGACTGTGCTTCCTTGAAGAGGTGAAAGGTGCTGTGTGGAGAGAGAAAGGATGTGGAGCACTCAGCACAGCGTCTGGGCATGGGTTGGTACAGTTCTCCCCTACTCGCCCTTAATCACTGGACAGCAGTGATGAAATCCCACCCTGCCCCTTCCTCAGTTAGTCCACTGACTGTGCCCCCTCTCTGCAACTCTTCACCTTGGAGGCACGTTGCCTTTTAGAAAGATCACCATTACAACTTTTTTTTTCTTTTTTAAAATTATTATTATTATACTTTAAATTCTAGGGTACATGTGTACAACGTGCAGGTTTCTTACATATTTATACATGTGCCATGTTGGTGTGCTGCACCCGTTAACCCGTCATTTACATTAGATATATCTCCTAATGCTATCCCTCCCCACTCCCCCAACCCCACGACAGGCTCTGGCGTATGATGTTCCCCTCCTTGTGTCCATGTGTTCTCATTGTTCAATTCCCACCTATGAGTGAGAACATGCGGTGTTTGGTTTTCTGTTCTTGCGATAGTTTGCTCAGAATGATGGTTTCCAGCTTCATCCATGTCCCTACAAAGGACATGAACTCATCTTTCTTTATGACTGCATAGTATTCCATGGTGCATATGTGCCACATTTAGAAAGATCACCATTAAAACTTTTTGCTGAAGGGCAAACTAACACAAGAACAGAAAACCAAGCACTGCATGTTGTCACTCATAAGAGGGAGTTGAACAATGAGAACACATGGACACAGGGAGGGGAATATCACACACCAGGGCCTGTTGAGGGGTGAGGGGTTAGGGGAGGGATAGCATTAGAAGAAATACCTAATGTAGATTATGGGTTGATGGGTGCAGCAACCCATCATGGCACTTATATACCTATGTAACAAACCTGCACGTTCTGCACATGTATCCCAGAATGTAAAGTATAATTAAAAAAAAATTTAAAAAACCCCACAAAAAACAAAAAACTTTTTGCTGAAGGAAAAGTAAGAATGTGGGGAGACTTCAGTGCCCACTGGCTATAGAAAGGGCTAATTAACCTTGCTTTGGTGCTGCCGAAATGACAAGCTGTTCCTCTGTAGAACAGCAGATGCCCCTGACGTTTATTCAGAGCAGCTTATCGATTGGTGGACTCAAACTGAGTAGATTTCAATAACTGGAAATAAACATTTACCTTGGACTGCCTAAGGACACAGCATGATTACTCCTGGGGTCAGACGTACATGCAGGGTTTGGGGAGGGCGGGAGTTGACCCGCTCAAGCTGGTTCGTTCTTTCATCTCACAGTTAGCTGAGGTTCTCTGAAGGTCAGGTTCCCTGTCTACAAGATGGGCTAAGTAATACTTCACTGGTGAGTTACATGAGGATTAAACAAGTTTCTGTTTCTCAAGTACTTAGGGTAGTCCTTAGCGTGTGGTAGGCATTTCATAAAAGGTGATATTGATAATACTATCAGCAAGCATTTATTGAGCGTTCCAGGTGCTGTTATAGAATGAATAATACAGAACCCCTATTCTTGAGGAGCCAACAATGTAACAATAAAGAAAGATTTATACTACTCAGGAAGTAGTCACAAGGCAGTGTGATAAATATTGTAATAGAGGGACACTCAGAGTACTGTGAGAACATAGAATGTCAGATTCTCTTTGGGAGAGAAAGATAATGCTTCCCTGAAGGTTAAGTCAGATCTTGAAGGCAGAGGGCAGAGAAAAGCCTTCCAGGCATAGGAGACTCCAAGTTCAAAGGTAACAAGGTTTGAGACAATGTGGTGCTCTTTAAGGTAGCATAACTAGTGTGGTGTAGCATGAGCAAAAAGGGCTTTAGCAAGTATTTATAATAGTTTGTGGGTTTGAAGGGGTGACACGGTTGGAGAATGCTGAGTTGCTGGGTTTGGTTGGAAAGTGGAACTTTCCCAACACTTAGCAAGGTTATCCTTGCTAACCCTGTGTGCCTGCCCACTCCTGGCCTCTCCACCAAATCCTCCTGGGAGCATTTGGGGAACAATCAATCTTGGCATCTAAAGCTCATTACAGTCTGTTTCTAATCTTTCTTTCCTCTAATCTCGTATATCAAGACATCTCAATCAGGCTCAGTGGCTCATGCCTGTAATCATAGCACTTTGGGAGGCCGAGGTGGGAGGATCACTTATGCCCAGGAGTTTGAGACGAGCCTGAGCAACATAGTAAGACCTCGTCTCTTTAAAAAAAAAAAAAAAAAAAAACAAATTAGTCAGGCATTAGTGTTACTTGAGCAGCTCACGCCCGTAGTCCCAGCTAGGTGGGGAGCTGAAGCAGGAGGATTGATTGAGCCCAGGAGATTGAGGCTGCCATGAGCTATAATCTTGCCACTGCACTCCAGCCTGGGTGACAGAGTGAGACCTTGTCTCCAAAAAAAGAAAGAAAGAAGGAAAGAAAGAAAAAACGACTTCTCAACATTTATCCAGTGCAGTGCAGTGCCCCCACCCCTGTACAAAGGAGTGCCATTGATATGCCTCTTTCCCACAGTCAGTCCAGTTCACAGATGGCTCCTTCTTCCTCTGAAACCCCTCTTTGACCACTCCAGTCCTGATCCTCCCTGCCCCTTCTTGGAGCTCAGGGTAGCTAGTGCGAGGGGGTGGAATCTGGCCTCGGTCAGGTAGGTAGGGGATAGAGAGGCTTAATGTGGAAAAGGCCTTGCATGGTGTCCAAGGGCACGCAGCCTGTCCATGGGAGGTTGGAATCCAGGTAGGCAAAGGGGTCTGTAGTGATTGTGAAACCACAGATGCCCCAGTCGGTGGATGGAATACTGCCAAGGGGACTCTGGTGCCTGTGACACTTGGGAATCATGTGGGAAGACCCTAATTTTTTATAGTTTTGGAGATGGGGTTTCACCATGTTGGCCAGGCTGGTCTTGAACTCCTAGTCTGGGGAGGGAGGATGGGAAGAACAAGGTACACTAGAGAGGCGACTAATACAACAGCCAGCCCAGGGCTTGGAAACAAGGTGGGATCCTGGTTGCAGCACTGGGGTTTACATTGTGGAAGCCACAGGGCGGGGTCCAAGCTGATTTATACCTGGATGGGATGGTTCTGGAGCTGGGGGAGGGAGGCTCTTGGGAGGAGGAGTGCAAGGATAAGAAGCCAGGCTGGAGTGGATAACCTCCCTCTTCTCATCTCTCCTGTAAAGCACCTACTTTCTTCTTTACCATTTGTTTGACCCTTAGCCTCCAAATGCCTTTTACATTGTGGCCAAGTCCTCATGGAACTTCCAAGTGGCTCTGCCTAATTCCCATACTAGGCTATAAATACCTTGAAGGCAGGATGTGTGTCTGCATTTCTAATAATAATAATGACATTAACAACACCCATTTACTAAGCGTTTCCTTTGGATGCTAAGAGATTACATGGATAGTTGATTCCATCCTCCTGTTAAAACCTTGAGGTCATCTGTCAAATCTATGTTTAACAGATGAAGAAACTGAGCTACAAAAGACCTTAACACCTGGTGTTGAAGGTCCCACAGCTAGTAACTGTGGCAGTTCAGATTCAAATTCAGTCTGAGGCAAAGTCTCTATGTCTAATCCCCATGCTATGCTGTGAAACAAAATCATTCCAACTCATCGAAGCAGGTTTTGTTAAAGGTCATGACTGTGCCGGGCAGTACCATGCTCCTTCCTTGCCATGGCCTCTGGCTTCACCTTGCCCAATATTAATTGATTGATTGAAATGGGAGGAAGTCGAGGGTGTGGGCAATGCAGGGACACCTGGCTTGGTGCCCTTTGCTTTCTTAAGCCCCTTTACAGAGGGGACTCCTGAGAGCAGATGGAATTGTCTGCAGGGAGTATTTTTTTCAAAGGGCCCCCAAAAGCATTCTGCCTAGCAACAAAGAGCCTTTCAGAACGCAGCTCCAAGAGGAGGCGAGGAGCTTGCAAGCTGAGAACCGGGAAGGGCTGGAGTCGCTGCTACATCTGGCTCCACAAAAGAGGCAAGCTGCAGAGGATTGAGTTTCATCTCGGGGTACAGCTGCAGGGGCTGAGGGGCCGGGGCTGGGGGTTAAGGCTAGGGAGACTGAGAAGGTCTTTAGGTGAACGTTACAGTGTGTGTGTGTGTGTGTGTGAGTGAGATAGCAAATTTGTGTTTTAGTACTATATATAACACAACCATGTGGAAGGACATGTTCAACTAGTTTCCTAGGGAGCCGTGTGTTCTTAATTAAGAATAGTTTTAAATTATAAAAGCAATGCATGCTTGTTATAAAATTAAAGTATTCTAGAGGTATATAAAAATTGAAAGCCTTTGCCATCTACCCCAAGTAAGCACTGTTAACATTGTGCTGTGTATTCTCCCAGACTCGTGTGTGTGTGTGTACAAGGTTTATACATGCATAATTAAACATCTGTATAATAGATATGCAATTATAATGACTAGGTTTTCTTGAATACCTACTATATTCCAGGCTCTCTAGTAAGTAAGTGCCAGGTATTCCATGTTTTCATGACCTTATTTAATTCTTGCATCTCTGTGAAGTTAGATATTGTATACATTTATAATCTGCTTACAAAGGGAGAGAGATGTGAGACTCAGTAAGGTGCAAAGAGGTAGAAGCAGGGTTTGACCCAGGCATCGTGGCTGCACCGTGCACACTCTTCCCTGCCAGCACTGGGCCTGCTGTTTATAACAATGTGGCATCAGATCAGCTGTTTTTGCAACTTGGCCATTTTCCTGGTCCCTTCCTGGGCCTCCTCTTTCAGATTCCCAGTGGATGGCTTTTCGCTCTGTTCAATGGGTCTGATAATGCCAAAGCATTGAGGACTGATAGTCACTGGGTAAGTTTGGGAGACAGAAGAATGTTTCTCCAGACATACTGTGAACCTGTGAATGTTATTTCACACAACAAAAAGGACTTTGCAGATATAATTAAAGTATTTGGGCTGGGCATGGTGGCTCTCACCTGTACTTCCAGCACTTTGGGAGGCTGAGGTGGGAGGATCACTTGAGTTCAGGAGTTCAAGACCAGCCTGGGCAACACAGTGAGACCTCCATCTCTATAAAAATATTAAAAAAAATTAACCATGCATGGTGGCACATGGTTGTAGTCCCAGCTACTTGGGAGGCTGAGGCAGGAGGATCACTTGAGCCCTAGAGTTCAAGACTGCAGTGAGCTGTGATTGTGCCGCTGTACTCCAGCATGGGTGATAGAGCAAGACCCTGTCTCTATAAAACAAACAAATAAAAATTTTAAAAATTAAAAAATAAATATTTGTATTAGTGTCCCAGGAGTGCTGTAACACAGCGTCAAAAACTGGATGGCTTAATACCCACAGAAATGTATGGTCTCATGGTTTTGGAGGGTGGACGTCTGAAATCACTGTATCAGGAAGGCCTCACTCTCCCTGTTGGCTCTGGGGCAGAATCCTTCCTGGCCTTTTCTGGCTTCTGATGTTCCTTGGCTTGTAGATGCCTCGCTTTGGTCCCGTGGCTGTTTCCCCACTGTGTGTCTTCCCGTCACCTTCCCTCTGCGTCTCTGTCCAAATTTCACCTTTTTACAAGGATATCAGTCATATTGGATCAGGACATGCCCTAATGACCTCATTTTAACTCGATGACCTCTATAAGACCCTTTTTATTTTTTATTTTATTTAATTAATTTATGTCCCCAAATTAGTAGATACTTTTTTGTTTGTATTTTTTGAGACAGAGTCTTGCTCTGTCACCCAGGCTAGAGTACAATGGCGCAATCTTGGCTCACTGCAACCTCTGCCTCCTAGGTTCAAGTGATTCTTGTGCCTCAGCCTCCTGAGTAGATGGCACTAGAGGCACATACCACCATACGCAGCTAATTTTTTCTATTTTTAGTAGAGACAGGATTTCACCATGTTGGCCAGGCTAGTCTTGAACTCCTGGCCCCAAGTGATCCGCCCGCCTTGGCCTCCCAAAGTGCTGGGATTACAGGTGTGAGCCACCACTCCCAGCCCATGTAAGACCCTTTTTAAAATAAAGGTCACATTTTGAGTTATTGGGATGAGGATTCCAGTCTGTCTCTTTGGAGGGTTACAGTTCAATCTGTAACAATTTTTTTTTTTTTGAGATGGAATCTCGCTCTGTTGCCCAGGTTGGAGTGCAGTGGCACGATCTCCACTCACTGCAAGCTCCGCCTCCCAGGTTCACACCATCCTCCTGCCTCAGCCTCCCCAGTAGCTGGGACTGCAGGCACCCACCACCACGCCCGGTTCTTTTTTTTTTTCTGTATTTTTAGTAGAGACAGGATTTCACCATGTTAGCCGGGATGGTCTTCATCTCCTGACCTTGTGATCTGCCCGCCTCGGCCTCCCAAAGTGCTGGGGTTACAGACGTGAGTCACCATGCCTGGCTAACCTGTAAAAATGTTAAAAGATGAAGATTATCCTGGATTATCTGGTGGGCCCAGTCTAATCGTGTGAGCCCTTAAAAACAGAAAACTTTCTCTGGCTGGAGCCAGAAGAGCGGGGGCACCAGAAGGGAAAATCAGAAGGTTATGCGTTGTACCCTTCCTGGCTCTCAGACGTTTGTCCCACGCACAGAGACTGGAGAGGCCTGAGGAGCAGAGGACACCCCCTGCTGGCAGCTAGCCAGGAAACCTCAGTCCTACAATTGCAAGGAGTTTGATTCTGCCACAGCCACCATTCATGAAGAAGCAGATTTTTCCTAGAATCTTCCAATAAGAGCTCAGCCTGACAAGACTCTAAGCAAAAACACCCCTAAGTCAGCCTGGACTTCTGAGCCACAGAACGGTGAGGTAATAAATTTGTGTTGTGTTAAGTAGCTAAGTTTGTGGAAATTTGTTTCACCAGCAAGAGAAAATGATTACCATTACCTTCCCATTTGGCTGGCCCTTCAATGCCTTAAACCAAAGAAATGGCCTATGTTGGGGATTTCTTGGGGTCTCAAGTTTATCTTCTTGAGTTTTGAATAACGCCACCCACTGTGCAGCACATGACACTTCCTGGTGCATTTCACACATAATTTCATTCGATTCTCTCAGCAGCCCTGAGAAGTGTAGGTATATTATGCTTCTTATTTTACAAAGAAGGAAACTGAAATTTAAAGAAGTGATTTTGCGGCCGGGCGCGGTGGCTCAAGCCTGTAATCCCAGCACTTTGGGAGGCCGAGGCGGGTGGATCACGAGGTCAGGAGATCGAGACCATCCTGGCTAACATGGTGAAACCCCGTCTCTACTAAAAATACAAAAAACTAGCCGGGCGTGGTGGCGGGCGCCTGTAGTCCCAGCTACTCGGAGGCTGAGGCGGGAGAATGGCGTGAACCCGGGAGGTGGAGCTTGCAGTGAGCTGAGATCGCGCCACCGCACTCCAGCCTGGGCGACAGAGCGAGACTCCGTCTCAAAAAAAAAAAAAAAAAAAAAAAAGAAGTGATTTTGCTTGATGCTTCACAGAACTGGAGTTGCAAGCCAGGTTTCCTGCTTCCAAATCACATGCGCTTTTTTTGCTACTGCCCCTGGTTGCCTCTGTGTCTCCCGACATCTGTTGTCTGAACACAGTTTCTGCTGTCCAGGGGGCTGGACTTTCTTGTGAGATCATGAGCTTTCGTTGCTGAGAAATGACTGAGCAAAGCCGGCGGACGGTGTACTTGGGACGCTGAGGAGAGACTCACTGGCATTTGCAGGAGGTGCTGGCAGGTGCCTCCTGATGCCATATGCAACTCAGGATCTACAATGGGAACTGGGATCTGCTCTTGGGGCTGCATTCAGACAGGGTAAATCTCTCTGGGAATTGCCCTGGCCAGGGGACAGATTCACAGAGGAGATGAGGTCTGAGTGAGGGTTTGAAGAACACGTAGGACTTAGAGAGGATGCTTGTGTTTGGGTTTCTCGTGTGATTGCAGGGTACGGCTTTTGCCCACGCCTTCTACTCTGGTTGCTTTGGTGAAACTTGCCTGCAGGAACTGGACCAGACTTGAAGTCAGCCTCTGGGCCTGCCCTCCCCACCCTGCTCCCTGAGTTCATCTTGGTAGTTGAGGGTACACGATGCGGTCGCCTGCTTCTGCAGCTAAAAGAAAAGTGGTGGGAGAGGAGGGGGTAAGGGGAATGCACAGGCTGAGAATAACTTCCTCCCAGCCTCACTTCCTGTGGCTTCCCGCTCACCCTGCTGTAACTCTTATTAACTCTCCGTGTCTTTCTGTGGATGGGAACCAAACAGCCTGTCTCGAGGGCAGCAGTCTGCATATTAAAAGTTCCCTAGCAATGGCCACTTGTCCTTCCTGAGCCTTGGGTGTCCCCTCCTCAATCTTGTTCCCTGCACTGCCTAGGTGACTGACAATGTGTCCTCCCCAGGCCACACCTCTACTTGGCAGCTGTGAAAGGTGGTAGAAGCCATTCTGTCCCTCCCTTTCTCCTGAATGTCTTGGAGTGCTGTTCAATTCAGGAGTTCCTTCTAACACATCACATGTCCCTGCACTGTGCCGAGTGCAATGGGGATGCCCCAGAAGTGTTAGCCTAGCAGGCTGCAGCCTGGGAGGCAGTGTGGCTCTGTAGAGAAAGAGAACTCGAGTATTTACCGGGCACCTGGTTCTGTGCTGGACCTCAGGGACACAGCACTGAACAGGACAGCCCAAAGTGGGTGTGCAAGCCTTGATTCTGCTACTCGGTAGCTGTGTGGCCCTGGGCTAGTCGCTTGACCTCCACGTCTTCACAGTCAGGTCTTACGAAGGCCAACATGGTGCTTTGTAAGTGTGTTGCAAACTGTAACACTCTGTGGAGATGACATTGTTAGGTGTTATGCCCTTGTGAGAGAGGCCTGGAAGAGCTGTTATACCCATTGTACAGATGAGAAAGCAAAACCTTCAGGAGAGTGAAGAGCAGGTGCAGGAATGAGAACTAAGTAGTCGACTTCTTGTTGTGACCTTACTCTATTTTATCATGTGGCTGTAACCACCAGACATCCATTGGTGATGGCATCTGATGACATTTTCAACATCAGCAGCATCAATAACATTTGCCAGGTGCTTACTAAGTGCCAAGAACTAAGTTAAACCCTTTGATGCCTATTATTACCTCTACTTTCCAGATGAAAAAAATGGAGACTCAGCAAGGATAAATAACTTGCCCAAGGTTGCTTTTCTAGGAAGAGGCAGAGCCAGGCTTCAAACTCAGGTATGCCTGATTCCACAACCTAGACTAGTAGCCTCGGTGGTACCTGCGCATCTCATCCAGGTGCACATCTCTACCTAACATACTTGAAACAACTAGAAATTACGCAAGAGAGTAGGAAGGGGATACACTGGCAGGAGTCAATCCTCCTCCCAACCCCCAGAGGAGTGACCCAGGCAGCTGGGACTGTGCACATCAAGAAGAGATGGTGTCCTGAAGCCTTGGTGTATGGTGTCCTGAAGTTACTGGGTGGATGGATCTTGTTCGATGGACAGGATTGGAAACTCAGAAGGACAGAAGCTTGTATGAACTGAACGGGGGACTTGGGGGAGGAAGGGGTCAGGTAAGATGGGCAGGGCCTCAGAGGACTGTCAGTGCAGCAAGGGAGGTGAAGTTGGTTTGGGCAACCGTTGCAGCTGTGGCCTGAGGGTTAGCTGAGCTGCCCACGTCCCGGCCACAGAAGGAAATTAGTACCCAGAGACATCTCCGGGTCTGGGGTGGAACGAAGATCCTGCCCTATTTGTTTTTCTTTCTGGGGCCTTGAGGTTAGAAGAGGGGCACAGCTGCTTCTCCCTAGGGCCTGGGAGGAGGAGGAAGGAAAAGGGAGGGGTCCAGGCCATGGGAGGCATTGGGAGCATCCGTCATGCTGTCGGCCTGCTGCAGGAGCACTGACCTGGGAGTCTGCAGGCCCAGGTGCTGTGCTGCTGTCTGGCTTGTGAAGTTGGATGATTAATTCCTCTCTGGATCTCAGTTTTTTAAACTGTAACTGGAGAGATCTATCAGTAAAAACTGTTGGTTGCAAGTGTCAAAAACACAACTCAAACTGGCTGGAATTGGGCATTTATTGGCTCATGTGATTGGAAAATCCAGGGAGAGTCGTGATTATAGGAAGGCTTAGGTCCAGAAATTCACACAGTACCATCAGGGGTCTGTCTCTCTCCATTTCTCAGTGCCACTTTCCTCGGTGATGCCTTCTGTCACAGATAGCCTCAGTCTTTGAGATCTCAAGGTGACTGCCAGCTGCCCCAGGCTTACCTTCTTTTTTTTTTATTTTTAATTTTTTTGAGACAGGATCTGGCTCTGTTGCCCAGGCTAGAGTGCAGTGGCATGATCTCATCTCACTGTAACCTCTGCCTCCCAGGCTCAAGTGATCCTCCCACCTCATCTTCCCTAGTACCTAAGACTACAGGTGTGCGCCATCACACCCTGCTTGTTTTTGCATGTTTAGTAGAGACAGGGTTTCACCATGTTGTCCAGGCTGATCTCGAACTCCTGGGCTCAAGTAATCTGCCCACCTTGGCCTCCCAAAGTGCTGGGATTACAGGTGTGAGCCACTACGCCCAGCCCCAGGCTTACCTTCTTCAGGCCTATCAACCCACAGAAGGAAAGCAGCTGCTAGTAGTTCCTGCAGAAGTCCTGGGGCAGATGCTTGCTGGTCCTGCTTGGTCGTGTGTCCGTCTCAGGGTCTATGCGTATTGCCAGGAGATGCCCTTCTCCTCTTGGCCAGACCAGGGCTGCATGATCTTCCCTAGAGTAGAAGTTAAAGTTAATTCCACAGAAGCTACAAGGAGTAAGAATGGGAGGGGGTGATTTCCCCTAAAGAAACACGCAAGTGTTGATGCCAGAAAAGAGAGAGTAAATATTGGACAGACGAAAGCTACAGATGCTGTCCTCAGCACCCAACGGCCGGTCTGACTGTCTTCAAATGAAGCCGGGGATCTGGGACCCTGACAGTGGAGCTCCTCTCAACTGTATTAAGATTATGCAGACCTTTGAGTATACATGAAAGCCACGGACCCCCTTCCTGGAAAGGCACACAGGTCAGACTCTGTGGCATGGCCTCTGAGGGGCTGCACCGTCTCTCCTGCCTCCCCCAGGACTGGCCTCCTCACTGCTTCTTGTACTCACCGTGCTTCCTCCCTCCAAAGGGCCTTGAACTTGCTGCTCCCTCTGACCTAGTTAATGCCTCCTTTACATATGTTCTAATTGTACCGTGAACCTCTTCATCCCTATTTCAACTGAAGTCGTAAATTTCTTATAGGATTATGTGGTTAGTATCTGTCTCTCTCACCAGAATGGAGACTCCGTAACAGGAGGGACCTGGCTTTGCTTCCTTTTGTGTCCACATCATCCAGTAGAGTGTCTGGCACATAGCTGGTGCCCAGTAGTTGGTGAGTGAATGTGTGCCCTTGAACACACGATTTTCCCTGAAGTTTTAGTTGCATACACTTCCCTAGAGTCAGTCTCTGAACTTCAGGTAAAGAACGTCAGGATAAAAAAAAAAAGGAAAATCAAGGCATTAGCAGCAAGGCCATTGCAAATGAGGACCTCTCAGGCCAGCTCTCCTGATAATCTCACTGCTATTGACTTATGTTTATGTCTTTTAAATGGAGTTGATATAGTTTGGATATTTGTCCCTGCCCAAATCTCATGTTGAAATGTGATCCCCACTGTTGGGGTAGGGCCTGGTGGGAAGAGTTTGGGTCGGGATGAGGGGGAGGAATCCCTCATGAATGGCTTAGCCCATCTCCTTGGTGATGAGTGAGTGAGTTCTTGAGAGATACAGTTGTTTAAAAGTATGTGGCTCCTCCCTGCCCCCCACTTGCTTCTGCTTTTACAATGTGATGCACCTGCTCCTACTTTGCTTTCCACCATGATTGGAGCCTCCTGAGGCCTCCCCAGAAGCAGGTGCCACCATGCTTCCTGTACAGCCTGTGGAATCATGAGCGAATTAGACCTCTTTTCTTATATATTACCCAACCTCAGACATTTCTTATAGCAGTGCAATAATGGACTAACACAGGAGTCCTATGGATGATTACTTGTGGGTAAAATCTGTGGTCAAATAAATCTGAGGAACACTGTCTAATCTGTGCTCCTTTTGGAGAGTCACAACATACACTAATAACAGTAGTATTTATTTTTTATGATCTTTAGTGTAACTGCCATTTATGAAGGGCTTCCTACATGGTAGGTACCCCATGAGGCCCTTCATATGCATTTTCACACCATCTCATCATAGCCTTGTGTGACAGATGCCATCATCACCCTGTGTTACAGAAGAGAAATGAACATGTGGAGGAATTAAGAATCCCAAGCTAGGCCAGGTGTCGTGGTTCACGCCTGTAATCCCAGCACTTTGGGAGGCTGAGGAGGGTGGATTATGAGGTCTGGAGTTTGAGACCAGCCTGGCCAACACAGTGAAACCCCATCTCTACTAAAAATACAAAAATTAGCCAGGCGTGGTGGCCCGTGCCTGTAATCCCAGCTACTCCAGAGGCTGAAGTGGGAGAATCGCTTGAACCTGAGAGGCGGAGTTTGCAGTGAGCCGAGACCGCGCCATTGCACTCCAGCCTGGGTGACAGAGTGAGACTCCGCATAAAAAAAAAAAAAAAAGAATCCCAAGCTACCTTCTAGGAAACAGAAGATTTGGTGCTCAACCCCTGCCAATCTGATATGTGTCTATGCACTTTAATCCCTCAAGAGGTGGCAAATCACCTTTGCTGATAACGGAGCCCCTTTTCTCTCTAAACATGTAGAAGCATCCCAAGGACCACACCTGATTTGGGACATGCTGGTGAAGTGTTGATTTCCGTTAACTGGGTCTAGAACAGAAAGAATGTAGACCTGGCACAGGCTCAACTCCACAAATATTTCCTGTACCAGGCGTGGTGCTGGAAGTGCCAGGAACACAGCACAAAGCTGCATCCTCATTGCCTGAGGGTACCCAGAGCCCCAGCTTTTCCCCATAGTGGACCAGCCTTGCCCTGAGCTGCCCTACCTTGAGGACTGCCCGTGCTGGGTCCTCCTGGGACCATCCAGCTGTGTCTTCCCTCAGGGGAATAGGGCTCTGTGTCATGTTCATGATGAGTTCACAGCAAAATGCACATTCATTCTGCAAATGTTTATCCAGGACTTTCTGTGGCCCTGGCTTGTGCCCTGCCCATCTTACCTAGGAATTGGGGATACAGAGGCAAATAAAATGCTGTCTCTTTTTCTAGGACACCCAACATCTAGATGGGGGAGACAGATCAGTGCAGAAGAAACCAAAAGAAATCAAAATATAAGACAGATGAAGTGCCCTGTTAGAGACAGAAAGCAGCCTGCTGGGGGAGTTCTGAGATATGGACGAGTTCGTTCTTTCTTTTTTCAATTAACAGAATTATTTTGGCTTGGGATTTAAGCTAATGCTTAAATGATGTTGGAACATCTGGCCAACAGGCAAGCCATTGTCAGCCTCCTAGGTGTTTGGCTGACAGGGCCTGTGTTCCTAAGCATCCTGGGGAGTTCCAGGTGTAGGGGGACTGTGGGAATGAGGCCCAGCAGTGCCTGCATGCACAGAGTGCCATCACCCCCGCTCCTGCACACAGTCCTCCCAGTCCACGGAAGGACGCCTTCCTGGTGTCTACCTTTGCCGAGCCGCTCCCATTTCTCACATGAGCCTCAGTCACTCGCATGAGCCTCAGGAACAAGCCTACGCTTGCTTTCTGCTGCCCTCAGTTTCCTTCTCTGTCAGCTGCGAGTAGTGATTCCTCCTCGGGAGGATCAAATGAGATGAAAAACATGGGGAGAGCTTTGCAAATGTCCCATATTGTTAAAGACCCAGAGGAGTGCCCCTGGAGGAGAAGTAGCATATTCCAGCCCCCTCATTCCCCTCTGGGTGCAACTTGCCTCTGAGATGAGAAAGGGTAAGGTCAGGTGAGACTGGAATTCCTTCATGGGTCCTGAAACTTTAGATGAACTCCTGCCTGTGGGTCTTTGCTGGTACATTCGGTGAGATGATCAATATGAAGCCTTCAGCGCAGTACCTGCCACAAAGTCGGTGCTTACTAAGTAGTGGTAGCGGTGGTCTTTCTCCCTTCATTCCGCCTGCAGTCTCCTCCTCTCCTCCCTTACTCCCACCACCTTGCTTCCTCCCTCCCTGTTTCCTTCCTTCCTTCCATCTTCACTTCCTCATTTACTCATTTGTTAAACACTTCCCCCCTGTAAAAAATTATTTTAATTGTGATAGAAAACACATACCAGAAAATGTATCATCTTAACCATTTTACGACGTGTAGTTCAGTGGCATTAAATCCATCACATTGCAGTGCAGCCATCACAACTGTCTGTCTCCGGAACTCTTTTCAACCTGCAAAACTGAAACTGTACAAATTAAACAATAACTCCTCATTCCCTCCTTCCCCTAGTCCCTGTCTATGAATCTGGCTCCTCTGGGTACCTCATATAAGTGGATTCTTACAGGATTTGTCCTTTTGTGACTGGCTTGTTTCACTTAGCATACTGTCCCCAAGGTCCATCCATGTGGTAGCACTCAGCATTCTCTTCCTTTTGAAGACTGAGTTGTGCCCTACTGTGTGCCTAGACCGCATCTGGTTGACCCATCCATCCGTCGATGGATACATTGTGAATGGTGTTGCTGCGAACACTGTGTACCAATAAGTGCGTTTTGAGCATGACCACATGCCTGGCATTGTGCTGGGCTGCAGTGGGGCGTGAACTTGGTTCCCAAGTTCTGGGGGTAATGTTAAGAAGCAAACACCAATAGATGTTTACTAAGAGACTGTAATATGTCCTGTGATGGGAAAGAGCAGTGTTTGGGGAGAGAATTATGGCAGGAGTGGAGGTGGGTGGCTGGGACGATGGTCAGATCTCAGGAAGTGGCCTTAAGAATGGGGAGGAGAGGTAGGCAGGGGTGGGGAGGGTCCAGGCAGAAGGAACAACATGTGTGAAGCCACTGGAGTGCGACAGAGTTGGTCAGTTGGAAGGATTGGTGCTTAGATTGCGGCTTCAGTGTCTCCTTCTCCAGCAAGCATCCTGCCAGCCTCCAGGCCCAGCGCTCCCCGTCATCTTTTCCTCTCTACTCTTATTGTAGTTCATTCAAACTGCCTCTTTGCTCAGCTATTTCTCCCACTGGCCAGTGAGCGGCTTGAGTGCAGGAACTGTTTTATTTTATGTTTGGGCCTTCCTTGCATATCTTAGTAGATGTCAGTGACTCTCAAGCAGATACTGTCCTGAAGGAGGGCAGTGCTTTCATTGGCAATGCCCCAAGACCATCTAAGCAGGCAGCCTCCCATCATCTGGGGCCTGCCAGAGTCAGGCACAGCCCCGGCATTAGGACTTTGGGCTCAATATGTAAGCCCATCCTCTGTGCTTATGTGGGTGGTACACTAAGCACTTGCAAACATCTGTGTGCTGTGCTGCTCCTTTCGGCCTGCTGAGGCTTTCCTTCCTTGTTGCCTCCTAAGCAGGCAGTGTGGGAAGCGCCCAGCTCAGAGCTGGGCCAGATGTGGCCAAAGCTCCCGGCAGTGCAAGCAGCATCACTGCACCAGGCCAGCTGACTCGGCTGGCCCTGTTGCACAGTGCTTAGGGGCTTGTGGCTGCAAGCCATGCCCCACCACCTCTTCTGTTTGCCTTGGTAGCTTCCCAACTTCCTCTCACATGACTGTTTCTGTTTACTTTTCCCTCTGGCCTCCCTGCCTGCAGCGTCCCTGTGCCACCTAGAGTCTCATCTATTGCGCTAGACAGCCTCTGCAATGGCCCCGCACCAGGGCCTCCTTCCAGGGCATATCCTGTCTCTGTCTCAGCTTTCTAGTCTGCGCTCGCTCCTCTCACCCCCCAGCTCTCTCTATCACTGTGAGTGGAGGGTCTGTGCACTTTGTCATTTTGATCCTATGACGTTGTAGGTGCTCAGGAGAGGGCCAGATCCTGGGACCAAAAAGGGGTTAGTCTTGAAGTCTTGGGTTGGATATTTCACTGTGGCCAGCCCAGAGCTCAGCTGGAAACAGATGAGAGACAACACGTGAGGAGGCAGACAGGAGCTGGGGATCCAGGCTCTGAGCACCTGAGAGGTTTGGGGGAAGGTATTGGTAATGGATTGGATTGTGTCCTCCACCAAAAGATTTTCAAGTCCTAACCCCTGTACAGATGAATGTGGCCTTATTTGGAAATAACATCTTTACAGAGGTAATCAAGTTAAAATGAGGCCATTTGGGCAGTTGCAGTGGTTCATGCCTGTTATCCCAGCACTTTAGGAGGCTAAGGTGGGTGGATCATTTGAGTTCAAGACCAGCCTGAGCAACATGGTAAGACCCTGTCTCTACAAAAAATACAAAACATTAGCCATTAGCTGGGCATGGTGGCCTGTGCCTGTAGTCCCAGTTACTCAGGAGGCTGAAGTGGCAGGATTGCTTGAGCCCAGGAGGCGGAGGTTACAGTGAGTGGAGACTGCACCACTGTATTCCAGCCTAGGCAACAGAGCGAGACCCTGTCTCAAAAAAAAAAAAAAAAAAAAAAAAGAAAAAACAAAGTCATTTGGATAGGCCCTAATCTAACCAAATAAAAGGGAGAACTGGGACATAGGGACAGACATACACAAGGAGAAGGCCATGGGAGCATGAATCCAGAGATGCAGCAGGAGACGAGATTGCAGGCAGCCCCCAGAAGCCGGGACAGAGGCATAGAACAGATTCACCCTCATAGCCTTGGAAGGGACCAGACCCACCGACAAGCACCTTGATCTCTTCCGGCCTCCAGAACCGAGGCAATACATTTCAGCTGCTTAAGCCACTCAGTCCTAGATTCTGTTGGGGCAGACCCTGGAAATGAATGCAGTATTTGGATCCCATCAGAGCCTGTCACCTCTGAGTATGAGCCAGTGTACTTTAGCTATCTGGTTCCTTCACATCATATTTAGTTTGGACACACAGGGGCTATTCTGAAGCATCCAGGCAAAGATTTTAATAATAATAAAACCTTTTAATAAGACTTTAATAAGCATTTTAATAAGGTTCTGATGAGAAACTCTTGGATGTCCTTCCAAGTCATGTAGAACCATGCGAGGGATAATAAGACTCATAATCCCACTCTATTTTTATAGGGCTTTCGAGTTCACAAAAAAAAAGTCCTTCTCATTTATTATCCCACTTGACCCTCTGGGCAATCCTGTGTTGTTAGTGCTGTGGGCATTCCCGTTTTGGAGAGGAGAGAACTGAGGCTCACAGATGTTCCAGAATTGTCTTAAGTGGCAGAGCGGGGATTTAAACGCAGGCCTCTGACCCAGCCTCACTCTCTTCCCATGCGCTGGAGGCTGCCCCTGAACTTGGAGCAGGTTGGATGTTTCAACGGCAGCTTGGCCTTTGCCTGGGACCCAAGGAGTAACACGTTCTCTTAATTCTTTTCCAGGAGTGAGGGAGAGGGGACATCAGGTTTCCAAGACTTTTTCAGGTTCTCGTGGGGCTCTGTGGAGGCTGCTGGGGCCTCAGGGGTTCTTGGGTTTCCCTTCCACAATATTCTGTTGTGGGACCCAGGCCCCAAAGGCTCAGGTCATCTATAGCAGGGCACAGCTGGCGGAAGCTGACTGCCCAAGGCCAGGATTGGCACTCCTCAGATGCGTGTGCTGTCCTGCTGCTGAGGGACAGAACAGGCCTGAATCCCATGGCTTTGTTCCGCCAGCAGGCTGGAGCGTGAGGGTGGTGTGTGGCCCAGGCCTCTTCATGGCTCCCCCAGCACCGAGACAGTGCTCATGACACACCAGCAAGTGAAGGGCTTGGGGAAGAGGAGCAGTGCTGAGCTGTGGTGTCTGAGGCCGGAGGGCAGGGCCTCTGTGGTGTGTGACCCTGGGCCTGTGCCCTCACCTCCCTGGGCCTCAGACCCATGCCTGTGAAGTGGCTCCGTAAGCGCCTCTGCCTTGCTGGCTGAAGGTGCAGAGGAAAGGATATGCTGGGAGCATTTTGCAGTGGTTGATCTCAGCATCATTCGCAATCAGAACCACTGGGAATATCCATGAGTCTTCAGGGACGTGTGCTAAAACCTTCTCCCCGTTTGGAGCCATGAAGACCGTTTGAGTGCGACTTCCTAAAAAGCAGCCCACCTCTGCTCAGGTTGCCTCTATTCTGTCGTGTGAGAGTATGAGTCACATTCTTTTGCTGCTGGAGAGTTTCTTTCCCCTGGAACCCTCTGGCCCCCACCTCGCTCCCCGCACTACCACTCTGAGGCTGTCATGTGAGTGTTTTCCACGTTAAAAAAACACAGAAAGTTCATTCAAGCCAAATACAAAGACAATGTTACCAAGTCTGAAGTGTATGGAATTCATTGCACTGACCTGATGCAGGGCTTTGGCGGGCTCCAAAACTTCCCAAGTGTCAAAGAGTTTCAGTTTGTGGATTTGAGAGGTGTGAGACTGGGGGCTGTTTCTTCCACAGACATTCACCCACACATCCCACACACCAGCACTGTCTAAACGGCAGTGATCAAATCTTCTGTCATTTCTTCTGTGCTTCCTATGGGGCGGTGTCAGGTGCTTTACATAGATTAAATCCTCATTTTGTCTTCTTAACAAATGTCAACACAGGCCTGTCTGACTTTAAAGTCCAGGCTCTAAGCAGTTAGGTGTACTGTCTCCCAGTTTGAAGAAACTCCAGCCCAGCCCCCTTCATTTTACAGGAGAGGAAACTGAGGCACAGGAGAGGGGACAGTGACTTGCCTAGAAAGTAGGGCAGGAACCCAGGAACCCTGACTTCCAGGGCTTTTCCCCCTAACCCATCCTCCCCCTCAGAAAGCACTGATCTGCTTCCTTTATACCAGAGGGAACTCCAATTTAGAGATTCTCTAGCAAGCAGTAACATTCCAGGTCCAGGAGTAACCTGAGAAATGTGGTATTGGTTAATTCAAGGCCATTGTCAGCTTCACAAGACGTTGGCCTAACTGATGTCAAGTATGGCTACTTTGAGTTTCCCAAGTGTTGAGACTCATAAGTTTGGCACCTGGAGGGAATTATTTACTCGCTTATCGTGCACTTCAGCTTAGCAGAAATTCATAATTAGTACTTAATAGCATGGGAACTTCTCACTGTTCCTGGAACATGCAACGACATGTAACTCCTCTACCTTTGTACATACTGTTCTCAAAGCCTTGAAAGTCTTCCTCCCATGCCCACCTTTTCTTTGCTGGTTGAATTCCTACTCACCCTTCAAGAGCAGTTTTCTCACTCATGTCCTGCTACCCCTACCTCCAACCCTGGGCATAAACAGATGTAATGTTTTTACAATCTGCCTCTCCCATCAGACTCTCAACTCCACAAGGGCAGGGGCTATGTCTCATACAGAATGATTATAATCGTACTTACAAAGTGCTTCTTTGCAGTCAGGTTCTGTGCTAAGCACTTCCTATGCATTATTTTATTTCATCCTCCCCAATATTATAAGACAGATACTATTACTATCCTCACTTCCTAGATGAACGGATAGATCCACAGAGAGGCTCAGAAACTTGCCCAGGGTTACACAATAGCTGACAGAGCTGGAATTGAAATCAGTGCTACCATGTACAATTGTGCTGGCCATGCACTGCACAAAGGTCCACAAAGGTGGAAGGATCAGTTGAGGCTGAAATCTTGCTCTCACCTGGGTGCAGAGCTGTGACTGTTGGGAGGAAGGGACACCTTTCTCTAACTCCTAGACAGGCACCGCAGAGTCTGGCTCCAGAGTTCATGCTCCTAACCACTGCAACATATCAGAATATAGATATGCATATTCATATTGCCAGTCCATGCCAGTCTGGCTGAGTAGGGTCCCAAAAAATGAATGAACGAGAGATTATGAATCAATAGGTTTTTCCTTTTTCTCCCTTCTCTCTTTCCTCATATCTGCAGGACCAGTTTGTTACTTAACAGCTTACTTGGTTTAAGAAACACATCTTTTAGTTGGCTTACCTCCAAGCACGTACCAAGAGATGGCTGAAAACCCAGAAAGAGGTCTCCATTTGGAATGTCTTTTATTCTAAGTAATTTCATTCTGTCACCTTTGAGCCTCTGAAAGTTGTTAAACGGATGCTGAAAAGCGCAGGTGAATGGAAACAAAGGATTCATTCTGAAACCAGCTGCAGGAACTGCACGTCCTGCTCATGCATGATGTGCTGGGCCTTGGTTTCAGTGAGGCAGGGCATACACGCACTAGATTCTCCTGCAGGGCCTCAGTTCCGGTCCTGAGCAGAGTGGGGTTGCTTCTGACCAATCAGGTGACTTCTGAGCACACTTGGAGCAGTTGCTAACAGCAGAGCCGATGGTTGGGCTCCTGCCACTGGCGAAAATGGGGCTTTAGGATGAAATGTCTGAGTTTGTCCAGATTCAAGCAAAGGACTAGAGAAGGCCTGGGGCCAGGCTCTCTTTGATGGGCTCTTGGGTTAAGTCAAGACTGCATTTTAGACCTCACTTCTGACTTCGTTGCACTCCTGTTGACAAAGACATGCTGTCACTTGCTAGTTATACCCTTGGATGTGTCTCTTAACCTCTCCGGGTTTCCTTTTACTCCCCTGCAGAAGTGGGGAGAGTGTCACCTACTGCATAGACTTGTAGGGAGTCAAGAAGCTAATGTCTATGAAAAAAGCACTTTGTGAATTGGAAATGGCTGTACAAATGCTATAACTACCATTATTTGTCATTAGGTGGATTTACTTCTTGTTCCCTAGAGGTATTTTCTGCTTCTGCATGCACCCTGGAGAACGCTTGGAGGCAGTATTGAGGGTGGAGTAGGGTGGAAAGAAAACAGCAAGGCATGCTGAGGACTGAAAGATATCTAGGCTGGGCTCTTGTGCAGAAGCAGAGAAAATAGTTTTTGCTTTCAATCTGAAGTGGGATGAGTTGATGGCCTTCAGCAGAGGCTGCAGAGTAGAGTTTAGGAGCTGGATTTTCCTCCTTCCTGAAGTTGCATCCTGGACATCTGGGGACGTTTCTTAAAACCAGCACATCCCAAAGACAGAGCCAGCCAAAAGCTAGGGGCTTGGGAAACGAATGCAGGTCCCAACTTCCTGCTCCCCCTTCTAGGTGTTGACAGCGGGGAATTCAGCCCCCAGAACTTAGGAGCAAGGTCAGTGGATGGTCCATGGATGTGGGCATGTCAGCACATGTGCAAAGTGAGTCACAGGCCTGGGGAGGGTCGCTGCAGGGGAACACAGATATCAGTAGAGAAGAGGAAGAGAAATGACTCCTGGGGAGCAGCAAATGTCAGCTGTGTAAGTACGGAAGGGAACTAGCAATGGAGAATGAGAGACGGAGTGAAGAGGCAGTGAGGGGAAACCAGCAGGATGAGTCAGGGCCTCTGTGTCTTGATCCAAATTGGAATTGTGGGGAGAGTGAGCAGTCAAGGCAAGGCTACAGTGAGGGCAGGTAGGATGGAGGCTGAAAAAGCCACTGCAGGACCACCCTCAGCCCCGGAGGATCAATCCTCCCCCTTTCTCCTGCCCAGGAGAATCGCTGTCACAGGTGAGAGCCTCTGCTGACAGTGGGAGAGCATCATGTCTCTCAAGGCTGCTGGTTCGCAGAAGAGCCCGAGGACTAGGGGTCTCCAGGAGGCTGAAGAACAGGGATAGTTGAGTCAGGTAGAAACAGAGGAATGAGCAGTTGTAGCTAGAAAGAGGGGTTTTCTAGTTGAGGATTTCAGAGGTAGGGCAGTTCCTGGAAGTTGACAAGGTCGGGTTGGGGTCATATGAGTAAGATCTAAGAAGGGATGGAGTGGAAGACAGTTTGATTAGTGAGGATGAAGAAATGAAGTCAGGGTGATAATTGGTCATCAGCATGGATATTTTTGTGGCCCCAGATGACTGCAAGAGTGGAAGTGATGAGGAAGGCTGTGTGCTGGCAGCCAAGTTTACATTTGCTGTGGCTCAGAGGTCAGTAAATAACAAGGTGTTAGTTAGAATAGAGACACCCCAAAGTGCTATACTTGAATAGGATATAAGTCAATTTCTCTCTGGCTTAAGCTGTCATGGAGGCTCTGCTCCATGAGGTCATTCAGAGACGTGGTTCCTTCTACATTGTTGCTCTGCCATTTTCCAGGATGTTTCATTCATCTACATGTTGAGGCTGGGTCACCATTACATCCACTCACATTCCACTGGAAAACTCTTAGTCACATGGGCACCCTTAGTTGCAAGGGAAGCTGGGGAATTTTTATTCTGGGGGCAGTGATGAGCCCAGCTAAAATTCTACCTCTGTGAACAAAGAGGAGAACCAAATTTGTAGGACCATCTAGCAATGTGGCCCAGATAGCTTTAAAGATGAGAAGTCTTTCATTCAACAAACATTCATAGAACACTCCTGTGTTAGGTACTGGGGTTACAGAGGTGAAGGAAACGGGCATGATGCCAGCCTTCCTGGAGCTCAGACCTAGTGGGGAAGGTTTAACTGAAGTGGGTGGTCTTCCGAGGAGGAAGAAAGATTATAGACTGAACACATGAGAGCAAGGAGATTCTTCACAGGCAAAGTCTGTGATGGGAATGGTGGTGTCAGGGAAGGCCTGGGTTTAGGGAATAGGGTAGAAGGTTCATTCATTCACTACTTACTCACTCATTATTGTGTTCAACAAGTATTGATTGATGGTGATACAGTGATAAGTGAAAACAGATACAGTGCCCCCTCTCATGGGGTTTTCTTCCTCATTAATCAGATCATCACATGTATAAGATGTATGATTACTACCTGAGATAAGGCTCTGAAGGAGCAGAGTTCAGATCCGCGAGAGGATTTCACAAGGCATCTGACCTAACCGAGGGTTCAAGGAAGGAAAAATGGTGATTGGAAGCTGAGTGGGTGTTAGCCAGGTTAAAGGAATGCTGTAGACCAAGGCAACCGTGCATGCAAAGGCCCTGGAGTTGGAAAGACTGAAGAACGCAGCTGTGGCTGAGCAGGGTAGAGGTGGTGAGGAGGAGGAGCATTGGGAGGTAATGGGGCAAGCGCACAGGCCTTGAGGGTTCTGCTGAGGATTTTGGCATTTATCCTAAGATCTAAGACAAGTCACAGATGGGTTTTAAGCAGGAGGAGTGACATGATCAGAACCCTGAAAAGAGCTAAGCCTACGTGGCAGTACCTTCGCAGTAGAGGAGAAGAAACAGAAAGATCGGAAAGGAAGTAGAAAGAAAGGCTGAGAGAACTGGGAGGAAGGAATGACACCTTGGTGGGGTTTGTGGCTCACAGGGATGATGGAGGGGGTTTAGGGGCAGAGAAGAGGGACAGGGAAGGGACTCATGCACTTCAGGTTTCTCTCCAGAGCTGGACATGAAGCTTGTGCTGGGGCCTTCCCTGGGAAGGGCCCCGTGGCTGCCTGACTTGCTGGCCAACATGGTGGGCATCTCGCTCCAGCACGGCTCTTTCCCAGACTCAGGTAGCGTGACCCTTCCTTCCTGGCAGGCGAAGACAGCAGGAAGATAGACCTCCACTGGGTGACCCCTTTTTTTCCTCTGAACGTGGTGCTGGAGACTGCCAGTGGACCCAGGCCCTGGGGCATCCTCCTGGCTCAAAGGCCTGACCTTCAACCCCTAGCTAAGCCCAGCTTGCCTCTGCATCCCCCAAGGGGAACCACAGGGCAGGTGCTGGCTCCAAAATATATGGTATTGTGGGACTCCACTCACCTGGAGACCCAGAGACAGGGCAGGGAAACAGGCTGGGCTGGCATTGGGTTTGTAGCCATAGGAACCTTCCTACTGACTTATTTACCAAGCATGACTTTATCTGTTTTCTTATCTGTAAAAGGAGGATTTCTCTGTGGGTCAAAGGGAAGATCACCTAACCTCAAGGTGTGGTATGAACATTGTGGACGCCAAAAATAGTAGAGACTATCTGAAGTACTGAGTGGCCATGATATTTACCTGAAATACCTATATCATTTGTCAAGGAAGATGATATGTGTTCAACCAGCAAGGAGACACTTAGCATGTGATATCAGATGCCTCTGAGCTGTTTTTCAGAATAACTGTGTGCATTTGTGAGTGTGTGTAAATTTTGTAAAATAGTCTGGTTGGGGCTGGGTGTGGTGGCTCACACCTATAACCCCAGCACTTTGGGAGGCTGAGGTGGGTGGATCACTTGAGGTCAGGAGTTCGAGACCAGCCTGGCCAACATGGTGAAAACCTGTCTCTGCTAAAAATACAAAAATTAGCTGGACATAGTGGTGCACACCTGTAGTCCCAGCTACTCTGGAGGCCGAGGCACAAGAATTGCTTGAACTTGGGAGGCGGAGTTGCAGTGAGCTGAGATCACACCATTGCACTCCTGCCTGGGGAACGGAGTGAGACTCCATCTCTAAATAAATAAATAAATAAATAAATAAAATAGTCTGGGTGTCAGGAGATTTGGGGTCCAAGCTCAGCATCAGCAGTAGTTGCTGAGTGACATTGAGCCATTAGGTCCCTCAGTTTATTATGTGATTGACTGCAGTGTTTAAATGCATGAGGTCCTAAAAACGATCTGCCTCGTTTCATATCCTGCCATGCCACTTGCCAGTTGTGTGGGTTGTAATTACAGAAAGAATAGTTTCTTTCTGTTGTGGCCAGGTGTGGTGACTTATGCCTGTACTCCCAGCACTTCGGGAGGCTGAGGTGGGCGGATCACCTGAGGTTGGGAGTTCGAGACCAGCCTGACCAACATGGAGAAACCTCGTCTCTACTGAAAATACAAAATTTGCCAGGCATGGTGGCGCATGCCTGTAATCCCAGCTACTCGGGAGGCTGAGACAGAATTGCTTGAACCTGGGAGGTGGCGGTGGCAGTGAGCCGAAACTGTGCCATTGCACTCCAGTCTGGGCAACAAGAGTGAAACTCTGTCCTCCCCCCCACCAAAAAAAAAAAAGAATAGTAGTTGCTGGGAGTATTAAAGGAGATGCTACATCTGAAGAGCTTCATATGGTGCCTGGAATAGTGGGTGCGCATTCAGTGGAAACAATGGGTACTAAGTCCCAACTTCCTCATCTCCAAGGAGTTGAGCTGAGTCTACCCCAGTGGTGACAATGACAGGGGTTTCCACTGGGAGTGTCAGTGTTTCCTATAGGAATGTTTCCCACTGGTGGGATCCCAGGGTCTCTGACTCACCCCGGCCCTGACTGTGCAGAGACCTTATTTCTACAACCTGTTGCAGCTAGGGGTATGGAGCAGAGATCCTTGCAGTGGTTCAGGCCAGGCTTATCCCAACATCTGGAAGCCCTTTGGGGTCTGCCACCTTTTTTCTATGCACCTCACCTCCCCTGCCCCCTCTTCTTTGACAGCGGCAGACTTCCAGCTGGGCCTAAGCAGCCGCGTGGCTTAAATTTTGCCCCACTTCAGTGATGAGCCACAGGCCAAGACCGAGGGGAAGGCCAAGGGGCAGCCACATTCAAAACGCCTTCGGTCAATATCAAAAGCTGAGCAAATGTCAGGCCAGTCAAGGGACCCACATCCTCTGCTTGTTTTTGAGGGAAGACTGGAAAACAATCTTATTTCCTTCTCTTCTACTTCCTTAGCTGGTTGAACTGCCCTGGAGAGGCCCCAGGCCCTGCCGCCTTAGCTTGGAGCCGCAGGTTGGAAGTGATCTCTCCCACGAGAGTGGGCGCTGATGCCTGTGTTGGGTTTGGCTCAGACAGACCAGCCCCTGTCATGTGGCTCCATCCCTCTTGATCTCAGCCAGGGCTGCTGCTGTAGGCAGCCTGGGCAGACTGAGGCCTGGGCCAGATGATGCTAACAGTAATTGTTTATGTTTATTGAACACTGACTGTGTCCCAGGAATTGTTCTACCTGTATCAGCCCACATAGTCTTCATAATCACCTAAGAAGCAGGTACGACGACCTCCCTCTTTTTATGGGTGCAGAAAGTGAAGCACAGACAGGGCAAGTAACTTTCTCAAAATCACACAGCTGATAAGTGGCAGAGCTAAGACTGAAATTCAGCCTGCCTCCAAATCCCGACCTTCACCCACTGCCAGACACTGCCTCTGCCATACTGGCTTGTCCCTTCGGGAGTCATTTACACTATTTCAACTAAACCTCAAAACACCCTACAAAGTAAGTACTCCCATTGTTGTTCCCATTTCACAGATGTGGAAGCTGAGACTCAGCGAGGTTAATCGCTTGCCTAGGATCCAGCCATGCTGCTGGGCTCTAAAGCTCATGCTCCTCAGCCTTGCCCACCCTTGGTGCTTCACCGATGGCCAGTTCCCCACGCCGCGTGTGCCCCCACCTGCCAGGTCATCCTGGAGCCCTTTTCCCTGTGTTGGAGGTGTTGCCTTCACTGTGGTTTATCTTGTGGGGCTTAATCCCAGGGGCCAGCAAGTGGAACAGAAGGAGCAAGGATCACTCAGGATTCAAAATTGTTGGCAGCAAGTTCCACAGGCAGATGTTGCTTCCAGAGCCCCAAATATTAGGATTGAAATCGCCCATGTACTCCTCAAGGAGGGGGATTCTTTGCAGTTATCTTGCGGGAAGGTGTGTAAAGGGGGCATCTTAATATCCTATTCTCTATTTTTGCTTCATCTTTGCATACACTGAGATTATTTTTATTTATTGAATTGTAATATAACCATTTTTAAGTGTGTAGTTCAGTGGCATTAAGTACATTCACATTCTTGTGCAACTATCACTACATCCATCTCCAGAACTTTTTTTTCTTCCCCAACTGAAACCCACTCCCCACTTCTCTCAGTCCCTGGCACCCAGCACTCCTCTCTGTGTCTCTATGAACTTGATGACTCTAGGTCCCTCATGTAAGTAGAGTCATACAGTATTTGTCTTTTGTGACTGGCTTATTTCACTTAGCATGTCTTCAAGTTCATTCATGTTGTGGCATATGACAGGGTTTCCTGTCTCTGAAGGATGAAGACTATTCCACTATATGGATATAGCACACCTTATTCATCCAGTCCATCTACCGTTGGACACTTGGCTTGCTTCTACCTTTTGGCTGTTATGAATGATGCTACATTGAGGTTTTGACAAAGGGTTTGCTTGAAAAAAAATTTGGCTGCTAAAAGAAGTTCGAAAACCCCTGGTTGGTCTAAAACTGGGGCAGATGGAGACCCAGCCAGCATGAGTGAGGTCTCTGTGCATGAGGAGCAAAGCTGAAACTGCAACCTTTAGATTCGACATCCAGCTCTTTTCTCCCTCCTGTTGCTGGTACTAATATTTATCAAAGGAAAGGAGAATGCAGCTCTGTCCCAGGCAACTACCCTGGTTTCCCAGAAACCTCCTGGAGCTGCAGAAAGGACTCAATTGAGCATTTATTGAGTGCCCAGGGGAGCCAGTCCAATGTGGAGATAGAGCAGGGTTTATATCCTGTCTCTGCCTCTTCCAGCCCATGTGGCCTTGGGCAAGTTGTTTCACTTCTCAGAGCTTAGAGGCAATGTGAAGATCCAATGAGATGAAGCATGTCTGGTGCTTTTTGGTACAGTGCCTGGCACCAGTGCCCAGGAACCAGGAGCTGCCGCTGCATAGGAACCACTGTTGGGGATAAAGCGATGAGCAAGAGAGGCTCTGGCCCATGGGAGTTCTTTTCAGTGCAGCGTATCAGCAGTCATGTGATGTTGATTTGTCCCATTACTGGTGATACTGACATTTATCAGTTGATTAAGGTGGTATCTGCCAGGTTTCTCCGTTGCAAAGTTAATTAACAAGTATTTTGTTCTCATTAATTAATTAGTATTTAATAAGCATTTTGTAGGCACTCCTTTGAGACTGCATAAATATTCAGTTCCTTGTCAAACATTCACCCTCTGGTTTTAGCATTATGTTTTGTCAAATGGTGATTTTTATAATTCCATCATTCCTTCTACCTTTATCATTTGGAATTCTACTGCAAAATAGAGCTTTTACCTCTCCTATATGTGTTTGTTTGTTTATCCATTCATTTATTTATTTATATCAGCGTGGACTCATTATTTTCTATTTTATTCAATGGTTTATATCCATTACAATCATTATTTATTTTGGTGCTGAAGTTGTATTTCTTTAAATTTTAAAATGTGTGATAAACTTGGGGAACAGTACATAGCCTAGTATTATTATTGTAAAATAATATTAAGCACTTTGTGTAAGCCAGAAACTGTTCCAAGTCTCTATTAACTCTTTACATATATCAATTCTTTGCATTTATGTAATATTTATTGCTGTGAAATAAATTATTCCAAAATGTACCCGTTTAAAACAACAGTGATACAGTTTCCATGGGTCAAGAATCAGGAATGGCTTAGTTGGATGGTTCTGGCTCAGGGCTTCTCATGAGCTTACAGTCAAGATCTTGCTAGGGTTGCAGTCAGCTAAAAACTTAACTGGGACTGGAGGATCAGGTTCCACAATGGCTGACTACATGGCTGTTGGCTGGAGGCCTGAGTTCCTCACCACGTGAACCTCTCTATAGGGCTGCTTAAGCATCCTCAGCATGGCAGCTGGATTCCAGATTGAGTGCTCCCTCAGAGAAAGAATAAGGAGGAGTCCACCATGCCTTGTATGACCTAGGCTTGGAAGTCATACACTGTCACCTCTGCCGTATTCTATTCATTTGGAAGGAAGTCACTAAATATATCCCACACTTAGGGGGAGGTGAAGGATGCTCTTAGGTCTCTTTTAAAGAGAGAAGGTCAAAGAATTTATGCTAGTATTATAAAACCACCACAACATATATTAACCCTTATTCACTCTTTAATCTGCACCATAACCCTGTGAGGTAGGTATTACTCTGAGCAATTAAATGACTTGCCCAAGGCCACAGGTTGCCAGTGGTAACACTGGGATTTGAACCCAGGCAGCCTGGCTCCAGAGCCTACCTTCTCAACCACTACCTGATCCGACAGGGCCTTGAATAGTGTTTTGGAAAGCATCCTGAGGCAGGCTGGAGGATGATGGGAGAGATGAGTGTCCATTCCTTCTCAGGTGGGCCTTATTGGCAGACTCCCTTCCTCCTTCTTCCACGTTCTGCTTTCCATATTCTCATTTTGCAATGTATACCATCATTTTTTTTAAAAAATGGGCAGGGTGGCAGTACTGGCCTCTTCTAGCAACCACTGGGGAAAGGCTCCATGTGGAGCACCTATAGTTGAGGGAGGCAAAGTGGGACAAGTGTGAGACACGGTTCTTACTCTCAGGGGCATATTGTCTATTTGGAAGGCAAGAATATAAACACCACATTTTTATTATTATGATTTTAACTTTCATTTTAGGTTCAGGGGTATATATGCAGGTTTCTTATATGGGTAAACTGTGTGTCATAGGGTAAATACAAACTTGTTTGAGACCCAGGTTAGGTGCCTTTAATTGTTGAGTGGTTATTTAGCCCAGGATCGTGTCTTTGTTGCCCTTATTTCTCACTGATGTGGCGGCAGGGGGCCCCTGTTGTGCTTACTGATTATTTGTTAAGTGAAAGACAAATAGATACAATGATGGTGTCCTACAGTGGCCCAGGTGGCAGAGATAAGAAGGAGGTGGGTGGTGAGGCCGGGCGAGCTGGCACGGGGGAGGTAAGTGATTTGAAGCATTGGTCCCAGAAGGCAGGTCCCATCAGGACGGTCAGCAGATGTGAAAAGCGAGAGGACATATCATCAGGTATCTACACAGACTGATGAGCACCGAGAAATGGGCCGAGGCTGGGAGGATACCAACAGTCAGGAGTTTGGTGGGATGGTGGGTGGTGGGGAGGGTTCTTGGGATAGGCAGGTGTTAGCACCTTGGATCTAGGTGGGCAGGCAAAGAGAGTGATGGTCCCAGGACCCCAGTACAGAACACGAGTTGGAACCTGGAGCAGATGCCCTTTGACCTTTGGTGCCCTTTGACATTGTTTGGGCCAGAACTGGTATCAGAGGAGCTCCATCTCAGGCACATGAGCAGAGCAGAGACTAGGGTGGATTGGGGAGACTCTTCCTCCTCCGGCTGCCGATGGGCTGTCAGAGAGGCTTGGAGAGTGGGAGGGCGTTTCATTTGGGTCAGCCCATGGCTGCGTTTCCAGCAGGCAGCGGAGGCCTTACCATGCCTGAGTTATGGGTCATGGTGCAGGTTAGAGTGAGAACTTACCTGCTGTCAAGGGATTTGTAGTGTTGAATCCCACAGGAGAGACTCACTGCAAATGGGATTTGAGAAACGAAACAACTGCGTTAGTCTGAAATTCTGTGTTTTCCCTACTGTGCAAAGAGAGAGAATAGCTTCTTAAATTTATCTGCAGAGGTGATTTAAGTGAGTGATCTGAGCCCCAGCTTTGCCACTTTCTGCCTGTGGGACCTGTAGGTGATACAGGATAATTTCCCATCTGGAACATGGGGATAATGAATACCTACGTCCTGGGGTTTTTTTGAGAATCAGTTCAATCACACAATCGAACATGATTGTTCAAACAGCAAAATGCTATGTGAACCTCGGGGAATATGACTGTGAAATAAACTCCACCGGTGACAGCTGAAAGGCCTTAATATTGACAGTGGATATGTCTAGTCACATTAACAGGGGGCTGCATGTGAATGAGCAACCGCCCTTCTCTGGCTTTTGAGCAAAATCTCAAGGAGAACCTGGCTAATAAGACCTCCAATCTGACTAGAATCCCTCCCCACCCACCTCTTTGTAAAGGACCGGCTTCTGTAATAGTATCCTACAGAACCCTCCCAGGTTTGAGTGGACAGGAGAGCCAGAGAGAATCCCTGATTTGGCCACATGGTCCTGCCTCAGTAGGAAACAGTTTTGCTCTTGTACAATTTGTTAGAAGCCCGAGCAGGCCCTTGGAGCATGGCCTTAGGGTTGTCATGACAGTCCTGGTGGGCTCAGCCAGGGGCAGTATTTCTTGATAATACCTGAAAGGGTTATTTTAGGTGGACTTTCAGAGACAACAAAAAGGATTAGGTGAAAATAACAACAGCTGTTATTCACTGAGTAGTAAAAGACAAACTTCTGAGTCTGAGTCTCCCATTGAAGAATCTTCCCTCGAGCTGAAAACTATTTGTCTAGGATTACTTCCCATGTCACATCATTAGTTGTCTCCCTGACTGTAGCAGTTTGTATTTTAACTGTGTGGCATCTACATATGAGTGGGTTATAGATGTATAAGTTGTCCTCAACTGTTTAGCCTGGGTTTCATTTCCCTGTTAGGGTTCTCTTTAATTCCTGGTATCCCCCAGCATAATTTAGAGAAGGCCGGTGGTATAGTGGTCAAGAGTAGGGGCTCTGGGGACAGACTGTATCATTACTCTGCCGTTATCAACTATGGGCCTTGGGCAAGCTACCGTTTCCTTTCCATAAAATAAGGATAACAGCATCCTGTTTTAAGGCTAAAAGTTGCTAATGTGTGTAAAGTGCTTAGACCGGTATCTCGTGTATAGTGAACACTCAACAAATACGTGTTATTATTATTATCTTTAAGTTGCACTTGCATATTTGATATGGTTTGGCTCTGTGTCCCCACCCTAATCTCATGTGGAATTGTAATTCCCAGTGTTGGAGGGGGACCTGGTGGGAGGTGATTGGATCATGGGGGTGGATTTCCCCCTTGCTGTTCTGGTGATAGTGAGTTCTCATGAGATCTGGGTTGTTTGAAAGTGTGTAGCACTTCCCCCTTCACTCTTTCTCTGCTGCCACCATGTGAAGACGTGCTTGCTTCCCCTACGCCCTTCTGCCATGATTGTATGTTTCTGGAGGCCTCCCAGTCATGCCTTCTGTGTAGCCTGTGCAACTGTGAGTCAATTATAAATTTTCTTTATAAATTACCCAGTCTCAGGTAGTTCTTTATAGTGGTATGAGAACAGACTAACACAGTATTCATTATGCTCAAGAAACATATACCCTACTACAAACAGAAACATCTTGAAAGGTTCAGATCAATCCATGGATCCATACTTGAAATATTAAAGAAAACTAGGGTGCTTAGGGGCACAGAGTAGGGTCTTAATAAATATTTTTACTTATTTGGGAATGAAGAGTACAGGGGATGCCCCTTTGATGTCTAGGCCCTGCTCTGCTTGGCTGCCTCCTGTCTGTTGAAATACGTGCCCAGACTTTTCCTCACTGTCCTCCCAGAACTAGTCCAAGTCCCTTGGGAAATATGTTACTAGATCTTGCTTCCCTGCCAGTGCAGTTCTTTCCTGCACTGAGGCTCCTGGGCCAAAGCATCAATGCTTTAGTGACAAGACCAAATGATAGCTTCTCAGGAATACATTAAGGGAAAGCAAATGGGTCTTCAAGTGCCCCTTGAGAGGCAGAGTCCCAAACCAGGCTTATTACTTGAAATTTGGGGTAGGACTTGGGTTCCCTGACCTGGGAAAGGAGGTTAGAAAAGAGCTTCTCTGGATTGATGTCTAAGGCTATGGCAAAGTAATGTACCAACACATGCTTATAGACAGTACCTGGCTAAGCCACCCAGCAGCTCAGTGGCAAGACCCACAATGTCACCAATGTCACCATGGAATTTAAGCCTGGAGCTGCCACAGGGTCTGGTTCTGCACTGGGAACTCTGCTGGGCCAAGACAAGCCAATTGCAAAATGGCAGAAAGCAAGAGAGCTAGAGAGTGAGAGAGTGAGATTGAGAGAGAATGCAACAAACACGAAACAAACCTCCCATTCAACAGAGCAAGACCATGTCTCAAAACAAACAAAACACACGCAAAAAGCCTCCCAACACCCTCCCAAACTTACTTCTGATGATAAGAAATAAGCTAAAGCTAATAATGACTTCAAAGCCTGTATACTGAGGATCCTGCAAGGGCTGAAGAAAGGAATGGCATTGACTGGGCACGGTGGCTCATGCCTGTAATCCCAGCACTTTGGGAGGCCGAGGTGGGTGGATCACGAGGTCAGGAGATCGAGACCATCCTAGCTAACATGGTGAAACCCCGTTTCTACTAAAAATACAAAAAATTAGCCAGGCGTGGTGGCGGGTGCCTGTAGTCCCAGCTACTCTGGAGGCTGAGGCAGGAGAATGGCGTGAACCTGGGAGGCGGAGCTTGCAGTGAGCCAAGATTGCGCCACTGCACTCCAGCCTGGGCAACAGAATGAGACTCCATCTCAAAAAAAAAAAAAAAAAAGAAAGAAAGAAAGAAAAAGAAAAAGGAATAAGAAATAATAAAAAGCAGGCAGAAACCAAACAAGAACACCGAATATAAAAATAATCAATTAGAAATCAGGAAATATAGAATATAGTTTTAGATTTTTTATTAAAACCTCAATAGATGACATTGACTTGATACTGGACATAATTGAAGAATTAGTGAATTAAAAGCCAGTGCTGAGGAATTCATCAGAGACCCAACCCAGGGCAATGAATAAAAATTATGAAAGATTAGTTAAGAGACACAGAAAATAGATGGAAAGATTCCAATATACGCCAAGCAGAGTTCCAGAAGAAGAGAATGGAGGGAATGAAGGACAAGCAATATTTGATAAGATATTGAATGCAGATTTTCCCATAATTGAAGAAAGACATGAGTTCTGGGATTGAAAAATCACCATGAGTGACAAAAATAAATCCACACCCAGACAGATTGTAGTGCAACTTCAAAATGCAGACCTCCAAAGACAGACTCTCAAAGGCTCCAGAGAGAAAAGACAAATTACCTACAAAGGGGCAACAGCTAGCCTGACAACATTCTCATCAGCAACAGCCAGCTGCCAAAAGGCCATTAGGAAGAATCCTGAAAATGCTGAGGGAGTCTAACTGTCAGCCAGAACTCCATGCTCAGCTAAACTAGCACTCGCGAGTGAGGATGCTATAAAGGCACTTTCAAATATACAAAAAGAAGACACTTTAATACACACAAAGGCCTGCTGAAAGAAATACTAAAGGATCAACTTCTTCTAGAAGAAAAGTGAATATTGAGATTAAAAAATAGGATGCAAAAAAAAAAAAAACACCTCTGAGCCTGGAGATTGATGAAATATGTTGGTTGCAAATTTATATAACCATTGATTATGGTTCATTGAACAAAAGAAAAAAGCAAAACTAAACCTTTGTGCAAAAAAAAAAAGTTCTAGAGAGGGCAGTTTCTACTCCCTTTCATTGTTGCAATGTAGGAAGGCAGTTTGGTGTTTCTAGATCACTGGTTTTCTTCAAGATAATCCAGAAAGCCAGAGTTTTATGTGGAATGTCCTGACTTTTCAGAGCTTGCAACAGAAAATTTTAGCACCCTGAGCTCTGCAACACTTGATATGTTAAATAAAACTTCAGCTGGCCGCTCAGCCTGCAGTTGGTGATGCTTCATATCCCTTGGGCTCTCTGGTTTCTATCACACAAACAAGAAAGTCTTCACGGAGGAGGTGGTGCTTGTACTGGGAATTGAAGGAAGGATGGAATTTAACTAACTGGAGAGGAGTAGGGTAGGGCCTTGAGACGTAGAGGTAGGAATGAAGCTGCAGTGTCTTGGAAAACGGTGAACTTGATGGGGGTAGGGCTGAGCAGGGGGAGGCGAGGTGGACTGGGGCTGAGATATTTGAGTCTCGTCCTGTATCCTCAGGCTCTCTCTCCTGTAAGAGCTGGAAGCCAGTCTATTTTGAGTTATGTTGTTTAGCGTCTTACCTCATTCCCCAGGGGCGGCGGTGGTGAAGAAATGAACACTGGTGATGAGGGTGAGAACGCCAATGAAAAAGGCAAGGAGGAGAAATCCAGGGACATCTGGGAGAGTGTGTGGTGTGATGGGATGCTTCCCAAGGAGCTACGTCATGTGTCAGCCAGGGCTTTAATTAGAAACAGTGATCTGGAAAGCGGGGCTGCAGTGGGGTAATGCACGTGGATTTCTCAAGAGCTTGGGTCTCAGCTCTTGAATTTTCCTAAATGGCAGTCCTTCAGTGCTCAAAGCTGGCTTGGTTTTGTTGAAATCAAACCAGATAAACAAGTGGAGGGGACGCGGGTGGGAGTGGTGGAGGGAAGCTGGATCGTGAGTCAGGAGCCCCGGACTGCGGCCCTGTTTTTGCCGTCAGCTCCTTCAGAGGCAGATCCCATCTTACAGGGGTTTCAATTCCAAAGTCAGCCTGTTGGGCCACAGTCCCTAAAATTGCCCTTAGAATATAATGGACATGATTTAGTGCGTACAACACTATATGATAACATGTGTATACGTATAATGTATATAATAATATGTCATAATTAGAGTACATATAGCAAGATGTATTATTTAAAAGATATTTTTGTCACTCTCTTTCCCACCATGTATATATTTTGATTATGTTTGAGTTAAATGTTCCTACGTTACCACTGCATTGTATGACTTTGAACATTAAATTTAAAAATCATCCCTTTGGGTCTTAACAAAATAAAATGACTAACCTAGACAAATACAGGCCCCCATCCAGCTCAAAATCATTGACTCTTTCTTTGGCATTGTAGTTGAGTGTCCTTGTTGCAGGAGACAGGGTAGAATGTGGGTAAGGACACGTTGAGTGAATTGGGTTTTCGTAATTGTGTGACGACTCTGAGAAGGTATGCCTCAGGTTTTTTTCTTTATGAATCTGTAAAATGGAGATAATAGTATTTGCCTCTCAAGGATGCTGTGAGGATTAAATGATCCTTGTAAAATGCTAGACAAATGCCTAGCATATGGTTTTTGCTCAGTAAATGTTACCTATTATTATTGCTATTGTTATTATTTGCGAAGCACTGTAGTAAGTGCTCTTGGGAAATAAAAAAAGAAAGAGTCACTGCAATTAAAATGGATTTTGCAAAAACTGTACCATCAGTCCAATCAAGGCTCAGTCATGCTGGGTGAGGTAACAAGAGTTTATTGTAAGGATATAAAACACAATGTTAGGGCTGTCACAGGTGGGGTTCTGTGCTCCTTGGAAGGTGCTAAGATAGAAATTAGCATGTGGGGCATTTATTGTAGAGTTTGATTGGGATCAATGACTGTGGAAGCCAGGCAAAGGCAGCAGGACTGGTCAGAGGGAGAAGCTGAGCTGTGATGCAGTCCAATGAAGGCCTCAGCTGACTCCACGGGACACTGTGGAACTTGGAGAGGCCCTTCAGAGTTGTCCCAAGTTATACAAGTTATACCCTCATGTTGATCAGTCGTGGATGTGGGCTGCCTCTGGAAGGCAATCTTTATAGAAGGCTGACAGCCAAGGACAGTCTTCTAGTGCCTGTCCCAGCAACTGGGGAATAAGGCCTTCCTTCCTGAAGGGGAATCTGGTGGCCCATCACAGAGACCATCGCAATGTCCAGGGACTGAGAACAGAGTTCAGCCTGTCCTCCTGGTGATGGAACTGGAAGCTTGGGAATGGAGGCCACACTGCTAATCTCTCAGGGGTTATGCCAGGTTTGTCTCTGCTTCTGTCTGCTCCACTCTCCAGCCTCTGTCTCTGCAGACTGGCTTCCTGCCCCTGCTCACTTTGCACTTGGCCCAAGGTGGCCGTCAGCTGGGCCTGCATGGCTCTAGGGCTCGTACCCATCGCACTGCCCTCAACTCTTGTGTTTTAGTTCAAATGTTAGAGAGACAGAGAAAGAGACAGATGGGCTGGCTGGGGCCAGTCTATGAGTGGACATCCTCTTCCACCTCTACCTTGGATCACCATCCATTCCTGGTCCAGTTGCTGGAGGGAAGGGGCTGAATCATGTTATGCCAACATGGCTGGCTACCCATACTTCCCCTTTCTAGAGGTTGTGGCCAAGTCAGGTACAAAACATGTGGATGGGACATTTAACAAGGATTTATTGAGTACCTATGATGTGCCAGGCAATGTTCTAGGTACAGGGGACACAGCAGTGAATCAAACAGACAATGATCCCTGCCCTCATGGAGAGTACATTCTACTCAGGGAGGCCCAGCTGTGCAGAAATAAATAAGACACCATTAAGGCAGAGGATGGGGATCTGGAACAGCATTTCCATAGGGCACATGGATGATGTGGGGAGGAGCAGGAGGGGCTCTGCTCAGGAACCCGGTTCTATCCTTGTCTCTTCTCTCCCTTGCAGCTTTGACAGTTCCCTTCCAACTGAATTCCCATTACCTGCTTCTGCTTATCTCTGACCCTGTCCTGGGCTCTCTGGGCTTTCAAAGGTAGCAATACCTTTCCTTATTTTTGGCTCTCCCTTGAGCTCCTTGCTGGCCGCCCCTAGACAATTCAACCCTACCATGTCTGACAGCCACTTCTCTCCCACCTGCTGACCCTGTTGCCGGGAACTTCACAGTCATCCCTGCAAACTTGAAATGTTCGGATGCCCCTTGGCTCTGCTGTTTCTGTCCAGCCAGTTATCCAGTTGTATAGAGTCTGTTCCTCACATCTGTCTCTTCTTCTCTGACCAATTCTGGCAGGGTCTTCTTAATTGCTCCTCTTGGCTTCATTCTCTCCTTTCCAATCCATCTCATTAGTTGGCCAGATTAATATTCCTGAAATGCATCCCTGATGTCACATCCTCTGACTCATCATTGTCTTCAGGACAAAGTTCAACCTCTTCTCTTGGCATCTCGGAACTTCCTTGATCTGGTTCCAACCTGCCTCTCCAGCTGCCCTTCCACATTCTCTACATTGTTGATGGCTGCATGCCAAACGTCTAGAATGAGCCTCCAGTAAGTTCTGGGCTCCCCACCTCCTTGCCTTTGGACTGCTTCCTTCCCTTGTATGCTTTTCTCCCATTCTCCTCAGTCCTTGATTCATCTTTCTAGAAGCTTTGCCTGATGCACTCAGCCAGATATGGCCCATCTTGCCTTCTTCTGGACCCCCTGGACTCCATTTGAATCTCTCTGCCACCTCACCACTAGCTGACTGTACTGCATGGCATTATGTACCCTCCCGTCCCCAAGCCACCACAGGTAAAGACATAATGTAAGTGAAAATAGAGTCTCATTGTTCTCAACCAGCCTCAAGACAATTTCCCTAGTGTCTGCTTCCAAAAGATTACCACCTCTAAGCTCTGCTTACATAGAAAGTCTGGCATTGACCCAGTTTCTTCTAGACTGGCAAGTCTTTGAGGAAAGGACCGAGGTTCAACCATCATTCAGTCCTCCATAGCGTGTGATCCGGGGCTTGCAAATATGGTCCATTAGGGAGTTCTTGGCTGAATGAATGAACGGATAAATGAATGAATGCCACAACACACAGCCTCCTTTGAGACATTCCTTTTCCCTTTTTTTTTTCTTCATAGAGGCGGAACATACTTTTGTTTGCCTCTAATGGGCTGCTTTAGCACAGGGTTGTAGATTTTAGTAGTAAACCTTCAATTCCTGTCTCAGTCCTTGTATGAGAAACAGCAGAGAATCTGCAGCTTTAGGTGGGTGGCAAATGTTCCTTACAGTGGGGCCCACTGTCTAGAACCCAAATGCAAGGGTTTCTCTTGCTGCCCTCAGAGGCTGTCCTGGGCCCTGCCCTTCTGAGTGTACACTGGAAGTGTTCTGTGGCCTTTGCCTTCCTTTCTCCATCTGTGCATGGAAAAAGCTTCTGTGATCTCTTCCGGGTTTAATTGGCCTTGAAAATAAACATGGAAAAAGTACCTGGGATGAAGATTGGGTCTTCTTGGTGCTGGCCTCTCCAGACTCCCTTTTCCTCTCCCACCTTACTTCTGGACTCCAGCCAGATGGTCACTTGCCTCATCCAGCCTTTTCCCAGGGTGTCTTCTGCTGGGGACATTCTCCCTGACCCTCCTCTCCTCGCCCCATAGCTCTTTTCCTCGCCCGCTCCTCTCCAGCCTTTAGATTTCAGCTGAGATGCCATTGCTTTCGGGACCCCCTCCTGATCTCCCTGGCACCCCTCATCTCATTAGGCTCACCTCCCTATGCCTGCCCTGTGCCCTGCATTTGCCCTATTCCAGTGTTCATCTCACTGGATTGCAGTTGCTTGTCAGTCCTCCTTCGTGGTCTGTCTACTCCATGAAGAAAGGGGCAGGTGTGTTCTTTGCCCACCACTGCTTCCCCAGCACCTGCACAGTGTTGGACACATGGGGGTCACTCAGCAAACACATGGTGAATGAATGGATGGAGCCATGGCTGGCTGGATGGGTGTATGAATGGATGGGGGAAACAGGTGGTAGGTTGTTTGAGCCTGTTAACTACTGCCATAGAATTGTGCATGACAACCATATCACCTCAGTGACATCAGTAACAGGTATTTATTGCTCACATGTCTGGAGTTATCTGGAGGTCAGCTAGGCAGCTCTGTTGAACTTGGCTGGGCTTACTCACATGCCTGAGGTTGGCTGATTGGCTAAGGTGACTAGGGCAATGCAGCGCCACTGCTTTTTCCCTTACCCTCCTGCAGGCCAGCCCAGGCATGTGCTGCTGGTGATGGCAGGGGTGCAAGAGCAAACAGAGACACTCAAGGCATCTCAGGGCCCGACTGGAGCTGGAGTAGCACATTCTATTGGGCAAAGCAAGTTATACAGCAGCTCTGTTTCAAGGAGTGGGGAACTAGATTTTGCCCCTTTAGTGAGAAAGGAATTGTAATCACATGGCAACGATTGTGGGTACAAGGAGAGATTGAAGAAGTGGGGCTATTAATGCAATCAACCTGCCTCATGGAGCATCGAAATAGGAAACTCAGGTGCAGTTAATGAACTCGGCCAGCTCCCAACTAAGTGGGACCTAGGGGAAGACACATGTGCCAGATGGGCTCCCTAGCTTCAGGTTTCTTTTCTTTTTTTTTTTTTTTTTTGAGACAGAGTCTCACTCTGTCGCCTGGGCTGGAGTGCAGTGGCGTGATCTTGGCTCGCTGCAACCTCCGCCTCCCAGGTTCAAGTGATTCTCCTGCCTCAGCCTCCCGAGCAGCTGGGATTATAGGCGCCTGCCACCATGCCCAGCTAATTTTTTATATTTTTAGTAGAGACAGGGTTTCACTGTGTTGGCTGGGCTGGTCTCAAACTCCTGACCTTGTGATCTGCCCACCTTGGCATCCCAAAGTGCTGGGATTACAGGTGTGAGCCACCGCACCCAGCCTTCAGTTTCATTCCCTAGAAATAAGGGAATTATGTTGATGCTGCTCAACTCACATAATTTCAGAGAATCCATTCTTTCTTCAGCCCACTCTCAGATTTGGGGGAAGGATTATAAACTGTAAAGTGCCGTGTCATGGGAAGCAGAATTGCTCTTCCAGAAGCACTTGGCCCATAGAACTGGGGAGGAGCGCGGGGTAGTGCAGAAACGATGGACTGTGAGATGAGGAACCTGTCTGTAGGCCCCACGTCCCAGACTGCATGTCCCAGGCCCCACATCCCAGGCTTCTGATATCTCAGGTTCTTCATTGTAAATTGGAGGCCCCGTGGGGTCAAATAAATAATGGGTGTAAATAGGTTTCAAAAAACAAAAAACATCAAGCATTCTGTGGTTGTAAGGTATTATTAGAAACGGGGATACCCTGTTTCAAATAATTGCCAAAGTAGCTATTTGACAAGTCTGGCTTCACCCCATGGCACTTCTTCTGTCTCCCCAGATGAGATGGTTGGGAGTCAACTGTTCTGAAAAGATGCTTCCAGAGTCCAAGAAAATGACAAGCAAGACTTCCTAGATATTCTTTTCCTGCATGACACCATGAGGCACTGCCCAAAAAATTGCTGGTGCTTGTAGCACACATTCCTCTGCTTGTTGTCTGCCCGGCAGAGAGAAATGCTGGGGTTGGTGGTTTTTCTAGGGCGTTTTCTTCTTCCAGTCCTGCTCGATCAGCCCCTGAAATAAAAGCCGGTGTTTCTGGAGGAGAAGCAGGCATCTCCGCCCTCATCCCTTTATCCTCCTCCTCCTCTGGCTCCTCCTCCTCCCTCCCTGAAATTGATACCCTTGGTGATTAGCGTTGTCCTCCCTGAGATGCTAGTGGAGGTTCTCTTGGACACTTAAGCTAAACTGGATCCGTGGGTATTTCTCTCACTGGCTTTGGAGTTAGAAAACCAACAAAACAGCCCCTCCCTGGCTCTGGAGACAATTTCAGGGGTGGGAGGTGAGGCTTAATGCCTTTCATTCCCAAACTTTGCAGAGGGGCTTCTGAAAGATGGGAGGGAGAGCCCGGAGTGTGGCCCACCATCTGAGGTTCCGGGCCCCATCACAGCCCTGGTGGACCTTGGCCTGCCCATGTCATCTGTTTTAGTGGCTCTGGCACAGGCTGCATTCCTTTCTCCTGGAGGCTTCACCTCTCTCCAGAGGCCACCACTCTGGACGGCTGCGTGGAAACACCTGGGCCAGAATGCATCCAATTCCCGCAGAGCAAAAGGAAGCGCTTGGATGCTTCTTGCTGCGAGCACATTGTTATTTTTCTTTCCTCTCTCATGAATCATTCTGCCTGGAATCTTCCCTGGAAGGGCTCATCTGGCTAATGATTCTGTGCCCAGAATCAGGGATTTTGACGCACTGATGAGCGACAAACAGAGGTGGCCGAGATTTAGGGGCAGAGGAGCCTTCAGTCTGGGCTCACCTAGTCCGGGGCTCAGGTTGTGGCTACAGCACCTGACAGCCGAGTTCGTTAACTCAATCTCTGTTTCCCAGTCCTAGGCTCCTGTAGGTTTGTGGTCAGTATTAAATGAGATCAGGTGTGTGAAACTGCCTGGCACAGATGAGTTTTGAATCTGACTGGCGTATGATCAACCCTTGTGCCTACTGACCCCTTACCCCACTTCTCTGGTGGCTGCCACGACCCCATATTCTTGTCCTCTACAGTAGAAGAAATCAAGGTGGGGGCCCGGCAGGCTCTGACTTCCAGAAAGCATTCCTCTTGTTTTGTGTTTACTTCTGCAAAAGTAAGAAGTAAAACTGGGGGTGTGTCCTTGGGCAAGTTATTTAATCTCCCTGAACTTCAGCCTCCTTATTTCAACAATGTGAATGGTATTGGGTGTTGTAGGGAAAGTTTTAGAAGTAACAGATGTAGAGTCGGGTATAGATTCAGTACTTGGTAAGTGCTAGCTGGATTAATTTCACATCCTACATGTCTCTGGTCTTCCCAAACTGTGGGTGTGTGTGGAGGGGGTCCATTTCTGCCACTCATAGCCCACATTGCATCACAGCAGGCTGCCACCACTGGATGTCAGGCCTCCAGAGGCATCTCACGTGTGCCATGAACAATTCTGCTCATGCTGTGGTTGACCTCTGCTTCCTGCCAAGCAGCCAAGAGGGACACATCGTCCTCGCGCCCTACAGGATGTGCCTTGTGGGGTTCCCACTCCTCTTCCAGCACCTGGTCCTGGTGCTCTCTGGCTGTGTACCTTCGGATGCCCCTGTGTTCCCATCTGGAGTCTGTGTTGCTCCAGAACCATCCCTGTGCTAAGCCAAGGTGTGGAAGAAGCCCTTCCCTTAACTCTGCCAAGTTTTGTCATAAAAATCTCATGATTTCCCAAGAGACATCTGAATTGGGCCTTGAAGTATGAGTAGGAGTTTACCAGGTGAGGGGTAAATGTAAACTTATATTTCACTTAGAGGCCACTTCTTCTCACAGACTGACTTCCTTTTCATTAATTTTTGAAATCAGTTATGGAAATTGATGCTGGGGTTGCCTGTCTGCACCTCTGGTCTTGCTTGGGGCTATAAAGTCCCTGCTATTATAACAACAGCTTCACATCATTGCCACTCTCATCACCAACTACAGGTGGAGCGGGACTCTAAACTGGACACTCTAAGGGAAATGCTGTGTGTGAACTCCACTACAAGAACCTCTGCATTTGAGATGTGCCCTGTGGCACCGTATGCATGGGGCTCTTATACAAGTTAGCAAACCAGGATTTGTCAGTCAACACGTGGAATGCCTGCTTGATGGAAGGAGCTCAATCAATAAGTCTTAGTTGAGTCTCCCTGTCCCTACCTGTAGTATGGCAGTAGCCTTCTACCTGGTCTCTTCTACTGACCCACCTGCCTCTATGTTGCCCCCAGGTTTTCTATAACATTGACTATGGGGTAAGGTCTAAGCCTCTGAACATGGCCTTCAAGGCTATTCACCATGTGGCTACAAGGAGCCCTTTCTGCCTAAGTGTCTTCCATGCCCTGCTAAACTTCTTAACTTTTAGCCTTGTTGAACCCCTCACCAGTCCCTGAACAGGCCACATACTTCCAGACCTCAGGGCCTTTGCCCACTCACCATATTCCTCATGCCTTCTCTTCTCTCCTGTCACCTGGTAAATTCCTATCCAACCTTTGAGGCCAGGCATGCATGCCCAGTGAAACCTCCCTGGCCCTTTTGCTTCCTACCATCTCCCCTACTTCCTGGGTTCCTTTCCTTCTTGATGTTCTTCTTTTGTGTGTACCCGTGTTTTAGCTCATTGTAACGTTGTGATTTTTTGTATTTGTTAGTGTCTGCCGAAATCCTCAAGGGAAGCTCCTGAGTTTCTCCCAGGGTTGTACATCTTTTCCTAGCACAGAGCCTGGCAGATGCTAATAAATGTTGTATGAATCTGTAAATGACGACTGAATATGGAAATAGGGAGTTCAATATGAACTAGGTTAGCCATGTCTCATGAGGAAGGGGGATTTTGAGTATTTGAGTCAAACATAAAAACTTATATAAAACAGAGAGAAAGGAAGGCCAGGTGCAGTGTGGCTCATGCCTGTAATCCCAGCACTTTGGGAGGCTGAGGTGAGTGGATCACCTGAGGTCAGGAGTTCGAGAACAGCCTGGCCAACATGGCGAAACTCCGTCTCTACCAAAACTACAGAAATTAGCTGGGCGTGGTGGCATGCGCCTGTAATCCCAGCTACCTGGGAGGCTGAGGCAGGAGAGCCGCTTGAACCTGGGAGGCGGAGGTTGCAGTGAGCCAAGATCATGCCACTGCACTCCAGCCTAGATGACAGAGTGAGACCCTGTCTGAAAATAAATAAATAAATAAATAAATAAATAATAATAATAATAAAACAGAGAGAAAGGAAAGTATCCCTGAGATTTTACTTGCTAGAGTAGAAGAAAAAGATCCTTATATTAACTTAGAAAAAAGAGAGAGAAAGATTATATGGGCATGAATAACAATGGATTTTCAGATTTAAACATTTATAATGCACATGTAACCTTCATTGAATACTCAGGCACCATGCCAAGCACTTTACATGCATAATCTCATTTAATGCTCTTAGCAAAACCGTGGGGGTAGTTATTCAATTTCCCCAAATGTGAGTTTACCACAATTGAGATAAATAGGAGTTAGATAGGTGTATTAGTGCATTTTCACACTGCTGAAAAGACATACCTGAGACTGGGAAGAAAAAGAGGTTTAATTGAACTTACAGTTCCACATGGCTGGGGAGGCCTCAAGAATCATGGCGGGAGGCAAAAGGCACTTCTTACATGTTGGCGGCAAGAGAAAATGAGGAAGAAGCAAAAAGCGGAAAGCCCTGATAAACCCATCAGATCTCATGAGACTCACCTACTGTCACCAGAACAGCATGGGAAAGATAGGCCTCCATGATTCAACTACCTCCTCCTGGGTCCCTCCCACAACATGTGGGAATTCTGAGAGATACAGTCTAAGTTGAGATTTGGGTGGAGACACAGCCAAACCATATCAATAGGAGAGGGGCTGAGGTGGAGAGGAGAAGGGCATTCCAGGCAGAGGAATGTGCCTCGGTGCAAAGGCCCTGAGGCAGAAAAGAACTTGGTATGTTGAAGGGGAAGACAGAAGGCCAAGGGACTGAAAGATAGGGCACAAACAGCAAATGGGACAAGATGGAGCCATGGAGAGAGGTGGAGACCACACCACATAGGTCTTACAGGCCACATTAAGGACTTGGTCTGTTATCCTAAAAGCACATTAAGGTTTTGGTCTTTATCCTAAAAGCAACCATGATCCATTGAAGAAGTTTAGACTGGAGGTAGAGAGGGAGGAGAATAGGAACTTGCTAGTGGTAGCATGAAGTTGATTTTTGCGTTCTAAAGAAGAATTGATCTGAAAATATCAATTTTCAGAGGAAAAGTGATGTGGGGGCTAGTTTAGGAGGAGGCTGTTGTGGTTGTTCAAGTCAGAGACGATGGGGATTTTTAACTAGGATGGTGGCAGTGGAGATGGAGAGGAATTTGTGAATTTAGAAGAAGTGTTGGGCTGGTAGAATGGATAGGACACAGTGATGGGGTGGGATGGACATGGGGGAAGGCAAGGTCGGGGTGATGGCCAGTTTCTAGCTTGAATAGCGGGAAAATCAAGGTGTTGTCTCCTCAGGGAATACTGGGGCAATGGTGGAGTTTCACGGTGGGAATGGGGGTAACTCATGGGGATAGGGCTCCGTAGAAGCCTGCCATCATGTACCCTTCCTATGGGGGAGGGTGCTGTGGGCTCGCACCCTATCATGATCATGGTTTTGACAGTGCATCCCAACCTTTCAAACACAGACAATGAAAGGAATCAGCATCGCTGGCATTTGTGCCGCTCTTATATTCCTTGTTGATATTTTTATGTATTCTATTATGGAGTACTTTCAGGATCCAAAAGGCTTGGTCCTGGAAACTACAATGCAAAATTCAGTGGCATTTTATCCGTTCGTTTCCCTGAAAAGCCAATCTACATCAGCCTCTTTCATTCAGACGGGAGAACATAAGAGAGTCAAAGCTAAGGGAACAGGCAGTGCAGCGGAAGTTAGAATCTGTTAAGTTGTGTTCTTGCCAGAGCAGACTGCACTAGGCAACCCAATTTGGTGCTGGGGAGAAATGTTTGGAGGTTGAGGGAAGAGGAATGGGGAAGAATTCCCCATTCCATTCAGGGAGGGCTGGAATTCATCTCCCTGTGATCTGGACAGGTAGTGGGCACCTTGGCCCAGAGGTGATTCCTATGGGACTGTTGAGCATATAACCTGATTTTTGGCAAAACAGGGAACGGAGGTGTGTTAGGTTAAGATATTGAGGCTAAGCATGGTGGCTCATGCCTGTAATCCTAGCAGTTTGGGAGACTGAGGCGGGAGGATCACTTGAGCCCAGGAGTTCACGACCAGCCTGGGCAACATAGTGAGACTGCATCTCTACCAAAAAATGAACAAAATTAGCCAGGTGTGGTGATGCATGCCTATAGTCCCAGCTACTTGAGAGGCTGAAGTGGGAGGATCACTTCAGCCTGGAAGGTCAAGGCTGCAGTGAGCCGAGATCATGCCACTACACTCCAGGCTGGGTGACAGAGAGAGACCCTTTCTCATTAAAAAAAAAAAAAAAAAAAGGAAATTGCCCACCAACTTGGTTGACATGCAGTAGGCTCTTAGTGCTGGAATGGACCTCGATCCAACTACCTTGCTTTCTGCAGAATTTAAGTCCCAGAGCTTGGCTCATAGTGGGACCACAAAGGCAATCCACTGACCGACTGACCTAGAGTAGTGAAGAGACTTGCCCCAAGTCTCACAAAGAATTATTGCCTGAGCAGGGAACAGAAAGAACCCACTACATTATGCTGCCAAGTGACAAGCTAATAAACACGAGGTGTTTTTCCTCTTTGGTAATAGGACCCAAGACATGAACTATGAGCTTGGCAGAGAGTTTCACATTGCATTAAAAGGACAAATAGATTTATATAGGGGTAGTAAGTACTCACTCTGAGCCCAAGTGTGAATGAATGGATTCCAGCCTAACTATTGAAATTTGCTACGACATTGGGAGATGCGTCTACAAAGGGAGCTATAAGCTTTTTCATCTTTGGTTGATCTTGTGTGAATATTACAGGTAGTGAATGTGTGAGCAAGATTTTTTTGCTAATTCTCAGGCAGCAGAGTCTTATAAAGTAATACTAATCATACCAAGGAAAAGAATCTTGCCCATTTGCGTAACTTTTTACTGCTTACGGAACTCTTTCATATGTATGTATTAATATTACCTAATTTGAATTTACTGCAGTTCTTAGGTAGGTTCCATTAATCCCAGTTTACGGATGAGGAAACAGATGAGGTTAATGCCTGAGGCAGGGCTGGAACTAACCCAGAACTCGTTTTTTCAAGTTGGAATTTCAGTATGAAATAGCCTTTCTGGATCCAGGGTATGTGCATATTCCAACATTATCTGCTTTCAGGCTTGCAATCCATTATTAAGCCATTAGGCAACGATAATGATTTTGTATTTTTTTCTGAGGCTTTTCCTAAAAGTTTGCTGGACTCAGCATTTGAGAAGGTACTTTGCTGGAGCCCTTTTCTTATGTCTTGCCAGCCTCCATCTATCCTCAGAGGCAGAGAGGGTCTCCTGAAGAGTTTATGTGGAAACTTGACCAACTGACAACAGGAATTGATAGTGATGACCAAAAGGGGTTGCTTGATGTGCACCATAAAAATGAAACTCATTCAAACAACCAGGCCCTGCTCGCTGACCTCCTGGAAAATCTAATCTCGGTCCCTGTTGTGGAATGGATTGAGATTTGCTTTGAAAATCTTTGCAGAGTCTCACAAGGTTAAAAACAAAAGAACACACGCACGCGCGCACGCACACACACACACACACACACACACACCCCTGAAGTCAGATCCTTCTTGTTTCTTTCTCTCTTTTCCAAAAATCAATTGGCAAGAATTTGCAAAGTTGCCAGAATGAGGTCATGGGTAATAACTCATGTGGTTTTCAGAAACATAAATCACTCAGCCTGATGTAGTGGCTTTCCATCCCGTGGCAAGTCTTACTAAGCAGTAGCTGCAATGTGCGTAAAATATTTGGACGGCATGGTGGCCTTGGATTTTCTTCCATGTGGCATTCTCATCAGAAGGTCAAGGGAATTCATCCTGCATCCTATTAATGTCAGGTGAATGCACACATGGCCAGAGGCACCCTCTCAATGAAGATTTAGCAGCTCTTAGCGGCTCTGTCCCTGACTGGTCATTTCAGTGTGAGTTAATGGGGTCAAAGTGGAGACAGCTGTGGCAGAGTGGGGGCTGGCCTGCTCTGGGTTTGAATCCAGCAGGGCCAGCAGTAGCTAAAGTGAGATTTGCTGGGAAGGTTGCCAGAGTCATAAGCTGGAGGTGATATGGTTATTGTTTAGTATTAACATGAAAAAATGAATCTGGATATAATTTGTCAGATCTTGTGTTCTTCATATTGTTTTACACTGGGTCTCTAATCACATTTTTGCAACCTTCCTATCCCTGCCTAACCCCTGGGGAGAAATGAGGTTGCCACAACTAGAGGACATCTCACTGTAGTATGATCTAATAATCACTTTCCCGGGGCCAATAGATATTGAGTGTTTTTAAAAATTTACTGCCTCTCCCCTTATTAGAAGAGTAATGCCTATATGTAGAGTATTTGGAAAATATAGAAAAACACAGTGATTACTTAGTAGAGGAGTTGGCAACCTATGGCCCACAGGCCAACCTAGCCCATTACCTGTTTTTGTAAATAAAGTTTTATTGGAACAGTTGTGTGCATTCATCTCTATATATGTATTCTATGACTACTCTTGTTGGATAATGATAGAGTTGAGTAGTTGTAATAGAGATGGTATGGCCTGCAAATGCTAAAATATTTACTATCTGGCCCCTTATGGAAAAAGTCTGCTAATCCTTGGCTTAGCACATAGGTGGTTAGTGGATATTTACTGATGAAATTAATTTATCTGTAATCCTACCACCTAAAAATAACCATGATTAACATTTTGGTGTATATTCTTCTATCTCTTCTCTGTGTGTAGGTAGCTATAATTACATTTTAGGAGGACTAAACCCTACATCCTATTTTTGTAACTTACTTTTGTCATTTAACAATATATTATGGGCATTTTCCAAGGCTATTTGTATGCAACATGAATCTTACACCACATAGGAGTTTATTGCGTGGATGTGCCAGAATTATTTAACCAATCCTCTGCTGCTCCATAGTTATGCTGTATCCAAGTTTTCATTTCTATAGACAGTGCTGTGATAAGTCTCCCTGCACATTGTGTGTGTGTGTGTGTGTGTGTGTGTGTGTCTATGCCTCTGAGCCTAGAAGGAGAATTATTCCATTTCATACTGCTAATTATTTTTTCACTTAGGCATGCCATACCATTGTACTACATTGGGATTTCCTTGAGGGCAAGTATGCTGTTGCATATGTATTTCTATCAGCTCCTCCTGCCCTCTAACACAGACATAGTAGGTGATCATTAAATGCTTGGGATGGTGGTGTATGATAGAATGGCCCTCTCCTTCTCTCTGCTGGTCTAGATCATGCAAGTCTTGCTTCACGAGGCCTCAGCTGACTCCTCTACAACCCATTGTCCTTCCTTCTTCTGGTCATCTTATATTCAATACCACTCCCCTTTTAGACTATACTGTATATTCTTCAGAGCTCTAGACTGTACTCTGTAATTCTTCGGAGCTTTCAGAGTGGCACAGTGTACATTATATTAGTTTCTAATGGCTGCTGTAGCAAATTGCCACACACTTGCTGACTTAAAACAACACACATTTATTTTCTCACAGTTTGGGAAGCGAGGAGTCTGCAATCAGCTTCACCAATCCAAAATCAAGGTGTGGCCAGAGCCACACTCCCTCCAGCAGCTCTAGGGGAGAACCTGTCCCTTGTCTCTTCCAGTTTCTGGTGGCTACCAGCATTCCTTGGCTTGTGGTTGCATCACTGCAATCTCTGCCTCCGTGGTCACACTGCTTCCTCCTCTTCTGTGACAAATCTCCTTTTTTTTCCCCTCTCTTTCCTGTAAGGACACTTGTAATTGCATTAGGGTCCACCCAGATGATCCAGGATAATCTCCTCAAGATCCTTAATTTTAATCACATCTGCAACATCCTTTTTTGCCATTGAAGGTAACATTCACAGTTTCCAGGGATTAGGAGCTGGATGTCTTTTGGGAGTCATTATTCAGCTTACCACATACATTTCATTTATTCATTTAAAAAGATTTGTGAGGAACCAACTTGGTGGCAGGCACTGATGTTGTGTTAGCTGCCTTTTGTAACAACAGGGCAGAAAGGATTTGCGTATGAAGAACTATGGACAAAAGGGTTGAGCACTGGCCAAGCAGCTGGGAGACACAGGTGCTGGTACAGCTTTGGGGTGTGGCTGTCTGTTCCTCAGTTTCTCCTCTTGTGAATTAAGAGGTTGGACCAATTACTGTTTCTTGAAGTTGAGGCATGAGCACTACTGATCGTACAGGTTGAGTATTCCTTATCTGAAATGCTTGGGACCAGAAGTGTTTCAATTTTGGAGTTTTTGCATTTTGTAATATTTGCCTATTCATAATAAGACATCTTGGAGATGGGGCCCAAGTCTAAACAGGAAATTCACTTGCTTCATATACACCTTTTACACATAGCCTGAAGGTAATTTCATACAATCTTTTAAATAACCTGTGTGTTGTGTATCTAAGTTTTGACTGTGACCTGTCCTATGAGGTCAAGTGTGGGATTTTCCACTTGTGGCATCATGTGAGTGCTCAAAAAGTTTGGATTTTGGATTTCAGATTTTCAGATCAGGGATGCTCAATCTGTATATATACAGGATGATTTTAGGTGGTACACAGAGACAGAACTAAATAACATTAACTCACGACAACAGATAGTTCTTTTCTTTTCTTTTTTTTTTTTTTTGAGACAGAGTCTCGCTCTGTCGCCCAGGCTGGAGTGCATGGCGCATCTCGGCTCACTGCAAGCTCTGCCTCCCGGGTTCATGCCATTCTCCTGCCTCAGCCTCCCATGTAGCTGGGACTACAGGTGCCCGCCACCACGCCCGGCTAATTTTTTGTATTTTTTTAGTAGAGACAGGGTTTCACCGTGTTAGCCAGGATGGTCTCGATCTCCTGGCCTCGTGATCTGCCCGCCTCAGCCTCCCAAAGTGCTGGGATTACAGGTGTGAGCCACCGTGCCCGGCCAGATAGTTATTTTCTTTTTAGTCCTCTTTCAACCCTTCCTGCCTTCAACCTTTTTGATTACCTCAATGAGAAAGTTGCTCTTAGGTGCTAGCATGTCTTCAACACTTGCTTGAATACTTGCTAAACTCCTTTTATATTAAAAAATCAGGTCTCAAACTGCAGAATCTAAGTAGAATTTAATAACATTATTTTGCGTTCATTGTGTTTATTTTTATAGTTATATTCCATTAGTGGCACATTTTTTTGGGGGGCCGGGTCCCATTTATGGTGGTACCATAAAGCATCCCAGGTAAAAAGTAAGATGATTTAAAGAAATATATTAGACAAATATACAGCAGGTAGTTTTTAGAAGGGGCACATTGTAAAGATGGCTGTGAGGTTTGGGAAAGATTTAGATGTTTCCAGCAGGCCCCCAGTTCTCTGACTTCTATTTTAGCTCTGGGAGGAAAGTATGATTAAAAACATAAAGAGAAACATCATCAGTCAGAGGACGCAGCTGGAAATTCAGCATTAATGAATTCTGATCTCTTCTCATTTAAATGGATCTGATCCTTCAGGGACCATTGGGCAGCAAAATCGTGAATATTAATCTCGTGTTGAAATTGATCACACCCAGCCAGCTTTAACTCAGAGCTTCTGGTAGTAGGCGGTGTGGCCTCACTCTGGCTGTTCTTTGCATTTCAGTGAACATCTGGAAGGTGTGGAGGCAACTTCTGTCTGACTTCTTCATGGGAAGGAATGGCTATTATTTGGACACAGCACAGATGCTATGGGGAAACCCTCTCTCCCTCCTGTTCTGCTTTCTGCTGCCTGCTTCCTATTGAGGGGGACTGGTTTAGCAATCTGGGTAGGGGTGGTCAGGGGTCCGCAGAGCTGGATTTCAGCTTTCAGACCACTGTGGGAAGTGGGACTCCTTTCTTTAATTTCTTCAGCCATGCATGTATATCCAATGCTAATTCCCTAGTGTGTTGGGGACCTCATCATTTCCTCTTACATAGAAGAAAATTTTCCTGGTTGACAGCATCATCATTATTAAATAACTCCTATTTTTTTTCAAAATACTAGCCAATATACTGTGCTTCCTTTTTGGAGGAGCTGGTGGTGGTGAGAATCAGTGTGGGAGATGCCAGTCATTTCACCCAGCACTGCCTTCCCAGCATATGTGTTCCCCCATCCCCTAGAAAGCTGCAAGCAGATAGAATTTGCTTCAGGGAAGCCTTTGGAGTTGATATGCTTTGATTCTCTGCGCTAAGACTGGCCTTTACTACCCTGAATAATCGTAAGGTGGCGAAAGACAGAGCATAAAAACCTGGCTCACTTGGTATAGTACATATGGCAGGCTCTCATCTCTCTGGCAACGTGGTACAAGATTTGGGGCCAAAAGATTTCTTAATATTTACATGAAATTAGGCATGTCGCTTCACCTCTCTGTGGCTCAGTCTCCTCCTCTGCAAAACGGGATAATAGTAGTAACTCCCTCCTAAGGCTGTAGCATAGGTTCAAGGAGACAATTCCGGGAAGCACACAGCTTCAAAATGTCTGCTCTTACTTCCTCCATCCTGCAGATGGGAAAACCAAGGCCCAGAGAGGTTAACTGACTTGCTGAAGGTCACACAGCTAGCCAGCGTCAAGGTCAGGCTCTGAACTCAGCCAAGTCTGATCCCAGATCCAGCTCTTGGAACTGCAGCACCCAAAAGGCCTATTGATCAGGGCCAGCCTCCCCAGGAACCGTGGGGATCAGGGATAGACCCAGGAAGCGCCTGGCAGAGTCTCTCGTGGACTCTGGCATCAGACAGGCCCAGGTTCCAATACTGTGATTCAGGCAGCCCTTTTCCCTTCTTTGGGCCTCAATTTCCTCATCTGTAAAAGGGCGTGACACCCACTGCCTCCTCTAACGTGGTATTATTTAATAATTGAGGATGGCCACTGACTGGCCTGGCTCAATAAAGGTTAATAAAGGATGGCCTGATGTCACTGCTAGGGGTCGTTGGCCGAATACAGGAAGGGGAGAGGGAGAGAATACAGGGTGCCAGGAGCTTGCTCGCGTCTGTGAAGAGGGAATTCGAAGAGACGACTTAGGAGCCCGCTCTCAGCCACCCCAGCGGCTGCACGTGGCGCGGGGCGGGGCGGGGCGCTCGGGGTCCCGGCGACGGTTGCCGCGGCAACGGCTCGCGGTGGCTGACCCCAGCCTTGCATCTGCTGCCCCCAACCCCGGCGCTGGGCGCACGGATCCCAGGGGCCCTCGGGGCCGTCCCGAAAGCCGACTCTCGGTGTACAGGGGACTAGGAGAAGGGCGGCAATGGGGAGCCCGTGCCCGGGCCGCTCACGAATCCTTTGTGCAGGGCCTAGAGAAGGAGCGAAACGCGGGCCAGGCCTGCGGAGAGGGCGGGCGGGGAAGGGGAACCCGCACAGAGAGGCTGGAAGAAGGTGGCTGGTGACACAGCCCTCCTTGCGGGACTGTGGACGCGGGGCGCAAGATGACGCTTGGGAAACACTTAGCTCGCTGCCCAGCGTGCCTGGTGCTCACGGTCCATGACTACAGCAGCCGTCATGGCTCATTTCTTGCGTCCCTGCGGTGCCCCAGGCACCACGCGCATACCACCCCTCACCCTTTTAACAACCCCAGAGGGGAAGGTATTATTCCCTGTTTTACAGATGAGAAAACAGAGACCGGGCTGAAGCCACTTTCCCAAAGTGGAGAAAACCAGATTTGGAACCTAGGCTGGCTGTCCTCAGAGCTTGTGAGCACATGCCCTTCCGCCGCGCCATTCCACCTCTGTATAGATGCTGTTCGCCTAGGGTCCACCAGGTGCCTGGCACATCATGTGCATTATTTCCAGTCTGATCCTGGCAACAACCCTGCAAGATGAGAATAGTTACTTGCCAAATCCAAAGACAGCTCAGAGAAGATACTGAGTTGACTGCCCGAGGCTTCACAATGTGGATCCGGCAGAGACAATAATCAGCCCTGTGAGAGTGGCTCCAGAGTCCAGGCTCTGCTGGGTGTATCCACTGGGTCACATCATCTCCGCTAGGGCTGGAGTTGGAGGGCAAGGGACCCCACCAGGATGCTGGGTTTTGGGCTGAGAGCAAGGAGAGTGAGTCTCCATCATCATGTTTTCTTGAGGGGAGGGGTTCGAAGACTGCAGTACACTGCTCTTGTTGGAGAGGTGGTGCACAAATTGGGAGTAATAAAACGTAGTGCCATCCCTGCCTTTCAGGACCATATTTTCCATTTAAGGAGATGAGAAATGTCCACAGAAATAAGTTATAATACATGGTAATTATAGCTAAACTTTTTGAAGCCTCTGATGCATATGCTGTCTAATAGAAGTTTCTGCAATGATGGAAGTATTCTGCACTGTCCAGGATGGTAGCCACAAGCCACATGTGTCTTTAGCACTTGAAATGTGGCAAGTGCAACAGAGGAATGAGTTTTTTGTTTTAATTAAATGCAAATATCCACATGTGGCTAGTGTGTTGGACAATACAGTGCTAATATATGGAAAGCACTATGCCAGGAACTTCCTTTGCATTAACACATATCATTCTCACAACAATATGAGGTAGAGATTATTATCATTCCCATTTGACAGAGGAAACTGAGTCTCAAGTTGCCCACCTGAGCATGTGGCAGGGCCAGGATTTGAACTGGACAGATGAACCCAGAGCCTGCTACATTGTGCTATGAAGCTGAGATTTCTCTCCTCAGAGGAGGGCCTGAGGTCAGGGTCAGGATGTACTGGGATGCATATAATGACAGCCAAGCTGGTGCTCTGTGTGGATGGTACAGAGATGACCATGGCGGGTGGAGACAGGAGGTAGAACAGGACATGATCCTTGAAAGAAGAGGCAGCAGGACTGCCAGAGAAAGTACCCTGACCTGAGCATTGGGTGATGTTAGTTCCTGTCTGCCCTTTACTCTCAGTTTCATCCCTGGCTTTGCCACTTTCTTGGTGGTCCTGGGCAAGTCATTTCTCCTCCCTGAGTCTCAATTGCTTCATCCATAGAATACGAGTGGCGGTACTACCAGCCTCGTAGGATGTCATGATAATCAGACGTGATTGTGCATAGATGTGATGAGACATTGTTGGCTGTAACATACCGGGTGGTTCATCTTTATCAGCTCCTAAAAATTTACACTGGGAAGGTACCAGCTGCCCCTGTGGAGCAGAGGGTGCAAGTACTCCCTTGATCTTGGTTTTCAGGATGTATACAGACTGTGAGTGGTGCCTCTCCTTCCCAGGAGGTGCCAGAACAGTTACTGCATTTTCAGGACAGGGTCCAACGATTAGAATTGGGTGGGGTCTGGGAAGCTACATTTAAAATTGCTCTTTGTGGTCATACTCTCCCTCTTACTAACCCAGAAAAACCGTCTGCAGGCAAGGAACAGAGGCCTCCAAGGGCAAGTTTTGGCATTCCTAACATGTCATACCTGTTAACCAGAGCTGCAGGATTTGCATTGGTTTTATCTGCTTTTTCTCCCTTTTTTATGATGAAAAATTTCAAACATTCCAAAAGTAGAGAGAATAGTATAATAAGCCCTTCCTGCTATCTAGCACTAAACTTTAGTGATTAACTCAAGGCCAGTCTTATTTTACTTAAAACCCTACCACTCTCCATCTCCAAACCTAAGGCTATTTTGGAGCAAATCCTAGCATGTCTGCTTCTAAATAGTTCCTACTCTGTCCTAAAGTTTTTGTCACAGTATAAACTGGTAAAATTTCAGGGGAGGGCAGTTTAGCAATCTTGATATCTTTATGCGATTTTACTTTAAGAACTTATTATATAGATGATATTCCTGCACATGTGCAGAATGAAGCCTGTGTATGATTATTCATTCCAGCATTGTTGATGATAGTAAAAGATTATAAACAACCTAAATGTTCAGCAAAGGAGACTGGCTAAAAAAAATTTACGGTGGAATTCTAGTGTGCTGTAAAAGGAATGAGGAAGTTCTTTACATAATGATATGTACTGATCTCCATGATGTATTATTATTATTATTATTTTAGATAGAGCCTTGCTCTATTGCCCAGACTGGAGTGCAGTGGCACAATCTCAGCTCACTGCAACTTCCACCTCCCAGATTCAAGTGATTCTCCTGCTTTAGCCTGACAATTAGCTGGGATTACAGGTGTGCGCCATCATGCCCAGATAAGATTTTGTATTTTTAGTACAGACAGGGTTTCGCTATGTTGGCCAGGCTGGTCTCAAACTCCTGACCTCAAGTGATCCGCCTGCTTTGGCCTCTCAAAGTGCTGGGATTACGGGTGTGAGCCACTGCGTCCAGCCTCCAGGATGTATTATTAAGAGAAAAAGATAAGGTACAGAACACTGTGAATGGTATGCTGTAACGTGTATAAAAACAGAGGAAAAATATATTTAACATTCTATATATGTAAATTCTATATATATTCTGTCTTATATACAGATATAGGTCATATAATATAAATAATATATAATGTATATAATATGTTTTTTATATATGCCATTATTTCTGGAATGATGTACACGATCATGGTAGTTCAGTCCTTTTGTGAGAGGGGAACTAGGTGGCTGGTAGACAGAGGTGGGAGTGAAGCTTTGTATACCCTTTCTACCTTTTCAGTTTTGTACATAATATTAAAAATCCCTATATTTCCTCTTTAAAAATATAATTCCTTTTTTCTGTAAGTCAAAAACTGCTATAAAAATAAAGTCTATTAATTTCAAAAAGGATATTTACTCAAATGAATTGAAAACATGTCCACACAAAAACCTGCATACAGATGTTCATCACAGCTTTATTCATAATTAGCAACCAACATGTCTTTCAATAGGTGAATGAATAAACAATCTGTCAACATTATTCCATAGCACAGAATATTATTTGGTGATAAAAAGGAGCTACAAAGCCACAAAAAGACACGGAAGAACCCTACATGCATACTGCTAGGTGAAAGAAATCACTCTAAAAAGTCAACATACTTTATGATTCCAGCTGTATAACATGCTGGGAAAGGCAAAACTATAGAGACAGTAAAAAGATTAGGGGTTGCCAAGGGTTGGCGTAAGCGAGAAGGGAGGATAAGGGGAGGTATAGGTGGAGCACGAGGATTTTTAGGGTGGCAAAACTATTCTGTATGATACTGTAATGGTGGACACATGACATTAGACATTTGTCAAAACCCAGAAATGTACAACAGAAACAGTGAGCCATAAGGTAAGTGACAGACTTTGGTGTATCAGTATTGGCTCTTCAATTGTAATAAATGCACTATGGAATGCAAGATGTTAATAATCGGAGAAACTGTGCAGGGGAGAGGGAATATATGGGAACTCTGTACTTTCTGGTCAATTTTTTGGTAAACCTAAAATCGCTCTAACAATAGCCCGTTAATTAAAAAAGAAAAAGACTTTGATCTGAAGAATCTCCCTACGATTGCTGGTGAGGTTGTGATTCTGAGGGACAGTGGGGAGTATGAGGAATCTTGCTGTCCATACGGTGGGTCACATGGGCTGTTTGCCACAGGTGGCAGCCTGGGTGCAGGCAAAGTGATCTTTAGTGAGACTGTTGCTTGGAGAGTGAGCAGGAGTGTTATGGGAATGGGTAGGCAGGCTGTACATTCTTGGCCTTTGAACGTCAGAGGAGTTTGGCTTTGATCCTATAAGCAATGGGGAACCATGGAGAATTTCATCAGGAGGGTGACACAGGGAGATTGGTGCTTTAGGAGACCTGGACTGAAGAATTAATTCTTACGGCCAGGCACAGTGGCTTATGCCTGTAATCTCAGCACTTTGGGAGGCCGAGGTGGGTGGATTACTTGAGGTCGGGAGTTCAAGACCATCCTGGCCAACATGGTAAAACCCCGTTTCTACTAAAAATACAAAAATATTAGTTGGGCATGGTGGTGTGCACCTGTAGTCCCCAGCTACTTGGGAGGCTGAGGTGGGAGGATCACTAGAACTGGGAAGGCAGAGCTTGCAGTGAACTGAGATTGTGCCACTGCACTCCAGCCTGGGTGACAGAGTGAGACTCTGTCTCAAAAAAAAAAAAAAAGAGAAAATGAGATCTTCCCCTTCTCTGGGCCTCATGCCGCTGTCTATAAAACCAGGAGGCTACACCGCACAGTGAGGTCATCTTCAGCTTTCAGGTGTTGAGTTCAAAGCCTGTCCCACTTTCCAACCCCTTTCCCTCCCTGCCACATCCCCCTTTTAATTTTTCTGCCACTCAGCGCTGTGTTATGGCTAGAACTGTCCCCCGGTGGGGAAACGTCTGCTGAATGAAGTCTGTGCCTTGGGAACAATTCTGTTTTATTTTATTTTATTTTTCTCTCTTTGAAATCTTCAAGGAGAAAACCCAAATCTGTGCCAGCTCGTAGGCTCCTAGCAGCAACTTGGATGGGAATTAGAAAGAACGAGATGGGTAATCAAATGCCCTCAGGGTTCCAGATCAGGGTAGGCTGTGGAGGGTGCTCTGCCAGGGCCATTTCCTACTAGAAGGACTTGATTCTGAGCCCTGCAAACTGATGGAGGGTTCCATGCACAGCCCAGCCTGGGAGGCTGCAGCTGGTTGTGTGAACTGGGGGAGGTTGCTCTGCTCTTTCCAAATTGTCCGCTGTCATCACGATGTGATTTATGAGCTTTTCCTCTAAAATATGAGAACGTTGTCTCTTGATAATGCTCTGTAATGAGGAAGGCTGTGGCTGCAGCTTTTCTAATAAATAGTATCTCTTTAGATCACCATCTTGTTACAAAAAGAATGCAAGAGGTTGAATACAGAGGGATTAAAAGTGTCTTTTGTGTTTGTTTTGTTTTAATATGGAAAACAAGGATAATTCATGAAATGCAGACCAAGAAGTTCCTATAGGGGCCTCGGTCTAGCATCGTGTCAAGGGCATTGTGGTAAGCTTCTGAGGGACCTGGGTTTGATTGCTGGCTCTGCTCTGAACCAGCTGTTAGGAGTACAGGCTAGTGACTTCCTGCTGAGCTGCCACTTCCTTGTCTATGGGGAAAAAGTGGGAAAACACTAGTAGCACTCTCTGCATAGTTATATTTTTATGACTATGTGTTGATAGGACAAGGCTTGGTGTTGTGGGAGTGATGGCACCTCAGTACAGTTCAGTTCAACAGGTAGACCATCTAAGAGGGGACCTGTGTAGTTTGTTAGAGTTCAGAGGACGACGTGTGACCTTGGATGAGTCCCTGATCTTGGTTTACATAAAGCCTTGGTTTCTTCATTATTATAAATCCACGTTGAATGTATGTATGTGTGGGGGTTGAGTGGTGTTGTGTGTGGTATGTGTTGTGTGTTTTGTATGTATGTGTGGTGTGTGTGTGCCATATGTTTGTGTGTGTGTGTGTGTGTGTGAGCTGAAGCTTCCATAATCACAACACTTAATGTACTTGGTTAAAAGCATTTGCTAAAGGGAAACAGTAGGCTGGGCATGATAGCTCACACTTGTAATCCCAGCACTTTGGGAGGCTGAGGTGGGCAGATCACCTGAGGTTGGGAGTTCGACACCAGCCTGGTCAACATGGTGAAACCCTGTCTCTACTAAAAATACAAACATTAGTCAGATGTGGTGGCACACACCTGTAATCCCAGCTACTTGGGAGGCTGAGGCAGGAGAATCCCTTGAACCTGGGAGATGGAGGTTGCAGTGAGACGAGATGGTGCCACTGCACTCCAGCTTGGGTGTCAGAGCGAGACTATCTCAAAAAAAAGGGAAATAGTAATTTGCTATACAGATATTGATATCCTGATGACCTATTATGTGCTGGGGGAATCTGCCCTCAGAGCTTAAATTTCATTTGAGGAGATAAGGCAGAGATGGCATGCACACATGAAAGAGTGAAAACTAACAAACAGGAAAACCCAAACAGAACAGCACTAGGCAATCTGAGATTTACTGTACATGCCATGGGAGTTCAAAAGAGGGTCACCAGGCTGGCAGCCCAGGCCTTCCTGGGAGGAGCAGTGCTTTATGTGGGCTCTGAAGCAATGGTTTTCAACTTTTTTTTTTTTTTTTTGCTTACCTACCCTCTACATGAACTTTGGGAAGAAAAATATCTCTTCTGCTTCACACATTTTAAGTTGACATCTAAAATGTCTCATTCTTTAATTTGTGCTAAATAAAATAAAATAAAATAGAATATTTTATTCTAAGTTCGATTAGTTACAAAGGATATAATTTTGGCCATGTTTTAAATATTCACATTTTAGGGTAACATTATACCATACCACTGTCTTAAATCTGTATCAAAATGTTGTGGGGAGGGATGGGCGGGGGGACTTACCTCTTTAGTCCCAGCTACTTAGAAGGCCAAGGCAGGAGGATTGCTTGAGCCCAAGAGTTGAAGACCAGACTGGGTAACATAGAGACCCTGTCTCTACAAAAAAATTTTAAAAATGTATCAAATAGAAACTAACATAGCAATTTTTAATTTTGTCTTTTTATTGAAGCCTCACTTTCATGTAGTAGAATGCATAGATCTTAAGTGAGCAGCTCAATTAATTTTTATCAGTGTCCCTACCACCCACACCAAGGTGTAGAACATCTCCAGTATTCAGAAGGCATGCTTGTTCCCTCTCTCCGTCAATACCCGTCAAACGTGACCACTTTTCTGACCTCTATCACCATAAACTAGTTTTGCACAACCTCATTGGTTCTGGCTTCTTTCAATAAACACAAGGTCTGTGGGTTTCAAACATGTTGCTGTGAGGAGCAGTAGCATTCCTTTTTCATTATTGTATATTATTGCACTCAATGAATAGCTCATATCCAAAAAAAAATCCATTCTATTCTTACTAGACATTTTGGGTCATTTCTAATATTTGGCTATAAAGATACTATAAGTATTCTTGTATATATTTTTTGGTGATCATAAGCACTGATTTCTTTTGTGTATGTATCCATGAGTGAAATTTCCTGGTCATAGGATAAATACCATAATACATTGGTTTCTACAATCATCCATCAAAGTTACCTGAACAAGTCAAATGTTTTACACTGCTCCTTTCTTTACGTTTCTGAACTCCTAATTCCCTTTCACTTGCTTCATAACGTTTAATCTTAACATATTTTATGCTTGAAAGTTTTAAGATTATCATCTCTTTAAAACTCTACTTATGTAAGCTGAAATGGGCATTTTAAATTTTTTCCTTTGAACTCTAAGATTCTTCCTTTTATAATGATTATGTATCATTATGTATCATTACAGTATCACTGTAATGTAATACACAATTTATCAAAATAACATTATTATTTTACACATTTGATAAATCATTAAACAAAGCATAACTTTGTATGGGAAATGCTTCTCATAATGAGATGGGTGGGATGGTAAATGGCAGTGCTTATCAAACTTTAAGGTGCACAAGGGCCACCTGGGAGAGCTTGATAAAATGCAGATTTTTTATTTGGATAGTATGGGCTGGGGCCTGAGACTTTATTCCGAAATTTTTTTTTTAGCTTTATTAAGGTATAATTGGAATGCCCCCTAAATGCGCACATTTAATTTATTCATCTTGATGAGTTTGGATGATTCTGTATTTCTTCTCCCTTCCCTTCCCTCCCCTCCCCTCCCCTCCCCTCCTCTGTTCTTTTCTTTTCTTCTCTTTTCTTCTTACAGGAGTTCACTCTAAGCATCGTGGTATGGTCATGGCTCACTGAAGCTTTGAACTCCTGGGCCCAAGCAATCCTCCCACCTCAGCCTCCCAAGTAGTTGTGATTAGAGGCATGTGCTACCACACCCAGCTAATTTCTTTTTTAAATTTTTACTAGGCTGGGTGCGGTGGCTCACGTCTGTAATCCCAGCACTTTCTGAGGCTGAGGTGGGTGGATCACGAGGTCAAGAGATCAAGACCATCCTGGCCAACATAGTGAAACCTCGTCTCTACTAAAAATACAAAAAATTAGCTGGGCATGGTGGTGTGCACCTGTCATCCCAGCTATTCGAGAGACTGAGGCAGGGGGATCGCTTGAACGCAGGAGGCAGAGACTGCAGTGAGTGGAGATCGGGCCACTGCACTCCAGCCTGGCGACACAGCGAGACTCCATCTCAAAACACAAAACAAAACAGACAAAAAAAATTTTACTAGGCATGAGGTCTTGTTATATTGCCTAGGCTTCTGTATTTCTAACAAGCCCATTGATGATGCTGATGCTGCTGGTCCATGGATCACATTTTCATTTTTGAGACAGGGTCTTGCTTTGTTGTATAGGCTGCAGTGCAGTGGCACAATCATAGTTCAGTGGCACAATCATAGTGCACTGCAGCCTGGACCTCCTGGGCTCAAGCAATCCTTCTGCCTCAGCCTCCTGAGTGGCTGGGAACACAAGCCCATGCCACTACACCTGGTTAATTTAAAACAGTTTTTTTTTAAGTTTTTATAGAGACAAGGTCTCCCTCTGTTGCCCAGGCTGGTCTTGAGCTCCTGACCTCAAGTGATTCTACTGCCTCAGCCTCTCAAAGTGCTGCGATTACAGGCGTGAGTCTCATGGACCACACTTTAAGTAGCAAGGGTTTATGATCCCTTGATTAAAGGAAGATTTGCAAATACCAACTTTTAAAAAATACTTTATATTATTTGAAGAGAATATAACTTTGTACATTTATTTATTTATGTATAAATTTATGGAGTACAAGTGTAATTTTGTTACATGCATAGATTGTGTGGTGGTAAAGCCAGGGTTTTTCGGGTACCCATGACACAAATAATGTACGTTGCACCCATTAAGTAATCTCTCATTATCCACCTCCCTCCCACCCCCTCACCCTTCTGAGTCTCTGTTGTCTACCATTCCACACTGTACGTCCATGTGCACACATTATTTAGGTCCCGCTTATAACTGAGAACATGTGTAACATGATGCTGGCCACCATTTCAGATGGGGCACACATTTAGGCAGGTGAGATCTGATATTCCAAGGAATGGCTTGAATGGTTTGGAGAGTCCACTGGGGTAAAGTCCTGAGAAATGAAATTTGGGACTGCGTGGTGGATGGTCTTGAATTCCATGCTGAGGAGTTGGATTAATACTCCGGCAGAGGGGCGCCGTGGGGTATTTTTGAGCAGGTTGCTGGTATGAGCAGAGTGCTTTGCAGGCTGATCTGTTGAGCAGCCCTTGGAATGGCCTAGAAAGAATCGATGCCTGGGGGCAGTGGCGGTGATAACCCCACAGGCTTGAAGATGAAAATGGCTGTGGTACTGGCATTCAGCTGTGATTTTTAACTCCAGCTTCCAGCTTTTGAATTGTTGCCCTGGTTGCATAGACCTGGTTTGAGCAATCAGTAGTTTCTGAAGTGTGGGATCTGAGAGATTCATACATGGAATTCAAGGTGATATAAAGCAGGACACAGACATGGCCTTAAATAACACTGAAACCCAAGAAGGAAGAGCATGCCCTTCTCAGCCCTCTCTTAGTCTTGACTACACGTGGAGAAAGTCACACTGCCATTTTCCTTTGGTTGATAAAGAGCCAGCAGCTTAGGCTTAGAGCCTTTGGTAAACAATTGTCTCTAGATAGAATTTTACAATATTTTTGTTTTCATTGAATTATTTCCTATGTCCCAGGCTGTAAGGGGTCCTAGTGTTTCACTTTATTGTATTGATAGAAATCTTTGCATTTTAAACAAGATCATCTCTGTAGGAAAGTTGAGTTAATTTACTAGATCATGTGGAAGAAATAAGAATGCTTGGGGCATGTGAATATGGCAAAAATCATGGTGGTGACATGCAATGATTCAAGTTTTGGAAACATTTGGTTAGACCAATGGTAAAAACGAGCAAGAGTGGAATCTTTGTGCCAATGCTCTGCCAAGCAAGGTCTGGGCTCTGGCTGGGCTCAGAGAGGCTCTGGGTGGTGATAGGAGGGAGTTGCCTGAATTGCAGGGCCCTGGCCAGCAAAAGAGCAGGCCCCAGTGACCCCGTCCCCACCACCAGTCTCATGCTCCCACCCTTGTGTGCCCGCAGAGATCCGCACGCAGCTGGTGGAGCAGTTCAAATGTCTGGAGCAGCAATCAGAGTCGCGACTGCAGCTGCTTCAAGACCTCCAGGAGTTTTTCCGCCGGAAAGCTGAGATTGAGCTCGAGTACTCCCGCAGCCTGGAGAAGCTGGCCGAGCGCTTCTCCTCCAAAATCCGCAGCTCCCGGGAGCACCAGTTCAAGTAAGAAGTTGGGTGTGGGTGCACAGAGATGGGAGGCAGCACTGGAGTGGGCGGACAGTTGGTGGCAAAGCAGAAAGGAGGCCGACCTCGTTGGAGGCAGAGGGCGTGCCTTCAGGGCCCTGGGTCTGCAGGTTACTTATACCTCTAAGCCTCAGTCTTCCTCATGTGTAAAGGCAAGCTAGAAAGAGTTTCTCTGCAGAAGTTTCCTGAAGGGAATAAACGAGCAACCCAAGAAGAGTGTTTGTCACAGACAATAGGTGCTCGATCAATTGTTGTTGCTGTTATTATTATCCTACTAAGCACCGGCACTGAGCTAGCCTCCATTTGTGCCCTGATGAGACCCCTACCTCCCTTCAGGACATCCTGTTCCTATCCAGTTGTCCTTCATTTGGGTGTCAGCCAGCCTTCGTCTGAATTTCTTTAGCACAGTGAATTTCTTCTCCATGGAACTGATGCTCGAACATTCCTCTTCCTTGCTCCCCTGGAGGACCTCAGTGCCCTGGCTCTTTCCCTGCCTTATTTACTTATTTTCGATGCACAAACTGTCATGTGTCCTGATTTCTCATACCCCAAGCTCTGAGATCATGGAGGCCCCATCTGCTTGGGCACTGACTTGGCAGGCCCTGAATCCTCCAGCTACAAAACCTTCTGTGCTTAGAACTCCCTGGCTTCAGCTCATTAAATACAGGCAGGCAGGAAGCAGCAAGTCTCACTTGGACTGTGTCAACCATGAAGGGCTCCACTCAGCAGACCCCCCGGCCAGCACTGTCTCTCCTTCAGCCATGCTTCCTGGACTCTCCCTTCTCCTTGGGTCATCTCTCCAGCCAGAGGCCCTCAACACCAGGAGATCAGCGACTTGCTTCATCTCACCTGACCTGATCCTTATCCCCCTTCCCCTGGGTCCTGTCCTGTTTCTCTCTCTCTCTTTCTTTGTGTGTGTGTGTGTGTATATGTGTGTATACACATATATATATTTTATTTGTTTTTTGGAGACAGAGTCTCACTCTGTCACCCAGGTTGGAGTGCAGTGGCATGATCTCGGCTTACTGCAATCTCTACCTCCTGGGTTCAAGAGATTCTCCTGCCTCAGCCTCCTGAGTAGCTGAGATTACACGTGCACCACCAAGCCCAACTAATCTTTGTATTTTTAGTAGAGATGGGGTTTCACCATGTTGGCCAGGCTGGTCTTGAACTCCTGACCTCAAGTGATCCACCTGCTTCAGCCTCCCAGAGTGCTGGGATTACAGACGTGAGCTACCACCCCTGGCCTCTTCATATATATATATATATATATATATGTGTGTGTGCGTGTGTGTGTGTGTGTATATATATATATGTGTGTGTGTGTGTATATATATATATAGTGACAAAGCACACATAATATAAAATTTACCATTTTCATCATTTTTAAATGAACAGTTCAGTGGCACTAAGCACATTCACATTGTTGTGCAACCATCACCACCATCCAACTCCAGTGCTTTTTACATTGCCCTCTACTGAAATTCTATCTGCTTTAAACACTAACTCCCCATTCCCTGCCATGCCTTCCAGCTGCTGGCAACCACCATTCTACTTTGTGTCTTTGTGAATTCGACTGCTGTAGATATCTCATATTAGTGCAATTATACAATATTTGTCTCTTTGTGACTGGCTAATTTCACTTAGCATAATGTCTTCAAGGTTCATCCCTGTGGTAGCATGTGTCAGAATGTTCTTCCTTTTTAAGGCTGAATAATATGGTGCAGATAGACCACATTTTGTTTGTCCAGTCATCTGTTGGTGGACACTTGGGTTGCGTCCACCTTCCTGTCCACATTTTTTGCATTCCACACTGGCCAGGGAGCTCTCTTCCTTTAAACTCCCCTAAACACCTCCTTGAGTCCGTGCCACAGCATTTGAACACTCACTTATGTGCCTTCTTTTGGCATTTGGGGCTAAGAAATTGGTGTATTATACATTTGCAAATACCGTGCTTCTTTTTCTACCTGATCTTCTCTTTTTGTTTGTTTTTTTTGAGATGGAGTCTCACTCTGCCGCCCAGGCTGGAGTGCAGTGGTACGATCTCGGCTCACTGCAACCTCCGCCTCCGGGGTTCAAGCGATTCTTCTGCCTCAGCTGGGACTACAGGTGCCTGTCAGCATGCCGAGCTAATTTTTTGTATTTTTAGTAGAGACAAGGTGTCACCGTGTTAGCCAGGATGGGCTCCATCTCTTGACCTCGTGATCCGCCCACCTTGGCCTCCCAAAGTGCTGGGGTTAAAGGCGTGAGCCATCATGCTCGGCCACCCAATCTCTTCTATTCAAACTTTTGCTGCAGGAGGAAGCCTCTATTAATAACATTTACCCAGGCACAGTCTAGACCCTTTCATACATATAATCTCATTTTTTAAAATATATTTTTTGGAGAAAATTTGTGTTTTTTCAAACAACAAAGGTAAAATGCTCATTGTATACAATTTAGAAAGTACAGAAAAGAGAAAACTATCATTCATAGTCCCACTGCTCACAACCACTGCTCACATTTTGGAATCATTTCTCCCTTGTCTTTTAAGAATAAAACAAAGATAATGTATTGAACTGAGCACTTACTTTGGTGCCAGGTGGGTATTACTGCCCCATCGTAAAGATGAGGATGGTGAAGCTCTGAGAAAGCAGCTTGTCCAAACATGTCTATGAACCCACAATTGGAAAGAGACAGAATTGAACCTTCAACTCTTATTCTGCCTCCTTGGCCTGCGATAAGAAAGGGCCTAGGTGTAGCTTGAGAGTAGCCATGACATCTGGATCCTCCCTGGAACCACAGGCACAGCAGGCACAGGCTCATAAACCCACAACTCTGGCTGAACGGCCACTGGAGCCACCGTATCTTGGGCTTTCCCCAGCTGCAGACAGGGCTTTGTGGTAGGGCTGGAGTGTCTCTTCTGTCCGCTCCTTCCCCTTGATTAGGAATCAGCTCTCTTCCCATTCTCAGTGTGCACATGGGAAGAGGAGAAAGGCAGGGATTACGGATATGTGGGGGGGCACCCTATTCCCTTGTATCACCTATAATGAGCTCGGCCAGCCCCTCATGGGTTCATTAACTGAGGCCACCAGACGGAACGGGAGCCCCAGCTGGCAACCGGGCCATGCAGGCTGCCTGACACACTATGAAAGTCTAATTAGGGTGCCGGCCCAGGCCAGTGCAGCTGGAGGGGGCCCTCTGCACGATGCTAATGTGATGGCAGAGCCATCTTCGCTTCTGGAAGTGGAGAGTCTCTAGGTGCAGGCTGGACTCACCCTTTGACCTCAGGGCACTGACTGGCCTCAGGCTGCCTATTCCTTGGAGCCCAGCACACAGGGCCTGTGCTGCTCTCTGTTCCCTTCATCTGGGCTGTTCCGAGAAGCCTTGTCTCGCCGTGGCAAAGATTTTTGGTTTAATAATGTCCGTCTACCTGCCAAGTAGCCCCTCAGTGCTTTGAGTGCAGAGCCCAGGACTTGTCATTTTATTCCCACTGTGGTGGGTCTGGTGCTTGGCAGAGCTGGGGGATGTGTGCATGGGTGGCAGGGAGGAAGGTGGGAAGAAGACAGAAAGGAAGGAAGGAAGAGGATTGGTCTGGTCTATCCAGTCCACTTTGGCTGAGAGATTTGCCTCAGAGATGGAACTGATTTGCTCAAGATTTTACAGCAAATTAGGAGCAGAACTGGGATAGGAACTCAGGTCCTTCGGCTCCGAGTCTATTGCTCCTCCTTGTGCTCCATGGGCCGTGTCTCCCTAAGGCCCCAGCCATTCCCTCCCTACCTGGGCAGTTGAAGAATGTGCTGCTGCCCAGGAACACACACTGTGCTGTGTTCAGGGCTAGACTCACCTGGGCTGAGTTCCATGTGGCACGTGATCCAAAGAAAGGCCCACATGATGGCTCTGAAGGTTTCCCTGGGACAGGTTAACATTTAGAGAAAAATATTATCATATTTCTTTTCTACAACACATATTCCAATTCTAACAAACCTCTTTCAAAGCACTCTGACATCCTTGCTCTCTTAAAAACCTGATAACAACCCAGGGAAGTAGAGAGGGAATCAATGGTTTTATGTCAAGCAAATTGAGCAACAGAAAAGCTGAGCCGCTTATTTTAACAAGGACGCAGAGCTGTCGAGCATGAAAACCCAGTGTTCTTGACTTCCAACTCAGGCTTCTCTCTCCAAGAAGCCATGTGGGACTTCATTTGTTTGAAATGTGTGCATTGAGGACCTCATATTTTCCTGGACTGTGCTCAGTGCTGAAGACACAAAGATAAATGAGGTGTGATTTCTGCTGCCAGATACTGAGAGACAGGAACACGGCTTGGGGAGGCCTGGTAGTTGGTATGGCTGGGGAGGCCCCAATCCCATGACTGTGCCCTTTGAGCCTTGCACCTGCGTGCCATCAGCCCGCAGCACTGAGATGTCACTTCTGCTGAAAAGCTTCCTTGATTCCCACCTGGTGCCTCCCTCTGTGTGCCCATCGTACTCTGATGTACTTATTTGCTTATTCCACCAATATTTATTGAGCACCCACCATGTGCCACACCCCGGGTTTACAGTGGTGAACAAGATAGACTTGGTTCCTGCTGTGGTGAAATATACCATGAAGAATAAAACATTAAAAAGCAGCTAAAAGAAAGACCAGCTATAATTCAATGATTGCTATGATGGAAATAAATACACTATGGAGTATTCTGGTTCTCTCTCTTGTATAACTGCAATGCCCCCAAAATTAGTGTACCTTGTGATTTAATGGATCAAAGATTTGGACAGGGCTCAGCTGGGTGATTTTTCTGCTGTATGTGGCATTGATGGCTTAGTGATATTCAGCTAGCAGAGGACCTGGTCTGGATGGTCCCAGAGAGCTTTACCTGCATGCCTGGTTCCTCCATGGGGACGGTTAGTAGGCTGGGCCCTGCTGGGCTGCCTCCCTCTCCATGTAGTGTCAGGGCCTCCTGCTTCAGCCAGGCATCAGACTTCTGACATAGTAGCTCGGGGCTTCCAGAGAGCAGGACGGCAGCTGCAGTCCTCTTAACCGCTAGGCCTGGAGCTGGCATAGCGTCACCCCCCACCCAGATGCTATTTGCCAAAGCTGTCTCAGCCCTAGCTCAGCTTCAGGAAAGGGGAAATAAAGCCCTCCTCTCATTAGAGGAGTGTCAAAGGGTTGGCAGCCCACACCAAGCTAGGATGATGATCAGGAAGGCATCTGGAGGAAGCGTGGTTTAAGCTGAGGCCTGAGAGATGAGAAGGAGCAGCGTGGGGCAGTGGAGGGGGACGGAGGCCAAGTGGCTGGAACTGGTGAGTGTGGGAGTGGGAAGAAGGGAATTGCATGATGTGATTTATATGTTTAAAAGACCACCAGGGTTGGAGGGTGGAGCCGAGGAACCCATTCATGGGCGTGTGGGTGTAGCTCTCCAGGCAGGGGCAGTGATGGCCTGGGTGGGAACAGAGCAGATGATAGAAGTCAACAGATGCCAGAAAACCTCTCAGAGAGGAATGGAGGAAAAGAGAGGAAACAAGGATGTCTCCTGTTTCTGCCTTGAGATAGGAAGGACTTGGGGAGAAGGGTGAGGCAAGAGCTACAGCCCTGTATTGTCATCGTCTGTTTACTTGTCTGTCCTCCTTTGGACAACCACTGGGCTGCAAGCTCCGAGATGGCAAAGAGGGTGACTCTTGACCCGAGGTCCCTAGCACCTCTCACAGGGCTGGCACCTGGTTGTTACTGAATGTCATTGACTAATGAACTAATGAATGAAAGTCAAGTGGTAATTAGATTTGTGTAGGGAGGACAGGGAAAGGGGGCATGTTTGTCTTCTGGCTGCCTTAGGAGCTCAGTGAGGCCATCTGGGTGAAGTGTCACTCACTCATGTGCCTGGCATGGGTCCTATATTGCTGAACGGAGAGTGTGGACTGTGCCATGGTCTCCCTGTTTCCCCAAACCAGCAGCATTGGCATCTTGACATCACATGGAGACCTGCTAGAAATGCAAGATCTGGGGTCTTTCCCGAGACCTGCTGGATCAGAACTTCTGGGGATGGGGCCTGGCAATCTGCATTTAACAGGCTCCCCCCTGCCCCCCCACAGGGGAGTCTGATGGCAATTCACTTTGAGGAGGCAGTCTGATGCTTTTCTGGGTAATGAATGGTTTTCAACTCACTTTCGGGCTGTGCTGGCCTTCCCTCCTCTTCACTAGCATCAAATTCATAATCCACTGCCCTTTCCAAGCTAGGCCTAACCTGAGCTTGGCTTTTCCTTCTGAAGGCCTGGAACTGAGCCCTTCCTGAGTGGGACTGTGCTGTAGCGGGCAGCACATATGGGGTCCCCAAACCTGCCTCTCAGGGTAGGTGGATGGTCTTGTCCAAATGAATTTGGTGGCTCCACGAACACAGATGTTTCCTGGGAATGAGACTTTTTCTTCCTCCAGGAAAATGTTCTCTAAAACATCAATACTTTGAGATGTTTGAATGGGAGAGAGAGAAAGAGAGAGAGAGGAAGAGGAGGAAGAGAAGGAGGATAAGAAAGACTGACTTTTGTAATAATTAAGCCTGTTGACTTCTTTCTGAAAGCTGTTTGACCACAGAATTCCCTCTATTTATTTATTTATTTATTTATTTATTTATTTATTTATTTACATATTTACTTATTTTTGAGACAGAGTCTCGCCATGTCGCCCAAGCTGGAATGTAGTGGCGTGATCACAGCTCACTGCAGCCTCAAACTTGTGGGCTCAAGTGATCCTCCTGCCTCAGCCTCCCAAGTAACTGGGACTACAGGTGCATGCCACCACATCTGAAATTTGAAAAAAAAAAATTAATTTTTTTTTTGTAGAGGCAGGGGTCTTGCTATGTTGTCCAGGCTGGACTTAAACTTCTGGACTCAAGCAATCCTCTTGCCTTAGCCGCCCAAAACCCTGAGATTATAGGCAGAACCACCCACCGCACCTGTCTCTCCCCATAATATTTATCAATATTTCACAAATTAGCACTTCTTGAGACCTAATTTGAAAATCTCTGTTCTAGACAAACGCTGGGGTTACCCTCTGTAGTAGCGACACTCCATGCAAGTAATGCCTTGTATTTGGGGTGACAGAGTCCCCTTCTATTCTAGCTTTCTCAGTTTTTGATACCCCTCACCTTCCAGGGGCTGTACCTGATGAAAATGCTGCATGCAGAGGGTTAAGTGCTGGTTGCTGCTAGTTTAACTGCTGTGAAAAAAAAGCAGCAGGGAGTTCTATTTAAATATGATTTAAACATTTGGGAAAAGCTAGAATTCGGGAAGTGCTGGGTGGCACTTGGCTAGTTAGGGAATAATATTCTATGCAGATATCCTGTGCAAAGGAGGTTTGGAGCATCTTTCAGCTTCACAGAGCAGTTGGGAGAGAGGATTCCTGTGAACAACTAACTTCATTTCCAAGAAAACACTTCTTAGTGGGGATAAAGCATCACAGGATTTTTTTCACAGATGTAGCATTTCTCTAAAGAGATGCTATAATTTAGACTTAGCCTTCCAGGCTATTCCTAAACAGAGAATCACTTTTGTTGCATATAGATTGAGCATATGAATGTGAAAAGGATTCAGAATTAAAATATTTGCTTAGAATGAGGTGGAGATGGAGAAAGCCCTCCAGTAGCACTTGTGTCTCCATTCACAGCTATTACTATTAATGCAACTGGTATCAAGCTAGTAATGGCTTTCCAGGGTCATACTTTCCAGACCTGCTGTTCTCTCAGCACCGTCTTTCCTGATTGTTTGGTGCCTGTGCTGTGCAGGTCGTTTAATCTTCCAAGCACCCCGCACATCCACATCACTGTGGACCAAGTGCTGTACTGGATGTCTGATAGGCATCATCTCATTACACCTTCATGGGAAATGTGGTCTGCGAGGAAGGGGCTATCTTTATCTTTCCAGGTGAAGATGCTGAGTTTTCCAGAAATTAAGTAATTTGCCTAGAGGGACATAGCCAGCACAGGTAAGTGGCAGAGCTAGGATTCCAATCTTTGTTTACCTGACTCCAAAATGCAAAACTGCATTTAGCTGCTGACTTTGTTCCTTCACCTTTCTGGGCTGGCTTTGAGCTTCCTGAGAATCACCCATCCATGTTGATTACATCCTCCTTGGATGAGCATCAGGGGTTTGCTATTATCCTCCTGGTCAACTCCTACACAGAGGCCAGCTCAGGGTTTGCCTCCTTGGTGAAGCCCCTGCTGTTGGTTGATCCCAAGTCTACAATCAGCTGCTCCTCTCACCTCCCATGTGAGTAGTGTGGGGCTTGCATCAGATTATCAAGGAGTGATCCAGTTCCTATATCTGGTTCTCTCACTTCAGTCTGCCAGCTGCCTGAAGGCAAGGGACCATTTCTAGCCTCCCTCTTTCTGATATATAATTGATGCTTTATCAAAGTTTTTTCAATGAATGGCCAAATTAACCAAGACACTACCAAATGCTTTCTTTAAATATATTTAACAAATAGACTTATTTTGTGTGGCTACAGAAGGAGAGAAGTGATGTCCAAGGATAGCATTTTCAGAGAAGCAAACTTCAACTCAACATTAAGGACGTTCCAGTAGCCACAGCCGTCCACCAGTGAAAGGGCTGCCTGGGGAGGTGGTGAGTCCCCAGTGCACAGAGGTATACACACAAAGGCCAGGTATTTTAAGGGCATCATTTCTGTAATATGGAGATCAAAATGAAAGGGGATTCTTGATAACACAGGAACCATACATATTGAATTATCTTTTCAATTCTCTTTCAAGGTTTCTGGTAGCCTGGAGGAGAAAGACTCAGTTTGGTACTAGTGTGTTATTAATGCCCCCCAATCTCCTTTTTAACAAATAGAGAACAGACCTCAAGATTGAATATACTGTTTGGTTTTCATTGAATTTACTTTTTTGGTTACCTTCTATTTATAACAAATGATCCTTTTTTTTAAAAGCTGAAACTAGGGAAGTTCTTTGTAAATAAATTTAAGTTAAAAAAAAAAGACATCAACAGGGAGATATTAAGTGTGGTGGTATGCAGGAATGGCAAAAATCCTGAAGCCAGCATCAAATCACTCTAAGTTCCATTCCACTTCCTCCTGCAAAGTGAGCATCTTTCATCTTTACCTTCTTTATCCTCCATCATCTTTTTTTTTTCAACCAGGGGAAGGGATTTTAAGATAGGAGGCTCAGCCCGAAGAGTGGATTTTGCAATGGCTGAAGCTCCTTTATCTCCTTCCAATTTTTCCATCCGGCTCTTTCCCAGGTCCCACACCAAATTCCCTGGAATCCTCAGAGACTCTGATGAGCAACTACCAAAGAATTAACTAGGATGTGATTTCTTTATGCATGCATATGCTTTGATATACATATATACAGTTCTATCTATAGATAGAATTTACATATATAAATTTCTATATACATTTAATTTTTATACTAAAAATGAAAAATAGATATATAAAATTATATATCTTTATATATTTCACTTTAGTGAAAATTAGATTTTCACTAAAAGTAATATGTACGGGTTTAGTTTTGACGCTATTCTATTAGGCAAATAGGATAATAATAACCTTCGAAGATTATATAGGACCTTACACTTTGCAAATTCCTTACCCAGACCTTAGCTGCTTAAATCCTCCCAAGAACCCTGGTGAGAGTTGAAGGAGTCAAGAAAGGTGTTGTCATCCCCAACTGATAGGCAAGGGACCCGAAGGCAAGGCAGGGTGAGCCCTAACTTCAGACCCACAGCTGACGGGTGAAAGAACTCACCAGGTTTTGCATTTTGGAGTCAGGTAAACCCAGATTGGAATGCTAGCTCTGCCCCTTACCTGTGCTAGCCGTGTCCTTCTGGGAAAATGACTTAATTTCTCAAAAACTCAGTGTCTTCACCTAGAAAGATAAAAATAGCCCCTTCATTGCAGACCACATTTCCCATGAAGTTGCAATGAGATGATGCTTATCAGACATCCAGTACAGCACTTGGTTCACGGTCATGTGGATGTGTGGGGCTTAGAAGATTAAATGACCTGCACAGCACAGGCACCAAACAATCAGGAAGCCATGGATCAGGGTCTTTTCCTCTGCCTAGTGCTGCACATGCCACATGGTGCACCCATTCTGCAGGCAGATAAACCAAGGCAAAGGGGCTTGCAAGGAAAGAGATGAGGTTGACCAGGCGTTGCCTAGCGAGGCAGAAATTTTTGCTCTGGTACCAAGAATCCATCCGGAAAGTCAAAGGAGAGCTCAGAGATGCTGCTGGACACTAGACACCAACGTGTACCCTCATGCTGCAGTGTGAGGAATGGGATCCCAGAGGAAGCAGTGAGCCCGTGAATCATTCTGCCTTGCGTTGGAGGGGGAGTCACAGGGACATTTCACTGGGCCTTGAAGTTCACATAAGAGTCTGCAGAAGGAGAAAGTAGTAATGGATGAGGAAAACCAATATTTTTAGAACACTTATCATAGGCTGTTTGTCCATGTACATCAGTCCTTAGATCTTCCCAACAACTTAGTGAGGTGCTAGTGGTAATAATGGTAATGACAATAAAAATTACTATTATATGCAGGGTTTGACACTAAGAGAATTGCATGTGTTGTGCCATTTAGTCCTCCAAGCACCACTATGAGGTAGTTGTCACGTCATTTCACAGATAGGAAAGAGAAGATTTAACTATAATAACTTTCCAAGTTCACTTTGTTGCTGAGGGACAGAATTGGCATTTGAACCCCAGCCTCTTGACTCGATAGCACCCCAACTGATAAGCAGAGCTTGCTTTGGCCAGGGGACTTAATGGATGGAATTGGTACCCTTCAGGATGTCTCTGTCTCAGGGCTGCCAAATAGTGCCAGAGCCAGGCCCTGGACTGCGCTCTCTGGCTCCCAGCATGGCAGCCTCACACTCCTTGGGGAACTCCTGGTGGATGGGAGATAATAAAGTAAATATTTATAAAGTAATTTATAAAGAAAAGGGTTACTTAATGGACTCACAATTTTGCATGGCTGGGGAGGCCTCAGGAAACTTACAATCATGATGGAAGGCACCTCTTCACAGGGCAGCAGGGGAGAGAAAGAGTGCCCAGTGAAGAGGGAACCCCCTTATAAAATCATCAGATCTTGTGAGAACTCATTCACTATCACAAGAACAGCATGGGGGAAACCGCCCCCATGATTCAATTATCTCCACCTGGTCCCACCAATGACACATGGAGATTATAATACAATTCAAGATGAGATTTGGGTGGGGACACAGCCAAACCATATCAGGGTGGAATTGTGTCCCCTCAAAATTCCTATGCTGGCGTCCTAAACTCCAGTACCTCAAAATGTGACTTTATTTGGAAACAGGGTCTTTATAGAGGTATTCAGGTAAGAATGAGGTCATTGGGAAGGCCCCTAATCCAGCATGACTGGTGTGTGTCTTTACAAAAAAAGGAACTTTGGGCACAGAGACCAACACACAGGGAGAATGCCTTGGAAAGGTGAAGGCAGAGATTGGGGTGCTGTGTCTACACCAAGGACACCAAAGATCTCCAGCAACCCACCAGGAGCCAGGAGAGAGGTCTGGGACAAATCCTGCCTCACAGCCCTTGCAAGGAACCAACCCTGCCGACACCTTGATCTCAGGCTTCCAGCCTCCAGGACTGTGAGAAAACACATACCTGTTGTCTGAGCCACTCAATGTTTGGTCCTGTGTGACAGCACCTAGAAATCTAGTACACAGCCCCGTCGTTCTAGACGCAGCAGTATGCACATCTTGTCGTTCAGGACCCTGGCTGTGCTACATGTTCAGTCTTGTCTGACCCTCATCCAGTCCCTCTCTGCCCTCTGGCCACACTCACCTTCTGTCAGTTCTAGATGATGCCCGTGCCCATGAGACCTTCACACTTATTTCTGGGAATGCTCTTCCTTATCGCTGTGCTGTGTTAAAACCTACCCATCCTTCTAGTCTGAGCTCAGGGGGCACTTTTCACCTACTCAACAAATATTTTCTGAGAGTGCCTGTGTGCTCAGGCTGGCCTGGGCACCAGAGAAGCACTGATGAGTAGGACGGACATAAGCTGGAGAGGGGACAAAGACCACAAGTAAGAAGGAAAAGAACATGACAAGCATCTGGTGTGGAGTGCTGTAATGACAATGACATAGGGTGACGTAGGGTGTGTGGGTGGCCAGGGAGGGCATCCAGGAGGAGAAATAGCTCAGCTCAGGTCTCAGTGATGAGAAGGACCCCAGGGTCCCCTGCTGCTCCCTTCCCTCTGCCTTCCCCAGGGGAGGGCAGCCCGTGTTAAAGACTCTCCAGGCTCCATGCATTTCTCCTTCAGAGCCCTTCTTCCTGCTGCCATTTTCTGTTGATTTTTGTGATTATCTGATTGTTATCTGAGACCCCCCCCCCCCACTAGACTGTAAGGTCCACGAAGTAGGAAGTGTGGCTCATTTTGCATACCATTGTATTGTGTGTTCATACACAATAGTGTGTGAACAGGCACACACTATTGGCTGAATTAATGATTCATGCTACAAGCAAGTGCAATGAATCCCGAATCCTGCTTGGGGCAGCTTAGGTAGCAGGAGATTACATGCACCTTTCTGACCATAGAACTGATTGAGGTAGCATTTCTGGGAGGAAAGCCCAGTGTGAGGCCTGAGAAGGTCCTGGAAGGGGGCAGGAAGCCTGAGCAGCAGCTTGCCTTCCTCCCAGAGGGACCCTGGTCCCAGGGCAGCGGCTTTGGATTCATCTGGAACATGGGGCTCTGCAAGCTTGGAAATGGGTTTTGTTTGCTAAGCGGAATTTTCCGGCCCTCAGCCGAGAAGCTGGAGAAACTGGCTCACTGCTAATTTCATTTTCCCAACTCACTAGCTTGGCAAGGCCTGGCTCCCCTAGCTGCAGTCTCCTGGAACCTCATATCCAGATCCCCTAGCCAAAGAAAGAAAGCTGTGACTCACCAGAAATGTTCATTGCTATTTTCTGGCCATAAAAAAAGAAAATATATACATACATATGCAAAAGTTCTAACGTGATGTCTTAGTTCAGCAGCTTCTGCCTGCTGGGTCGACACTTGCATAAAAGATCGGAGAAGCAGAAGGGTCGCTCTGAGTGCCTTGGCCGAGAGCACTGGCCCTCATTCGTTCTGACGTCTTCCAAAAATGAGGCTGCAGAAGACAAAAGTGGCTGCTGGCACAGAGAGCTGGATCTCAGGTCAAAGGGGTTCCGCTTTCAAAAGGGGCAAACAACCCCGGGAACAGAGAAGGCAGAGGCTCAAGTTTTCTTCAGCCTTGTGTCTGGCTCTGCCGTCCGCGGCCTTCGTGCTTCCTCCCTCCTGCAGTCCCAGTATGAGCCAGATGGGGACAGGATGGAGTGCATGAGACCCTGCAGGCCCCTCCAGCCTCACTCTGCACCCTCTTCCTCCTCTGCCTTGCCTCACACTCCACCCAGCCTGTTCTTTACTTAGTTCCTTAAATGCCCCAAGCTCTGCGCCCAAGGCGCCTTTGCCCATTCTGTTCCCTCTGCCTGGAGCCTTCTCCCGCCAGCCTACCTGCCCAGCCCCTTTCACTAGCATCCTCCAACTCTTCCTTTGGAGCCCAACTTAATGACCCCTTCCTTGGGGACACTTCAGTGACCCAAAAATCAGGCCAGCCCCCTTGTTACAGGCACTCATGGCACAGGCTCCCGTCTGTTCCAGCACATTCTGCACTTCTAACTCTACCCACATTATTGGGCTAGTGGTGGGTGTCTGTCTTTTCACCAGACTCTCTGCTCCATGAAGGCAGGAACTGTGTCTGCTGGGCTCAAGATTGTGTCCCTGGGGTCTGATCTATATGAAATATTCAACAAAAATGTATGGAATGCATGAACTGCTGAAGAATGACTGCAGAGCTCTCTTCTGGCATTTAAGCCCAGAGTGACTCCATGGTGTGAGTGGCCAGGCCACAGGGGATAGGTGGCCTGCCCAGAGTCCACAGCTAGCATGGCAGACACTGGTGAACACCCATGCCCACGTCCAGGTGGCTTTCTGTCCTCTACTGCTGTGCTGAGTCCCACCTGTGGGCCTTCTTTCTTCTTTCAGTCATGGTGAGAGCCTGCCTGGTACCACTGTGGCCAAGGCCACAGATACCAGCTTTCTACAGAGTGACTTTTGACCCTGGCCCTGGACAGTTCAGCCCAGTCTTTTAGACTACAAATGACCTGCCCCACAGGAGGGAACCAGGGCTAGGAGAAGGTGGGGGTGCAGAACCAGCAGTTCCCATGCTGGGATGGACCTAGAGAACGGGCCGCTGATCGGACGGCAGGCCTGGGACGGCATCTCAGAGAAGGCTGGGCTGCACATTGTCTCATCTTGCCCTCTTTCAGGGAAGCAGGAGGGGAGGCGCTGCTGCGGCTTGGCCCTGCCCCAGCCCTTCGGCCACAGCCTTGCCAGGCTTCCCGGGGATTGACCTCTTCTGCCATGTGGCCACAGCATTTGTAAAGCCTTCCTTGTTGTTCTGTGGTTTTAAATAGCAACCAACTCCTTGCTGCTGGCTTCCATGTTTGTCTCTCCAGCCCCAATAGCTCCATCTGGAGGCCCCACGGCCTTTTAAACTCGTCCTGTTCAACTTGAAGTCATCGTCCTCCCTCCCCGCCCCACCCTTGCCCTGCTCCTCTTCATCTCCACAGAGGCTCCTTCTGCTCCTCCAGGTGCCCAAACTGGGCAGTCATCCCCAGAAACTGGGGAGTCATCCTGGACATCTTTTGCTCTCTCCCAACTTCCAGCTCCAACTCCATCCCGTCAATCTCCCTGTCCAGTCAATTTCCTACCTAAGCCTTTCTTGAATCCCTCAGTTTCTCTCCCGGCCCCCAGCTCTGCACAGCAGCCAGAGTGAAAGTTTGAAAGTGCAGTTTTACCCTTTCACTCCCCTCCTCTAAACACTTCAAGGGCTGCCTGCTGACCTCAGGACGGAGCTCGAACTCTAATGAGAGTTACAGGCCCTTTGCCAAGTGGCCCCTGCCTCAGTCTCCATGTTCACCTGCTGTCCTCACTCTCCTACCCCAGAATACCATGCTTGGGCCCCCTGCCTACCTGCTTCTCCCTCTCCTGCTCCTCCCTGGGCCTTTGCTCATCGCGTTTCTCCCCTTTGAAGGCTCCTCCCTGTGAAACTCCAGTCCAATCTTGAGTTCTGTCTAGAAAGTGTTTCCTCCAGGAAGCCATGCATGCCCACCTCACCACCAGATCTGGGAAGGAGGCTCCCCTCTGTTCCGTAGCCTCCTTCCCATGACAGCATTGATGAGGCTGCCTCACCACTTTCTGTTCCTTGTGAATCTCCTTACTCAAGTGGAAGACTTGTGGGGCAGGATCTTGCAGCCTTGGTTGCTACTGCACTCGCAGCACCTAGTCCTGCCGAGCACAGACACACAAATGCAAGGAGTGAACGAGGGCTGGAAGGAATCTTCGCAGCAGCTGCTCACTTCAACTTGAGTCTTCAGCTGCTTTGGGTAACATCCTCCTCCTTGCCTTGGCTCATTGTGCCTCCTGCAATTCTGTCTTACACCACACTGCCTCCTGGCTTGCAGCTTCTGATAAGGACAGTGCTGTCCTCTCTGCCCTTCCTCTCATCTCATCTTTCTGGCTAGATGACCTAGTTAATGGTCCCCAAACTGTCCCAGCAGTTCCCCATCAGTTCCAGATCACTTGTCTTTTTCCTTCCCTCTGAAACTCACCTTCTGGCTGTGGCTTCCATAATTTTGCACATTTAATTCCCTGGTGCTGTTCACTTCTTGCCTCCCAGGTTCAGCTAAGCCCCTGAAGTAATTTAGGTAACAGCTCAATTATCCCATCTCTCTTTTAATCTTTCCATTTCCATCACCACCTAGGAAGCAGTGAAAATGAGACAAGCAATGCATTTTCTGTCCAAACCTACTGCTCCCCTTGCAGTTCTTATCTCAGTTCATGTCATCAGCATCTACCCAGTTGCCTGAGATCTGAGCCTCGGAATCACCTTCTGCTCCTTCCTCCTCTCTCTGCTCTTTCCAGGAAGTTTCCAAGAGGATCTGCTCTCCTGTTGAGAAGTCTCTCAAGTCCATCCTTCTCTGGCCACAAGCCACACCCGGGCCTCACCATCTCTCTTTTGAACCAAGATTACCTCCTGCCTGGTCCTCTTACCAAAAGCCCCATATCCCCGCTCAACCATCAACCCACCTACCCATCCATCCCTTCATCCTTCAATCTGCCTTCCATGATCATGCCAAAACACATGTTGGTTATATCCTACCTCTGCTGAAATAACTTCCATGACTCCCCACTGCCCATAGCAGACATTCTTATTTATTTTAGAAACTGGGTCTTGCCTATTACTCAGGCTGGAGTGCAGTGGCATGATCATAGCTCACTGCAGCTTCCACCTCCCAGGCTCCAGTGATCCTCCCACCTCAGTCTCCCAAGTAACTAGGACTATGGGTGTGTGCCACTACGCCTGGCTAATTTTTAAATTTTTTGTAGAGATGGAGTCTTGCTCTGTTGCCCAGGCTGGTCTTGAACTCCTGGACTCAAGTGATCCTCCTGCCTCAGCCTCCCAAAGCCCTGGGACTCAGGCGTGAGCCACTGCACCCGGCCTAATGCAGGCATTCTTAACTCTGGCTGCACATTAGGATCTTCTAGAGAGTATAAAAATATGAGTACCACGCGCTACCCTCAGATATACTGATTTTGTCTTGGATGGGGCCTGGGTCTTGGTGTTTTTTTTTAAAACTCCCCATGTGATTCTAGCGTACAGGACAGGTTGAGAACTACGTGGTCTAAAAGATAAGGGGTCCCACCCCCTTAGTCTGGCAGTGTCCCACACAATTGGGCCTTTAATCTGTATCCCCAGCCTCATGTCCTACAGTCCTCCACTAACACATTCAGAATTCCAGCTCTTCTGAGCTACTTCACTATATTTGTACCCACTGTTCCTTGTACCCACAATTCCACCCTCTCTCTGACTTCTGACCATTTGAAAAACTCCTACCCATCCTTCAAGACCCAGCACAAATGCAACCTTTTTTCATGGGTCTCTCTTCCATAGCATCTGCTACATGGCAGGCACGTTGCTGGGTGCTGGACATGATGACACAATGGAAATGATCCCTGCTCTCAAAGAGCTCACAGTAGGGTAAGGGGGAGAGATGGAAACTCCTTAAGTAGAAGTTCTCTAACTTGAGTATGCATCCAAGTCACCTTGAGGGCTTGTTAAAACACAGATTCTGGGCCCAGCCCTAGGGCTTCTGAGTACGTGGTTTGGGGCTGCCCTGAGAACTTGTATTTTCAAGTTCCTAAGTGATGCTGTTGCTGCTGGTTCAGGGGCCACACTGAGAACCACTGCCTTAGCGTGTGGTCAGGGGAGTGTTCTCTAGGGACGTATTATCTAAGCTGAACCTCCAGTAATAGAAACAGGCTTTCATGAGAAGAGCAGGGACTGTGGTATTCCAGATAGAGGGAAAAGCGTGAAGGCTCCAGTGGGAATAGAAGGGGCCATGTTCCTGGTACCCAGAATGCACTAGAGAAGAACGATGCCTTTTGCAGCTTCTCCAGCAGAACCCATGCTCTGCGTGTGTCTCTGTTACAGACTAGAACCACCTTCCTCTCTAATTCTATTTTTCTGATGCAGCCACTCAGCAGTGAGCCCCTGCAAGGCAGAGTGTGCATCACGGCCACCTTTGGGTGCCCAGAGCCCACCCAAGACCTGACACAGTAGATGTTGAGGGATTCTTAGTTGGGGTCTAATTGTAGTGTCCTGGCTTTCTCTGTAGGCTATAAGCTAAGGAGAAATCCGTTTGTTTCACAGCAGTGTTTTAAATGCTTCATCATCCCCCCTTTTCCTTAGATAGTTCCCGTCCTTTATCTAAATCTAATTTTCTTCTCTCAAATTTCTGCTGCCTAGATAGATTTTTAGCACATTTGGTGAGAAAAAGAAAAATTCCTTGAATTCAAGGTAGCCCTCCCCCACCTACCTTCCCAAGCCCCAGGAGATAGGGAGAGATGGGTGGTGGGGGTTGGGTGGGGACAGCAGTTCAGAGGTCCTTCTGCTTGGCTTTGGGAAGGTGGATGTGGTCATAATGGGAGTCAGCAGAATTGCTGTATCAGTCCATTTTCATGCTGCTGGTAAAGACATACACAAGACTGGGAAGAAAAAGAAGTTTAATTGGACTCACAGTCCCACATGGCGGGGGAGGCCTCAGAATCATGGTAGGAGGTGAAAGGCACTTCTTATATGGTGGTGGCAAGAGAAAATGAGGAGGAAGCAAAAGCAGAAACCCCTGATAAACCCATCAGATCTCATGAAACGTATTCACTATCATGAGAATAGCATGGGAAAGACTGGCCCCCAAGACCATTCCCACAACATGTGGGAATTCTGGGAGATACAATTCAAGTTGAGATTTGGATGGGGACACAACCAAACCATATCAATTGCCTTCCTCAAAAACGCTAATAGTGGGAGGCTGTGTTTTCTGAGAGCAGAACCTTGGCCAGCTCCGGGAGGTGGTCCACACTCAGGACAGGGGTGGGAGAAGGCAGGCCTGGGGGGCCCTTGAGCTGCCACCTTAGGTGGTGGGAGGGCCTCTCCCCTCACATCCTGCCTTTCCAACATCTCTCTCCACACTGGAAAGGAGTCAGGGAGAGACTCCAGGTCAGAGGACAAGAGCTTTAGCACACGTGCCCTGCGTGGCAGGAAAAGGTTATTGGTTTGGTTTTGCTTTTGAATTGCCCTTTCTCTTCCTTCCTGGAGAACGGTGTATCCACCCTTTCCTGAGGCTCACAGAGGGGTCTTTGCAAATGCAGATGGTCCTCAACTTGACCATGGGTCGACTTCGAATTTTGAGAATTTACAGTGTTGTGAAAGTGATACACATTCAGTATAAACCATATTTTAAGTACACATAAAACCATTCTGTTTTTCACTTCCAGGATAGCAGTCAACTAATTACATGAGATATTCAACACTTTATTAGAAAATAGGCTTTGTGTGCAACGATTTTGCCCATCCGCAGGCTAATGTGTTCTGAGCACGTGTAAGGTAGGGTAGGCTAAACTATGATGTTCCGTAGTTTGAGCTTACTAAATGCATTTTCAACTTAGGATATCTTCAACTTGTGATGGGTTTATTGGGATGTAGCCCCAAAGTAAGTTGAGGAGCATCTGCAGAGCCAAGAGACAGATTTTCTCTGGTCTCATTAGCATCCTGAGCTTTGGGAAACAATAGTGTAAGAATCTGTGTTTCTCAGACTTGAGTGAGTATCCGAATCCTCTGGAGGGCTTGTTAAAGCCCAGATTGCAGGCCCACCCCCAGAGTGCATGACTCAACAGGTCTGGAGTGGGACTGGAGAGTCTGCATTTCTAACCAGTCCCCAGGTCATGCTTTTGCTGCTGGTCTGGGAGCACACTTTGAGAACCCCTGCTTTAGCATCACACGCAGCTAGAGAGTGCTAATAACCTATCAGTCACTGCAGGACAAAGAGTTTATTTGTCTTGTAGGTACTTGCATTTTCCTTAACCCTTCCTCCTGAATACAGAATCTGAACCCTCTTAGCCCCTTTCCCAACAGCTCCATGGAGGGGCAAAGGCATGTGTTTCCAAGAGCCCAAGAGACAGAAGCCAATCCCTAGGGAAGAACAAATAAGTTAAGAACCCAAGAAAATTACAGGGGTTGAGGGAGGCAGAATGGGGGAGTGGAAGTATCTACTTTTTGTTCTTTCTATTGCATAGTTCCAGAAATCATACAAGTATAATATTTAAAACACAATTGGTTTAGTATTTCTTAGCCCCAGGGGAGGTAGCTTCTTCCCAGAAGGTAGAGGTACCTGGAGCAAGCACCATATTCAGTGGGAGAGTAGAACCGCATAGGCATCAAAGACCTGAGTTCTGGCCACAGTGCTGGTCTGTGACCTTGGAGGATCCCTTCAGCTGTTGCAGCCTGTTTCCCCAGCTGTATAATGTGTAACAACAAGACTGACCTTGAAGGGGCACCATGGCAGTCAAAAGAGCTGAGGTGGGTGACAGCATAAACCACTGTTTGATTACAGTTCCAGTGTAGCCAACCTGAGCTTTCTTGGTTTCCACAGGAAGGACCAGTACCTCCTCTCGCCTGTGAACTGTTGGTATCTGGTTCTGCATCAGACCCGGCGGGAGAGCCGAGACCACGCCACCCTCAATGACATCTTCATGAACAATGTAATCGTCCGCCTCTCCCAGATCAGTGAGGATGTCATCAGACTCTTCAAAAAGGTGGGCAAGTAGGCTGCCCCACATGTCGCAGGTCTTTGCCCCAAGCTGGCCCATGGTAACACTATACCAGCCAGGGTGGGATGTGGTTTGGAGACAAGGGAACAGGAGGGGCAGGTGCATTGAAGGATGCAAGTGGTTGAGGGCTGAGCCCGTTTGAACCCTGGATGTGCGTTTTAAAGAGTGTGTGGTCTTAGCCACTTCAGCAATCACTGCCACAAAAATAAAAACCTTTGCATGGCTAGGTAAGTAGTACGTGTTCACTGTAGAAAATTTTAAAAAATGGAGATGAGCACACACACAAAAATTGAAATAACCTGAAATGGCATTGTTTGGAGATAATCACTTTGATATCCTAGGAATTTCTCTATGTGTACAAATGCAAATACATTTTCTGAGAGTGCTTAAATGTGTATATATTCTAGTGTACATATGCATTTTTTCCAAGTCAGATCATAATGCATATATGATTTTACTACCTGCTTATGTCACCTAACAAATTACATAACACTATATTACATTTTCTCACATCAATAAGTATATTTCTATAACATTTTGAATAGTTACATAGTATTTCATTATATAGATGTACCCTAATTTATTTAATCTCTTATTGTTGAGCACTTAAGTTTATTTCTGTTATTTTACTCTTATAAATAACACTGCTGTGAGCTTCTTTGTCACATTCTCTGTTGCTTTCTTAGGATCAGTTTCTGCAGTGGGAATTTTAGAGTTGAAAGTATGCTCATTTTTAAGGCTTTTGACAGTGTACCTTATTGCCTTCAGAAAGGTTTCACCCATATAAACAATCAGAAGCTGAGTGTGGAAGGAGCACTGAGGTCTCTGTATCCCATGTTCCTTGCACAGTGCCTGGCATATACAAGGTGCTGTGCAAATGTTTGTAGAACTAAACTCACTTTTGTGGATGTCAGTTTCCTTGTCTGTAAAATGGGCAAGTTATTTAGCCTCTGTGAAACTCATCCTCTTTGTCTATCCTGCAGGGTTAAGGTCAGCTACTTCCCGGGAGGGTGAGGGTTAAACAAATGGTGTGCAGGGAGAGTGGCATTATTACAAAGTGGTTTGGGATGTGGCCTCTGGGTCCAGAATTCTTAAGTTCTTGGGTTCTTAATCCTGGTTCCATCATTTATTAGCTGTGTATCATTGGGTTTGTTACTTCAATGCTCTGTGCCTCAGTTTCCTCATTTGTGAAATGGGGATAGAATGGCCGGGCGCGGTGGCTCAAGCCTGTAATCCCAGCACTTTGGGAGGCCGAGACAGGCGGATCACGAGGTCAGGAGATCGAGACCATCCTGGCTGACACGGTGAAACCCCGTCTCTACTAAAAAATACAAAAAACTAGCCGGGCGAGGTGGCGGGCGCCTGTAGTCCCAGCTACTCGGGAGGCTGAGGCAGGAGAATGGCATGAACCTGGGAGGCGGAGCTTGCAGTGAGCTGAGATCTGGCCACTGCACTCCAGCCTGGGCCACAGAGCGAGACTCTGTCTCAAAAAAAAAAAAAAAAAAAAAAAAAAAAAGAAATGGGGATAGAGATAAATACCCATGGGCAGATGGAAGGATTAACAGGCTTGTTGTTCCTGTGTACAGCATGGACAGCATCACCTGGCACTTAGTAAATGCTCATGAAAGCTGACTATTATTATGCAGATTTAAGGGACTATTATCACCAAAAGAATCTAGCTCATCTCTTCTTGCCAGGCGCCAGTTTCAGGGGTTTGGTGACCTGAGATTGCTAGAAGCACAAAGAAGGGGACGAGTTGATTGAAAATATAATCATCTCTCCATGGTCTGCGTTTGGATTGTCCACTGTGAGGATTACTTCTATAGCAAAATTGTAATCGCAGGCTAATTTTCTCCTGCCACACAATATGCTTCTGGTCTCCTTCTGGGGTTGTGTTTATGAAATGTGGGCTAACTTTCATATTTGCATAAGCAAACATAATTAGGAAGGTAAATACAGTGCAAAGAAAAAAAAAATTACACAGTGCTTTGCAAAGCCAAACTGAAGTGATCCAGACGTCTGCAAGTTTGGGGTGTTGGTTCCATTCCCAGCCCCCGCCTGCTGCTGCTGTCACATCTTTTTTCCTGGGTGGGAGTGACTCACAGAGAAAGGGTCATCCAGGCCTTTAGGAAATGAAGGGTCTTTTTCCTGAGCTGAGCCCTGGGACAAGTGAGATAAATCTTTTCAGTTCTCATTTAGGCTGACAGCAGCCTGACTTGTGATGGAGGTTAACAGGGTGGAAAATAATGAAAAAAATGTCTACAGCTGAGCTCCTGGCTGCCTTGTTACCAGGCCTGTGCCTGTGGAACAAAGGAAATAACCCAGCCCACAGGGGTTTGGAGAGAGGCGCGGACAGAGCCTGGCTGTCTGACTTTGCACAGCACGGCCCCTTTGTGTTGCATCAGTTATACCTAATTTCGGAACGGTGGCCGGCACTCTTTACATAATAATAGTTCCCACAGACCTCAAAGCAACTATGGAGGCTGCTCTCTGGTCAGACTGGGGATCCTCACTCACTCCATTTTACAGGTGAGGAAGTAAAGTGTTGGGAGGCTGCAAGGAGAACCCAGACTTGGTTGCTTTGGGCCCCTTGTCATTACCAGCAGGAGGCAGCGTGGCTGGGCTTTTGGAGTTTGTTTCAGAACCGCCTATCACTGCACCCTGGGCAAGTCTCTCTGAGTCTCAGTTTTCTCATCTGGGAAATGGAGATGGTAACAATGCCAACTTCACAGGGGGCCGCTTTAATACATAGAGGTGGGCCAAGTGTCCCCCAGGCCTGGTATCTAGTAGGTGCTTATTAAATGGTAGCTTGCCAGTGATCCCTAAGAACAGAAACCACTCCCCATGTCTGAGCTGGGGTCCTAGGGCTCTACCAAGCCACATTCTGGCAGTGAGGCTGCAGGAGATGGGAGCGGCTACTAGGCCAGGTGTCTGTGCTGTGCCTATCTTCTGGCCTGGGCAGCTGCCCCGCCTGCCAGCCTCTTACTGATGCGGGAGGTGGTTTGACTTCATAACTTACCTTTTCATGATTCTCTACTTCCCTTTTAGAAGTGGAGTCTGTTCTTATGACTAGAGGCAGCACTTCAAATTCCAGAAGCCCATGCACGTGGCCCTTGCTTTAAGTGTGAGATGTGGATCAGCCATAGTAAAATTAAACTGAATGAGATCCAGGAGGCCATCTTTAGTGATCAGGACTCTTACGGTGGCAGACAGCAGAAATGCAGCTTACCCTGCTTTAAGAGAAAAAGGGATCTTACTAGTCATAAGCCTGGCTTCAGGCATGGGGGGCTTCAGGGGAACAAAGGATGTTACTAGAATTCTGTCTCTCTGCAACTCTGCTCCTGTTTTCTCTGTTTCCCTTTTTTTTTGGCGGGGGGAGGCTAGGGGCTCTTTCATAGTCAGCCCCCCGCCATGTGATAACCAGAGGCCCCTGGCATCTCCAGGCTTACATCCTCTCTGCTTCAAGTCCCTTTTCACAGAATGGGATTTTTTGGTCTCTGATTGGTCCAGCACAGGTCACGTGAGCACACCCTGGGCTACTTCTGTGGCTGCGGTGCTGCAAGGCTCTGCCTCACCAGGCCAGGAAACATACCGGTCCCTGAAGCCAGATGCACTCTCAGTTCCACCTGACCCATGGGACTAAGAATGGGTGAGGGGTGGTTCCCCAAGAAAAGTAGGAGTGCCTTTACAAGAAGAGGGGAGAAATAAAACAGGAGATGGCCACTGGACTCTCTTTTCCAGCCCTTTTATCATCCTCTGCAGCAGCTGTACGCCTCTGCTAGATGTCTCTCAATAAAGAATGCTCCTTACCTCTCACAATAGCTCATTCCATGTGGGGACATCCGTGATCAATAGAAAATTCTCCCAAATGCCGAAATGGAATCTTGTAGTGTTTTCACTAACGGGTCCTGATCATCCCTAGAGGGCCAAACAGATCAGACCCACATCGAAACCTGTCGGTTGCTTGAAGGCAGGAATCATGACCATCCACCGGTCCTTCCTGCCTGTGGGCAGATGTCTCAGATTCCTTCCATCATCCTCCTGGAATTTGGCTTTGTGTTCTGTCCCCATATCAGTCGCTCTCCCTGAGTCATGCTTCAGGTCTCCTCTGACTGACAGAAGTTACTATTCAGAACCAGTCAGAATACTCTAGGAAGGTCTGAGCAGCTCAGGGCAGAGCAGGGCTGTCCAGACACTTTATTTCTCATAATAAGACCCGTGAAAGTGTTTGCCTCTTTAATGATTGTTTTACCACATGATTGACACAGTGAACTCTCGGTCAGCAAAAAGTCCCAGGTATTTTTCTACCAATTGTTTTTTAATCTAGCCTTTGACTTCTGCTTTTGTGTTTCTTCATATTTACCCTTCTAAAACTTCATTTTGTTAAATTCTGGTCAAATGGGATCAGTGTCCTTATTTGGGTGATTTTTCAAGCAGCAGGAGGGTAACTGCCAAGAGGTCCTAATTCCTCCTCTGTGGGAAAAGACTGTTTTGTAACTTCTCCATGTCTTCCTCCTCGGTGTCACCTTCTGTGTGTCAATTCTTTGGCCTCCTGTTTGATTCTTCTCTGTCTTCTTTGTGAGAGGTGGAAAGTGGGGCAAAGGGTTGAGAATAAATTCACAGTGAAAGTGCCCCTGGAGTTGGGTGTTGGCATATGAATAAGAGCCTGCTGAATGGGGAAAGGAGGTTGGGAGTTCAGGGTCTGGAGAAAGGCAAGAGCCAGTGCGTAGAGTTTATTGTGATGAAGGTCGAAGGAAAAAACTCAGAACAGAGGCTGAAAAATGGCAGTGCACAACTGAGTTTGGCTCTGACGTATAATCTTCTTGGCCCATACTATGTTAAGAAAGATTAAGCTGACATTTAAGCATTTAAAGATTTCTCCTAAAATCACGATTTTGTGTTTCTTTTGCAAAATCAGAAGCTCTAACTATACCAGCCCCACGTGGACTCACACTTGGCATCAGCTGGCGGTAGCTGAGTGGCCGCCAGCCCCGCAGCCTGGGCACGCTGTCTCTGCCACTCCACTGACCCTGCTACCGCATTTTACCTTACGTGGTTCCTTGATTTTGATTCTGTGGCCCTTTGTACATTTGAGTTTGTGACCCCACCTTTAAACATTACCTAACTGTGGTTCTTAAATTCCAGCGTGCATCAGGATCACCTGGAGGCTTTATTAAATGCAGACTGCTGGGCCTCAGTCCCACAGTTTCCGATTCAGTAGGTTTAAGGTGGGGCCTCAGAACCTGCATTTCTAGCATATTCCCAGGTGATACTGATGCTTCTGGTCTGGGGACCATACATAGAGAATGAGTCCTAGTCCAACCTCCTTGTTTCACAGATGAGGAAACTGAGGTTCGTGTTTGGCAAATGCAGAGTCTGATTCCAAACTCGGGTTTTCACCTCCAGCTCCAGGACTAAAGCCACTACCCCACGTGCTGCACCAGGTGGGAGGGTCAGTCCGCATCCCACTTGCTCTCCTTCTCCCCACTAACCGTTTCTGAAACTGGGTATTGAAGCCCATTCCATTTCCAGTCTCATTCTGTTTTCTTCAGCTTCCTTAACAATAGCCATCCATTATTCTATGCTCTGATGCCTGCGGAATCTAATTACTTGCCCCAGCCGTGATGTGAATTTGATGGTTGGAAGCTGTGGTGTTAGAAGGAAGCACTAATGAGGAAAGACTCTTTGCAGAGAAGCGAGGCCACGTGGGGGGCTTGTGTTTGAAAGCAGCCATTCACTGTGTGGCAACAAGGACTTGGTCTTGAGTGAGTTTTCTCGTTCCCGCCTCGAAGATGTCCATCGCATTTCATAAATAAATCAGGGCTTTTTGTGTTCCATAATTGCCTTGCTTTGTAACTGAGATCAAAAGCACCAGTGGCCTTGGATTCAAAGCCAAGTTTATATTTTATTTTTTGGTTGCATGAGAGAGTAGAGTGAGGGTGTGCATGCTGGAGGGTCCAGCTATGAGGCCTGCATGGGGAAGGAGAGGGAGAGAGCAGAGTGGGCACGCTGCCAAGGGATGAGGCGCCTTCAGCCAATCTCCACCGTCTCCCAGGGAGATGAAGTCGCGAACGGTCACTCTGCCAGTAGAGCCTGCTAAGCCGGTCATCATCAGGCACTCCCAACTCATTTAATAAACATATATTAGCACTAGCATGACAGTAGGTAAACAATAATTATAGATAACAAACAGTGAGCAAATGCCTGCAGTGTGCCAGGCTCTGGGCTAAGCATTCTATACACATTTAACTCTTCAAACCTAAGAGGAAGATGCTGCCATTATCCCATTTTACAGATGAGGAAACTGATGCCAAGAAAGGTGAGGTTAGGGTGTGTCCAACCCCAGAGTCCATACTCAGATCCAGATGTGTCCAACCCCAGAGTTCATACTCAGTGGTAAAGGCAGGCGCCAAAGAAGATAGAGCCAGGTGCAGTGGCTCACACCTGTGATCCCAGCACTTTGGGAGGTTGAGGGGGAGGATTGCTTGAGCTCAGGTATTTGAGACCAAAAACAGAGACACCCTGTCTCTACAAAAAATAAATTAGCCAGGCATGGTGACATGTGCCTGTGGTCCCAGCTACTCAGGAAGTTGAGGCAGGAGGATCATTTAAGCCCAGGAAGTTGAAGCTGCTGTGAGCTGTGATCACTCTATTGCACTGGGTGACAGAGTGAGACCATATCTCAAAAACATTAATTAAAAAAAACTAAAGTAGATAGATAAACGACTCAGACACAATGCCCTCCTCTCCCTCAAGGAGCTTCCAGTGCAGTCTGAAAGCAGAGACAGGTGTGAAGCGGTAACTCATTCAGATACAGCAGAAAGGGATGGTTATTGCCACAGAAGTTTGTTCAGAGGGAGGAGAACTTCTAACCTGGGATCGGGAAGGTTAGAGGTGGGGGAAGCAGCATTTGAAGCGGGCCCTTCAGAGTTGTCCTGAGCTACAGCGAGGAGGCTGAGCCTTTAAACCCTCATGTTGGGTAGTCATTGGATGTGGGTTCCCTCTAAAAGAGGTTGTGGGCTTGGGCAGATGATGCCTGTGCAACCAAGGCAGTTCCAAAGTGGCTGACACCTGAGGGTGTCCATTGGCAGCACTTTCCTGCAGCTGGGGAATAGGTTCCCCAGGCCTGACGGGGATCTGAGTGGTGTGTCACAGCGCCCACAGCAGATGTGCAGGATTTAGGGAAAGTGGGAGACGGAATCCACACCAAAGCAGAAGCCAGTGGGAGGAAAATCTGGGTCCTGGATCATGAAGAGGTGGGTAGTCTAGTGCAGTGGCCAAGGCTGGGGCCGGACTCTGATTTCATCTCTGTCTTGCCACTTTCCTGCTGTGTGAGCTCTGCCTAATCCCTTAAACTCTCTCAGTTTTGTCACTTTCAAAGTGGAGCTAATAATAGCCTCCATCAAAAGGTTGTTGTAAGGACTAAAAAATTATGTAAAATGTCTACCCGGTACACAATAAACAATCTATAAATAATATTATAGCTATTAGGCCAGGCATGGTGGCTTATATCTGTAACCCCAGAGCTTTGGGAGGCCGAGGTGGCAGGATTGCTTGAGACCAGGAGTTTGAGACCAACTTGGGCAACATAGCAATACCCCATCTCTACAGAAAAATTAAAAATTAGTCAGGTGTGATGGTTCATGCCTGTAGTCCAAGCTACTTGCGAGGCTGAGGCTGGAGGATTGCTTAAGGCTGGAGGATTGCTTAAGCCTGGGAGTTTGGGGCTGCAGCGAGCCAAGATTGTACCACTGTACTCCAGCCTGGGCAACAGAGAGAGACCCTGTCTCTAATATATGTATAAAATATATAATTTATATCTGATATATCTAAAATATATTATATATTTATATAATATATAATATATATTTATATATAAAATAATGTAAAATATATATAATATATAATAATCTATTATATATAATTGATTATAATATATATTAGCTATTATTGGGATGATTATTTGGACTTTGAGAAGAAATTTAATGAGAATGAGATTGGAGATGGGATGAAGGAAGATTTTTTCAGGGCATACAGGTTAAACAAAGGGTCAGAAATAAGAAAATATGCTCAGGAACCACTCACTAATTAGTTCTAAATGATGGTAGTCTTGTCTCTTCTTTTATAACCTCTAATTTCTTTTTCTTGCCTTATTGTCTTGGCTAAGACCTTTATCCAGTACAGTGTGGAGGGAAGTGACACCCTTGACTCTTAAAAGGCATGCTTCTGATTTTTTATCATTTAAGACAAAAACTCTTAGCAAATTAGGAATAAATAGGAACTCCGCCTGATAAAAGGTATTATCAAAGCCAACAGCAAGTCACGCTTGCTGCTGAAGATAATTCAGCAAGATGGCTGCTTAAAGATTAGTATACAAAAGTTAATAATGCTTCTGTGTGCCAGCTACATCCAATTAGAAAATGTCATTTAAATGTATACATTAGAAAACAAGAATAATTGAAAACTGATGCCATTGCGGCTACAAATTAGCTGTATCACAGAAGTTTTGATAAGTGATGCTGTCATTGTCATTCATATATAAATATTTCATAATTTTCATTATAATTTCTTTGACTACAAATTATTCAGAATTAGGTTTGGGTTTTAAAAAAATTTTCAAAGGTTTTGTTTTTAAGGCTTCTTATTTTTAGTTTCTAAATTTATTGGATCATAAGAAAATTAAGACAATAGAGATTTATTTTTGTTTTTTGTGTTTTGTTTTGTTTGTTTATTTTTTGAGATGGGTTTCACTCTGTTGCCCAGGCTGGAGTGCAGTGGTGTGATCATAACTCACTGCAGCCTCGAACTCCTGGGCTCAAGAAATCCTCTTGCCTTAGCCTCCTGAGTAGCTGGGACTACAGGGGTATGCCACCACACCCCGCAATTTTTTTTTCCAGTTTTTGTAGAGACAGGGTCTCACTTTGTTGCCCAGGCTGTTTTTGAACTGCTGGCCTCAAGCAATCCTCCCATCTCAGCCTCCCAAAGTGCTGGGATTACAGGCACGAGCCACCGCACCTCGCAAGGTTATGTGTTTTTTGGTATTTGTTGGAGCATTGGCCTTATCAACTATCAAGTCTTCCTCTGGAGTGATAGTCAGACATTACTAGAGCAGGGCTAGACCAACTGATCAATTGGACTGAAAAGAGCTCAGAAACAGAGCCCTCCATATATGGAAACTCGGTCAACGACAGTGGTGCATTACGGATCAGAGGGAAAAGGATGACTACTTAGTACATGGGGCTGATTCAACTGATTGTTTGTTTGTCCTTTTCTTATTATTTGTAAGAGCTGATTTCATACATACATATACATATACATTCCTCATGTGGAAAAATATAAGGCCTTTACCTTAGTTTACAGAAATATATTCTGGAAAGCTTAAGGTGCTAAAGGTAAAAAGCAACACTTCAAGACTTTTGAAAGACAATGTAGATTACATTTAATATTTAAAACCTTGGTATGGGAAAAGGCTGCTTAAAGAAAGCATTAAAAAGCACAACCATAAAAGAAAATATTGATTAATTTCATTATATAAAAATAAAAAAATCTTCCATACAACAATAAATAAATAGAAAATATGGCCAAGACAAGGAGAAGATATTTGGCATACACAGAATCAATAAAAAGTTAATACCCAGAACATAAAATCAGCTCTTACAAATTAATAAGAAAAGGAAAAAAACTCAGTAGAAACATAGTTGTAAGTGACTCACACCTGTAATCTCAGCACTTCAGGGGCTGAGGTGGGAGGATTACTTGAGGCCAGGAGTTGAACACGAGCCTGGGCAATATAGGGAGACCCCGACTCTACAAATAATAATTTTTGTAAAATTAGCCAAGTGTGGTGGTGTGTGCTTGTGGTCTCAGCTACTCAGGAGGCTGAGGTGGGAGGATCTCCTGAGCCCAGGAGGTCGAGGCTGCAGTGAGCTATGATTATACTACTGCACTCCAGCCTGGGCAACTGAGCAAGACTCTGCCTAAAAAAAAATTAAAAAGTGAAACTTAAATGGTCAGTGATATAAGAAAAGATGCTCATAATTACTGGTAATCAGGAAAAGGTAAAAGAAAACAAAATGAGATACAATCTGACTCCCAGTTGGTAGGTAAAACAATCCTAAGTGCTGGCAAGAATGTGGAGCCTCAGGACCCTCATACATTCCCAGTAAACATGTAAATAAGTCCAGCTCCTTGAGAGAATAATCAGGCAGTATCTAGTAACAGGGCAGGAAGGGGTACAGACCTTTTGACCCGACAATTTTACTTCTAAATATAACCCAAAGATATTCTAGCATATCTGCACACACACAAAACTGTATGAGAATGTTTGCTGCAGTGGTGTTTCCAATAGAGAAACAGAAATAACCTAAATGTCCATCATTAGGGAAATGGTTAAATAGGCTGTGGGTAGTTGCATCATGGAATCTTATACGATAGTGAAGATGAGCTAGATCTACAAGTATCAATGTGAATAAAACTTGAAAACTTAATGTTGGGTGAAAAAAGTAAGGTACAGTATGATGTTTTTATAAAATTTGGAACACAGATGAATACTTTATATGGTTCATATGGTTAGACACCTGGCTGAAATAAAGCTATGCAAATGTAGAATGTGTAAGAATACGCAGCAGTCTCAGAATTGTAATTGAGGAAAGAGGGAGCAAGGAAGGAGACCAAGAACATTTCCAGTGTATCTATAACATTTTGCTTCCTAAAAATAATTTTGAAGCAGAAATGGCAAAATGTTGTTATCTAATTTGAGTGGTGTGTTCCTGGGTGTTTGTTATTGTTCTCTCTCCTTTTCTGCATATTTTAGATGTTGGAAGACTGAAATTAAAGATAAAAATAAGGAAAGTGAGGTTGGAGTCAGGTCGAGGAAGCCTTTGGGTGTCAGAGTGAGAAGCTGGGGTTTATTTTCTAGACATTAGAGATCCACTGAAGGTTCTTGAATAGAGGGGTGAAATGATCAGAGACAAGTTGAAGGATGATTAATTTGATACGGTATGTTTAATGGCTTTGAAAAGAGATTTTGGATGGACGGTGCACGTTATTATACATATACACTTGTATATATACACTTGTGAAAGATAATGGGGCCTGGATCAGGGAGATTGATACAGGAATGCGAAGGAAGGAAGGAAAGGAAAAATGGATGAATGGATGAATGGGTTGATGGATGGATGGATGGATGAATGAATGAATGGATGAGTGGATGAGTGGGTTGATGGGTAGATGGATGGTTAAAAGAAAGGATGGGTGAATGCATGGGTAGGTTGATAGATGGGTGGATGGATAAATGGATCAGTGGGTGAGTAAATGGGTGATATGGGTGAATAGGCAAATGGGTGGAGAGGTGGATAGATGGGTGAATGCATACATAGAGACATTTTTGAAATGCCAATGCAATCCTCATTTACATCCTGTCCACAAATAATTCAAGTGAAACAGAAGATCAGGTTATAAAATGACAAGGAGGTTAAAGTGATGTCTCAAGTCAGTGATTCAACGGTAATAAGTGATCAATAATGCTTTGAAACCAACAAATAAACCTAACAACATCCATAGTCATCTTGAAGATAAGTAGAGTGGGAGGAAGCAGCTCAAAACTGAGCAGCTTCAGGTTTTCGTAGATACTGGCTTTTCAGGAAGACAGCCCTGTCACTTCCCATGACATGTATGCAGGCTTTCATCTTACCCTCAACCATAGCTCCTGATCTGTGAGTGACTCTTAGAGAGAGAGAGAGAGATTATATATATATATATATATATATATATATATATATATATATATATAAAAAATATAAAACATCGACGTCAGGGACACAATCAAGAAAGATTACTCTTGAGTATGTGAGTATGTTCTGGGCCCACAGAGATTCAGCCCAACTTTCCACACCATCCCCAGCTACCTCGGCTTGGAAGCCAGGGTGGGGCAGGATTGAGTAACAGATGACAGGAGATTCTACAAGATGGCACAGGGCACTGTATGTTTTCTGACATTTATGATGATCTAAAGCAGAGCTGTGTAAATATCAATATGTTTTCTATACTAAGGCAGAAGAGTATTCATGTTTTATAATTATTTTTACAAGTTTAGGGAAAGAAGACCTTAAAGGTGCTTAGAGTGCTAACTTTCCGAATGGAGGCAACTCGGTTGAGAATATCACATTCACTAGCTCTATGGCCTTGGGCAAATTACTCACCCTTCCTGAGCGTCTGTGTTCTAATCTTCAAAATAGATTCAACAATCGTGCCTCGCATAAAGGGCTGATCTTAGGCTTACATGAGGTATTGTCTCATAAAGCAGTTAGCATTGTGCCTGGCACATGCCAAGAGATCAAGAAACAATAACTATTATTGTTATTATCCACAATGGTATGTATTATAAGTACATTAGTAGTAATTATACTAAGAATTATTATTAATAAGTATTACCATTATTAATAATATTTAGTATTATCAGTAGAGATCCAGAAACTTCTACCATGACCATGTCAGTTCACTTTTCATAACCATTCCAAGGTATCCTTGGACTTCCTCAGGCCTGTTATGTAAAGCAGTTCTGAAAGTGAAGCTTTCAGCATAAACAGGGTCCCAAAGCAAGGCTGGGAGTAATTGCAGGGAAAGGAAATGCTGGCCACAGTGCTAGACTCACTGCCTCCGTGCATGCCTGGGCTCCTGGGTGTGCATGAGTGGGGCTCACCACTGCCAAGAATGTCCAAGTGGTTCCAGGGCCTTCCTGCTTCTTTGCAGTCTGATATCCCAGCCCTGGCAACAGTAGGAAGAGCTAAGGACTCGAATCTGCATTCTTAAAAAATGAGTAGATGACAACATTTGGAGTTCAGCAACAGGAGGCATAAATTAGTGTGGGAAGGGAAGGAGAATAGGGAGGAGTCCAGGAGCAGGGAAAGGAAGAAAATGGGAGGCAGAGGGAAAGAATAAAAGGATTAGGATAGAGGGTGGGCAGAAACCCGGCTAAGGAGGATATTTGAAAGCAGAGGTTCGCACCCGATGGAGAGCCGATGGCCCGGTTATTGGCAACCAAAGCCCTGGCTAGGAATGGGAGTGAGCCATTAGCTGTTGGAGCTGCTGTGTTCGGGGGCTGACCTTCCAGCACAGGCTGGAGAAGCCTGATCCTCTGAGACACGCCTTTTAAACCTTTGCTTTGGAAATAAAAACACAATCGCTTTGGGAGATGGCCCGTGCTTACATATATCATGTATTTAAATAGGGAACATCTGTGGGTCTCAAGTTTTGTGATTTGATGAGAAAACAAGCCAGAGTGTGGAGAAGCAGTGGGTAGGATCTGTCGGCATTTAGGACTGAAAGAGACAAAGGATTTTGTTGTTGTTGTTGTTGAATTGTGTTTGTTTCCTGTTGTTGTTTTTGAATCCCAGAATTAGGAAAATCATGAAATGTCCCTAAGAGTAACCCAACATGAGAACATCTACTCAAGCAAAGAGTGAGAAAACAGAGACAGGGGCTGGCTGAAGTAGCGTTTGATGAGACAGGAGAAGAGCGGCCCAACACAGATAACTGAGAGTTAACAAAGGCCACCTGTCTTACTCCTGCATTACAATTTTCTAAAAGATTGTTTAGGATGGTCTCATTGGGAGAAATGAAAGGGGTATGTGTGTGTGTATGTGTGTGTGTGAGGTGTTGTTCTTAAAACCCAACATTTTAAGATGGTATTATATTTTAGACATAGAGAGTGACATTAGCTCTGGAAACGACCCATCTTTGAGTTAGTTTGAGGGAGATAGACACATGCCCTTTAAAAACAGAGTTTTTTAGGCCAGGTGTGGTGGCTGATGCCTGTAATCCCAGCACTTTGGGATGCTGAGGCAGGTGGATCACCTGAGGTCAGGAGTTCAAGACCAGCCTGGCCAACATGGTGAAAACCCGTCTCTACTAAAAAGACAAAAATTAGCTGGGCCTGGTGGTACATACCGGTAATCCCAGCTACTTGGGAGGCTGAGGCAGGAGAATCCCTTGAACCCGAGAGATGGAGGTTGCAGTGAGCTGAGATTGCACCACTGCACTCCAGCCTGGGTCTCAAAGCAAGACTCCATCTCAAAACAACAACAACAAAAGAAATAGAGCTTTTCGAATGTAACTCATAAAGTCCTAGGACCTACTATGAGGTTTTTGAGAGTTTTTCCTAAAAAGCATGATGATCCCTGCGTTGAAACCAAAATCAAATCATACAGGGCAAGATTTTCATGGCAAAGGAATTGATTTAATTCAGAGCTGTGTGTGTCAAGAACTTTGTCAGCTGATTTCATCTTGACATGAATTAATATTTGCTTGATTTTTTTTTTCAAAGAAATAAGGGTCAGAGGTGACCATCCTTTACTCCTCTCTAGTTTCCTACTGCTCCTGCACAATGATGAGCTCATCCGCAGGCATTTACAGAGCGCCTTTTGTATGTAGGTGTTCGTAATCGGCATTGTGGGACATTCTCCGAAGCCAGGGTTCTGGTCTTTAGGGAGCATGTGCTCTAATTGTTGGGAAATTAGTCCTTTTGCAGGAACTCTTTGAAAACTGATGCTTGGTGGAGGGTTTTCAGAAGGCCGTCTCATTCAGTGGTCATTTTGGTATCTACAGACTGACATAAGCATGGATTACCTTAGTATGCTTTCAAATAAGCAAAAATGAAAATGTATGATATCCTGTAAACTGATGAAATACAGAAGTGAATCTTGTTTAGGCACCACTAGATCTAGGGACTGAAAGGCTCTGGCTGTCTGCCCTAGTGGGCCTGGTACTGCAGGCAGTGCAGTACTCCTGATGACCCCTTTAGCAACCCCAGGGGAGAGATGATCTGAGACTGTGGTTATGAGAAAGCTCCCAGGGATGATTCTTCATTGGCTTAGCCTGGAACACGTGTTTGTCTCTGATCTGATCACTGAAGGCAAGGAGCTGGAGCCTGGTCAGACCCTACCCCTGCCTGATGATCTTGTGTGGCCAGGCAAACAGGAGCCTGTTCCACCTACATCTCATCTTCTGTTAGCAGAAGAAGGGGGAAGGGAGAAGCAAGACATGGCCATCATGGCTGGTTTATTCCTAGCAGAGAAGGTGGGCTAAAGAGGATGAGATCTGCTTGTAAGTTGGGGCGAGGCCCAGAGATGCAGATTTCTGCGCAGGTGATGAGAAAGTGCGTTGGCCAGGTAGGTCATGTCTGGAGGGCAGGGCCTCCTTTGTATTTTCCTTGTGGTCTGGACTCATCTCCATTACAGCCTTGTGATGACTTTTTTTCACTGTGGGTCTGCATCTTGAACTAAGTCCTAAGGAAGTAGATCATAGTAAGTTGCTATGAGTGCCAACTTTGGAGTCAGACCAGTCAAAAAGCTGAATCTTGTCTCTGCGGCTTTCTAGCTGTGCAACCCTGGAGAAGTTGCTCAGCCCTTCTGAACCTCCAGCCCCCCAACCCTGCTTATCTGTCAAGTGGGAATAATTATAGCAGTTCCTGTAAATATTTAAATTAGATAATGCATGGGAGTGACATTGGATAGTATTCAACAAATGGAGTCAGGCGCTGTGGCTTATGCCTGTAATCCCAGCACCTTGGGAGGTTGAAGCAGGCCAATCACTTGAGCCCAGCCAGGAGTTCGAGACCAACCTAGGCAACATGGTGAGACTCTATCTCTACAAAATTAAAAATATTAGCCAGGCATGGTGGCATGTGCCTGTGGTTCTAGCTACTCGCGAGGCTGTGGTGGGAGGATCACTTGAGCCCAGGAGGTCGAGGCTGCAATGAGCTATGTTTGCACCACTCCACTCCAGCCTGGGTGACAGTGAGATCCTGTCTTTAAAAAAAAAAAAAAAGAAAGAAAAAAAAGGAAAAATGCATTTTTTAAAAAACAAAACAAAACAAATGGGAAGTGCTCCATAAATGGTAACTGCTGTTGATAAAACAGTGCTTAAGAGGAGGGACCGTGTCTCATTCAGCTTTTTGTCATTAGTGCCTAGTTTAGGCTGGTATATACTGGGTAGTCAATAAACACCATGTAAATGGAATCAAAGCTAGTGAAACATGGACCGCAGAGGGACAAGAGGCCACCCCTTTCCTGAGAGGCTCCACTAGTGTCTGGTCATAAACTCAAATACCTCTGTGGGCTATACGGAGGACATGGCTGGGTGGAGGGAGAAGCTGGGCACTGTGGTCACCTGGACCAGCAGTAGCACAAACTCGGACCGAAGGGGCCACCATACTTGAAACAGGGGCTTGGCATTGCTGGATCTTCTAGCATTACCAGAGACGCTGAAAATCAGGACTCGTGCAGGAAATTTCCTGAGTTTTCAACACTGGGAAAGCATCCAGATGTTCTGAAAGCACTGAATGGCCAAACAAAACATGTCTGCAGCCAGAGAAGCTGCCACTTGAAAGCCTTGGTCTAAGGCACTATTTCTCAATCGGCTAGGAAAGGGGGAGTTTTATCCCCCAGGGAACATTTGGCAATGTCTGGAGGTAATTTTGGTTGTCACACTGGGGGTTGGGGGTAGGGAATGCTACTGGCATCTCACGGGTGGAGGCCAGGGATGCTCCTAAACATCCTCCTATACACAGGACAGGGAATGCCTGGCCCTAAGGGAGCTGAACTGGCTTTAGCTACGGGCAAAGAGGCAAAGGAACTAGGCAGGGCTGGGGTTCCCTGCACTCATGGTGACTGGCGCTTGAGGTTGGTCAGCCTCATTTTACTGGCTTATTTGAGCATGAAAGACAGGGCTGTGCTCCATCAACCTGGGGGAGGCACAGCTACCACGGCTGAGCCCTCCTTGGCCCCATGTCACTGTTTTCCACTGTCCACATACTCCCTGTGCATGAAGGAAGCAGCCTGCCACCCCGACCCCTGCAGGCAGGAAAGTAATGTGGAAAATGTGGGCAGTGAGAGCGAATACATGATCACTTGGGTTCCTAAGGGCTGGGTGTGGTGTCTGCTGGAGATCACAGGGTTTGGGCTTCCTGTTATGGTGAAAAGTTTCATTTGAGTTCCTCATTCAGTAGTTTCTGGAACCATAGTTGAGAATATTTCCCTTCCCAATCAACCCCAGCCAAAAATAGAAAGAATGCCTTTGAGTCCTGTGCAATTGAATATTTACTCTGTGGCCAGCCCAGGGCTTGATGCTGGGGAGTTGGTGAGCAGAGAGGCCTGGGCAGGTTCCCTCTGGCGGCTTACAGTCCTGGGGAAGAGACACAAGAACCCGATCTCCAGCTCTTCCCATTCAACGCACCCTCCAATCACTGGTGTCTTCACCTTCCTGAAGCATAGCCCTGGTCATCTTAAACTTCTGCTCAACAACCCCCAGTGGCTCCCAGTCCTGCTCTGAAGGAAGCCTGCACTCTATCCACCTCTGTGATCTGACCCAACCTCTGTCTCAGGCTTATCTCCTGCTCACCTGTTGCCGATCTTCTCTCTTCATGAACCAGTCTTTTCACCATCCCCAATCTCCGTGCCCCCTGCCTAGAAGGCTGTCTCTGGCCATTCATGCAAGCTAAGAAGGCTCTGGAAGTATCCCCTCAATCCTCTTCATCACTTTATGTCACATCACATCATCATTAACTCTTGTATGGCCCTTTCCGCTTCCTGCCTTAGAATTGTGTTCTTGACTCTACCCCAGCAAACTGGGAGAGTCTTAAAGGAAGAGTTGCTAAAAAATTCGATTCTATATTCCCTTCTCTGGGCAACTTCCTAGCCTTGTCCTTGGCATCTCGTGGGTGTTGATTCAGCCTGTACTGCTATTTCCCCGGGACTTCATCTGTGCCCCATATGGTGCTAGGTGCTGCCATGTGTGTTATCTCTTTTCATGCTCATAGGGACTCCATGAGACCCATGACATCATCTCACTTTTACAGATAAGGAAACTAAGTCTTAGAGGAACTGTCACTTCCTTCATTCATAGATTCATTCAGCAAACACATATATATACACACACATATATATGCATATACATATAATATGTATTTTATATGTATATGTATATTACATATGTATATATGTATTGCATATGTAATATACATATATGTATATGTGTATATATGTATACATATATAATATACACACACATATAATATGTATTCATATATGTATATGTATGTATGTGGGTATATATGTGTATATATATGTACACACATATACATAAATATACACACATATACACACACATATATACACACACATATGTATGGGTTTTTTTTTTTTGAAACAGAATCTCATTCTGTCACCCAGGCTGGAGTGCAGTGGCATGACCTCAGCTCACTGCAATCTCTACCTACCGGGCTTAAACGATCCTCCCACCTCAGCCTCCCTAGTAGCTGGGAACACAGGTGTGTGCCACCACACCTGGCTAATTTTTTGTATGGTAGAGATGGGGTTTCACCGTGTTGCCCAGGCTGGTCTCGAATCCTGGGCTCAGGTCATCTGCCTGCCTCAGTCTCTCAAAGCGCTGGGATTACAGGTGTGAGCCACCACGCCTGGCCAAGCAAACATATATAATGAGCATGTACCATGTGGCAGGCTCTGTTGCATTGCAGAAATGCAGGAATAGAGGAATAAGATACTGCAGATTGGGTCCCCCAGGAAGCAGACCCTGGGACATCTGAATTTAGCTTCTAGGAGAATGATGAAGGAGTGTTCTCAGGATGAGCCACTTGGGAAGGCAGGTGAGGCAGCAAGGTGAGGTTGAGCTGTGATGCAGGCTGCCTTACTAGAAGTCCTAGCTAGCCCGGTGGGGAGCTTTTTTAAAACTTTTGTTTTCAGTTCAGGAGTACATGTACAGGATGTACAGATTTGTTACATAGGTAAACGTGTGTCATGGGGGTTTGTTATACCAATTATTTTATCACCTAGGTATTTAGCCTTGTATCCATTAGTTATATTTCCTAATCCTCTCCCTCCTCCCACCATCCATCCTCTGATAGGCCCCAGTGTGTGTTGTTCCCTTCTATGTGTCAATGTATTCTCATTATTTAGCTCCCACTTATAAATAAGAACGTGTGGTATTTGGTTTTCTTTTACTGTGTTAGTTTGCTAAGGATAATGGCTTCCAGCTTCATCCATATTGTGAAGGACATTATCTCATTCTTTTTTATGGCTGCATAGTATTCCATGGTGTATATTGTACCATATTTTCTTTTTCTAATCTATCATTGATGGGTATTTGGGTTGATTCCATGTCTTTGCTATTGTGAATAGTGCTACAATGAACATACACATGCATGTGTCTTTATAACAGAATGATTTATATTCCTTTGGGTATATACCCAGCAATGGGATTGCTGGGTTGAATGTTACTTCTCACTTTAGATCTTTGAGGAATCGCCACACTATCTTCCACAATGGTTGAACTAATTTACACTCCCACCAACAGTGTAGAAGCAGGGAGTTCTGAAGATGGAATGACTCCTCAGAGCTGTCTGAGTTGAGACAGGAAGAGGCTGACCTCGATGCCCCACAGTGGTCAGTCTTTGGGTAAGGGCCACACTCAGAAGGAGGTGTATACTGGTGCCATTTTGTCCTCTGAGGCCATCCCTGTAGGGTGCTCTCAGCTGAGGGCTGTCTGCCTGCAGCACTCCCAGCAGATGGAAAATCCAAGCATTCATTGCCAGAGAGAAAGTCTCTTTATCCTTATGGGGCTGACATAGAAGCAGGGGAAACAAATGATAAATGAATGAACAAGTAAACAAACAAGATCATTTACAAGTGCAGAGAAGACATAACAAGGTGCTCATTTTACAGTCAGGAAAGCTAAGATGCCAAGAAGTTGAACGACTAAAAGCCCTGCCTCCAAACCAGGTCTCTGTGGCCCCCAAAGTCATCCCCTCTGCTACCCAACAGGCCTGTGCTAGTCATGTAGAGTTAGCTTGACTCAGAAGTCAAGCTAAGGACCTGGGGCTTGATTCTATAGACGATGAGGAGGCTTTGGAGGAATAGGGTAAGTCCATTTCCAGGAAATTTCACTGGCACAGGCCTGCAGAACAAGAGCTCAAAGAGACAAGAGCTAAGGATTTTGGTAAGAGGTGCCTCTTAACAAAGTGATCTGGATCTACAGTGATGATGTGCTTGCTATGGGAACTGGTGGTGGAAAATAGGACTGAATCCCTTAGGATGCTTTTGGCTGCAAGTAACAGGAAACCCCAGCTGAAAGTGACTTGATCAATAAAGCTACAGAAGTCTTTCTCTTCCATCCAGTTAAGTCACATACTCACCTTTGGACTAATAACACATACCAGAATCCACCATCTTGAGTTGAGATAGCCTCCAGCTTCCCTTGAAGAACTCTCCTGGAGGAATGAATTCCTGGGCAAATTCATGGCTCTCTTAGGAAGTAGGAAGGGCAAGAATGGATACTGGGAAGTGGGGAAGGCCAGCTTGCCTGCTATTCAGAACAAATAATTGGTCACTTTGCAGGCAGGACCCAGTAACAGATTGGATTGAGAAGGAGGAATTAAAAAAAGTATCAAATAGAATTCCTAGGTATCCAGTGACAAGCCCAGGAAGATACTATCCCATTGACCAAAATCGAAGGGATGGGGGAATAGTTCATCTTTGGATAATTTGAGTTTGAGGGGATGAGGGGACATCTAGACCATACTGTTTTGCAGCAGCTAAGGATACAGGTCTTTGAGCTTGGGCTGAAGGTCTCCTGGGCAGGACAGAGCCCAGGAGAAAGGCCTGGGAGATTATGACATGGCTTCTGGTAACCAAGAAGTGGGAGCTGAAGTCAGGAGCATGTGAGGGAGCCAGCTGCAGCAGGGACCAAGAAGGGAAGGCTGGAGGGAATTCTGAAGACAGGACTCTTCCCAGCAGAACTGCCTCTAGGATGGGGTCCTGCCCGTATGCACAGTGACAGCACACAAGGATGTTCACTGCATCAATGTTTGAGATAATAAGATACTAGAGGCAATGTAAATATCCATCCCTAAGGAGCTGGCTAAATTAATTATGATGTTTCCGGTATATGGAATCCCAAGCAGCTGTGCAAAAAAGGGGATATAAGAGTTACAAGATGGAAAAATCTGTCAGAGGTATCGTTCAGTGAAAAAAGCAAGATGCAAAGGGTGTATGATATGCTCCCATTTGTGTTAAGAGAGAACATATGATATGCAAATGTATGCTTGTTTATTCATAGATTATTTCTGGAAAGTATCAGAAGAAATTTTTCATAACAGTTGCCTCTAGACAAGGAGGAGCTTGGGAGACCTATTCTTTCCATTTTACCTGCTGGCTGTTAGAATTTCTTTAACCATGTGCCTTTATTACCTATGTAAAAAGTTAGATCATAAAAATAAACACATAAGAAATAGGGTCTTGGGTATCAAAGGTGTTGGGGAGTTTGAGGACCACGAGGAGGCCACTGGAGAGTGTCAGAGAATCTGGAGTCAGCAGTGATGGGGAAACATCAGGGGGAGGAGCCACAGGGGAAACTGAGGCACTGATTGTTCACTTGAGAGAATCATGGAGAATAGGAAATGGGGATAGCTAATTGGGTTCATAGAGCCCACAGGACACTGTTGAAGGCCCATAGAAATCACAGGACACTGTTGAAGGCCCCCAGTGAGCTCTGCACAGAAGGTTCTGCACACCCTCTACTGCAGTTTTGCACTGGGTCACCTTTCTTTACCTCTCGAAGCTGGAGGGAGGTCTAAACAGGTCTCTGGAATTGCCTCCGAGGTTTCTGCTGTCTGTTAAGGGGTCTGGCACAAGCAGAGACCACCTTCAGAAAGGTGATTCTTGGCAAGCCAGGCCTGAAAGCTGAGAGAAAGGGCTGTGGGAGGTGAGGAGAAGGAGCCTGAGAAGGCATCATTCTGATACTAAGCCTTCATGAGCTACTGCTGGGTTCAGAGGCTTCTCACCTCTGCAAGGGTGGGAGGAAGACTGGTCTTTGCCCATCAGCAGCTGGTCCAGCTATGAGGCTGAAGGAGCTGGGAGGGAGAGCAGGAGGCTGCAGCTGCTCAGGGAGCCGAGATCATGGCTCCCATTTTCAATACAGAAACTTAACATGATGGTCTGGGCAAACAGGAAGAGTATCTTGGTACTTTTAGGTGGCTATAATGAAATACCATTTCCTGGGTGACTTATAAACAACAGAGATGTATTTCTGACAGTGCTAGAGGCTGGGAAATCTAAGAGCAAGGCACTGACAGATTTGATGTCCAGTGAGAGATTGCTTCCTGGTTCATAGAGGGCAACCTCTTGCTGTGTCTTCACATGGTGGAAGGGGCAAGGTAGCTCTCTTGGGTCTCTTTAAGGGCATTGTATTAGTCTGTTCTTACATTGCTGTAAAGGAATACCTGAGGCTGGGTAATTTGTGAAGAAAAGAAGTTTAATTGGCTTACAGTTCTGCAGTCTGTACAGGAAGCATAGCACAGGCATCTGTTCCTGGTGAGATCTCAGGAAGCTTCCAATCACGGTAGAAAGTGAAGGTGGAGCAGGCATTTCATATGGCAGGAGTGGGAGCAACAGAGAGAAAGTGGGAGGTGCAGGTGCCACACACTTCAGAATACACCAAGGGGATGGCACTAAGCCATTCATGAGGGATCCACCCCCATGATCCAAACATCTCCCACCAGGCTCTGCCTCCAATGCTGGGAATTCCATTTCAACATGAGATTTGGCAGGGACAGAGGTTCAAACCATATCAGGCACTAGTCCCATTCATGAGGGTTCCACCCTTATGACCTAATCACCTCCCAAAGACATCACCTCCTAATACCATCACATTGGGAGTTAGGATTTCAAAATAGGAATCTTGAGGGGGACACAAACATTCAGATTATAGCAGAGAATATTTACCAAAATCATAATCACAATCATAAATAAAATAACAAAGAATTCTAGACTTTTCAAGTTGCATGGAACCTAGAGATAATTTTCTCATTGTTTTCTGAATTGTGTCCTTAAATATCATGAAAGCCAATTCTGAATTGTGTCCTTAAATATCATGAAAACCACAGGACTGTGGTCAATGAAACTGCATACTACACCTCCTTCCTAGAAAATCTGCATGCAAGGAAGGACATTAAAGGCACTGAGAAGTCCTGCATTAAGAAAACTTGTCTACCTTTGTTCAAGTAGCTTTTTTCCCAAATGCATGTAGTCTTAGAAGCTCCTGCCCCCCTTTTTTAGCATAGCATATAGCAGTGATCTTCAGACCATGCTTTGGAGAGTATTGTTTTAGTTTAAGCTTTTTATTTGATAGGTGAGGTAGCTAAGGCTCAAAAGGGGAAGTGATTCTCCAAGGCTACACAGCCAGCTGGTAAAACAGTGGAAATGAGATGCTAGATCTTTTGCCTTGTGCCCCCAAGGCCTTTCTGCCAACCTGTACTGCTCCTGTCCCTCATTGGAACAGACACCTTGACAGTGTGGACCTGCCACTGTGTCAGGATCCAGGCAGTGGTAAGACGAGATTAGGCAGACCAGGGGACCAGCACAGGTGAGGGCCAAGCTGAAATTTGAAGTCAAACTAAGGTTAGGGCATCTGTTGTAACCAGTCCTGGAAAGCTAAGAAGGCGATGTCCAAGTGGGTGCCAGCTGCTGATTCTCAGTCAAAGAAGACAATCCTTCAGGAAATGTCTTCTGGAGAGTGGTCCCCAACCTTTTTGGCACCAGGGACCAGTTTTGTGGAAAACAATTTTTCCTTGAATCAGGGTGGGGCAATGGTTTGGCATGATTGAAGCACATTACATTTATTGTGTATTTTATTTCTATATTATTGCATTGTAATATATAATGAAATAATTATGCAACTCACTGTAATGTAGAATCAGTTTGAGCCCTGAGCTTGTTTTCCTGCAACTACATGGTTTCATCTGGGGGTGATGGGAGACAGAGAGAGAGCATCCTGCATTAGATTTTCATAAGGAGCGTGCAACCTAGATCCCTCACATGCGCGGTTCACAACCGGGTTCAAGGACCTATGAGAATCTAATGCCACCACTGATCTGACAGGAGGTGGAGCTCAGGTGGAAATGCTCTCTTGTCCTCTACTCACCTCCTGCTGTGCGGCCTGGTTCTTAATGGGCCACGGACTGATCTGTGGCCTGAAGGCTGGAGACTCATGTTCTGGAGGACCTGAGATGTTTCCTGGAGGACTTGAGAATTATCGTTTACTCTCAAGAGGAATTGGGATGCCACATCATTGTTTCTCAAAGTGTGTTCTATGGAACCCTACTCTCTAGCCATTCATGAGGATTGTACAAGAAGCTCAGACTCCGGTTATACCAGCTTAGGACACATAGAATTAAAGAAAAATTCTGTGGGGCTTCCTCACATCTTTAGTATGCTGCTGTCACTGGGAGTCACTGTGGTAGGGAAGTGATGTGTAGGGTTCCCCAACTCATAGGACCAGGGAATCCCATGTGCAAGGAACCTCTCTCTATGGGTTTGTTTCGCGGACATAAATTGAGGAATTTACATGTAGATCAATGAAATTTATGCTGATTTATGTACCCCTTCCAACCCCACCCGAAACATTCCTGACCTTTCCATTTTGAAAAGAGATTGGTAAATGTAGCCAGCAAACTTCTCCCCTGCTGACATTTGTTCTTCCATATTCCAGAGCAAGGAGATTGGCCTGCAGATGCACGAGGAGCTCCTGAAGGTGACCAACGAGCTCTACACAGTAAGTTCTGCCCAGGCTCACTGCTGTTTTGGGATTGGGTCTTCTGTCTTCATCACCAGAGCTGGAGGGAGGCAAAACAGAGGTCTGGAATGACCCCGGGCCTTTTTTGCTGTGTTTTATGCTGAGTGACAGTGTGTCATCATGTCAGGATGTAATGACTCACAGCCTCAGCTTCTGATTCTGTACATCTGGGGTAGGGCCTGGGCTTGTCTGGTTTGTCAAAGTTCATGAGAGATTCAAGCGACCTGCAGCTGTGGATGTGTTACCTGCAAGAACAGAGGGCACAAAGTCAAGGCCATGAGAGTGTGAGTGTGAAGGCTCCTGCAGGCGGGGATGTAGGTTTTGGAGTCAGGCAGCACAGGCTCCAGTGGAGGCCCTTCCTTACCGGCTGCGGGACCATAGGCAGGTAGGCAGTTTGTCTGGGTCTCAGTATTTGCATCTGCAAAATGGAGCACGGCTCCGAGGATCACGTGAGGCTATGGGGTGAGCCTGCCTTGCCATCTCCAAGGCATAATTTCAGAACATCACAGTGTGGTCCACAGCTGACCTTGTTACCTGTTTGGAGTCAGTATCTAACTGTGCTTGAGATGAGTTTTAGAATCCAAGAAGGTGAGTGAATGGGGACACAAACACATGAAGCGATGACGCAGGGACTTTCAGACTGTGCTCTGGAGAGCCTATGGCTTCCTCGAGAGGAGTGTGGGGACTCCATGGAGAGGTGTGGGGAGTGGGGTGGGTAGACCCAGCAGGTAGAGCTCCAGGCCCCTCAACCCTACCCCAATCAGAACAGTGGAGAATGGTTATGTTTTAAATAGATAGGTGCCCTATATAGCATTTCATGAAAAGTGTGTTTGTGTGTTGGGGAGAATCTGCTGCTAAAATTGAATTTGAAATCCCTGGTATGAGGAGAAAGAACAGCAGGCTGTGAGAAGCCCCTTCTGTTCAGTTTTATTATCTTTCTATGTTTATATCCTGTGTGGCCAGCAGGTGGTAAATTCTTCAGAGGCACTGAGAGCCTTTGTGGGAGGGCCTGGACCTCAGGTCAGAAAGCCTGCCTCAGATCCCAGCAAGCTATGGAACTCTAGGCAAGGCATTATTTTTCCTGGGTCTCAGTCTCCCAATCAGTAAAACAGGGGTGAGAGTTCTTAGGTAAAAGTTGAAACTTTTAATTCTGTGATTCCAAATTAAGGAGCAAAACTTGAGCTGTAGATAGTTTTTACTTGGGTCATTCTTAGGGTAAAGGAAGAATTGCTGCTTGAGAATACATATTGCTTTGCATCAGCTGGTCACTGGGGGGCAGAACAGCCTGTTGGGTTAAGGCACAGATTCTGAAGCCGGAGATCTGGGTTCAAATCCAGGTGTTAAGTAGAAATACTAGTACCTGCTTAGTGCACATCCTTGTGACAATTAAAGGAGATCCTATATGCGATGCATGCTCAGAACAAAGAGAAAAGAAGAGCATTCTGTATCAGAAGTTCTGAGCATCACTATCATCATCATCACCATCATTGACTCCTCCTTGATGGCTGTGAAGTAGGCTGTTGTACATACTCACGGTGGGGGGAAGGGTGGTGATAAATAATGCAAGCCTGGTAACTGAATGGGATTGTCCTGCTTAGAATTCTGCAGTGAATTTGGCTAGACCAGGTGCTCCCCAGTCTAAGTCCTTTTTATGTTCCTCAGGCTCCACTTTGGGTCACTTTCCTCCACAATGGCAAAACAACTTAGCCCCAATGTCCTGGGACCCCCCAGTCATCCCCATCTAGGTCTCTAACTTTTGCTGTGACCTCCAGCAGGGCTCCTCTTCTTGGTGCCCTCTATTTACACCAAATACCTTCCCCCTCTGCTGCTTTTCCTCTGCAGTCCCTGCTGTCTATACCTACCTGTTAGTGTCACGCTCATTTTTCAAACTCAGACCAAACCCCACCACCTTCAGAATGTTGTTACCTCTCGGCTTCAAGTTCCTATGGCAGATGTACCAAAATCTCTTGTATCTTTATTGTCTATATCCCGTCTTCCAACATGTTGGAGTGTGAACTCCCCGGGAGTCAGGTCTTGGCTGAGAAACACTGCTTGAAAGGCCCAAAGGCTCCATTTGAACCCAACTGTGTGGCCTTGAGCAAGTCCCTTCACTTGTCGGTTTCACCTGTGACAAACGGGACTGGTCATCTTTCTGTGGTTTGTAGACTGGACAAGGCCAGGTGGTGGTCAGAGATCAGGAGGACAGTGTCATCTCTCTGTGTCCTTCGAGGTCCCAGTGCCCAGCACAGTGGCCTGAATCCAGCAGGTGCTCCATGCACACCTCCCTGTGCTGGCTGCAGGGCAGGATGGCTGGACGGAAATGCCGCTGGTATTGGAGACACAGGTCAGGCAGGATGGCTGAGGCCCCAGCAGGATGAGCCATGCCTTGCCATTTCCACAGCAGCCTGGTGACGGTCACCAGGAGCTAGTGGAGGAGGAAGGGTCCCCAGCATTCTCCTTTGGCTGCACGTGGAAGAGTGGGATCCTCATGGTGCCAGCACACCCCCCGTGAAGATCATTTGTTGACTACACACAGAGTCTTCAGTAGTTACTCAGAAACTCAGTTAAATTCACGCATTTGGGTCCATATGCTGTGGGCCCAGAGCTGCAGTAGGGCACAGTGGGGGATCGTGAACATTTCAGAGTCTGCCTCTGTCAGAGTCTTGTACATCCTTGGTGCTTCCAGTGTGCTCGTTGAAGCAAAGGAGGGAGGAGGGAGGGATGAAAAACATGAAAGAAACTGGTCTTACTCCTAAGGAGTTTGGAATCTGGGCAGAGAGATAAGAGTAGTGTGTGATCCACCGGGGCCTGTCGGGGTGGGGGACTGGGAGAAGGATAGCATTAGGAGAAATACCTAATGTAAATGATGAGTTGATGGGTGTAGTAAACCAACATGGCACATGTATACCTATGTAACAAACCTGCACGTTATGCACATGTACCCTAGAAATTAAAGTATAATAATAATAATTTTAAAAAAGAGTAGTGTGTGAACTGTTGATACAACACAAGTCAGAGCCTAGTATGTGCTGGACACATGGGCTCACAGGGGAGGCACCTCTGGGCTTGGCTGTGTAACTTGCCCATGAGCTCTGTGGGGCTGGACCTTGTTCCCCACAGTGTGCCCAGAGCCCCTGGCCAGCCATGCACACACATAGGAGGAGATGGGTGTGTATTAGTTGAGGGAGATGCACATGTGTGAGAGATGGATTGAGAGGAGGAGGGGAGGGAGGGAGGGAGAACAAGAAGAAAAAAGATTCAGAAAAGTGGGCTACTGTGTTCCAGGGTGAGCTTTGAGCTTGGTGCCTTTGGATGGGTAGGAATTAAAGAAGCAGAGGGAATGAGAGGAAGAGAGAGGGAGTTCTCAACAGGGAAGGCAACGTAGGATCACAGCAGTGCACACTGATCACAGACAGACCTGGGTTTGAATTCCTGCTGTACCACTTACCAACTCGGCCAAGTCAATTAACCTCGTTGACTTTCCTTCTCTTTGTTGCCAAACAGGGATGATCCTAACATCTGTAACCACTTCATGAGTGCTTATGATGCATCTCACTCTGTATTAGGTATTGTATATATATTATTTAATTAACACTCTTACATTTTTACAGATAAAGAAATGGAGGCATAGGAAAGTGACTTACTTAAAGCCTTTGTATCAGTTATCAGTTGCTGCATAACAAACTACCTCAAAACTCAGTGACTTAGAACAACCACCATTTTCTGTGCTCATAATTCTGTGGGTCAGCAATTTGGGCAGGGTTCAATTGGGGCCACTCATGTGGTTGCAGTTTTCTGGTCAATTAAAAAAAGAAAAAGAGTCCAAAGTGAGCAAACCCCAATGTGCAAGCACTTTTCAAGCTTCTACTTGTGTCATATTTGCTAATATCCCATTGGCCAAAGCAAGTTACACAGCCAAGCACAGAGTTCTGGGTTAGAAAAGCAAGCCCCCCTCCCCTTGCAGAGTCACAATGCGAAGGGCCATGCCTGCAGCCATGCCAGTAATGATCACAGTCCTCTTTGCAAACAGTTCACTCCAGCCACCCAGCTGCTGGCGGCACTATGTGTCCCAAATTCATGCTTCATTGCTAGGGATTTCTTTTGAGCACTTTCTAGTTACCATGTCTGGTTATACAAGTCTACAGTCCCCCTCCTCCCTCAGCCCCAGGGTCATTACCACAGTCACTGAGGAACAAATAATGCAGAGAAAGGATTTTCCAGTAAGCTCCGCTTTTTTTCTTCTTGAAGTTCTGTAAGGGAGGTGGTGGTGGTCTGTTCAGGGGGTCCTACAGGTGTAATGATGGTGGAGATAAATGCTAAAGGCCACCCATCACTTGCTTTAGAGAAAAGGCTTATCTCTCTCTGGGGCTAGGAAGGATGCAGAGGAGACTACAAGTCTGGGTATTTTGTTTATTCATTCATTCATTCACTCAATAAGCCTAGTCCTTATCACCCAGTCCTTATCTGCTCAGTCCTTAGCACCTTGAGGCTCCCTCGTTTCTAAAGCATGCTAGCATGAGTGTTTGTGCACACATGTGCACACATACACATTTGCATACATGCACATGCAGTTTGGCATGGACCACACAGTAGCACATATGCACATTCACATGCATGCATGTACATACACATACATGCAAGCATGCACACACATGTATCCCACTCCACTTCTTTTCTCTCGAACTCCCATCAGCCTGACACAATATAGCTTTCGTTCATGTATTGGCCTGGGAGAGAAAAAGGGCAGAGGTGAAGAATGTGGACCAGTATGGCAATCCTTCTAGAAGAGGCAAATCAAAACAAAACAACTCACAAACTATAAACTCCACTGTGTTTTCACTATTTGGCTAAAAATGTGTTCAGATTTTCAGTATATCTCTAGATTATGAAATACATGCGTGTCAGTAACTGGTGAACATCCAGCATCCCCCCACCTATCTCTTCCTCTGTGTTCAGCAGCTCTGCTGCAAGCTGTGGGCCGGCCTTCCAAGTCCAGGGCTGCAGGAGAGGCCCAGTGACTTTGTTCTTTGCCTTGTGGGGAGGGCCTGAGGAGTGTCCATTCGTACCTAGCGGCAGCTGGTCACAGGTAGACCCTAACTGGAGCCATGAATCACTTTACCTTTTACTTGTTCAAGCCTCGATTGATTTTGTGTGGGCTCAGGGATATGACATCAACTCTGGGCCAACAGGCAAGTTTTGGCAAAGGTGTCTCCCTCCTCATGACTGCCCTGAGACATGGGGGTGGTAGAGAGAGCTCAGACTGGACGCCCAGGAGCCCAAGTTCTGGTCCCAGCTCCACCCTGGGCTCACTGCTTGTCTTTCTAGGATGACATTCAGGTACAGCCCCACAGCTTCATCCTATCATGGGCCCTCTGTCATTTACTGAATATATTTCTTTAAGTTGACCTCCCCTCCCTTCTTAAGCTTCCCCAGTGTTAGGTAATTAGTGGAAAGCAGCCCTGTGTGCTGGAAGAGCACAGGTGTTAGAGTCAGCTGGGCCTGACTTGAAGGCCCTGCCACACAAACCCTCTGAGCCCAGTCCCTCCCTGGAACATGGGGTTGCTGCCAGTTCATTTGTCTGGATTATTCTGGGGAGAGTGATTGGCATAGAGTATAGCCCAGTGCCTAGCAAACCTGAGTCCTGAGTCATTGTGTCTTTTATGAAAAAATGAGGCATAAATATTTTTCCTACATAGTTCGGAATCTTTCTTCTCCATTCCCCATCTCCACTGGGCCAGCCAGAGCCCTAAGAATGTTTTGCTGGAAAACGTGAAACCACCTCCTCCTTCATTTCCCATCCTCCAGGCCTGCTGTCTGTGATGCTGGCTCCATACTTGAACTGGATGACTTTCCTTTTTAAAAAAATTGTTTAATATTTAAATTTAGAAGTAGAAGATACGTACACTTGTTTAAAAAATAAATAAGATAGTAATTAAACAATAAAAGAAGGTACACAGGAAGAAGCATGCCTCCTGACTCTTCCTGCATCTCCGTATAACCTCAGTTACTAGGTTACTAGTGTCCAGTTTAGCCATGTCTTCTTCCAGAGATCCTTTATCCATCAATCAGCACACACATTTGGGCATATCCCACACATTCCTGTTTTATGCAAGTGGTGACAACTGTACTTATTATTCTGCATCTTGCTTTGCTTTTGTAGGTATATTTTGGAGATTGTTTCATCTCATGAATAACTAGAGCCTCCAATCATATACAGTGCTTATTGAAGGCCAGGGGCTGGTCTAAATGCTTTGCATGTACTGATCCGTTTCATCCTCATCATAACCCTTTGAGGTAGGTGGCATTATGACCTCTTCCGTTCTGCTTAGGACCAGTTCCATCCCTGGATGACACTGTGCACGCACCCAAAAAATTAGCGAGGCATGTTAGCGGGTACCTATAGTCCCAGCTACCTGGGAGGCTGAGGTGGGAGGATTGCCTGAGCCTGGGAGGTGAAGGCTGCAGTGAGCTGTGATTGCACTACTGCACTCCAGCCTGGGGGACAGAGCGAGACCCCATCTTAAAAAAATTAAAATTTAAAGTTAAAAAATAAACTACGAACCTGCATTTATTGTGGAAGGAAATGATACTTCACATTAGCAGATGAAACACAGTTTGGTATAAATAGAAGCGTTCTGTTAGTTAAGTGAAAATCAAGCAGTGTTGTGTATTCAAGCTTGTGCCTGCCGGAGTGGCAGGCGAGAAGCTCTGAAGATGTGTGGGCACCGACTGGTTTTTCCTCCTGATGTAATCAGAAGGATCCTCAGAGAGCTGAAAGGGGTTAATAAAAGTAAACAGTGCCAGAAGGTACACAGAGAGAAGTGTATCTCTTGACTCTTCCTCCATCCCCATATCACCTCGGTTGCTATGTTACTAGTGTCCAGTTTGGCAGTGTTTCCTTCCCAAGACACCGAAAGTCACCTTGCTATCGCAAGTGGAAACACTGACCCAGTGCCAGATAGTGGGGCTCTGGCATTCGGTTTACGCTGTCTGTGGAATGAAGGTGTGGAGTTTGAGGAATACTGAGGCTCCCGCCAGGCTTTGATCTTCATGCCACTGTGCCCTGGAAGGGAGACCAGGGTCCTGGCTCAGACTCAGGGCAAGGCAGCTCTTCGGGGCTGTCACAGCCTGCCAGCCAGGGTGTGTGCACAGTGTCATCCAGGGATGGAACCGGTCCTAAGCAGAACGGAAGAGGTTTCCCTCTAGGTAACCTTCCCCTCTCTTTCTGCTGTCCTGCCCATACACCTGTTCACTAAGAATACATGTATTGATCGTCAGCATATCCAGACCATGAGATGTGGCTGTACACTATGATGGGTGTCTTAGTGGGGATACGACAGTGTGAGGGAACTTGGAAGAAGGGGTGATGAAATATCCTGAGCATCAGGAAGGCGCCAGAGAAGAGATGGTATCTGATCAACAGTCGACAGTTCCTGGGTGCAGAGAGGGGCAGAAGGAGCAGCACTTAGAGTGGTGAGAAGCAGCACCTGGGATGTGGGAGGGAGCCTCTGCCCAGTCAGCACTGCTCCTAAGTCACTGCACTGAGCCTGGCCGGTTGGAATCAGGACTGATATGGGTAGTTGGGGAGGCTCAAAGGGAAAGAAGTCTGCCTTTTAGGATTCATTTAGTGGCAAGGGACTGGAATCCAGTGCAAACTGGCTTGGATAAAAATGACACTCTATTGAATCACATGAACATGTCGCACAAGTCTAGCTGGATCCAGGGGCTCACACACTGATTTGTCTGTCTCACCAATACAGCATGTACTCTGTGAGACCAGAGACCTCATCTGTCTTCTATACTGTATTTTGACTGTAGTGCATTTGGTACCTGACACATAAATAAATATTTAATAATTGAAGGTGTAGCTGTTCTCCCCACCAATATACTCACTAGATCAAAGGCAGTAGAACTATGCCTCCCCCATTTTACCCCTTTCCCTCCTTCCCTCTCTTCCTACCTTCCTTCCCCACTCTTTCCAATCCATCCATCCATCCATCTATCTATCCATCCATCCATCCATCCATCCATCCATCCATCCATCCATCCTCCATCCATCATCCATCAATCCATCCATCCATCCATCCATCCATCCATCCATCCATCCATCCATCCATTTATCCAGCTTTGGGAATCAGTCTCCCATTTCTGGTTTGTTTTCCTCTACGTGGACTTCGTGATCTGGCAGGCTTCTCCCGTGTGGTGACAAAGGTGGTCCCTAGTACTACAAATTCTCCTCCCATTAGCCTTTCCCCATCATCCAGTGGAAAGAGAACACTCCCTTCCCAGTGTTTCCAGCAAAGCCCCAGGGTAGCATCTAATGGCCTAGCTGAGCTTCCTATTGTCAGATGAACATAAGTTTATGGATTGGCCAGGCCAGGGTCTCATGGCCACCCCAGGATTGCAGGGTGATGTCAGCTTCCCATGAACCACGTGTACTGAGAATAGTGGAGGGGAATTTGGGGGATTTCCTCAAAATAAAATTTGGGGGGCTGTTCCCAAAGAAGGAAGACTGGATGAATCTGGGCAGAGAAAAACAACAGATGTCCACTGAGGGGGAGTCCCTGGGGGAGGATGAGGAAGTGGTTCCATTGGCTGGTGCTGAGACATACCTGGTGTTCCTCCAGCTATCAGCTGCTCCTCAGTCCTGTTTGCCTCCTGCTCCCCTGGGCTAATGCTCACTCTGCTCCCTTTGCCTGGGACACTCCACCCCCACCCCAAGCCCTGCTCACCCATCTAACAGCTACTCTTCCTGCAGTGTTCAGTTTAGATGTCACTTCCTCCAGGAAACCTTCCTATAGTGCCTAGGACTCCCTTCATCATTGCACTTATCACACCATGTGATCATCACTTGTACAATTGCCTGTATCTCTACTACAGTGTGGATCCTATGAGGGTGGCGACCTGCATGTCTTCCACACTGTAGTTTTGCCTAGCATAGTACCTGGCACATAATGAACTGCTCAATAAATATTTAGTGATTGACGGTACAGCTATCTCCCTACTTCCAATTATGCTCAGCAGAACAAAGGCAATAAAACTGTACCTCCCTCATTTTACCCTCCCTCCCTGCCTTCTTCTCTTCCTTTCTCCCTTTCATCCACTCTCCCTTCTATCTACCCATCCTTGCATTTATTCACCCACCCACCCATCTGTTCATCTGTCCATCCATCCATCTACCCATCCATTCAGCCATATTCATTGATCCATTGATCTTTTGATCTGTTGATCCAGCCAGTCCAGCCAGAGTCATTCATTCATGCAAATGTATATTGATACTTGCTAGGTAACAGGCTCTGCTCTGGTACAGAGAATACTATCATGAACAAGATCCTGGCCTCAGGACTTTGCTTCTCTTTTCCTTCAAGGAGGTCTTGGTCATGCACTAGCCTAGGGTTTCACCCATACACAAATGCTGGAAGCAGAGAGCCACTGTGCCCAGGGACAGCCCTGTCTGCAGGGTGGAAGAGGCACACAGGGACTGCAACATTGAGAAGCTGTTTTCTAACAACTGATCCTTATCCTGCCCCAGGTGTTCCTTTATGGATGCTGTTAACTTCCAGATTCTGTTTGCCTTCTTTTGCATTTAAATGAGGGGCTGAAAGATGGTGCAGATAAAACTTTGCTGTTTTCAGAATCTGAGGATCAGGGAAGAGGCAAAAGGCAATGTGTGCAAAGCAAAAAGCAGTGTGATTACCAGAAGAGGCAATGCTTAGCCGGCAGCAGACCCGGCCTGCAGTTCCAGCTTTGCCTGGCTTTTCGTGTGACTTTGGACAGCACTCTTGCTCTTTTCTTTTCTTTTCTTTGTTTTCTTTTTGAGATGGAGTCTCGCTGTGTCGCTCAGGCTGGGGTGCAGTGGCACAATCTCGGTTCACTGTAACCTCTGCCTCCTGGATTCAAGCGATTCTCCTGCCTCAGCCTCCTGAGTAGCTAGGAGTACAGGCGCCCACCACCACGCCCAGCTAATTTTTGTATTTTTTAAGTAGAGACGGGGTTTCACTATGTTGGCCAGGCTGGTCCCAAACTCCTGACCTTGTGGTCCGCCCATCTTGGCCTCCCAAAGTGCTGGGATTACAGGCGTGAGCCACCACGCTCAGCTCACTCTTGCTATTTCTGAGCCTCCATTTCCTTAAGTGAGGGGCTAGGACACCAAGAGTTATGGAGGACCTTTTGGCCCTTACATTCTGAGAACACATGCAACTGAACTGGGTCCAAGAATAGTGATCTTAAGTGACACGTCCCTACGAGGTCCTTCCCTAGACTCCCTGAATAGGGTCTGGAGGGCTGGAAAGTGAACCCATTAGCTGGCATCAAGCAGATGGGTACCTCTGAGGGGCCCTTCATACATCCCCAGTTCGGTGTTTCTTTGGCCTCAGCTGAGCTCCTGCATCTGCCTCTGCCCCTTCCCAGCCCCAGGCACACTGCTGCTGGCAGTTGGTCACTTGACAATTTGCAGTTGACAGAGCACTTTCCCCATCTACCCCCTTCTGATCTTCACCAGGTGGGCACGGAAAGGACACACCTCTCCACAGCCACCCAGCAAGTAGTGGGAAGGCTGAGTCTCAAAACCAAGTCTCCCTAATTCCAGTGGGCTGGAGGCGCCTTTCACCCGTTTTACAGTTGAGAAAGGGGTACAGGGGAAGCAAAACAAGTGTGTGTTCAGTAGGCCCAGGCTGTGGGGTCAGCCACCTTGGCTTTGAACCCTGACTCCACTTGCCAGCTTTTCACCTAGAGAAACTTACTGACCTATTCTGGGCCATGGTTTTCTCATCTATAAAGCAGGGATCATAGGATGCCTATCTCATAGGGGTTTTGTGAGAAATAAATGAGTTAATATAGGTAAAGTGCATAAAGCAAGGCCTGGCATGTAATAAGTGCTCAATAGATGCTAGCTGCTATCATTGTTGTTACTGTCATCACACTGCCTCCCAGGTTTGGGGAAAGGACTCATTGAAATGCTCCTTCACTAGAAGGGCTCCTAGAAAGAGGTGTGCAAACTTTGAAGTAATAGATAAGGTTAAATATTATTTAATGCATCCTGGACTGGCAATATTGAGCTAACTGTTCTCATCTATTGAGCTAAGGACCATTCATGCTGAAGCCCATGTATCAGGTAATTAAATAAAAACATCTAGAGGATTCTGGGTACAAATAGAATCCTTTCAGAGAAACCTCCAGGTGAACTCTTTGGTGGCAGCTGTCTGTCATAAGTGACCCTGGGCAGTGGAGTTCACTGTTATTCTTGGAATCAGGAATCAAGTAGATCACGGGAGTTTGGTCCCAGGGTATTTGGGTTATCTTCTCCAAGCATGGGATTTTTGGAATGAAGTTTAGAGGCTATCCTGGGAAGTTTGGCCTGTCAGAGCACAGGAAGAGTACTCTGTGGCTCAAGAAGAGTAGAAAATTATGTAAAGGGAGAGAAAATAAAAAAAGAAAACTAGGCAAAGAATATGTGCGAATTGAGAACACCCAGCTGGGCTGCTGACCTTGAGTGAGTGGATGGATGCATGGTGATTGGACGGGAAGATCTAGCTGTAAATAGAAAGGCTGTCTTTTCCCCTGAACTACCCAGCGCAGATGACAGATTCGTGGCGAGGCAGGCAGACTCAGAAGCCAAAATAGAAAAAGGAGATGTAGCAGGAATTGTTGAACGCAGACAGGGATGGGATCCAGACATGAAAAACACCAGCAATATGGTGGTGAGGCAAAGAAACCAGGGTTGTCTGTGGATGTGGAGGGACATGTCGAAGGGGGAAGGTGGGGTCCTGGAGACAGCTGCAACATGTGTTCCCACCCTTTAGCCACACCTGTTTTATATTATTTTATTTCTTCTTTGCATTCCATCCATTTTTGCTCATTTGTAATCTCCCTAAAACTCCTAGAAACCCCCTTCCTGCTGATTTCATCCTCTCCGTATGCCAGTTCCACCAAGACCATATCCAAATGACTCAATGGACTCATTTATTTTATTTTTATTTTAAGTTCCAGGATACATGTGCAGGACACGCAGGTTTGTTACACAGGTAAACGTGTGCCATGGTGGTTTGCTGCACCTATCGGCCCATCACCTACATGCATTAGCTATTTATCTGATGCTCTTCCTGCTGCCACCGCCCCTGACAGGCCCCAGTGTCCTCTAAACCAAGGCATGAAGATCATCAAAATAGGCACCTGCTTTGATTATCTGCAAGTCTGCAGTCACCCCTTTTGGCCACTAGATGTCGAGAACGCATCAATATGGCACATTTTCTGGTCCGTTGAGTATTTGGATGTGATCTTGGTGGAACTGGCATACAGAGAGGATGAAATCAGCAAGAAGGGGGTTTTTAGGAGTCTTAGAGAGATTGCAAATGAACAAAAATGGATGGAATGCAGAGAAGCAATCTTTCCACCAAGACCCACGAAGAAAAGTTGACTGCATTTTAAATCTTGGTATTGTTTTACAAGTTTGGGAGATTTTTAGGATAAAGGAAGAAGGGAGAAACATGGCTTAAAAATATATATATATATTTTACATTAGTTAATGTTCTCCAGAGCTTTTAAGCATTTCCAAGTGAGCATGTTTAAGGTTCTTAAACCCTGAGCCCAAATCAGGGATGATAATGATGATGATGATGGTGGTGGTAGCACCTGATGGATACCTCCATGGCTCTTACTATGTGGAAGGTATTATTCTCAGCACTTGACAGAAACTGACTCATTTAGTGCTCACAAGCAGCCTAGGAAGTAAGTGCTATTATTATCTGTGTTTTACATATGACGAAGCAGAGGTCAGAGAGGTTGTGTGACTTGTCCAAAGCCACACCGCTGGCGAGTGGGAGCATCAGGATTCAACCCAGACATTTGTCCATATTCCTACCTTCTATGATCTGCAATAGATGTTGCCACATTGACTCCTGGGCTGTGGCAAAGGGAACTTTCTGAGCAATGAATCAGTGCTGTGATTTAATGATAAAAGTCACAGAGGCTGGGTACAGTGGTTCACACCTGTAATCCTAGCACTTTGGGAGGCCGAGGCGGGTGGATCACCTGAGATCAGGAGCTCAAGACCAGCCTGACAAACATGGTGAAACCCCATCTCTACTAAAATATAAAAATTAGCCAGGTGTGGTGGCGGGCACCTGTAATCTCAGCTACTTGAGAGACTGAGGCAGGAGAATCGCTTGAACCCAGAAGGTGGAGGTTGCAGTGAGCCAAGATCGTGCCACTGTACTCTAACCTGGGCAACAAGAGTGAAACTCTGTCTTAAAAAAAAGGCACAGAATTCCTCATTCTAATAAACTCACTTCACAATACTTCAGATGACAAGGAATAAGATTTTAGGGTTGGCCAAGAATTCATTCTGAGTTCTCCGACTTACAGGGCTTGGTTAGATATGAGCACATTTCATTCCCAGGGGGAAGCCTTTATTCTATTAGCTGTTATAGTAATCCAAACCACAGAAGAGAATGAACAAGGTCCAGGAGCCATGGATTCCAGAAGTTTCTTAGCATAGAAAGATGATCATACACTTGGCATTGCAAAAGAAAAGTACATTTCTAGTTGGGGACCAGCAAAAATGCTATTGGTATGGAGCAGCCCAGTCAGTGTTCAAGCTACTAAAAGTATTGATGCCTGCTCAGAAAGTGGTAATGAATTAAAGAAATTCATTAAGGGCTGGGTGTGGTGGTTCACAGCTGTAATACCAGCACTTTGGGAGGCTGAGGCGGGAGGATCACGTGAGCCCAGGAGTTCGAGATGAGCTTGGACAACATGGCAAAACTCCATCTCTATTTATAAAAAAATGATACAGACAATCTAGGATGATCTGGTAGAAAAAGTGGTGGATTAAAAGTGAGAGTCCAGATGTCCAGTATGGTTAAATATGTGTTTACCATATGACCCTTCATCCCACCCCTGGGTATTTACCTAAGAAAAGTGAAAATACATGTCCACACAAAGAAATGTACATAAGCATTCATAGCAGCTTTATCCAAAATAGCTAAAAACTGTAAACACCTTGAGTAGCTATGGACATATGACTAAGTAAACAGATTGTGGCATAACCATGCAATGGAATACTTAGCCATAAAAAAGAAGTTCTGATATGTACAGCATCATCAGTGAATCTCAGAAAAATTATGCTGAGTAAAAAGAGGGCTGACCCAAAGGAGTTTATATTGTATGATTCCATGGAACTGGATTCTGGAACACACGACAGAAGGCAAACCTATGATTGGGGCTGGAGTGGGGTAAGGTATTGGCTGCAAAGGGGCATGAGGGATCTTTCTGGTGTAGCGGAAGTTCTATATTTTGCTTGTGATCCTGGATACCTGGATGTAAAGTTTGGTGTCTCTGCACTGATACTTGGTGATACTTGGCACCTCTGAGCCTCAGTTTCCCTGTTTGTCAAACTGAAAGGTTGTTGGATTAGATGATGTCTAGAATTTCTTCTGGCTCAAAAATTTCCCCTGTAATAACAATATTCATTTTCTATTATGGAAGTAGAGTAGCAAAGTGCCATTTGCCTTATAGGAATTGTTTCCTTTTTTTTTTTTGAGACGGAGTCTCGCTCTGTCACCCAGGCTGGAGTGCAGTGGCATGATCTCGGCTCATTGCAAGCTCCACCTCCCTGGTTTGCGCCATTCTCCTGCCTCAGCCTCCCGAATAGCCAGGACTACAGGCACCTGCCACCATGCCTGGCTAATTTTTTGTATTTTGTTTAGTAGAGACGGAGTTTCACCATGTTAGCCAGGATGGTCTTGATCTCCTGACTTCGTGATCCTCCCACCTCAGCCTCCCAAAGTGCTGGGATTACAGGAGGAATTGTTTTTATAGGCAAGGATGAATTTATTCCAGAGAGCATAGAATATCTATTGGGTTACTTAATGTTACTCATTTTGGGTACAGAGCCATTTGCAGCCCATTGTACTTCAGGAAACAGCTGAGAAAATGATTTGTGTGTAAGAAGGATGTTCCCCATTCAATTCCTGTGGGTATGTGAGGAGGGGCTATCCCTGAGGCACTGGGAGGAGAGGGAGGGATGCCACAGTCACTGCTGGCAGGGCTAGAGAGGATAGCTGAGCAAGGGCTGGGCTTGCCTTGTCACTTCTGACAGTGCCCAGATGCTTGGAGCTATGGTTACCCTTTTAAATTTCCTCCTTATTTATTTATTTATTTATTTATTTATTTATTTATTATTTTTTAATTTCCTCTTTACTAGCCCATGCCTGGCTCTTAGTTAGGGTTTAATGATGTTGTTGATGATATCCAGTCCTCAGAGAGTCTGTGCAAAAGTAAAGGAAGGCAGGTGCCCAGAGCGTGTTGTGGGACCAGGGCAGCAGCCAACTAGAGCGTAGAACTTGGTATGGAGCCAGGAGCAACAGAGAGGGCCATGCTGGGTCATAGCTGGGTGCTGATTTCCCCTACTTGTGCGCCCCCAGGTCATGAAAACCTACCACATGTACCATGCAGAGAGCATCAGTGCAGAAAGCAAGCTGAAGGAGGCTGAGAAGCAGGAGGAGAAACAGTTCAATAAGTCAGGAGACCTCAGCATGAACCTGCTCCGGCACGAGGACCGGCCCCAGCGCCGCAGCTCTGTGAAGAAGATTGAGAAGATGAAGGAGAAGGCGAGTGGGGGCCCTGGGCTGGGAGCGATTGGGGACAGGGCACAAAGGGGAGGGCCATGCTCTTGGCAGACAGCCTTAGCCTTCCCCCTTTTTTCCCCACATCCCAGTGGGGTGGTGGGGGGTGTGGGGGATGGGACAATGTAGCCAGTATCTCTTCTTTTGGAGATTGGTATTCTAGTGGAAGCAGGGCCGGATGTGCCCCTGCTAGCACTGGTTAGGCCTGACTTAATGCTAAAGTCAGCAGGCAGACGAGGTGCTCAACTCACAAGTAAGCTGAACTGTGATGAGATTCACACCCAGCAAGCACCTTCTCAGATGACCTGGAATCACCAGGCATTAGTGGGAGCAGGGGCTTGTTCCAGAGGCCAATTTACTGGCCAAGGGTAGGGGCTGGGGGTGAGGGGGAACTGATTACTGAATGTGTCTCAACAAGAGGAACCAGAACCTGGAAACCTGGTGAAAGGCTCATTCCAAAATTGCCATTGCCAACTCAAAGAAGAGAGAGTTAAAATCCCTGTGTATTGATTCTGGAAAAGTCCTTTAGTAGGGTGTGGTGGAAGGAATTCTAGCTTTGGAGTCAGATGGGCTGGGTTTTGAAAATGCCACTTTTATAACACCTCTCTGAGCTGCAGTTTTGAAATCTGACAGGAGTGGCAAATTCGTCTCATCTCTCATGTCAATTCTGATCAATTGCCCAGAGCGCTGGACTGAGAATCATGAAACCCTATCCAGATTTAGTCAAAAACAGTGCTGTAGGTCTGGCCACGGTGGCTCATGCCTGTAATATCAGCACTTTGGGAGTCCAAGGCGGGAGGATTGTTTGAGCCCAGGAGTTCGAGACCAGCCTGGGTAAAATGGCAAAACTCCATCTCTATGGGGGGAAAAAAAAAAAGGCGAAGAATTTGAATAGATGTTGCTCTTAAAAAAACATGTATGAGTGGCCAAAAAGGACGTGAAAAGACTGGGCCAGGCATGGTGCTTCACTCCTCTAATCCTAACACTTTGGGAGGCCAAGGTGGGCAGATTGTTTGAGCTCAGGAGTTCGAGACCAGGTTGGGCAATATGGCAGAACCCCATCGCTACAAAAAATAGAAAAATTAGGCAGGTGTGGTGTCATGTGCCTGTAGTCCTAGCTACTTGGGAGGCTGAGGTAGGAGGATTACCTGAGGGAGGTCGAGGTGGCAGTGAGCCATGATCACATCACTGCACTCCAGCCTGGGCAACAGAGTGAGACCTTGTCTCAAAAAAAAAAAAAAAAAGATCATCTCTATCATTCATGATTAAGGAAATGCAAATCAAACTCAATGAAATGCCACTTCACACCCACAAGGGTAGCTAGAATTAAAAAGGCAGACTAGGACCGGGCGTGGTGGCTCATGCCTGTAGTCCCAGCACTTTGGGAGGCCAAGGCGGGCGGATCACAAGGTCAGGAGATTGAGACCATCCTGGCTAACAAGGTGAAACCCCGTCTCTACTAAAAATACAAAAAATTACCCAGGCGCGGTGGGGGGTGCCTGTAGTCCCAGCTACTCAGGAGGCTGAGGCAGGAGAATGGCGTGAACCCGGAAGGCTCACGAGATTGTGCCACCACACTCCAGCCTGGGTAATAGAGCAAGACTCTGTCAAAAAAAGAAAAAAAAAAAAAAAGGCAGACTATAGGAAGTATTGGTAAGAATGTGGAGAAATTGGAATCTTCACACACTACTAGAGGGAATGTACAATGATTCTATCACTTTGGAAAGCAATCTAAATGTTAAACATAGGCTAAGTTACCATGTGACTCAACAATTTTATTCCTAGGTATCCACCCAAGAAAAATAAAAACATATGTCCATTCAAAGACTTGTACATGAATAGCAGTACTATTCATAATAGCCAAAAGATGGAAATGACTCAGATGTTCATCTGCTGATGAATGGTTGAATAAAATAAAATGTGGCATATCCATGTGATGGAATATTATTCAGCCACGAAAAGGAATGAAGTACTGACGCACACTGCAACATGAATGAACCTTGAAAACAGTGTGCTAAATGAAAGAAGTCAGTCACGAAAGGCCACATATTGTACAATTACATTTATGAAATGTCCATCATAGACAAATCTATAGAAATAGAAAATAGATGATTGGTTTCCAGGGGCTAAGGAAGAGGAAAATGGGAAGTAACTATGAATAGGTGCAGGGTTTCTTTCTGGGATGATGAAAATATTCTAAAGTTAGATAATGATAATGGTTGTATGACTCTGTGAATATAGTAAAAATAAATAAAAATAAAATAAAATAACCAAGCAGGGAATGATAGGACTACAACACAGGGAGAAACAGAGAAGTAGAGTGAGTGCTGACTGGAAGTCTGGAGGCTGATTTTTAGTTCAGAGTTTTATTTTTAGTTCGATTAGCTACTTGGCTCTTGGGCAAGCCACTTCTCTCCAGTTCTCATTTCCTTGTCTATAAAATAGATGAGTTTAACGAAAATACCTTTAACATCCTTCCTAGGTATAACATTTTATGAGTCTATGAAGGGCTAAACATGGTCTCAGGGTCATGGTCATAGTGGGCCACTGGAAATAGGCCAAGAATATCAAAACTCTCTATGGGGCTCGGGTCCATGGCTGGTGTAGGATGTAACTGCCAGGACCCTGGAGAAAAGTTAGAGATCTCTGAAGAGAATTAAAAGGTTGAGAACTCACTGTGGGATAGGAAGGTGTAAGAATGTCTAGGCGAAGGAGGAAAACCATTTATTTACAGAGACCTGACTTTTACGCAGCAATGGGACTCATCAGTCTGCAAGGAGCAGGGGACAGCTCTGCAGCCCGCTTACTCTTTCCTGCTCCATTCCCAGGCTGGCCCAGACAGGAGCAGCTCCCTGGGAGGCATTTGGGTCCCAGCTGAGATGGGCCGCTCTGGCTACCTCACCCCGCCTCTCCCCACCGCTCCCATCCAGTCATCCTCCTCCCTCCTGTCCTCCAGTCACTGAAAATGACTGAATACCTACCCTGTGCAGGGACAGTTCTGGGCGCTCCAGATCTAGCAATGAACAAGGTAGATCAAGTCCCTAACCCCACTTATATTCTAATGGGAGGTCACTGACAATCAACAAATAAATGAAAGGGTAGGAAAAAAAAAAACAAAAAACAACAATTTCAGGTGGTGGAAGTGCTTATAAAGAAAAGAGTCGGGCAGGGGTGGGCAGAGGGAGTGGGAGAGGTAGATGAGCTTGTTATTGAAGGCCAATCTGGCCTCAAAACCTTAGGCCAAGGCTGAGGGAACCATGAGTCTGAGGGCCTTGAGATAGGAATGAACTTGCCGTCTTAAAGGATGAATCAAGGAGGCTGAGCAAGTGAGGGGGAGCATGGGGGAAGGTAGAGCTTGAGAAGTGGATGGGACCAGGCCATGGAGGGCTTCTCAGGCGCGAGCAACAGTTTGGTTCGTCACTGGAGGTTGCTGGGTAGGGGTCTCATTTATTGATTGATTGATTGAGACGGAGTCTCCTTCTGTCACTTAGACCTGGAGTGCAGTGGTGCAATCTCCGCATACTGCAACCTCTGCCTCCTGGGTTCAAGTGATTCTCCTACCCCAGCCTCCCAAGTAGCTGGGACTACAGCTGTGGGCCACCACACCCAGCTAATTTTTGTATTTTTAGTAGAGATAGGGTTTTGCCCTGTTGGCCAGGCTGGTCTTGATTTCCTGACCTCAGGTGATATGCCTGCCTTGGCCTCCCAAAGTGTTGGGATTACAGGCCAATGCTCCCGGCCAGGGATCTGATTTACACCCTACCCTAGCAAGGACAGTCGGAGGCTGCTGCTTATCTAGTGTCCTCATCGGCTGTGCAGGTGCAATGTAAAGGGGCTGCCTGAGTCCAGGTCCAACCCTTACTCATCTAGCAGTTGGAGGTCTTCCATAGATGTGTCTGTGCAGGGCTTGGGTGGCAGGAAGTTACTATAAAGAAAAAAAAATCACTGGGCCGGGCATGATGGCTCATGCCTGTAATCCCAACACTTGGGAAGCTGAGGTGAGAGGATGGCTTGAGGCCGGGAGTTCCAGACCAGCCTGGGCAACGTAGTGAGACCCCACTCTCTCCAAAAAACTGTAAAAACAAAAACTAGGCAGGTGTGATGGCATGCATCTATAGTCCCAGCTATTCAGGAGGCTGAGGTGGGAGGATTGTTTGAGTCCAGGAGTTAAGTCTCAAGTGAGCTATGATCACACCACTGCACTCCAGCCTGGGTGACACAGCAACACCCTGTCTCAAAAAAAAAAAAAAAAAAGTCACAAATCCCGTCCTCTTAAATGGCTTTTCTTACTTCTACTCTTTTCTTCTTCCAGAGGCAGGCCAAGTACTCTGAAAACAAGCTGAAATGCACAAAGGCCCGGAATGACTACTTGCTCAATCTGGCAGCCACCAACGCAGCTATAAGCAAATACTACATCCATGACGTCTCCGATCTGATCGATGTGAGCTCCCTGGGGAGTCTGGGACTGAGCAGGGCCCACATCTGGGCTGGCACACGTCACTGGCTGAAGGAGGGGCTGGTCTTTGTCTTTAGCTGACATTCTGGGGTAGCCAGGGGTCTTTTGAGCGCTGCCGGAGGGGAGGGGCAGTGAATGTTTGGAAGCAGGAAAATGAGTGTTACCTCGTGGTGTCTATTTTCATGAGTGGGACATGGGCCTCTGGTGGCCCCAGTGCAGTTGACTTGGGCAGTCGTATATCCAGTGCCAACTTCCCAAGTACCTTCCTGGACACCAGGTCCTTTGCTGGGTTTGAGGGATTCAGGGGTGAACCATACACAGTTCATGCCTTGGGGGATTTCCCAGTGTGGTAAAGGAGATGTTATTGGTAATATGTTTAGCGCCCCTAGGGCCACTCAGCCAGACACACATACATGCGAAAGAAAGTAGCGAATGAGGCAGACTTAATTATGCAGATCAGCTTTGTGTGGGGAGGTTATCTCGGGAGAAATCGGGCAGCTTAAGCAAATGGAGAATGGAACACTGACTCCCAAGTGCCAGCTGTGCAGGACACGCCACAGGGACAAGCAGACTGGGAGAAAGAACACTGTGAGCGGAGGCGCTGGGGAGGGCTTCTTTGTCATCTAAGTAGGAGCCAGGACTGTTTCTCTCGTGTCCCCCTTCCTGCACAGATGGGGGAGCTGGCCCTGTCCATGCTTAGTAAAGGCTCGGTATTGGTTGATGGGCTCTTTTCCTGGTGTATCCTGTCGGGAAGTCAGGGGGCTCCTGCTTTTCCCATGGCTCCAGAGGGAGACCCATTCTCAACATCGCAAGGAGAGGGAGCTCCCAAATGGCCCAAGGACAGACCTTCCTCTTTCCTACTTTTCAACTTTCCTTTTTGCCCTTTCAGCCCTTTTATTGATTCATTTACCATATATTAATGGAGCACGTGCTGTTGTCTGGAACTTGAGGTGCAGGAGCCAGTGGGTTGGCCCTCGGGGAGCGCACCTTACCAAGGACATGTTGATAGATGATTTTGATACTAAGTGGCAGGGGTCACAGTGAGGGAGGTAGAGGGAAATGTGGACCCCTGGAGAAGTAACACCTGACCAACTCTGAGTGGGGAGAACATCAAGGAAGCCTTCCTGGAGGAAGTGACCTCTAAACTGAATTCTGAAAGAAGAGTATTCCAGGCAGAGGGGATGCATGCACACCACCCTAAAGAAGAGAAAGATGGGCCAGGAGCAGTGGCTCACGCTTGTGAACTTTGGGAGGCCGAGGCGGGTGGATCATGAGGTCCGGAGTTCGAGACCAACTGGGCCAACACAGTGAAACCCCCGTCTCTTAAAAATACAAAAATTAGCTGGGAGTGGTGGTGGGTACCTGTAATCCCAGCTGCTCGGGAGGCTGAGGCAGGAGAATTGCTTGAACCCGCAAGGCGGAGGTTGCAGTGAGCCGAGATCCCACCATTGCACTCCAGCCTGGGTGACAGAGCGAGACTCCATCTCAAAAAAAAAAAAAAAGAAAAAAAGAAAAAAGAAAAAAGAGAAAGATGGTGAATATAGGGAGCCTAGTTCTGCTATTGCGCAAATCTCAACCGCAACTCCCGCTGAGGGCCGTGGTGTGGTTTGTGCAGTAAGATTCCAAAGTGCCTTGGGGCCTCCGGGATGGAAGATTCAGCTGTGGAAAGGGAGGTAATTGTAAGTCATTGTGGTGGCCGGCGACCACCCCTCCACACCCTGGCTCTCACCTGTAACCTTCTGTTGTTGCCTCTCCCCAAGTGCTGTGATTTGGGCTTTCATGCCAGCCTGGCCCGCACCTTCCGGACCTATCTCTCAGCTGAATACAATCTGGAGACTTCTCGCCACGAGGGACTGGATGTCATCGAGAATGCAGTGGACAACCTGGATTCCCGAAGTGACAAGCACACAGTCATGGACATGTGCAATCAAGTCTTCTGCCCTCCACTCAAGTTCGAGTTCCAGCCCCACATGGGGGATGAGGTAGGCTTCCCCCTGGAGCCCGGGCTTGGGGCTGCCTCCCTCTGTTCCCCCATGTGCTCCAGAACATCAGCCCAGGTTGCACATACAGGAAGTTTCTATCCGAGGCCTGGGGTCAAGCTCCTGGTTCATGGGCTTCCCCAGCCGAGGAGTTTACCACTAATACCCTAATCTTACTGTCTCAAGTGCCCCCCATGCAGAATTGCAGCACCTTGGCTTCCTTTACAACCCCTCCCAGCTATGTCTAGAAGACTCCAAGGGAGCCCCAGTCTGCACACAGGCTCATGTTCTTCCCCCAGATGGCCAGGTGAGGTCCCTGGGAAGCCTGGGCCTCACTGTAGCCTCACCACAGCCATTCAGGCCGGTGCATTCCACCAGGGCACTCCCTTCCTCCAACACTGCAAGCCTTTGATATGCCAGACAATCGAGTTTCCTTCAGTGCTTGTACTGCTCAGATCCTTGTTACATTCTGAAAAAAACAAACAAACAAACAAATGAAAAACAAATGGGAAGAAGGCCCTTGTGACTGGCCCCAACACAGCCCTACTAGTTACCCAAGGCTTACAAAATCCCTTATGCAAATAGTTGCCTGAGCTTATGTGTGTCACTGCTCCCTCTGGGCATTGGGGGAACCCACTCCAACAGTGTCCCTGACCCAGCCAGCGTCTGGGTCCCAGTGAGGCTCAGCTGGGCCATCCGTGGCACCTGCTAGGAGGGGAGGGGCAAGGAGGCATCTGAGAGGATGGCATTTGCTAGACCCTCTGCATGACTCTGCCCACTTGCTTCTGCAGGGCTGCACTGCTGTGCCTGCCCCATCCCTCTACCATCAGCTCCAACTCTTTTGATCCATCACCTGGACCTGAAAATGCGGGCCTCGTGGTGACCACTGGTGACCATAAACTTTGGGTTGCCCAGTCAGTGGCAAATAACTAATACTGTCCAGAGCGCCCTACTGTCCCTTGTGATCCTAGCTGTGATCCTGGAAGGGGTGAGGTGCACATGCCTGCCAGCAGCCTAACCCGCAGGTGACACTAGAGTCCCACATGAAAGGTGGAGGGCGGTGGCTCACGCCCCTGTAATCCCTGGCACTTTGGGGAGGCCGAGGCAGGTGGGATCACTTGAAGCCAGGAATTCAAGACTAGTCTGGGCCAACATGGTGAAACCCTGTCCCCTGTTAAAAAATTGGCTAAAATGGCAGGTGCCTGTGTCCTGTGCCTACTTGGGGCTGCTGAGGCAGGAGAATCGGCTTGTAACCTGAGAGGGCGGAGGTTGCAGTGAGCCGCAATTTGCCCCACTGCATTCAGCCCCGGGTGACAGGAGTAGGATCCTGTCTCTCAAATAAAATAAAAGGCGGAGGGAGAACAGCATTTCTCAGGTGCTTCCCCTCCTCCAGCCCTCACCCAGTCAAGTGCTGGGGGATGAAGAGCTCTGAGCTGTGAGAGTGCATTGTCTCACAGCTGCCTTTACTGTTCAAGTGCATAATGGGAGTGTGCCCTTGGATTGTTTCCCATCTGGGGTTTTTCCTACTTTCCTCTTAGGTGGTTGCTTTCTTGCCACAACTTCTTGCCTTGAAATTAACCAATTAATTTTGCTTAGTAAGATTATGTTAAGGCTCTTTGTAAACCTTCACTTGCTTCCCAAATGTAGATCATGACTGAAAGGCCACACCTGGCAATGGCAAGAGGGCAGACTTTGAGTAGGAAGGCCCTGGTTCTCATCTGGCATTGGTTGCCATGGCCACTTATGAGCTCTGTGACCTTGGGTAGGTCACTCAACCTTTCGGAGCCTGTTTCCTGGACTGTGATTGGGATGTTAATGGTAGCACCCCCACTCCTCTGCCCTAGCTCCACACAGGTGAGGAGGGCACAGGGCAACCACAGATGGTGGCTGTTATTCCTGCAGGTGTGCCAGGTCAGCGCTCAGCAGCCCGTCCAGACAGAACTGCTCATGCGGTATCACCAGCTGCAGTCCAGACTGGCCACCCTCAAGATAGAGAATGAGGAGGTGAGTGAGCCCCTCTGCCCTATAAGGGATTTCCTTTGGAAGGCCTGGCTTGTCCCAAGGAGTCCACTTGTACCACGGAATGCATAAGAAATGATAGTTCCACTTATAAGATGGAATAGTACACAATCATTAAAACCACACACACTAAGAATCATTAATAGCCTGGGGGATGCTTATAAGATGTTAAATTGAAGAAAAACAAAAGGCAGGGGGCTGAGGCAAGAGAATTGCTTGAACCTGGGAGACAGAGGTTACAGTGAGCTGAGATCACGCCACTGCACTCCAGCCTGGATGACAGAGTGAGGCTCCATCTCAAAACAAACAAACAAACAAAACACAAAAGGAAATAGGACTGTATGTTCAGTATTGCCATAACTGCAGTAAACTAAAGCATGTGTATATTCCTAGGCATAGAAAAAAGACTGGAGGGAAATGCTTAAATGTTATTAGTTGCTATGTTTGGGTTGTGGGGTGATAGGTGCTTTCTGTTTACTTCTTTGTGCTTTCTTCTATTTTCTGCAATGAATTTCTGTTTTATCGTTAGAGATAACAGTAGGTATTTTAAATTACACAGTGAAATAAACAACCCAGGGCACACTAAATGTGACATGGATTCTGAGCTCCAAGGAGCGGGTCAGTCTTACCAGGCCCAGCCTCCCTCCTCTGCAGCTGTGGGGCATAGGATTCTCAGCAAGTGGGTACAGATGGAAATACCAGTGCAGTGGCTCTATTCTGTGGACTGAAGAGGCCAGATGGGAAACATCCTTTTCCAACCTGGACTCCTCCTCCAAGGAGGATGTCAACAAACTGGAGGCCCCTGGAGAAAGGATACCAGGATGGAGGGAGTGACACTCGAGGTCATGGGCAGGTTTATTCTTGAAAGTGCAGTCACAGTGGGGAGGTGGGAAGACACAGTCCTGATCTTCAAATCTCAAGAGTGCTATCCTGGGCAGAGAGGGCAACTTTGCTTTTCAACTCCACAAAGGACATACCTAGGACAAATGTGAGACAGATTGGAGCTCAGGATGATAGCAAATCAGTGCAGTCCCCAGGGGGAGGTTGTATGGAGACAAATTATATATTTGTTTTTCAAACCTGGAAAGAGACAAGAGATGAACAGAGTGTTTTCTTTATTTATTTATGCCCTATATCTTCCCTCAAAGGATTTTAAATTGTTTACACGGAATAGCATATGGATCATAATGTTAATGGAATTTAAATTGGAAATCAGGGCCAAAGAAAGGAGAATGAAGCCAGTGTTCCTCTGTATGAGCTGCTAACGAGCTTGAATAGACTTAATTTTGAACCTGAGCTTCCTGTCATGCTGCATTAGAAAGAAGAATTGATTCATGTATTCATTCAACAATATTTATTCAAGTATTTATAGAGCGCATATTGTGTACCAAACATTGTTCTAGATAGAGAATAAAGTGAGTGAACACAGCACAACATAGCACCTCCTCTCCGGGAGGGAATATTCTAGTGAGAAAAGACAGATAATACTTAAAACTGTTGACAAAGAGAGTCAAACTCTGTAAAATATTTGAAGAGATTTATTCTGAGCTAAATATGAGTGACCAATGGCCTGTAACATGGCCCTCAGGAGATACTGAAAACATGTACCCAAGGTGGTTGGGCCACAACTTGATTGTATACATTTTAGGAAGATGTAAGGCATCAATCAATACATGTAAGATGTACTTGGTTTGGTCTGGAAAGGTGGAACAACTGGAAGCAGGGGCTTTCAGGTCATAGGCAGATTCAAAGATTTTCTGATTGGCGATTGGTTGAAACAGTTAAGTTATTGTCTAAAGAAAGGGTTAAGATAAGGGGTTGTGCAGACCAAGGTTTTATCATGGAGATGAAACCTCCAGGTAATAGGCTTCAGAGGATAGACTGTAAACGTTTCTATCAGACTTAAAGAGTCTGTTCTAACAGTAATTCCAAAAAGGAGGAGGGTATAATGAGGTAGGTTTGCCGCCCCCTTCCCATCATGGCCTGAACTAGTTTTTCAGGTTAACATTGGAATGCCCTTGACCGAGAGGAGAGGTCCATTCAGATGGTTGGGGGCTTAGAATTTTATTTTTCATTTACAAAACACAAAAACAAGCCAAGAAATGAATGAGCTTGGAAAATATTAGACAGTAATAGACACTGAGTGAAGATATCGGGTGGGGGCCTGATGTCACCAGGAGGTGACATTTAAGCTGAGGTCTGAGTGACAAGAAATAGGCTTTGAGTGACAATAATTTTATAACAAACATTGGAGGCAGTTTTTCCAGGTACTATTTTTGGAACCAGCCTCCAAAGCAAAGAATCTGCCCTTTAGGCCCAGTTCAGCAAAGGGGTGCTGTAAGGTCAGGGCCTGTGGACCCTGCTCATGCAGGCTTCTGGTGGTCCCATGAAATTCCAGAAGAAAAACTGGAGTCCTAACTGAACAATGTGTGTCTTCCTGGAGTTTTCCTTTTCTCAGCTGGGCTTTTGATAGGAGTCCAATAGCAGATACCTGGAGAGTTTGTTCACGAAGAATGGCTGCCCACCATTGTCAGCTTTGTCTCTACCCTTCTCTGAATGAAGAGAACTAGAGCATGTCTAATGTTGTCTCTATTCAACTGACCACCTTGCATTGGAGGAGCTGGTTTGGAGTTACATAATTAGGCCAAGAGAAGCAAACCTAGAAACCTGGGTTCCTCATTTGTTGCAACATTCCTCAAGGTTCTCTCTGTCAGGAGCCATACATAGAATGTCTTCAAATTGGGCAACCTGGCTTCTCATCCCAGCCAGCAGTGTGATTTTGGGCTGGTGACTAATTTGTGTTTTCCACATTAATACAGTGAGAAGGATTATTTTTGTTCGGCCTATATCCTAGGGATTTTACATGGAAGAAGTAAAGCGACAGTTGGGAAAGGGACTTTAAGGGTCAACAGCAGTATGAAAATACAGGATTTTTGTCAATCTGCTGTGTTTCTCCAGGTTAGGAAAACCCTGGATGCCACCATGCAGACATTACAGGACATGCTGACTGTGGAGGACTTTGATGTCTCCGATGCCTTCCAACACAGTCGATCAACAGAGTCTGTCAAGTCGGCTGCCTCTGAGACCTACATGAGCAAGATCAACATTGCCAAGAGGAGAGCCAACCAGCAGGAAACAGAAATGTTTTATTTTACAGTAAGTGGCATCCTGGGCCCAGAACCACAGTGTCTGTCAACCCACTGGCAGTGACTTTTCAGGAGCAACCCAAGCTACTGAGAACCAGAGAAACCACATGGACCTAAGACTCCACCACTATGCTTTTAAAATTAAGTTGCCTGGCTTGGTTTTCTGAAATGCAGAAAGTGAATTCCCAATGGGTAGCACTGGCATTGATCTTGGGTGATGATTATTGACATTTTCTTGCTCTAGGAAAAAACCGAGACAGTTTTATTCAGTGGGGTGATAAGAAAATGGCTAACAGAGTCAGGTGCAAGTCCCAAGGAACAACCCTAAAATTACGAATATAGATTATCATGTTGAATTGTCTTAAATTTAGGTGTGAGCTTTGGGAAAAAATACCCTAAAGAATCCAAGCAAATTGCTCTTTAGTTGCTTGCCCTTCATGTAAAATCCCATGTTAATTATCTTCCATTTGGACAGGGGACCTTAAATCTTCCATGGGATGCTTGAGTCTGTTCAGCCATATCCCTGCCCAGAGGCCATCCTGACTCTGCCTGCTTGCTCCCAAGATTAAAAGCTCCCTTTTCCCCCAAACAGCCCTTTTGTTTGCATTGTGCCTGGCTTTTAGTATTATCATGTTTTCCTTTATCTTTGCTATCTTCAAAAATCTACCTCACTGGGATTTCTTGGTTCTCTTCTCTGGGGCCACCCAGAGTGGAGGCTAATTCTACATGACAGTATTTCACATGGTTGCACGGAACTGGGATTTCATTTCTCCAGGCCAAATGTATCTGATTCTTTCAGTCCTGCCTTACAAACTTTTGTTTTGAGTAGCCTCAGTATCCTAGTGACTCTCTCCTGAACATGTTCCATGTGCTGATGCCTCTTCTAAGGTGAGACTCCAAGCAGTGGTCTGCCCAACACAGAATTGAGCAAAATTGGCTGGGCGTGGTGGCTCACGCCTGTAATCCCAGCTCTTTGGGAGGCCAAGGCGGGCGGATTGCCTGAGCTCAGGAGTTCAAGACCAGCCTGGGCAACATGGTGAAAAGCCGTCTCTACTAAAATACAAAAAATTAGCTGGGTGTGGTAGTGTGTGCCTGTAGTCCCAGCTACTCGGGAGGCTGAAGCAGGAGAATTGCTTGAACCTGGGAAGCGGGGTTTGCAGTGAGCCAAGATTGTGCCACTGCCTCTAGCCTGGGAAACAGAGTGAGACTCTGTCTCAAAGAAAAAAAAAAAAAAATGAATTGAGCAAAATGTTCACCCCTTCTATACCAGGTACTATGCTCCTATTCATACGTTCTAAGATCATATTCTTTTATTATTATTTTAAGGCTAAGTTAATATCAGTTATAGCTCTCTTCCCTGCATGCTACCATTAAGCAGGCCTCACTCTTCCTAAGGCTTTGTAGGGGATGTCTTGGGCAGGTCTTCTGTTTATCACCAGTTAGTTTTCCTCTTGATGAATTCAATTCATGGTTTTAGTCAACATCCTGATCCAGTTACTCAGCATACATGCTGTCTCCTCAAACCTGTGTTACCTGCAGATTCAGTGAGCATGGCTTCCAAAGTTTAATCAATTTAAAGACTAATGGATATATCAAGGCCAGGGCCAAAGACAGAGTTGTTAAAAATATGCAACTAGGGCCAGGCGCCATGGCTCATGCCTATAATCATAGCACTTTGGGAGGCCGAGGTAGGAGGATCCCTTTAGCTCAGGAGTTTGAGACCAGCTTGGGCAACATAGGACGACTCCATTTCTACAAAGAAAAAAAAAAAAAAGGCTAGACATGGTCCATATCTGTGGTCCTAGCTACTCAGGAGGGTGAGGTGGAAGGATTGCTTGAGCCTGGGAGGTTGAGACTGCGGTGAACTGTGATTGCACCACTGCACTCCAGGCTGAGTGACAGAGGGAGGCTGTCTCAAAAAAAAAAAAAAAAAGAAAGAAAAAAAGAAAAGAAAAAAGAAAAGCAATGAGGCTAATATTGATTGGACTGTAGTCATTTAACCCATCACAAACCCACCCAATTCTAACCGAGCTCCATCTTATGACTGGCTTTATCAAATCCCTGGTCGAAAACCAGTAGTCAACAGACACTGCATTTTCTCCAACACCCTTTGACCCTGTCAAGGAAGAAAACAAAGCAGAGCTTAGCGAAGCAGCCCACGCTGATTGCTGGCATTCGCCACTTCCATGGGGCCTACTGTGTTCACAAAGAGAATTTATGGTTACAACATGCACATGAATATTAATTCACTTTCGCAGTAGAAGCAAAGAAATCTGGGAAACAGAATTCAAGAAAGGGGTTCAGCCTACTCGAAGTTAGGAGGATTCTCCAGTATCTATGACTAAGGGTCATAAGATGTTATAGTTTATTCTTAATATTTAGTTTGTTAGCGTGGTTTCCTAGTATGCCTTCTCATGACTCATTATTTTAGGTCTTTTTAAGGACATCATAATCCTTTAAATACAAACATCAATACAATTTGATGGCATTCTTTATTTTGTGGACATTCGTTATTCTTCAGATGGTTGAAGTTTAAATGAGGCAGACAGAGATGGTTTACAAAGCCCCAGGCTGTAAATTGCACTAACCAGTGGATGACCTGTCAAGGCATGTGTTATGTGTTTGGGACTAGATCTTCAACTTCTTGGGGCAGTGAGACATGGTGAACAGAATATCAGCTTACCCCTCAGCTCTGCTTTTTTGGGGAATTCTTGGATAGGAGATAAAATGAGAGGACATTATTTTTGAAAGCATCTATAGAGAGCCTCTCAGACAGTAGTTACCAAACTGAAGTGTGCATTTGAACCATCTGGGAAGCTTGTTAAAAATGTAGGTTCTCAGCCAGGCATGGTGGCTCATGCCTGTCATCCCAACACTTCGGGAACCGAGGTGGGTAGATCACTTGAGCTCGTGAGCTCGCGACCAGCCTGGGCAACATGGCAAAACCCCATCTCTACAAGAAATACAAAAATTAGCTGGCCATGGTGGTGTGTGGCTGTAGTCCCAGCTACTTGGGAGGCTGAGGTCCCAGCTACTTGGGCTGCTGTGTGCCTGTAGTCCCAGCTACTTGGGAGGATGGCTTGAGCCGGGGAGGCAGAGGTTGCGATGAGCCAAGATTGTGCCACTGCACTGCAGCCTGGGCAATAGAGCCAGACCTTATCTTAAAAAAAAAAAAAAAAAGTAGGTTCTCAGACCACCACTCTCCCAAGATGGGCACCTGGAATTGTGAACACTTCTGGGCCTCACTGGTTCCTCCTTCAGTGTCAAATAAGGGGTTAGACTCAAGGTATTCTTGAACAGGAATCTGCGTGTTGACAGTCTCCCCAGCTGGTTACGAGCCCCTGGCGCTCTGCCCCACACTTGGAGAAACACTGAGTCTACTCTCAGTTCACACTGGGGAGGACATGGAAGCCCAGAAATGCTCAATAATCTGCCGAGGTCACCCAGTGAGTGACCACAGCTCTGAGCTTCCGTTTCCTTCTGGGTAGAACAGGCCTGATGATGCTTTCCCCATTTACCGTCCAAGATTGTGATGAGGCTTAAACATACGTATGTGAAAACTGTCAGGTGCTCTGCGGATACAAAGGGGAGTGACTCTTAATGGCCACTAGGCCAGGTCCTGGGAGCCTAGGACCATGGAAGAGGAGAGAGGACACCACAACCTCCCACCAGCCCGTTCATTCCAGAACATCAAGGTGGTCCAGCATGAGGTGACCCCAGTCGTATTTGTGTATATGTCAGCCCCCTCCCCAATGGGTCTTTCTCCCATGGCGGTCAATGGGAAGGTGGTGATCTTAGGGGCCCTCCTCTACAGTTGACTTGGGGGTGTCTGAGCCTCTGCAACTCACTTTTCTCTGCCCCCTTTTTTAGTGTGCTGGCTGGGACAATAGAGTGGGTTTCTCTTTGAGAAACTAGCAGGTAGATTTGGGGCAGTCACATCCACCTCCTTGACTTTATTATCAGAGCTCTTGCAATTATCATGCCCCTTGCTTACAAAACTCCTTCCTGCAGGTCTCCACGTGGCCCCCTTTCCACCTCCTTCAGGCCTTGGCTCAAATGTCCACTTTGCAGTGAGGTCTTCCTGGACTTCTAATCCACTGTTCACATTTTATTTTATTTATTTTATTTATTATTTATTTATTTATATTTTGTAGAGATGGGGTTTCAGTCTGTTGCTCAGAATGGAGTGCAGTGGCATGAACATAGCTCACTGCAGCCTCAACCTCCTGGGCTCAAGTGATTCTCTCACCTTGGCCTCCTGAGTAGCTGGCACTACAGTACACGCCCCCAGGCCTAGCTAGTTTTTTAAACTTATTTTTTTAGAGACTTGGTCTTGCTATGTTGCCCAGGCTGGTCTTGAACTTCTGGCCTCCAGCAATCCTCTCACCTCAGCGTCCTGAGTAGCTGAAATTACAGGTGTGAGTCACCATGCTCAGCTCTGATTTCTTTTTATCCAAAGCATTCACCACCACCTGACCAAGTGGTATTTTACTTATCTTTTTTGTTCATTTATTGTCTCCCTCCCCACTCCACCACATAAGCTTCAAGAGGGCAGGGATCCAGTGAAATTTCTCAGCACCTACTCTAAGCCAGTCACAGCTTTAGGCACTGGGGAGCCGGAGATGAGCTGGGTGTGGAGTCCACCCTCCAGCAGCTGGCCGTGCAGCAGAGGCATGCCCAGTGGGGCTCTGGGACTGTACAGGTAGGGGAAGCTGGTACCCGTGTAGAGGTGGCTGAGGCCCAGGCTGAGTTCAGGCAGGTAGGTGTGTTTCTATCCTGGCCTGTTCTCTGTCCTTCAGTGCCGCTCTAAGGTACACTGCACTGGGCCAGGGCCCTGAACTAGGAAGCAGGTTGGGGCTGGGTGTGGCCCTCAGCTGACTTTCCATGGGAACTTGGACAGATCACTTCCTGGTGCAAGCTTCATTTTTCTTATCTGTAAAAAGAAGAAAATCCTATCACCAACTGCAATTTGGGTTATTTTAATGGGAAAGCCTCTCAGGGGACTGCAAGCCCTTCCTCCTTCAAAGCGGGGCCAGATGAAAGGAAGACTTGTTCCGAGGCCCCTCTGACAGATCCGATAAAGCTCTCTGGGCTCTCTGGCCTCGGCTGCACGTGGCCCCTGGGATGGTTCCCATTTTTATTGCTCTTGGCACAGAAGCACAGTGGAGCTTTGATGAGGAAAGAGGCCCTTTGCTTTGTCTCCTTGTGGCCTTTACCTGACAAAGGCAGCTTTCACTGCTCCCATTCTCCCCCGGCTTGCTTTATGTTCCTAACCCCTGACCTGAAAGGCCTAGAGCCCTCCAAGGGTCTGGCCACGGCATGGCAGCGCTGAAGATCTAGATGGAGGAAAGCAAAGATGCAGATGCAGAGGCCTCTCTGTTCCCTGCACCAGGGTCCCTGCGGGTGACATGATCTCTCTTCGGCTTCCCTGTCCCAGAGGTCAGTTGCAGAGGCATATATCCCATTACTCGGCCTTGCAATCTATAACTTCTTTGTGCCTTGTGTCTTACAGAAATTTAAAGAATATGTGAATGGCAGTAACCTCATCACCAAGCTGCAGGCCAAGCACGATTTACTCAAGCAGACCCTGGGCGAAGGTGAGTGAGGTGGCGGAGGCCCTCTGGGAGGTGCTCTGTTCCCCACTGGGTTTCACTGTGTCCCCCTGATGTGTTGAGCTGCTTAATCTTGAGACAGCAGGCATCTGGCAGAATGAACCTGGACTGACCAGGACTGGGCAGGCTGGGAAAATCACCTTAGTACAGATGCCTTGGGGGTCCAATCTGGCTATAGAAAATAAAGGGCGTGACTTGCTTTTTGATGAATAGAAAGAAAAAGTAAATAAAAAAAGAAAAAGAAAATGGAGGGCAACCACAAGTCTTAGTTTAGGTTGGCAGGGACAGTCCAAGGCAAACTGATAGAGGGGCACCCATTAGGTAGGGAGTGGGAATCCAGGGCCTCAGAGGCCGGCACTGACGTTTTTCAGCAGACACTGTTTTCAAGGAATACTACTGGAGTGTCTGGCCAGGGTTCTAGGTCCAGAGAAGGAAAATCCATACATGTAAGTCAGGGTTTGGCCCTTGAGGGACCTGATGACCAGGCGTAAAGCCACTCAATGCCTTCCAGTGGCAGTTGGAATAAAATGCCAGCTGCTGTCATGGCACATGAGGCCTTATAGCACTTAGCTTCTGCCTGCTTCCCTGACCTCGTCGGTCATTCTCCCTTTCCTTACTATGCTGCAGCCACACTGAGCAAATTTCTGCCCTTCAGGACTCACCAAGCTTGTTCCTGCCCCAGGGTCTTTGCATCTGCATGGGTAACCACCACCCAAATCAGGGGATAGAGCTTTTCAATTACACTCAAAAATTCCCTTGTGCTCCTTTGCAGTCAACCCCCCATGCTCTACTCTGATCTGATTTCTGTCTCTCCAGATTCGTTTTGTGTGTTCTAGGTAGTAAGAGCGGGGAAACTTTGGGTGCTGATGGAAATAAATGTTCCATATCCTGATTTGAGTTACATGGGGATAGACATTTGTTAAAAACTCATTGACTAGGGGATAGGAGTGGGGAAGACTTAGTTGCAATGAGCTTTTTCTTCATTCTTTGCCTCTAAATTTTACCCATCCCAACATTTCAGTATCAGGCCGGGGATAAAGGGGGTGTGGAGGAGTGTGGGTACCAAAAAGGGAAGAAAAACAGTGAGAATGGAGGAGAAAGGGAGAAAGTCCAAGAGTGGAGCTCAAGGTGTGGGTGCCATGGGGGCAGCTTCTAAGACTAGCATTAAAGAGGAGGGCCGGCATTTATAGGCACAGGTCAGGGGGCTGTTCCTCATGAGCCAGGTAACAAAAGGTAGGACCATATGAGTTGGTGGCTACTTGCATTTTTGAAATTAGATGCTGAATTTGGAAAACTAATCTTCTTTTAAAAAATAAGATCCTGGGTCTGGTGCAGTGGACTGCCCACGCCTTCTTGGCGCAGAAGCACAGTGGAGCTTTAACGAATAAAGAGGCCCTTTGCTTTGTCTTCCCATCGCCCTTACCTGACAAAGGCAGCTTTCATTGCCGCCATTCCCAACTCAAATGATGATGATGATGATGATGATGATGGTCATCATCATCATCATTATCACCATACTTAGTTTTGGTTGGCATAACTCCTGGTCCATTTGGTCCTCCAAGTTTATTTAGCCTTCAACTACGCCTTGCTCTTAAGATTGCTCTACCAGTCCCTCTTCTGAGTTTTGAGCTGATTAGCAATAAAAAAAAACTCCCGGAAAATGCGTTTTCAGAAGTAGAGGGGCAGCTAAGAAAAAGCCATCTGGAAGAATCTCTGTAATCTGTGTTTTAGTAAGCTGGCTGTGGAAAGGCTCACTGTGCTTCCTTTGACAACTGGATGGCTCTTGATAGACTGGTCAGTTCTAGAGAAGTTTTTTTTTTTTTTTTTTTGAAGTAAATGTTCTATTTTAAAACAGTTTTAGAGCTACAGAAAAGTTGGGAAGATAGTATAAAGTTTTCATATACTCCATATCTAGTTTCATATACTCCACATCTAGTTAATGTTTATTAACATTTTACATTAGTATACTATATTTGTCAGCATTAATGAATACTGACACATGTTATTAACTGAAGTTAATAAATTACTGCATTACTGAAAAAGATGGAACCTGAATCAATCGAGACCAAATCTCCAGTCATTTTTATATAGCCACTACACGATAAAGATACATATAGATTCTCAGGGCACTGGGTGAAAGGGGAGAATTTGCACTGACCTAAATGATAAATTGGAAATTGCCCACTGGGTGAAGGAAGAAGAGAAAAAATTCAGCAGGCCAAAGAGAGCTCAGAGTCTTAGCGAATTCATCCTTCTGAGTGTCAACTGGTGATTCACCTTTTCCTGAGCGTTTTGGTTCTTCTATTCAGTAGAATTCTCTTCTAAGAGTAGGGTAGTGTTACAGCTGCATCAGTGGCCTTTTTATGCCATATGAGGGCTATTTTGTAGTATCATGTCTAGTGCCTCAGTTTCTCTAAAGTACAGTAGCCCTCCTTTACGTGTGGTTTTGCTTTCCATGGTTTCAGTTGCTTGTGGTTATCTGTAGCCTGAAAATATGAAATGGAAAATTCTCGAAATAAACAATTCATAAGTTTTAAATTTCTTGCTGTTCTGAGTAGCATGATGAAATCTTATGCCGTCGTGCTCCATCTTTGCCAGGATGTGACTCCTCCCTTTGTCCTGCATATCCACTCTGGATACAGTACCCGCCCACTGGCCACTTAGTAGCTGCCTTGGTTATCAGATTGAAAAAACAGAGGACATGTGGGATTTGGTACTATCCACAGTTTCAGACATCCACTGGGGGTCTTGGAACATACTCCCCACAGATAAGTGGGGACTGCTGTACTCTTTTGACAGGATAGCTCAAGGAAACTACAAGTTAGATGAAACCCAAAGTCTTTGGAGTCCGCTTTACTTAGAAGCGGATTTGAGAACATGATTGACCCCAGACATACAAGTCAAAAAGCTTCCAGGTGCTTGGAAATGGCATTCCCTGTTACAAAGGATGTCGCTGGCGCTTCTTGGGAGCAAGAGCACACACCTTGGCTATCGCTATGCCATTTTATTGGCCAGAGAATTCTCAGTTTATCATCATCTCTGAGTCTTAGACTTATGACCTTTTTATTGCTGGAGTGTATTCTGTAAGCTCCAGGGTTTACACTCAAGATGCAGTTGGTTTTTCAATTTCTGAAAGCGCCTCAAGCATGAATGAACAGTGTGCTGCCTATAAAAGGGAAGGAGCATAACCTTTTAGGCCAAGATTTAATCACCCATCACAGAGCAAAATGGCCACCAGGCCCAGGCCATCTGACTTTCTAGAAAATGACTGAACCACCAACTATAAAATATATTTTTAAAATCCCAACAGGTTTCAGAAGGTAAAGGATGGGCATTTTTTGATTCCCCACATTTATGAGATATTGAGCCACCCTATTTCTAAAGATGTTGGTTGTGGGATTCTTGAGAGCAGGAATGTGAGTCTGAAGCTGATAGACAATGTATTAGATTCTGTGCCAGAGAAAAGTCTGCCTTGAGTATGTTCTGACATTCCACTCCACATCCTAAAACCTTTGATTTCTACCTGCCCCCATCTGTTCATTCATCTATCCAAGAGCACAGGCATTTTGTTTGGCCAGGCCTGGGGAGATAGTGGTACACAAGAAAGGTAAAGTTCCTGCCCTCATGGAAAAGAGAGACCTCAAATGGTAAACAAACTACTAAGAAAGTGTGATAGTTGAGCTGGGTGTGGTGATGGCCCTGTAGTCCCAGCTACTCAGGAGGCTGAGGCAGGAGAATCACTTGAGGCTAGGCAGTGGAGGCTGCAGTGAGCCAAGATCACGCCACTGCATTCCAGCCTGGGTGACAGAGCAAGTCTCTGTCTCTTAAAAAACAGAGAGGGTAGGGATTATAATTGTGTTAAGTGCCATGAATGAAAATTTTGGGCTGAGATACAGAACAATCATAAATGTGTCGGGGAGAGATGGGGGGACCTGCTTTAGGTAGGGTGATCAGAGAGGGTTCCTAGGGGAGCTGCTGTTTCAGCTGAAACTAAAGGATGAGAAGGTGTCAGCCAAGTGAAAAACCAAGGGAAGAGTTTCTGGGGAAGAGGGGACAACATTTGCAAATGCGGGAAATGTGGTGAGTTGGAAGAATTGAGAGAAGGGTATTGTAACTAGACCATGTGGAGTACATAGAAGAGTGGACAGTTTGGGAACCCAGAGAAGGAGGGATCTTTTCCTGGGGATGGAAATGTTTTCAAATTGAATTCTGGTGAGGGTTGCATAACTTTGAATAGTCACTAAAAATCACTGAATGATACACTCCAAATGGGTGAATTTTATGATATATAAATTATACCTCAATTATGCTATTTTTATAAAAGATGGCAGTACATCTTAGTTTGGAATTCTAGGGAAGGGTAAGATCTAGACATAGAGTAGGGAGTCCTTGGTAAGCACTTGCGGTCACTTAGAAAGGATGTGTAGAAAAGGAAAGCAGCCCTGGGTCTGTGTCCTGATGGCACTCCAACATTTCGAGGTTTGAGGTTGAGCAGAATGAGGAGGAGACAGAAAGAGAAACCGAGGAACCTATAGGGCAGGAAGAACACCTGGAAAGTGTGGAGTCATGAAAGTGAAGAGGAGAGAGCTTTGTAAGAAGGGAGTGGTGAACTGAGTAGAATGGTACAGAGGTCAGGTACAATAAGGGCAGAGAAGACCATTGGATTCAGCCTGAAGGAGATCCTTTTTGACCTTAAGTGTTGACCTTGACAAGAGCAGTCTCAGCCCAGGGATGAGGACAGAAGCCTAGCTTCTGGGCAAAAGGGCGAGGAGGGAATAGGAGGGGAGGAAGCAGTCGTGCCTCCAGGCAGCTCCTTCAGGGAATTTTGCTGTAAACAAGAGCAGAGAAATGAGGATGTAGCTGGAAAGAGAAATGGGGTCAACAGAAGGGTTAAAAGCTAGGTCGTGCATATCCAGAACATGTAGATATGCTGCTGGAAATGGTCCAGAAGAGAGGAGATTGGTGATGCTAGGGAGAGGGGAGATACCTGCAGAAACTGAGGCCCCCAGAAGGGCAGAGGGGGTGGAACTAGGGCATAAGGAGAAGGTCTGGGCTTTGTCTGGCAAGTAGGTGGGAGGGCCTAATGGGGGCACGCAGATGGAGAACCCGTATTACTTGATTTTCTTTTCCAGTGAAGGAAATGAGAAGATCTTCAGCTGGGAATGAAGGTGGAGGCAGGGCAGCAGGGTGGAAGAGCACCAGCCTTATGGCTAGTATCTTTCAGTGCCAGGCGTATGACAGGGGCTCAGTCAGTCTTTGTTGCCATTGAACATTGCAGGAGTTTTCGAACTTTGGGAGGCATAGAAGTGATCACCAGGGGTGGTTGTTAAAATGCAGATTTCTGGGTTTTTATCTCAGAGATTCTGATTCAGAAGACCCATGAGAGAGTCAAGAAATCTGCACCTTTAACCAGATCCCCAGATGTTTCTGATGCAAGTAGCCAGAGGGCTGTAGTTTGAGAATCACTGAAAATGTCTGTGAACAATAACGTGTGTGTGAACACAGCCCTACAAATAGGAGGCTTTTAATAAAGAATTAATAAGACGCAGTTCTTTTCAACAGACCATACCTTAGGCATAATTAGATTTCATATTTCATAAATAATTAAGACTCATTGTGTGTTGTTTTTAGAAAAAGACGAAAGTTCTTTGGTTTAAAAAGAAAAGGCAATTAAACATTAATGTATACTTTTCTTTGCAGGGGAAAGAGCAGAATGCGGCACCACCAGGTGAGAGTGGGAGAGTTGTGTTTTCTTTCATCTGCTGCCCGAGGTGGGAGTGGGATGGGGCTGGGGAGGCACTGCTGGGAGCTGGAGAAGCAGGGATGGCTTCTTCACCAATGTCCCCACGGGCTGGTGTGGGTGTGCCTAGGTGAGGCACAGTTGCTGCTTCGCTTCTTCTAGCATTAGACTGACAAAGCCACGCCCCTCCAGGCTGGCAATGGAAGGGGCGCTTTGGGGGCTGCTGTGTGGCAGTGGGGCACCCTCCCTTTGCGCTGGCCATCGGGTGAGACAGTATTGTCTACTCAGAGTGGCTGAGGGCAGCCTGTAGGAGCCAGAGGCTGTGGGGTGGCTGTTGACCTCTCTTGCCACCTGCTACACCATGCTGAGCAAACTGCCCAGCCTTGCTGCGAGGACCAGCCTGGGGTCCCCATGTACCAAGGCTTTGGGTCAGGCTCAGATTGCGCGCAGCTGGGCACACGCATGCGCATAGATGTGCACAGACTCCCCCGCTGTCCACACCCTGGCTTGGACCTCACGGGCACTTGGATGGGCTGACAGAAAGTAACACATGGGCAACTTCTGCTTTCTCTTCAGCTCGTTCAACATTCCCTTTTGCGCTTTTCCCTGAGCAGACCAGAGCCAGTGAACACTTTCCACTCAGCAGCTGATAGCTGAGGGGCTGACTTTACTCCCCTTTCAGAAAGCTTAGATCCATAAGTGGCTCTGTCACTGGCCAGGTTGTTTGCTTAGAGCCTATTTCATTTCTGCGTTCCCAGTAAGAGATATTGCACTGCCTAGCTGGAATTCAGCCAGTGGCCCAGAGGCCTGCACTTTTCCATCACATGGCAGTAGAGCGCTACTTTTTGCCTCACTTTCTGGGCCCGGGGACCTGAGGGCATTCTTTTCTTTCCCACAAATGCTTCCCAGTGGCCCCAAATCCTGAGAAACCGTCATGTTTGGCAAGAGCAAAGATGAACTCCCAACTCTCTCCTGCTCCTTGGGAAGGGAGTGGGGCAAAGTCTTGGAAAACTCTAGGGTTTTCAGTTTCCTGGGCTCAGGATGGGGAGACCGAGGGCTCGACAGAAGTTCAGCCCCTACAGCTGTTCCTCTGGGCTCTGGCAATTTGGAAGCATCAGGACGAGTCACACCAGGCGAGGCCCTTCCAGCACATGGGGCGGCAGATGTGCAGGGTCACTTTCGAAGAACCTGTTACAAACCTATTATAATTTTTTTTGTTTTCCTGGCAAGAGAATGTTGTCATAGTCTCAAAACAACAGAAGCCACATTTTACACCAAATTCTGCAAACAGTGAAACAGATGGGGGATGAATTGAGCTGTCCCTCACTTCCTCCTAATTCCTAGAACTCATGCAGAGAAGTTTGTTCCAGCAGAGTGTGGGAGAGGAGATCTGTAATCAAACCCTTGGCCAGGTCTCAGGGTCCTCCCTCAGCGGAAAGTTGAGGGTTTGTTTTTTTTTTTGTTTTGTGTTTTAAATAAAGCCCTCTGAAGTCTTCCACACCCTCCTTGACCTAGGGCCTGGGAAATCCAAGCTGAGTTTATCAGACCTCCCACTTAGACACCCTGCATTCAACTGCAGCTACCCTGCATTCAATTGCAGACTTAGCCCTGTGTACTCTGGTTCCTGGTCAAGGTCAAAGTAAACTAAAGTCTTTGTTAGTAAACTAAAAGTCTTCCCTTACCTCCAAAATCATTATCTAACTTGTGGAAATTGTTGCCAACAATGTCTCTGTCCTATGGCTCTCTCTCTATCTTCCATGGACTCCCACACAAGGTGGATATCATTTTTGGATGGTTATTTGAGCACGATCTCCTCAGCCAAGTTGCTGTTGACCTTGTATAGAGGAACTGGTTTTGCATATGGGCTACAGTATGTTATATTTTTCTCACATTTCAGAACCTTATCTTAGAATAGACCAAATCTGTAAAAACCCTGTAATTCAGGATGGCCAGATGTGATAATGCACTTAAATTTAAAAGTGTATTGTAAATGTCGAAGCAAGATGCAAATATAAGGTTTGATTATTGTGATTCAAATGAACGTCTGGCTCTCCTTACCCACGTTGACATGCCCTCGTGGTCTGGATTAGAGATGAAATCACTCGAGATCTTGTTCAAGCAGATGCAACACAGTACACAGCCCATGCATAGCCTCCAAGGGCCCGACTGGCATTGCACTACAGCATTGCCACCATTTGGGATGTTGACCTCCAAGTCCATTAGGTTATCTAGGGGAATTTTTCATCACATCCCTTTAGTTGCAGGATAATTTTGAGGCAATTTCCTGTGTTGCCAACGTGTGTTAATTTTCATCTTGATTAAAAGGCAGAAAGGGGACATTGGTCTCTGGTTTCTCTTTCTTCCCCTCTGTGGCTTTCTCTGTTCCTGTTTTCCCTGCCTCTCTTTCTTTCTTTCTTTCCTTTTTGCTCTGCATCTGAGCAGCAGAAGAGATGGAAGGCTTAGGCTGCCCCACTTTCCTTGGCCGGGCTGCCCCCCTGCTCCCCACTTTGTGCCCCACCCAGCACTTCAGTAAGTCAATATAGATTTGATATTGTGCAAAGTTGGGATAGCTACGTTTCCTTGTCAGAGATTCCAGACAGTGCACAGAATACCACACAAAGAAAGAAATCCCCGTGTGATTCACGCAGTCCTTTGCTTTCTGGATTGGGCAGGAAAAATGGGAAAACATATCTTATTTTCCCTTTATTCCACTTTGTAAAATTTAAGAAAAAACAAAAAACACTTAGGACTTTCTTTTAAGGAAACCCTCCAATTGGGCACCGTAGGTTTTTTGATATTGAGTGTCCAACACCTGCTTTAAGAGTCTGCTCTTCCTGGCCATGAGAATTTAACAGATAATTTAATGTTACTTCTGGATGTTCTATGATATGTTCTATGATACAATCACTTTCATACTCACACTAGAGCCTTGAGTGTAGGAAGAGCTGAATTTTACCACCAACCTCAATCACATTTTATTTGTGTGATCTTAGGCAAGTTTCTTCATCTTTTGTGGGCTCATTGACCTTGTATGTAAAGTGAATTGATATTTTTTCCCAACCTCACAGGGTTGTTGTGAGATTATCATGCAATGTGATAAGGAAATGATCTGGGAATGTTCAAAAACAAATCAAACACTATGAAAACAGGGTGACAATGTTGCTATCATCAAGTTATTTCTAATCCCCAAACTTAAAACCTTTGGCCTTGTGTCACATTTTTGACACTCTCTTTTGCTTTGGTATTTGAAAATTTAAGAGCAGATCTTGTAAGAAATCCCACCCCCACATACATACGTCCTCAAAAAAATAAGTAATTTTTGAAAAAGAAATGACATGGACTTAGCTAACCAAATTGACATAGATCCAAGATGGGCTTGAAATAATCTTGCCTGTTGTTTCTTTTCAAAATTTTGATCTGTGCTGTTATTTTGTTTCCGTTGTTTGGGTGGCATGATATTTGGATTCACCTGGTTTTTGCCCATGCATGTACTGGAGCTAGCAGCATTTGCTCAATACTCAAACACCTAGGAGAAGTTGGTTAGAGGTCCCTGGGGATGGCTGTCCTACTGAAGGAGACAGGTACAACAAGCCCAGTCAGCAGAGGCAGCATGAATCTCATTTATCCTGATTGGCTGCATAGTCCAGAAGATTTCTTGCCCACTCACAGAAATCAATGAAGATTTGGGGGACCAGGTCTTTGCTTGTCATGTGTGGACATTATCTGTGCCTGGCTGAGTCCCCACTTGTTGCTACCCAAATTTCGAACCAAGCCATTTGAAAATGAACTGCCTCTCTTGGTTAGGGGCCCTCTTCCTAACCTTAAAAAGCCCTTTGCCCCAGAAGGCTGGCACCATTGAGTCAGGCCAACTTGTGTGGTGAAATGAGCAAATAAGCCAACACAGGTATATGCATGGTGAGCAATTCTGGAAACAGGTCCAGTGTTTGTGGCTGTTTCACTGGTGAACTGTGGTATGGTTACGCCTCCCTGTGGCCAAGAGTGGAGCATACTTTAGGAACGGAAATCCTAAAGTAAAGCAAGACACTTTCAACCGGATCCCATGGCAAAGGTTACTGGGGTAGATGAGTCCTTGGTTGGAAATAAAAAAGTGCCCTAAGGCTCCATGATGGTGGTCTGGTAGGAAAAACCCTGAACTTGGAACCAAAGAGTCCAGAGTTTGGGGTCCAGCTCTGTCAGTTCTCCTTCACAGGAGGCTTCAGTTTCTGCCTCTGTAAAATGGGGCCACATATACAGGGTTGAGGTGGCATTAAGTTTAATAATGGATTTGAAAGTGGTTTAATTGAAAATGTTCTTGAGGCTAGGTACAGAGGCTCATGCCTGTAATCCCAGCACTTTGGGAGGCCAAGGTGGGCAGATCATGAGGTCAGGAGTTCAAGACCAGCCTGGCCAACATGGTGAAACCCTGTCTCTACTAAAGATACAAAAATTAGCTGGGAGTGGTGGTGCATGCGTATAATCCCAGCTACTTGGGAGACTGAGGCAGGAGAATCGCTTGAACCTGTGAGGCAGAGGTTGCAGTGAGCTGAGATCATGCCATTGCACCCTAGCCTGGGTGACAAGGCAAGACTCTGTCTCAAAGAAAAAGAAAAAAAAGAAAGTGTACTTGACTAAAGAACAGGATATTACCATCATCCTGGGGTCACCCAGGGACCCCAAAGAAGTTGCAGCCTCCCTCATGGTATCAGTTTCTTCATCTCTGAAATGAGAATAGTAATTGCCTGGCTCTTAGATCAATGAAATAAAGATTAGTCAAGTGCATTTGAAATGCCAAGAGGCATTAGGAAGATCAGTGCCCTGGTACATTGGGAGTTGAGACTTGGTGATAAATTTAAGCCAAAATAATGAAAATTAACCCTCACAATCATTTTTGAAAGTCTCTTGCTTTCTCAGGCTACAGATTACATCTCTCTCCCCTGATTCCCCCTCCATCTGGTCAGCTTTGCAGGATGGCAGCCTCTGATTGGAGTTTCAATGGTTTCTTGCACATGTCCTATTTTCCCCCTAAGATTTAGAATGCATTTGCGTCATGTAAGAGTTGCTCCTGCTTGGCATTGTGGGTAAATTAAGATCTCCTAAAACATGCAAAGGCCTTCAGATGGAACATTGGAAACCAATGTCTTGGCGGGGGGTCAGGGGCTTCCATTTACATTTTGTGTCCCCTTTAGTCGTGGGTTTTAAGAGCATCTTTCCCAGTTGTATGTTTATGTTGGTTGCTTTCTTGATTTCTTTTGTTCCGTTTTCCCCTAGGCCCCCCTGTCTTCCCCCTAAACCACAGAAAATGAGGAGACCTAGGCCTCTCTCAGTGTATAGCCATAAACTCTTTAACGGCAGTATGGAAGCATTCATTAAGGTACTTGCTGGGGAGCCATGGAGTCCGCGAATGCACCCAATGTAATGGCAGCCTCTGTCCTCCCGCCTCCCTGCCAGCAGACAGCCCTGTCCTTGGCCAGGCCCTGTGGAGCTAGTTCCTCGCTGCAGCCTCTCTTAGCTTCAGCAAGGACTTTTCACGGGAGCCGCTGTAGCCTCTAACTGGTTGCTCCTAAGTGCCCTGCACAATTCTCAGCCCTGGGGGGTAGGGATCAGATCATGACAGAACCCAGGGAAGTCCAAGTGGGGCTGAAATACCAGCGCAGCGGGCCCAGCCAGCCACGCTTCATTGCTTCAGCAACTGCAGTCCTAACACCTGAGGGACAGTCAGAGAAACCCCATTCCCTCACTTCACACCCACGTCTCCCAGGAGAAGCTGGATTGAAAGCAACACAGAGGAAATCCCTGTGGGTATCAGTGTGTTTTTATACACGTGAATTTTTTTTTAGTTGCATATATACCAGCAAAGGAAACACATACACTTTTTATAAGAGAAAATCCTCCCACCTAGTTTGCTTCCCATTAGGTGGTTTGGGAGAAGGGAGAAAAGTTGAGGTTGTCCCTTTTGAATTCTAGGTTAACCCTTTGTACCTTAAACTAAGTAGTTTAGCTAGGAGAGTTTCTCTTTTCTTTTCTCTTTGGTGTAAAGGATATGAGATTAAGTCATATCAGATATAATGACTCAAGGGAAATTAAGAAGATGATGGAGAAGCGAAGAGCAGCAGCTGGGGAGATACTTGAGGAAGGGGAGAAGCACTCTTAACATTACTTAGAGGAAGCAGGGAAGTCCCTGCAACTGATTTGAGAGCCCACTACCTTCTAATGAAGACACTCTCTGCAGAGAAGATGATAGGTATCAATCAGGAGAAAAAGCAAAGGCCCTTGGGCTTTGCCAATGATTTGGGGGTTATGGAGGCTGCCCGTGCTCTGGCTCTCTACTCGTGATCCTCAGACAGGGTCCAGCACAAGACTTGCAGGACAGCAAGAGACTGGACATGGGTTTGGCCTTAGGCAGGAGAGAGGGTAAGCAGGACCAGCCCGGGTCTCAGGACTGTCTCTCTCTGTGGGCTGAGTTCTGGGGAAGGGAGAGTAGGGAAAAGGGAAAGTGGAAGACCAGGGCCCAAGTTGGGACTGCCCAGGGGTGAGGGATGTCAAGGGCTGCTGTAGGATGCCTAAGAAGACCAAAGCGTAGAGGATTCCCAAAAGGAGGGGCCCATGGGTGTATCAGGAAGGAAGATCAGGAGGTGACCCAGAGGGAGGGGTTTATTGGGTCATGGGAGGGCGGGGCTGTGCCAAAGGAATCTTCTGTCTCCATCCTTCCTCCTCTCTCCTCCGAGACTTTCTTCTTTCACCCTTGCCCATAAAAGAGCCATGGTCCATGGCCGAGAGGGGACTAGTTACTCTCCCTTCCCTCAAGGAGCCAGTAGTGGAGCTTGGGAAATTTTAAACACAAAAGGCAGAAAGTGGAAGGTGATTTAGGATGAGCAACTGGTGAGTTATCCCTGCATAAACAAGTTTAGGATAGGTGCAGTGGCTCACACTTGTAATCCTAGAACTTTGGGAGGCTGAGGTAGGAGGACAGCTTGAGCCTGGGAGGTCAAGGCTGCAGTGAGCTACAGTTGTGCCACCACACTCCAGCCTCAGTGACAGAGCAAGACCCTGTCTCGAAAATAAACAACAACAAAAGAAGAATTGAGAGCAAAAAGAGCTATGAGCTCAAGCACAGTAGGCTTCTGGAGGGGCTTTGAAGGAAAGGTGGGCATGCAGAGGAGAATAAAAGGACAGAAGGAATTATTGAAAGGAAGAACAGAAGAAATGAAGGCTCAGAGACAGGAACATCCTCAGTGTGCTTAGGTCTTTGGAAATGGGTGATCAGTCAGGATACTTGGAAGGAATCAACTCTTATCTGACAGTATTTGACAAGCAGATGTTCTGTTAAGTATTTTTGTAATAGAGAGGTCCTATATGTAAGATGTGACTATAAAGTAATCTGACTTTATTCCTTCTGACCAACACATCATAACCTAGTCAACCACATGAGTGTTTGCCTCTTTGAGACAGTCATCTCGGGAAGCCACCTTCTTTCCTGAATGTGTCGGCATTGCTGCAGCTGCTTTGGTCAGTCTTCTTTAGAGCCTGGAGCATGGCCTTTACCAGTGGGGCCAAGACTATGTATTCAAATGGACACCTTGTCTTTGGAATAGAAAGCTCCGTTTGAAGCTGAGCTTTGCGATGCCATTGGAGGTGCAAAATGGCAAGAGGAATATGCTACAGTGGGGCTGTTCCACTGGCTCTGAAAAGAACACCCCAGCAGCGACAGCCCAGAGCACTTGAGCAGTGGCAGCACTGTTGGAATAAGTGCATCACCTCCTAAGCGGAAAAGTTGGAGGAACAATACTCATTTGACTGGGAAAAAAGGTGTGTTTGTTAAATACTATTTCATTCATTCATTCATTCATTCATTCATTTATTCATTCATTCATTTATTTATTGAGGCAGTCTCGCTGTGTCACCCAGGCTGGAGTACAGTGGTACAATCATGGCTTACTGCAGCCTTGACCTCTTGGGCTCAAGTGATCCTCCCACCTCAACCTCCCGAGTAGCTGGGGCTACACGCATGCACCACCATGCTTGGCTAATTAAAACAATTTTTTTTTTTTTTTGTAGAGGCAGGATCTTACTATGTTACCCAGGCTCGTCTTGAACTCCTGGGCCCAAGGGATCCTTCTGGCTTGGCCTCCCAAAGTTCTGGGATTACAGGCATGCGCCACTGCACCTGGCCTTACTATTGCATTGCTTTATAGTCACACTGTACTCATCACATACCATCAGCGCAGTTCAACAAACTCATACTGTGCACCTACTATGAGCTAAGTGGACGATGTTTTACAGCACAGTTTGCTGTGAAAGGTTATTAAGTTTCAGAGAATGAAAAGGCAGTATAATGTATTCAATCCTTCAACTATTGAGAATGGATTTTAATTTTCTATTATAATCCACATGCCATCTGAAAGAACATTGAACTAAGAGTCCCCAGCTTTGAAAAACCACACCTGTGAAAAGGTTTTTAATAAAATAACATCACTGGGACTTCACAATTATAATGGCTTAGAGGGACAAGGAAGCATCCCTGGGGTTAATAATCATAAGTAAATGTTGCTGGAGTTTGATTTATACATTTCTCAGATCCTACCTGAATAAACAAAAGCCTTTCAAAATCCTTGATGTTTTTTCCTCCTCCTCTCAGACAAAAGGAGAACTCATTTTTGTAAGAGCCAGTTTTGAAGCCTAGGAGGTTCACCTCTGGGACAAGGGGAGAATCCTCATCTTGTTTCTGTAAAATAAGCATGATAATTACCTACTTCATGATCCTTTGTGAGGAGGATTAAATGAGCCAATATATGTTATGTTTCTAGAGCACTGGATGGCACATGGTAAGCACTATGTATTACCTACGATTATTAGCATTAATTTTAGCATATTGCTCATAGAACCTGTTCGACCAGGCTGTTTACTCAGTTCTGGGATTCTGGTAGATTTAGTCAGCATGTCAGGTAGCAGACAGTTCCAGTTGTTGAGATGCTGAGAACTGGACAGACGACACTAACTAGAAAGCACACATCCTCCAGGAGCCTGGATGGGACAAGTGCTCACCCCAGAGACAGACCTGCTGCACAGTGGAAAGAGCTGACGGCACTCCCCTGAAAATGGGCATTATCAGTGGCTTTTAGTGAAAGTAAAGGCTTCCGTTCTCCCCCAAGCTCATGAAGGCATTCTGACTCAACTTCCCTTCCTCCTCCAGGCCTTTCTCAGCTTTTGTATTCCTTAGTGCCAGTGTAAGGGTCAAGAGGGGAGGAAGGAGAGCAAAGTCAAGTGGATACCTAAGAAAAGCAACTGAGGGTGTATGGCAGGGAAACATGGGAAGCTGTTTGGAATTTGGCATCAGGTGGAATCCTATGGGTCTCTATCCAAAGGGTGCCTTGTAGACATGATCTCGTTAGAATTGAACTTTTTACCAACAATGAGGTTTCTTGAGCTGAATTCCAGGACATTGTTCCAGTAGACATAAAGGTGTATTTCTGTCCTTTTTGTGGGCAGCTGGACGTACCTTATGGGGTCGTAGGTAGGCTTTTGTCCATGCGTGCATAAACAGTCCCTTTTGTTGAAGAGAAGCTAGGTACAGGGACGGGAATGGGTCCAGTCCACACAGTTGCTGCTCTTTCACCAGGACTGAAAGAGGCCCCCGTGTCAACTGGTGTCTGGGAGGGCAGCTAAGGCAGCCACATGGGAAGGCTGGCTGGGCGGCTTCCAGAAGTCCCATAAGGCTCCCAGGCTCGGGGGTGACCCTCCCCACAGGCCGGCTGTTTGACAGGCTCCCCAGGACCTTGGCTGGCTGCCATTGCATTTCGGCGTTCACGGACTCTGAAGGATCTGCTTACTCTAACTGATCTTATTCCTGCATAATCTTTTCTTTTTCTCCTGCTCTGCTGCCTGTTTATTTTTTGTTATCAGAGGAAGAAGAAATGCTCGAACCAGGAACCAGGTATTTACTAGAAAGGCCCGTTAGCCCCATTCACCGCGATGGAAACTGTCTTTAGTGCTGACTTCCAGAACAGAGCCCACCTTGCCTGTTGCTGATGGGTCCATATTCTTGTCCTGTCCCTGGGCACAGTCAATCGAGGAAAGAATTCACAGGTGGGGTGTGGAGGAGCCAAGAACGTATCCAAATCCATGCTGTCTTCACAAGAGCATATTACATGTGCCTCATTGTTTACTCACCTTGTGAGAAGGCTAGGCCTTTGATTTGGCCCCTTTTAAAGAAAGTTTAAAAGAATTTGATGCTCTTTAAGTGACCTGGAATAACAGAGAGGTCAACCAATAATGAAATCCAAAAGAAAATATCTCCCCTCGCCATAATCATTTGTGGCTGTAGACCAGTCTAGGAAGATGTCATTGAAAATACATTCACATCCCAGGTGCCTGTGTTGAGAATTGCATCTTTTTCAGCCTTTTAGAGTAAGGTTGGCCCCTAGATCGCCAATGGCTGACATCGGCTGCCTCTAGAGCTTTTCCCTGTGACATATTTATTGTTAAATGCAGTATGCATCTGAGTGTTTAGTTGTGACTTCATGAGTAGAACTGGTCTTCCCTTCTTAGAGCTCAAAATTTCCACTGGGGGCCAGCCTTGCTTCTCCCGTGGTGTGCCCTTAATTCTGACATCAGGTAAATAGGATGAGGACTTGGTCCTTGAGCATTGAGAAAATAGTGTTGAGTTGGGACAAAGTGGAGGGGGAGGCAGAGAACTCTTCAAGGCCAAACTCCAGCAGCCTCCATGAGGTGGTTCCCTCTCCATTGCCCAAGTGGGCCTGCCAGGCCTCCTGAGCCCAGATTCCTTTCCAGTTGGATAAGAAGACAGAGCATTTCTTTAAAATGATCGTAGCTATGCCTTTTTGTGCATACAGCTGAAGACTCTCTGTTGTAACTGTCTGTGGAGACTTTAGGATTAGCAGTTCCTTGCTTGTTTTCCTACTAATCTGATGGTACTAATATTCTGGCTTGAGTCTGTAATCTGTGTTTGCAATGTCTTTTTCCTGTGGTGGTTGTCAAGTCCCATAAAACTCACGATTTTTCTTTTCTCAAGGATTCAGGACAAGCTATACCACTTGTAGTCGAGAGCTGCATCCGTTACATCAATTTATATGGTAAGCTGGATCTTGGGCCAGTGTTTTCAGCAATATGCAGAACAGGTGCTAGGCTGTTCTGATAGGAAATGAGATTCTAATTTGTCCTGGAAGATTTCCCGTCACAGCTCTGCTTTTGAGGGGGAAAGTACTGCACACAGCAGCTGCTCTTCTGAGTGCTGCTTTTGAGTGTGTTGGGGGATGGAGATCATGGTGAGAGGATCCAAGAACTAGGAAAACCGGAGAGTAGAAAGGGCATGGACAAGAGAACTCAAACCTGCAGCTCTGTGCTTTGAGCACCGAATGGAGTTTGCCAGTAAATCAGCTAATACTACTAGATTATAAGCTCCATGAAGGTGTTAGGTTAATGCCAACATAATTGCGGCTTTTGCCATTACTTTTGAATGGGAAAAATCGCAATTACTTTTGCACCAACCTAATAATGGTGTCTGGGATTTGTTAATTTAACCTCTCCCAAGTCCCAGCCAGAATGTACTCTAGAGTCTAGCTCTTCTTGAAGGCAGAACATGTCTGTGTACAGGGAAGGAAACGTATTGATACAAAACTTCTTGTGGCCTTTTCCTTTAAGCTCAAACAGAAGATCACAGATTATGAAGCAGATGTGTCCCAGGATTTTGGCCAGCTGTACTTCACCGTGCAGGCCATTTTTGGAGACATTCATAGGGAACGACTCTGTTATAAAGAATCGGGGGAAGAAAGGGACAAGCAATGGGCAGAGTCACTGGTATTCCCAGTGGTCTAATGAACTCAAAGTCTCATGGATTTACTACTTCTTTTTCTGTATGTTTCTTTTTTAGGACTCCAGCAGCAGGGGATCTTCAGAGTGCCAGGATCTCAGGTGGAAGTCAATGACATCAAAAATTCCTTTGAGAGAGGTGGGTGCAGAGTGACCATCTTAAGCTTGTGTGTTAAGCTTGTGGCCAGGGGAAGCCAGGGTGAATGTTCACATGTGTCTCGGAGCCAGTGGTATGCAGAAGCTGGCCTGCAGTGGTTTGCAGGAGCTGATTGTGCACATCTCTTTCCAACTTCACAGTCAGTGACTTTGTCCTGGTACTTGGAATAAGCATGACTGGAATGTTTACACCACAGAAATTGGCAAAAACTAAGTTCTAATTGTTTCCTGCCAAAGAGCTAACTGTTTAACATTTACCTACCACCAGCACCAGCACCAGCACTGCTACCAGCACTACAATTACTGCTACTACTGCTATTACTACTATTACTGCTTATGGGTGACTCTCTCCAGTGGGCTGCACAGTGGTTGCTGGGAAAGGGTGCCTTGTAAAGAGCTCTGGAATATTTACGTGAATCTGTAAAGGATGCTACATTTTAGAATTGGAAGAACATAGAAAACACTGAGTGACTTTTAGAATATCCTAATTTTTAATTTTTTATGCGGTGTTTTTGGCAAGCCACACATTGGGAGGAAGAGATTATATACTCCCTCTACCCCTGGAGAGGTGACCTAGTTCCCATTTTGATTTAAGCAAGGATATGAACGCTTATTAGAAGTGAGGTAGACCACTAGACCAGGACACATGTGATATATTTGGTGTAGCCTCTCTGGGCTTCAGAATCCCTGATAGGAACAGATGGCCAGTGACAGTGTCCAAGCCAAGTAAGGACTCACTGGGTCAGGAAATGCTCAATTCTTCTTACACCTCTGCCTTTGAATATTTAGTGCTTATCTCACTGCTACACTGAAATGGAAAATCCATGCATTTTCATTTGAGGAAATATTTTCAATCCTGCTCCCTGATTCTAGAACAAAACCTAGCATTAGCAAGTCCATAACCTCATCCCAGGGGAGGAAAGAAGAGTTGGAATATCGGTATCCCACATAATATATCTGCCTGCAGTTTTCCAGTATTTGAAAAGGTCATGTCTCCACAGTCCACCCCTTCTCAACTCTGATTTACTGCCTTCTCTGAGTGGTTCTGGCACTGAGGACCCCAATCCCATACCCCTTTACTAGCAGTATATCACATCCCAAAAGGTATGGTTTACCCCTGTTGGCTGTGCTCTGAGCAGGCCTCTCTGTGTGCTTCCACCCATAGAATTCTTCCTACTTATTACCTAGCTCCCCTCCCACCCCAAAGGAGCTGCCTCTTGAACAAATTCTCTGTCTCCCAGTCATCTCCATTCCATCTTGCGGTGGAGGAAGCATTCTGCAGCCCCAAGCAGTACTGCTATGGCCCCCAGGCACAGACCCTCTGTGGATGTAGGCATTCTGGCTTGGAACCATCTGGAGACAATGAGATTTGTCTGCATGTCATGCTCAGTGGCCTTCTAGGGTCTAGGGGAGCTTCGTTTCTGGAGCTTACTCAAGAATCTTGGGTGCTTAGAACCAGGGAGCCCCAGGACCCCCTTGCTCGAAGCTCCTACTCAGCCATGTATTCATTCACTCAACAAGCATGCACTGAGCCCTATACCGTACAAGGTAATGGACTAGGACCTGGAAATGCAATATGAACAAAACACAGTCACTACTAGTAGGGGAGCCAGTTTAGCCAACAGCCAGTATAATCAGTGCAATGATGGAGTAGGCAATGGGGAGCGTAGGAGCCCCTAGCCCAGCCTAGATGGAGTGGAGAGGAATAGCAAAGCCAGGGAAGGCTTCCTTGGGAAAAATGCCTAAACTGAGGCTTAAAGAGTAAGAGCCAGGGGAGGCAGGGGCAAAGAAAGGGCATTCCAAACCAAGGGAACAGCACGTGCAAAATCCGCGTCCGTGATGCAAGTATCATTTGCCATTGCTCTGAGCCTCTCTTGGCAGCACTGGACAGTCCAATCCATAATGTTGCTTCTTAGTTTTCCCCAACTTCTTACACCCCTGCTGCCCTGTGTTCATTTACAATGAACAGAACCATAGTCTGGAATCTTTGCTGGTTCCCTCCTCCTGGGCTCATCCCATTATACAGAATGCCTTGTCACCCTGCCTTGAATCTCATGGGCAAACTCACTGCATGGTGCCTCCAGCCTGGCAACCACTTTGCCTGGCATTTCCCTGCCTCTCCATATTCTATAGGTAACCTTGTTGCCACAGGCAACCCTACCCTTTCCCTACCCCGGTAGCACTGCTTTTTTCCTTCTTGAATGTGATTTTCTAAGGTCAGCACCTCCTGTCACTTGCTTTGGTGCTTTGCAGGGGTGATGTGCAATTTAAAAGAATTCTCTGCTCCTAACAAGCCTTGGATCGCCTCAGGCAGAGCCCAGCTGGGCAGAGAACACCTGAACTAAATCTCAGCTGCAAAAAATATTTTCTCCTTTTTCTTTCCCTCACGAATGCAGTTGGCCTCACTCCCTCTCCCCATCGTTCCAAAACGAATCTCATTCTCTCGCCAGCCTGGTCCTTCTGCTCCACCTGAGTCGACAATGAAGCATGCTATCTTCTAAAAGAATCATTCTAGTATGTCTGTTTTATAAAAATCCTTTCCTGGATTTTCTGGGATGGCCAGTGCCAGATTTCTCACTATTCTTTTCTGTTCCTTGACATTCGCCAAGCGTATGCCCTGGGTTTAGCTCCTAACCTGGCTGACACTCAGGGCCGCCTCCTCCCACCCCTCCCCAGACTAGGGTCTTCCGTCTTCCTGGCCCTCAGCCTGCTTATCTCCATGTTTCCCTGGCGACGGGGTGGCCCAAACCTGGGCCCAGCTCAATATTTCTCTTCTCGCCCACTCTTCACATCCCACATGGTTTAACTCGTGACTAAATTTCCTCTCCAAACCAGTATGCCATGTTTTTCCTTTCTTCCTGTATTTTATATATTTATTTGAGATGGAGTCTCCCTCTGTCACCAGGCTGGAGTGCAATGGCGGGATCTTGGCTGACTGCAACCTCCGCTTCCCAGGTTCAAGTGATTCTCTTGCCTCAGCCTCCTGAGTAGCTGGGACTACAGGCGTGTGCCACCTCACCTGGCTAATTTTTTATATTTTTAGTAGAGACACGGTTTCACCATGTTGGCTAGGATGGTCTCCATCTCCTGACCTCGTGATCCGCCAGTCTCAGCCTCCCAAAGTGCTGAGATTACAGGCATGAGCCACTGTGCCTGGCCAATTTATTTTTTGAGACAGGGTCTCTGCCTCCCCCAGTTCAGGTGATCCTCCCACCTCAGCACCCTTCCATCCCACCAAGTAGCTGGGATTACAGGTGTGTGCCACCATGCCTGGCTAATTTTTGTATTTTTTGTAGAGATGGGCTTTCGCCATTGAACGCCTGGGCTCAAAGTGATGCACCAGACTCAACCTCCAGAAATGCTGGGATTCCAGGCGTGAGCCACTGCCCCCAGCCTTTTCATTTTATTTTTAAAATTTAAATCCTCGAATCCCTGCAGGGTGCCCATTCTTCACCAGTTGTTAAAAGGGATATGGGTCTTGTTCTTCCTTGGCTCTGTTTTCCCTTCCCTGGGTAGAGGTCTTCCCAAAGTTCCTTGCTTAAGGCTGTTGAAAGGAGCGTGGTTTTCTTTAACTTAAGCTCCTGAAAACTGATAACATGTTGGAAATCCACTCCTGGCTTATTATTCCTAAATCTACTTTTTTTTTTCCTTCTCATATGATTCAACCAGAGTTTTAGTTGAAATTCTTTTTGTTGTTGTAGTCAGTAAATCTTAAATTCACTGCTCAAGTTTTGAGCTTTCCCTGTAAATCTTCTGGCAAAATGAAGGAGAGAAAAAAAACACACACACACACATCATGAAAAGGCAAGAATTAGCTGCTGAGCTGTGGAGTGAGCTGTGGTTTGCTCTTGTCTCCCAGAAGGTCCCCCACAAACCTCTCTAAGTGACCTCTTTGTATGCACAGATGGGAGTGCTGAGCTCTCTCCTTATGTGGAGGGGGTGCCTTGCCAAGGAGGCAATGGCTCTCTCCCCCTGTGCAGATCTACACAGGGTTTGGATGTGGGCTAAAGCCATGCCATGTAGGCTCTGGCACACTCTTGACTCTGGATCTGCCCCTTCTGACATCTGGGTCCTGCCTCGAGAAGAGGGATGGAACCAGGAGATGCTGGGCAGGGTTGTCATGTCGAGGGGCTTAAGGACCTGTGGCCAGAGAGAACTGCCCTCGTGAGAGAGACTGACTCCAAGCTTCCAGCAGCAGGTCTGACAGAGTCTTTAAGCACACACTGTGTGCTCAGTCTCTGCCCTGGTCGCAGCCCTGTCTTAAAGCCTTTGGCAACGCCCAGGTGATCTGGGTAAAAGTAAGCTAAAGGCAGAGCAATTCAGTAACAATGCCACCTCCCCAGGACATTAGCTAGCCAAGTGTGAACATGTCTTTCCTTCAGATTTGCCTGGAATGTTAGCTCTAATTCTCCTCTTGGAGAAAGCCGTCATTCACAGGAACCATCCAGCTCATCTCCAGCTCTGGAATGCCATTCTCAGAGCCAAAACTGACTAGCTTGCAGGGAGCCAAAGTCCTGGGCTAGTTGAAAAGAATGTTTGGGCAGCTCAATTTATGGACTGAGGGCCTTGCAGGAGGAATGGCAAGAACTAATGGCGTATGTATGTGTATGTGTGCATATGTAAAGTCAATGTGCTAATCATGCTTAACAACGGGAGCTAGTACTAGGTAACATTGAGGAAAATATCCATGTGTTTTTGAATTATGAGACCACAGGAATGATGTGTGGAGCTAATAGGGAAACAGTTCAATATGGTACGGTTTTTGAATTCCTTAGGCTGCTACAGGAATAGAGAGGGAGGCTGAGGAGGTGAGGCTTGGACATCCCCCACCCCAGTTCAACTAAGACAGTTTTGTTCTATAAGTTGGTATTTCATAGGAACTTCTTTACTGAGAAAAAGAAGGTTGAGATTTTACTGTAAAGGATGAAAGGAAGGAAAGTAGGTAAATATATACCTACCTACATAAGCAGGCATACATACAGATAGACAGATCCAAAAATCACAGGTAGAAGAAAGCGTATCTCTCAGGGATTATGAGACCTTGGAGCTGCCAGTGTCTGTTGTTGACTTTGTGATTGTGGGCACATTGCTTCATCTACCAGGGCCTCAGCTCTCCCACAGGGGAGAACAGTGGTACTGGAACCATGTCTCCCTTAGTGACATGCAATGCTGTTGTAAGGGTTAGGAGAGTTCGTATGTACAAATGTTCTTCTCACTTGAGAAGTGCTGTGTGAATACAGGCAATTTTTTGGTGTGTTTATTTTCTCTCTTCCTTCCCTACAAGGAAGTCTTATGGAGGCAGCATTCTCACCTCCTCCAGTGGGAACATTTGAGAAATTGACCTATCCAACACCAGTATCTGGGCCACCATGCATGGTTGTTCACACTGGACACTGCACAAGGCTGCCCAGCCAAGAGAACAGATGGGAACTGAACTCTGGCTCATGCTCTGTACACTGCAAGCCCTGGTGCAGGAAGGCAGGGGGACCATTCTCTAATTCATACTGAAGCATGTTGGGGCTAGGGAGGCCTTGGCAGTGACATGTATTCACTTCCCACGGAAGCAGAGTAAAGAGATCCAAGGATGAGTTTCCAGTTCTGCTTTTCATTGCTTGCCAGCCCTGGAGGTGCTCTTAGCTGTTCAGGAGGAGGAGCATCCATTGTGCTGATGTCTCTGAACATCTCAGGAAAGCAGCAGAAGGCTCCCTGCTGCCTTTTACCACCCCCATGGAAATTCACAGTGGTGAACCTGCTTAGCAGCTCTGATTAAATTGAAAAGGGCTCCCTGAAATACCATTTGCCCTTGTCCAATTGGCAAAAATTCCAAACACTGACAATATGCCAGGGGCAGGGCTGTGGAAAACGACATTCTTGAGATGGTGTTGTTGGTAGGAATATAAAATGGCATAGCCCCATTGAAGAATTTGACTCTGTCTGATAAAACTGCGTATATGTCTACCCTATGACCCAGCCATTCCACTTCTGGGAACTGATCCCAGAGATCTGCCTCCATGCATACAAAAACACAAGAATATTCACTGTGGCAGTATTTATAATAACCAAATAGTGGAAAGAAGTCAAATGTTGACCCATAAGAGATTGATTGCATAAATTATGGTCTATCCATGAAGTAGAGTAATAGGCCGGGCGCAGTGGCTCAAGCCTGTAATCCCAGCACTTTGGGAGGCCGAGACGGGCGGATCACGAGGTCAGGAGATCGAGACCATCCTGGCTAACACAGTGAAACCCCGTCTCTACTAAAAATACAAAAAATTACAAAAATAAATAAATAAATAAATAAATAAATAGAGGAAGATCTCTGCGAACTAATGTGGAGGGATTTCCAGGATTTCTTGTTAGGTGAAGAAAGAAGTTTATTTAGAAGTATACTACATTCTATGTAAGAATAAGAGGATATTAAAAATTGGCCTATGTATTTGCTTACACAGCAGGACTAACCAAAAACTAATGAAAATGGTTAAATATAAGGTGTGGAGGACAGAAGGATAAGGATAGGGCTTCTTTGAGTGCAACTTTTGACTTCTGGACCCTATAAATGCTTTGTGCATTCAAAACTGTAAATTTAAAAAAAGGATTTCTAAAAGAAATTTAATACTTAAAATACAAAGAAAACCAAGTATGCTACTTATCAAATTGATAACTACAGAGAGTAACTTTTGAACATGTACTTGAAATGATACCAAAATATAGAAATGACAGATATTCAAGATGATGGATACCTCAAATACCCTGACTTGATCATTACACATTCTATGCATCTAACAGTTGCATGTACCCCATAAATATTTAAAATGTTATATATCAATAAAAGAAAAAATACATTTCAATGGTTTCTGTTATATTTACAGAGTTATGCAATCATTATAATGTTACTTCAGAACTTTTTCATCCTCCCCAAAAGGAACCTTGTACCCATTTGCAAGTCCCTCCCAATATCCTCCATACCCTGGCCACCAGCCCTAGGCAACCACTGATCTACTTTCTGTCTTCTGACCATATATCTCTTTAGTGGGATACACTTTGAAGATAAAAATACTAACCAATAACATAAACAAAAGCCCTGGAAAGAAATCTCAAATTGTGTGTAGCAGGTTTATTGTTAGTAGTAATATTGCTATTAAAACTGTTACACTATTGATTGTGTATTATAGGATAAGGCAGATGAATATATTTATTACTAATATTATTCAGAACCAAGATTTTTATGGTAAGAAAAAAATGTACAAATACAAAATAAGTGAAGGTAATGAAAACCTTATTTTATGAATAAGAAACATCAATATGAACTCATGAAAAAAAAATTCTAGTTCTATCCACTGAAAGGATCTGGAAGCTCTTTACGACTCTTCTGTAGCAATGAGCACACCTAATACCTAGATCTTGGTATCTCGATATAAGACACCATATTTGTTTGCTATGAAAAGCAAACAGAGCCTGCTGGAGAAATGTTTGATTCAAGATCCGGATCAAGGAAAGTAAAAAGTAATTGGGGATTTTTTTTTTTTTTTTTTTGTCCAGAAAGCAAGGAACTGCTCATTGGAGGTCACATTAAAAGGACACAAGAAAGTGTACTCTATGGCCAAATTTGGGACAATTTAAGTATTCTAAAAAATAGTGATGGTAATAGATAATCACAATTCAGTTAAAAATTACAAAAACAAGTTCGTAGAAATGTTAATAAAGGGGTAAGGGTGGGGGACATGAAGACAGCTCTTCTTTACAAAAGAATGCCTGCTGATACATGGAGAAGAAATGACAGAATTAGAAAATCACCATTTTGCAATCCCCAGTGGAACAATTGATTTGGGCAAAAGTCATCACTGGATGCTAAAACCACTGGGTGAAACATATTGGGCACTACATGCACACAGTCATCTCAAAGCATCATCATGACACTTTGAGTACCATTTCACAGATCATACTTATTACAAAGTGGGAGAAGATACCTTCATGATGTAGAGATCTGGAGGCCAACACCTTGACCCAGTGATCAAGGTTGGCATCACCAGCAGCAGGACAGCCTGAGGTATGTGCCTTCTAATGGGATGCATTAAGGTGTCCATAACATCACTCATGTAGTGTTCTTGCCAAAAATATTTAATTGGAATCTAATCATGAGAAAACAGACAAATCCAGAGTGTGAGGCATTCTATAAGACAACTGGCCGGGGCTCTTCAGAAAGAGCCAATACTGTAAAAAACAAACTAGCAAACAAAAATATCAGGGCGTATTTTACATTTAAAGGACTCAAGAAAAATAACCACCAGATGAATTGTGTGAATGTTGATTAGATCTTGTCTTTTGAAAAAAATTCTGTAAAAGACACCATGGGACAACTGGGGATGTCTGAATGTGGGCTGTATATGAGATGTTCTTTTTGAATGGTTAATTTTCTTAGGTGTAATAATGTGGTTATGTAGAAGAATATCCTTATTCTTAGGAGAAGTTTGTTGAAGTAGTTAGCAGTGGTGTGTTTTGATGTCTACAAAATAATCTCAAATAGTGGAGCAACAATAAATATAAATACAGAAAGAACAAGAAATCAAATATGGCAAGATGAGTGTAAGCAAAAGGTGATGGGTGTTCATTATTTTATTTTTACAACTCTTCTATAGATTTAAACAGTTTCAAATAAGAAGTTGCAGGGAGAACTTTAAACTTGCTGAAGTAGGGGGCCTCATATGTGGGGGAGACTTCTCCCATCTGCCTTTCCTGTGGTTCAGCCTGGGCCAGGTCATCTCTTCTGCCATCTGTACGTTCTCTGACTCCTTCCCAAGCTGAAACATCATCTTGTCTCTTGTTTCCACTCAGGTGAAGACCCCCTTGTGGACGATCAAAATGAACGAGATATCAATTCAGTCGCTGGTGTTTTAAAACTGTATTTCCGAGGACTGGAAAACCCACTCTTTCCTAAGGAAAGGTTTCAAGATTTGATATCTACTATTAGTAAGTATTTCCCAGGTGAAATGATCAGTTCTTTGACAAATCATTGTTGGAGTAGAGCTACAGGCTCATTGCTGTGCTAGGCATAGAGGAGGGATATTATGAAAGAGGAAGTGTGACCTGCATCCTCTTAGAACTGAAAGCAGAAATAAGAAGATGGTTTATAATGAAAGGGCTAATGGGCATGTCACACCCCCTGGGTAGAGAAGGAGCTCAGGGGAGAACCAGAGGAAGACTTGGTTTCGCAGATCAGAGCCAAGAGAGAGAGTGCTGGGAGCAGAGTGTTCCAGGAGGAATGGGCACAGGGGATCCTGAGAAGGGCTAGGGACATAGACCCAGTGGGACCAGCAGGAGGGTGTCCCAGCCTGTGCATGGCGCAAGAGGTTGGAAGGCGAAAATGGAGCAAGAGGGGGAAGACCTTGAATGCCTTGCAAACATTCCAGAGCTTTTCCCCTTGGGTGATGGGGAGCTGTGGAAGGTCTAGAGGTCAGGTCAGCAGCATGACCAGCAAGGGAAATGGTGACAGTAAGTTGACTGGGGATTTTCTCTGACATTGCTAGTTAGTTGAGAGAAACTGTTATGTTTCTGTGGATAAAATCAAGAGGAACCCAGTCTAGGGGGCTGATATCATGGTACCTTGACTCTGAGATACCCAAATCCAAAGTAACCTTTTGGAAATTTTTTTACAAATTAAGCTTTCAACTTTAGAATATTAGAATTTTACTCATTTAGAATAAACTTTTAAATTTGATTCACAGAAAAGTTGCCCCACACCCGGTTTCATTTGGGGTGTTTCTCACAGTACTCTGAGAGATATTTGCAGTCAGTAAAGTGTTCCTGGAGATGGCAAGAGAAGAGGGAGGTTCGAGCTCTCTTTTATTGTGTGTGTAAAAGACCCTTCTGTTCCCCCTTCCCTCCACACTATTCCCTGCTCAGCCTTCCTGACCTTCATACTGCAAGCTCTATTCTAGACTGCAGAGGTCTGACCCTGTCTGAGCCCTGTATCACTTGCTCAGCCAGTGTTTCCAGAACCCCCAAAAATCCTGTTCCTGTGCAGGGCCCTGAGCAAATTTCAGGTCTAGGATGACCTGGAAACAGGGGTCAGAGATGAGATCCAAGCATCTGCCAGACTTTGGCTGATAGGTAGTTTGAGAAGTGGTGATTTATTCCATGTTCATTTCCTGAGCAGCTACTATGTGTCAGACCTGTGCTGCAGCTGGTGTTTGTAAAGAGTTTAATAAAACATGGTCCCTGCCTATGTCTGTCAGGACTCACAGGTAACAGAAACCCAGCTTAAACCTGCTTACTTCATAAAAGGGAATGCACTGTTTGGGTACCTGGAAAGCTTAGGTCCAGCTGGACTCAGACCTTCACACGGCATCAGCAGATATATGCCCCCTCCATCTCTATGCCAGCTTCACTCTTAGGTGGGATCCTCCTCTCGGGGGCCCCCACTGTGCTCCAGGCTTCGGTCTACCCAGGCCCAAGAGGGCACCTCCCTGTGGGTTTCTCACAACCAAAGTCCCAAGAGTCGACTCTGATTGGTTCTTGATTAGGCCACACCTCCAGCCCCTCCCTGTAGCCAGGGAGATGGATGCTCTGATTGGCCAGGCCAGGATCACCTATGATCCCCGGAATCAAGAGTAGAGCTGTCTTCCCCCATCCACGTGGACTGATATAGGAGATGTGGAAAGCGAACATTTGCTGCTTTGCTCTCTGAGGATGAAAGGCACGCTGAAAGGCCCCTTTATGTTACAGAACTGGAGAACCCAGCTGAGAGGGTGCACCAGATCCAACAAATTCTCGTCACCCTTCCCCGCGTGGTCATCGTGGTCATGAGATACCTCTTCGCTTTCCTTAACCAGTGAGTGTCTGGCCAAGGGGCCCCTTTTTGACTCAGGCCTGGCCTCCTTTGGGAGGGGGTATCTTGAGGCTTCTGCAGATGCTGTTTTTAAAGGAGAACATGGAACCCTCCTGGATTTGTGTAGAGTTCCCCAAAAGAAAAAAAACATAGGGGGAGGACTTGCCTTTCCCAGATGACTTGTGGGTAACTCCTCTCTCCTAGCCTCTCCCAGTATAGCGACGAGAACATGATGGATCCCTACAACCTGGCCATCTGCTTCGGGCCTACCCTCATGCATATCCCTGATGGGCAGGACCCTGTGTCCTGCCAGGCACACATCAATGAAGTCATCAAAACCATCATCATCCATCATGAAGCCATCTTCCCCAGCCCCCGGGAGCTAGAGGGACCTGTGTATGAAAAATGCATGGCTGGAGGGGAAGAATATTGGTAAGATGCCATTCCTCTTAATATTATTATTATCATCATCATTGTTATTTCCATTGAACAGGAACAATAAGAAACGCTTCAGTTTTCTTACTGCTTGATAGTCAGTGCTTCCATATACATTTTCTCATCTGAGCTTCACAGCAGTCTTACATGAGAGATAGGTACATCAGTTAGGATTCTCTTGGTTACAAGGGACAGACATACAACTCAAATTGCCTTAAGCCAAATGGAACTTTATTGGTTTACTTAAGTAAAAAGTCTGGGGGTATATCTTCAGGTATAGCTTGATCCAGGAGCTCAACTATTACCGCAAGGACTTGGTTCTGCAGTCTCCATCTCTTGGCCCTGCTTTATTCTGTGTTGGCTTCATTCCTGGACAGCCATTTCCTTGGTGGTTCAAGCAGGCAACCAGCAACTCAAGATCTGTAACTCACTCTCTTAGTATCTTCAATAGAAAATACCCTTTCCTTCCCAAATGTTCCAACACACGCTCAATAACTGTTTCATTGCTGAGGTTTGGGCCTGGTGAAGTAATCACCTTGGTAAGAAGATGCAATGCTTTAACTGGCCATGTGAGTCACAAGCCCAACTCAGGAAGCAGGGGAGTGAATAGTCCCCACCTCAACTTCATGAACTGAGTATGACACTTACCACCCTTGTTTCCTCTCACCTAGGAGTTCTCTTTTCCAGACAAAGTAGCTCAGTTTCTTTGTGTGTTCAACACCATGTCAACAATCACTAATTAGGGACCTCTGTGTGCCTGGTATACCTGGTACTACACTAGGTCTTAGGAGAAATATTTTAGAAGCTTTTCAAAGTCAGGGCTTTAAAAGCTTCGCCAGGCTAAGACCTTAAAATGTCAAGACAGGAAAAATGTTTAAATGTGGTGAAGACAGGAAATTCAGGACACTAAATGACAGAGACCAAAGCGTTTTTACTATTTCTTTATTTCCAATTCAAGAGAGCACACAGCTATATATTTAGGTATTACCCACGCCGCCTTCAGCCAGGTGCCTACAGGGGAGTTTGTTTTTTGATTGTCAAACGTTCCTGGACTTTTGAATTGCCTTAGTACTGTGAGCATATTTGGGCAGCTGCTTCAAAGAAGGAAGGTGTTCCAGCCTTTGTGTTTCCTTCCCACATGCCTCCCTGCATAGAGATACTGGGTCATAGTCATGTCTAATCACAACTCTCTAATCTCGTTTGAGGCACTAGGGGGCAAATCCATCCCTGTTCTGTAACAGAAACATTAAACAGCTGGCAAGCGTAATTTCTGGACAGAGAGACTTGTCACACAGTTTTTGCAACCATTACCAGTTCTCTTTTCTTGCTGCAATATATATAATTAGTGTTCTGGGAAGGGACGCACAGATCTTCGTGTACTTATCAAAGAACAATATACAATAACCACACTTTTCTTAATCCTATTTGTTTCCCACAAGACTGTAAAACTATTAATTACATGGTAATTTTGGAGTTTTCACAACCAGAAGGGAGACTTGGCTGAGGGTCTCAGCACAGTAGACAACATTCATTCATTCAACAAATGGTTACCAAGCATCTGTTGTGGGCTGGATTCTGTGCTGGGAGTCAGAGATGTAACCAAACAAGATTGGCCCCTGGCGCAGGAGCTCTGATGGAATAGGAAACAAACGGCTCCAGAAGTGGGGCTCCCTGAGCCAGTCTAGGGAAATCAGGAAGGGCTTCCTTGGGGAAGTACAGACTGAGCTGAGACTGCAGAATGAACTGGAGCCAGCCCAGTGAGGAGTGCACAAAGACCTGGAGCATTCAGTAGAATGAAAAGTCGTTCAGTGTGACCAGAACATAGCATGTGTGACAGGGGAATGGTGAAGGATGAGGCTCCACAGGTTGGATAGAGCCAGGCTGTGAAAAATCTTGGAAGCCACTGAGTTTGGTCCTGATTCAGGTGGCAGTGGAGAATTTTTCATAATAAAGTACATATTCCTTTAAATGGCATTGCCAATGTCACCTTTGAGAAGCCTTCCCTGTCCACTCTTTATAGGTCCTCTCTGCTGTTCTTGTCTCTGCCCATTTATTTCCTACCTAACACTACATAACATAACTTGCAACTGTCTTATTTAATGGCATATTGACTTCGGTGTTTTTCTTGCCCCTCTCCCTACAGTGTAAGCAACACGAGGCCAGGGACCTTGTCCGCCTTATCTATCATTGCATCCCTCCTACCAGCACACTGCCTGGCATATTATAACTCACTCAATGGCTCTATAAAAAAAAAAAAAAACTGGCTGATTATGTGAATTAACCCTTGCCTCAAGAAGCTTATAATCTAGTAAGGGGGTAGTAGCTGGTGAAATTAGACCAGCACATTAACAACTAAATCTGATGGACTGAATTACTCAGCCACCATGCCCATCATAGTTGCCAGTCTACTCTCACTGCCTGCATCAATCGGGGCTTTTGCATGCAGAAAGACAGGGCAGCCCTCTTTAGCTTCATCTTACCTCCTGGGATATGTCACCTCAGCTATAAGACAGGAGAGTCAGGCCAGATGAAAGAACTCATAGTACTTCAAAGGGTTCTTTTTGTTCTGGCCTGTGGTCCTTCTGATGATAAATGCTGGGGTTTTACCACTGCCCTCTGGATCTTACAGAACACGTGAGCATTGACAGTCTTCACCAAGAAGACAGCTCAGCAAATTCCAGGGCTAGGAGGGCACTGGGGGAGATATTTGGGAAGCTTCACAAGGAGGAGGCTGGGAGTAGTTTTCTGATTAAGAATCTCCCAGGAGTGGTCAGATGGAAAAGACAGGATGATATGGGCCTGCATCTGAGCTGCAGGAGGGCCCAGAGGCCAACTGGACTGGCATGAGAGGCTGAAGATGCTGTGAGGGTAGATAACCCCCACAGTGAGTCCCCTTCCCATGTTTCCTTGCAGTGACAGCCCACACAGCGAGCCAGGGACCATCGATGAAGTTGACCATGACAATGGCACTGAACCTCATACCAGCGATGAAGGTGAGTGAGGGGTATCCTGGGGACAAGGGATTCTTCCTGGGGCCTCTCACGCTGACTTATGTCAGCCCAACCACAGGGCTGGCCCACGTAGACACGTAGACCTCTTCAGCTTTCCAAGTCAGCCATCTGTCCTTCAGAATAGATGAAGACCCAGAAAAACCTTCATGGCATGCCCCAAGTCCTGGCATGGGCCTGACACAGAGCAGATCCTCATAGGCTCACGCTGTGTGCATCACACCCCACACCTAGCCCACTTCATTCCTTAATGTGTCCTGCCTGGCCCAGGGACAAATCCTAAATGACACGAGTTTCCTAAGTAGAAAGCAAGCTCTGTTCCTCCATCATTCCCCTGTCAGGGTCTACTCTGTGCCAAGCCTGTGCTGGGACTTGGGCACAGGAATGAACAAGATGTCGGTCCTCAAGGAACTCCCAGTCTGTCACCAGATCTTGGCAGGTTGGAAGTAGCTTCTCATGGTGCAAAGCGATAATGCCAGATTACAAGTGTGTCTGGTGCATTGGGCACCCTGGAGATGAAATCAAAGGGTGATGATCCTGGGAAGTGTATGGTGAGAGAGAGAGAGAAAAAAAGGCCAGTCAAGACCTTTCTCCAGATTCCTCCACCCTTTCCAGACAAGGAGAAGAGAGTCGGACTAGTCTCTAGGGAAACTGGACTGCATAGACAAGCAATCTGAACCACATGCCAGCTTATCCATCAGGCAGAGTGGGCACAGTGCCAAGGGCCCATGGTACTTGTAGAGGTCCACTAAAATGTTTTAATTTATTTTAAAATCAGAAAAAAATGAACACAATATCCAGTCTGGATTATATTTGTCTTTATACTAATGCAGTTGTAAAATATGATTTTTAACTTTTTTTTTTTGAATGGAGGAAGGAACCCATGCAGGCAAAAGTGCCTAGGACTCTTGAAAGTTAGAATACGGCCCAGGAGGCACCAAGCACCTGGGATAGTTTTCCTTTTTAAACGTCATGGCTTAGCAGTTCTCTTACTTGTCCTTTGTGTTTCTCTTGTGGGACCGGGTCATGTTGGCTACCACATTTGTCAGGAGAGCAGGGCAGGCACTCAGGTGACAGTTCTGGGAACTGGCAAAAGAGACAAGACTGATAGATGGGTTTTCACAGTCTAGTAGGACTATTTCAGTTGCTAATGACAGAACCCCCAACTCAAATCAACTTAAGCTTAAAAGGGAATAAGTTCCTATACCTGAAAAGTCCCAGAGTTGGCGTGGCTTCAGGCACAGCTGGATCCAGGAGCAAGGGTGATTTTGTCAGCACTTTGTCTGTCTTCTTGTTCTGCTTCCCTCTGTGCCGGTTTCATTCTCATGTAGGATCTTCCTGTGCAGTGGTCTCTGGCAATTCCAGACTTTCACCATCATCTTACCCAGAGTCTCAATGGAAAAAAGCTTCCTTTCTATAATGGTTCCAAGAGAGGTCCTGGGGTGGAGTCTCATTGGACTGCCTTGAGTCATGCACCCAGGCATGATCCAGTCCCCGTGGCCTGAGAGGGAGCTAATGAGTCAGACCTGGGTCACAGGTACAGAAAAGCAAATCCAGATATCACGTTCAGCTTGATCAGACTCCTGAGAGGCTGAAGTCATCCTAAACTGAGGAACGTGTCCTGCAGAGGCTTTGTTTGGAGATGTGAAGGCTGCCACCTTCTGCTTATTCCTGGTGATTTGCTTTTCTCTTTCCTCCTTTTTTTCTTCTGCCGACCACCTCCAGTTCTCGCCCTCCCTCTATCCCTTTTAACAGCCCCCACCCCGTCCTCTCCATCTGTTGCTCTTTGTATTTCTGGATCTCTTTCTGTCTGTCTCTTTCTCTCTCTCTCTAGCTTGCTCTGTCTCTATCTCTCTCCTACTCCTGACATTTCCTCTCCTTTGTCTTGACCAAAGCACCTGCCTTCCTGGGGGCTGAGGTCCCTGTCAGTCCCTTTGCTGGTTTTTCCACAGTTCCTTGGGCTGATGGGCAGAAGGCTGCTCTGAACACCAGGAATGAAGATGAGGAGGGACAGAGAGAATAGGTCTTGCTGGGTCCGTGAAGAAGCAGCCATGGGACTCACCCAGTGGGGCCTCATCCGCATAAGAACCACCCCCCAGAAAGTGCTATCTCCCCCTTCTCAGGGTAAAGATTCACAGTGGCTCCCAGAATGCATGCGTCAGAGCTTTGTGTCCCCCTCCCAGAAGATCCTTCTTCCTTTTGTTCTTTGTGAGGCTGCTGGTTTCTGGGAATGACAAAGGCAGGAAAAATCATCCTGGAAGGGAAGAAGCCACAGGCTGGGAGAGCCAGTTTCATGTTCCCTGAAGGCTCTCAAGGTATCCTGTGTGTATTAGTGAGGGGTATTGAATCAGGGCACTCTTTGGTGGAAAATCAATTTCATTTTCTAAATGTTACATTCATGCCGTCCCTGGCCAAACAGTGGCAGAATAGTGACCTGCAGAGACAGTCAAGGGGTCACCGTGCTCAGAAAAGAGAGACCTGGAATTGAAGCACAGAGGGAGTCCTTATGGTCATGTAATCTGAGGGAAGCCACATCACCTCTGGCCTCTATTTCCTTATGTATAAAATGGGAATGACAACACCAAGCAAATTATGGCATGGGTTAAAATGTGGGTTAATATGTGAAGGAGCCTAGCACAGTGCCTGGGACAGGGAGGTAGATAAGAAACATCAATGGACTCTGTATCAAACAGACATCCTTCCTAATCCTGATAGAGAAACTGAGTCCTGGAGAATTTTCTTGACATAACTGGCATTGGCAACCTAAACCTCCTGATTTGTTTACCTATTTCCTCGTAGACATTTCATTTAGGGGATCATCAATATCTGTCTTCTTTTCTCTTGACAGCACCCTGTATGAATGGAACCCAGCAGGCCTCAAAGGTCAAATCAGGCAGAGAACCATGAGTCCAGGTCTTTGTCGTACATGAATCAGCCAATGAATGCCAAATTGGAGGAACAATTTAGTTGTTTGGGTATCTGTTGCCTTTCTTGTCTCAAAGATTCTGTACCAGCTGGGTGTGGTGGCTCACACCTGTAACCCCAACACTTTGGGAGGTTGAGGTGGTCAGATGGCTTGAGCCCAGGAATTCTAGACCAACCTGGGCAACATGGTGAAACTCCATCTCTGAAAAAAAAAATACAAAAATTAGCCAGGCATAGTGGCATATGCCTGTGGTCCCAGCAACTCAGAAGGTTGAAGTGGGAGAATTGCTTGAGCAATTGAGGTTAAGGATGCAGTGAGCCATGATCATGCCACTGCACTCCAGCCTGCGTGACAGAATGAGGCCCCATCTCAAAGAAAAAAAAAAAAAAAGATTCTATACCTAACTGACGCCTATTCTCCTGTCTTGAGTCTGATAAGTCTGGAAATTCCACAGTGCTTTCTCTTTGGTCTCCAAGATTTATATAAAGAAACCATGGTTAGGCCAAGAATCCTTGACTAAATGAAAAAATGAAGGCAGCCTGTCACTAACAACTTTATTAATTGGAAGCTAAATGAGAAACAAGATTGTTAGATTATAAAACCACTAAAATCAGTGACAGAGGCATGTTTTATGGGTGATATGTCCATATTCAATTATAATTGTGCCACCATTCTCTTACTGATATTTTCTTGAAATTTTTGAGGTTACCTTTGACTCCTCCCCCATTGGTCTGTTTACAATTTCATATAAATGGTGTTGTACAGAATAGAGTTGTTTGACTCTGTCCTCTTTCACTCTGCATAATATTCTGAGATTCATCCATGTCGTGAGTATTCAGGTGAGGTTTTTGATGGTATTAAAATGGGATTAGTCCATTTATATACAAACACCCCAGTTCTCCTGGAACCTGAAATCATAGCCACTCCTTTTTCTTTCCTTTTTCTTTTCTTTCCTTCCTTCCTTCCTTCTTTCCTTCCTTCCTTCCTTCCTTCCTTCCTTCCTTCCTTCCTTCCTTCCTTCCTTCCTCCCTTCCTCCCTTCCTCCCTTCCTCCCTTCCTCCCTTCCTCCCTTCCTTCCTTGACAGAGTCTCGCTCTGTCGCCAGGCTGTAGTAAAGTGGTGCAATCTTGGCTCACTGCAGCCTCTGACTCCCTGGTTCAATGATTCTCCTGCCTCAGCCTCCTGAGTAGTTGGGATTAGAGGCATGCGCCACCATGCCCAGCTAATTTTTGTATTTTTTAGTAGAGATGGGGTTTCACCATGTTGGCCAGGCTGGTCTCAATCTCCTGACCTCATGATCTGCTTGCCTCAGCCTCCCAAAGTGCTGGGATTACAGGCATGAACCACTGTGCCTGGCCCACTCCTTTTCATAAGAAATTAAGAACAATAGAAAAAAAGAACAGCGGCCAATGTCTTATACTTGGTGTATGTTTCTAATCACTAGTAATAAACATGGTAAGCTGGCTCACGGCATTTGGCTCAGGCCTTATACCTAAGAAGGACCCTGCCTTCTTTTTAAAACCACTTTATTGAGTTATAGATCACACACCACACAATTTACCCTTTTAAAGTGTACAACTGAGTGATTTTTTTGTATATTCACGGATATGTGCAACTATCACCATGGTCAATTTGAGAACATTTTCATCATCTTGAAAAGAAGCTCTGTACCCTTTAGCTATCACTCCTTACACCCTCCCATCCCTGCCCCCCACATTTCTCCCAGCCCTAGTCAATGCACCTGTAAATCTACCCACTGTCTCTATGGATTTGTCCATTCTGGACATTTTATATAAATAGAATTATATAATATATGGCCTTTCTCTTAGCACACAGTTTTCTAGGTTCAGCCATGCTGTAGCATGAATCAGTACTTAGTTTTTGATGGCTGAATAATATTCCATCATATGAAAATGCCAGACTTTGTTTATCCATTTGTCAATTGATGGACATTTGGGTTGTTTCTACTTTCAGCTATTATGAATAATACTGCTGTAAACATGTGTGTGCAAGTTTTTGTACAGACAGAAGTTTTCATTTCTCTTGAGTATATACCCAGGAGTGGAATTGCTGGGTCATATGCTGACTCTATGTCAGTCATTTAAGGAAATGCCAGACTGTTTTCCAAAATGACCGCATCGTTTTGCAATATCATCAGCAGTGTGTGAGGGTTCCAATTTATCCATATCCTTGCCAGCACTTGTTATTATCTGACTTTTTGATTCTTGCCATCCTAGTGCATGTGAAGTGGTATCTTACTGAGGTTTGGATTTGAATTCTCTGATGACTGATAATGTTCATCATCTTTTCATGTGCTTTTTGATCACTTGTATATTTTTCTTCAGATCGTTTGCCCATTTTTAAATTTGGTTATTTGCCTTTTTATTATTGAATTGTAACAGCTCTTTATATATTCTAGATCTAAGTCCCTTATCAGATATACAATTTCCAAATATTTTCTCCCATTCTGCAGCTTGCCTTTTTATTGGTGATACCCTTTGAAGCACAAAAGTATTTAATTTTGATTGAGTTCCATTCATCTATTTTTTCTTTTGTTGTGCATGCTTTTGGTGTTATATCTAAGAGGCCTTTGCCAAATCCAAGTTCATGAAGATGTATTCCTGTATTTTCTTTTAAGAGTTTTAGAGTTTTAGGTCTAGATCTTTGATCTATTTTGAGTTAATTTTGGTATAAGGTAATGGTCAAACTTTATTCTTTTGTATGTGGCTCTCCAGTTGTCCCAGTACTATTAGTTGAAAAAAATTATTCTTTTCCACGTTGAATGGTCTTAGCACCCTTGTAAAAAAAGTCCTTTGACTATAGTTGTATGGGTTTATTTTTGGACTTGCAATGCTGTTCCACTGACCTATATGTCTATCTCTGTGTTGGTACTATACTGTCTTCATTACCGTTGCTTTGTAGTAAGCTTTGAAATTGGGATGTTTAAGCCCTCCAACTTTGTCCTTCGTTTTCAAGATTGTTTTGACTATTATGGGTTTCTTGTGATTACATATGAAATTTAGAATCAGCTTGTCAATTTCTACAAAGAAGTTAGCCAGGATTCTGATAGGGATTGTGTTAAATCTGTCGGTCAGTTGGGAATATCACCCTCTTAGTAGTGTTAAGTCTTCTGATCCATAAACATAGGATGTTTTGCCAGTTAGATGTTTAGTTTTTTTTAACAATGATTTATAGTTGCCAGAGTGGCAACTACAGAGTGCCTTTTATCCTTTTATCTTGAAAGGATATTAGATTTTGTCAGTGCTTTATTCCTCTGTATTTTATTCTTTTTTATGCTAATGTAAGTGAAATTGTTTTCTTAATTTCACTTTTGAATTGTTCACTATGAGTGTATGGAAATGTAATTGATTTTAATATATTGCTCTTATATCCTGCAACCTTGCTGAGTTTATTCATCCACTCAAATAGTTTTTAGTGATTTCCTTATGATTTCTTAATATATGAGATTATATTGTCTATGAATAGATATATTTTTACTTCTTTTCCAATTTGAATACCTTTTATTTCTTTTTCTTGCCCAGTTGGCCCAGCTAGAATCTCTAGTACAACATTGAAGTGATGAGAGTGGATATCCTTGTCTAACTCCTGATCTTATGGGGAAAGCATCCAGAATTTCACCATTAAGTATGATGTTAGCTGTGGGTTTTTCATAGATGCCATTTGTCAGACTGAGGAAGTTCCTTTCTATTCCTAGTTTGTTGAGTGTTTTATCTTGAAAGAATATTAGATTTTGTCAGTGCTTTTTCTTCATCTATTAAGATGATTGTGTGATTTTTGTTTTTTTATTTTACCGGTAAGATGCATTACATTAATTAATGATTTTCAGATGTTAAACCAATTGGGCAGTCCTGGGATAAATTCCACTTGTGCATGGAGCATAGTTCTTTTTATGCTACTGCATTTAGCTTGCTAGTGATTTTTTTTTTTTTTTTTTTTTTTTTTAGATGGAATCTCACTCTGTCACCCAGGCTGAAGTGCAGTGGCACAATCTTGGCTCACTGCAACCTCTGCCTCCTGGGTTCTAGTAATTCTCCTGCCTCAGCCTCCCTAGTAACTGGGATTACAGTGCCCGATACTACACCAGGCTAATTTTTTGTATTTTACACCAGGCTAATTTTTTGTATTTTTAGTAGAGACAGGATTTTGCCATATTGCAGGCTGATCTCAAACTCCTGATCTCAAGTTGTCCGCCCAGCTCTGCCTCCCAAAGTGCTGAGATTACAGGCATGAGCCACCATGCCTGGCCGGGTTTGCTAGCATTTTGTAGAGGATATTTGCATCCATATTCATAAGAAATACTGGTCTGTAGTTTTCTTGTGATATCTTTGTCTGGTTTTGGTATCAGGGTAATACTTGCCTAGTGAAATTAGTTGAGCAGTATTCCTTTCTCTTGTAGTTTTTGGAAGACTTTATAAGGAATTATTATTAATTCTTTTCCAAATGTTTGGTAGAATTCAATAATGTAGCCATCTGGGCCTGGGCATTTATTTGTGCGTAGTTTTTGGATGATTGATTCAATCTCTTGTTATAAGTATATTCATATTTTTATTTCTTCTTAAGTCAGTTTTAATAGTTTCTTTCTTTCTACGAACTTATTAATTTCATCTAAGGTATCCAACTTGTTGGCATGTAATTGTTCATAGTATTTCTTTATGATCCTTTTTTTCCTGTAAAAAAGGAAAAAAGGTAGTAATGTCCCCTCTTTCATATCTGATTCAATAATTTGAGTCCTCTCTCTTGTTTTCTTGGTTTATTTAACTAATGGCTTGTCAATTTCATTGATCTTTTCAAAGAACCAGCTTTTGGTTTTATGATTTTATCTATTGTTTTTCTATTCTCTATTTTATTAATTTCTACACTAATCTTTATTATTTCCTCCATTCTGCTAGCTTTAGGTTTAGTTTGCACTTTTTTCCCCCAGTGTTTTAAGGTGGAAGTTTAGGTTATTGATTTGAGGTTCATTTGTTTTTCCTAATATAGGCATTTACAGTCATATATTTCCTTCTAAGCACTGCTTTAGCTGCATCCCATAAGTTTTGGTATGTTGTATCTTCATTTTCATTCATCTCAAAGGTTTCTCTTTTGATATTTTTTTCTTCAACCATTAGTTATTTAGGAGTATGCTGTACAATTTTTGCCTATTTGTCAGCTTCCCAATTTTTTTCCTGCTATTGATTCCTACTTTAGAAGAAACTTCTTCTATAGAAGAAATCAATAATTTTATCCTACTGTGGTAGAAGAACACATTTTGTATTATTTGTATCATTTTGAATTATTGATGTTTGTTTTATGGACTAGCATAGGGCACACCCAAGAGAATGTTCCATGTGCAGTTAAAAAGAATGTATAGTCTCTTGCTGAGTGCTGTGTTCTATAGATGCCTGTTAGGTCTATTTGGTTTATAGTGTTAAGTCTTCTGTTTCCTCTTTTTTCTTCTGTCTAGTTGTTCTTTCCATTATTGAGAGTGGAGTATTGAAATCTCTAACAATTATTTTTGTCTATTTCTTTCTTTGTTTTTGTCCATTTTTGCTTCATGTATTTTGCTGCTCTTTTATTAGGTACATTTTGTTTATAATTCTTTATATCTTGATAGACCAAAATTTTTATCATTATGAAATGCTGCTGTTTATCTCTAGCAATATTTTTAGTTTTAAAGTCTATTTTATCAATATTAGTATAGTCATTCCAGCTTTCCTGTGGTTCCAGTCTGCATAATATATTTTTCCATCCTTTCACTTTCACTCTAATTGTATCTTTGAATCTAAAGTGTGTCTTTTGTAGACAGCATAAATTATGTTATTTTATCCAGTCTGATAATCTCTGCATTTTAATTGGATTGTTTAATCCATTCACATTTAATATTATCACTTATATAGTTGGATTTATGTCTGCCATTTTACTTTTTGTTTTCTATGTGTCTCATATCTTTTTTGTTCCTCTAGTCCTTCTTTACTGATTTCTTTTGCATATTTTCTAATATAGCGTTTAGAGAATATTTTCTAAGATAGCATTTAAACTTCTTTAATGATGTTTTCACCATATTTTAGAGTTTTTTTAACAGTTTTATTTAATTTTTGATGGACAGATAATTGGACATATTTATTGGATTCAATGTGATATCGCAATACATGCATACATTGCGTAATGATTAAATTCAGGTAAGCAGTATATTCATCATGTTATAAATATATTGTTTGTTTGTGGTGTGAACAATCAAAATCTCCTCTATTCCAGCTATTTTGAAACATACAATACGTTGTTGTTAACTATAGTCAACCTACTGTAAAATAGAACACCAGAACTTATTTATCCTAACTAACTCTAACATTGGGCCTGTTGAGCAATCACTCCCTATATACCCTCCCCTTCTTTCCTAGCCTCTGACAACCAGTATTCTGCTCTTACTATTTTTGAGTTAGTTTTTAGTAGCTTCTCTAAGGTTTACCATATACATCTTATTTGAATGAGCTTGTATTTATACTAGCTTAATTTCAGTGATATATGGAAATGTTACTCTGTGGGATGACAGTGGTTTTGGTAGGGTTCTCCTTCCCTGAGATGACAGTGGTTTTGGTAGAAGTCTCTTTCCCTGATCCTTTCTGGCTGTTAATCTCCACTAATTGCTGGATGGTTGCTATTCTTTCAACAGTACCCTTGGTCCTAAATTGCTCTACAAATTAATGCAGTCAAATTCTGTCCCCATTATAGGGATAGTTTCTGAAGTCAGTGTTTGATATTTCTTCTGATCCCAGGAGTACTTCTCCTGGCTGTCTTATTCCCCGGTTCTCCTCTGCTAACAATCTGCCTTATAGTCTAGCTTCTATATTCATTAAATTCATGAACCATCACTGGATTGCCCTTCAACACAACCTCCACTGTTCTTGAGAGTGCTCTTCGACTTGAACTTCTCCAAGCTCTGTTGCAACTGAAGTCAATTCCTTTGGGACAAGATTAGGAGCTGTCTGTTTTACGGGATGCTTCTCCCCCATGGGAAAATCTGAGCCAGGACTCTGAGACTGGGGATGGAGACAATGGCATTTTCTGAGTGATGTCCCCACTGAGTGCTTTGTGGAGGGGCAGCCAGAGATCCTCTTAACTTACTTCTCCTGCCATGCAACCACCACCTCACAAGCTGGGGCAAGATTGGTAGAACACCCACATTTTCAGTGGTGCCATGCCCAAAATACAGCCACCATTCCATGAGTAGGGGTTGTGTGGAAGAATGAAGTCCTGGTCTCTCCACTCTACTCACCTGGGACTTCACCTCAGCAACAGGTAGTGGGAGCAGGATGAGAATCACTGAGCTCCTGCTCCTTCCAGGAAGAAAGCCCTGTGACTAGAAGGTGGTAAAGGGAGAGGAAGCCCTGTGTTCTTGGCTGCAGTCGTCTGGATTGGAGCCTCTATCTCCCCAAGCTTGGAGCAGGAGTAGAGGGAGGGAGCAGTCTGGGTTCAAATACCAGAGATTTTTACCTTTCTCACTAAGTTTTTATAGATTTTCCTGAATAGATGTTTCTTCATTTGCTTTTTGCCCTTAGGACCATTTCCAGGGGCTTGAAATGTTTTGTGTTTTTTTTTTTTCTTTTACTTTTTATATTTTTTCTTGAGTTTCCCTGGGGAGCTCTTCATGCCGTCATCCCAGAGGTCAGTCTCACTCCTTTCCTTTTAAATTAAATCTAAATCTCAGTATCAGCTGGTGCCACCACCAAATGCAAAGAAAGAATCCAAGGTCATGAGTGAGAAGGGGAGAAAAGAGGGACCCTGTAAACAGGCCCTGGCTTCTGTCATTACTCTCATCACAAGGAGGATGAGGGAGAAGAGAAGGTACACCCACATTCTCTGCCTTTGATACAGTGACTTGGCCTCTAGTAAACTGGTTGCATGAGATTAGTGTTCTCACTTCTGGGGATGAAGTAAGGGGTGGGGTGGGCAGAGGGACATGAAGTTGTATTGAGAGGAATGGAGCCATCCCCTCTTTCATGCAGGCAGGACTCATGACCTGTAACAGAGTTCTCTGGAATGGCATGGCTAGAGAGAGGAATTTGAGCTTCCTATTGAGTGATGGGTAGAGAAGGATAAATGTCCAACCTTCAGATTCTGAAATGAAAGCAAAGCTTCAACATGTCTTTTCATCTCCAGAAAAGCCCGTGTCTAGCCCATGCTAGTCCAGAGACTGGACCAGTGTAGCAGCCTCTGAAGCACTGCTGCCTCCAGCTTCTCCCCTCCAATCCTTCCACTGCTCTGCTTTGCCACTGGAGTGATTTTCTAAAGTGTGACTCCAGCCAGGCCCCTACCGAGATAGTCTCAACCTCTCCTCTAGCTCAGGGGCTGGGCTGTTCATCTCTTCCCTCACTGTAGAGCCCATAGGGTTTTTACCTGGTACAATTAGCCTCTCAATACACAAGAGTTGAATTGCATCAAACATAGAGCATTGCATATCTATATAGTCACATTTACACTATACAGAAGCAAAGATCTTGTGGCAAGAATAAGCCTAGCACAATTCAAAAGCATCTAGAAGCCTCTATTAATGATGTCTGGGACCTGAGCTCAGATATTAGCTCATCACTGTATCTACTGGTGTGACCCGAGCCTACGCCCATCATTCAACCCAGCTTCAGTTCCCTCATCATGAAATGAAGGTAGTGCCTCAAATGTTGTTATGGGATTAAATGTGATAATGTAAGTAGAACACCTGGTACCGGTAAAACTTGAATTTGTTCATGCAAGCAATAAATACATATTTGGTGCCTGTTTGTCCCAGGGTCTGTTCTAGGAGTCAGAATATAGTAGGTAAGAAAAGAAAATCTGTCCTAATGGTACCCACACTTTAGTAGGAAAGATTGATAGTAAAGTTTCAAAATTATGTGTGTGTACACATATCTATATGTGTATATATACATACTATATATATATACACACACACACATACCACAAACATAAATACACACATCATACACACACACATAACTTTCAGGTTGTGATAAGTGCCATGAAGAGAAATAAAGTAAGAGAAGGTGTTAGAAAGTGATTTGGCAGTTGAGACTCCTGTAGTTGGGAGTGGCTGGGAAAGGCCTTGGTAAGGCAATGACATTTGAGTACAGACCTGAATGAAATTAGCAAATGACACATAGCATTAATAAATATTTGTTGAGTGTGGATGAATACAAAGATCTGGGAGAAAGACATCCCAGGGAGAAGCAATAGGAAGTACAAAGGTCCTGTAACAGGAAGACACTTGTCATGTTTTAAAAGCATCAAGAAGGCTCTGTAGCTGGGGGTGGTAGCTCAGGCCTGTAATCCCAGCACTTTGGGAGGCCAAGGCAGGAGGATCGCTCGAGTCCAGAAGTTTGAGACCAGCCTGGGCAACATAGTGAGACCCCCAATTGCTACAGAAACTTAAAAAATTAGCTGGGCATGGAGGCATGTGCCTGCAGTCCCAGCTACTCAGGGGGCTGAGGTGGAAGAATTGCTTGATCTCAGGAGGTTCAGGCTGCAGTGAGTCGTGATTGCACCACTGCACTCCAGCCTGAGTGACAGAGTGAGAACCTGTCTCAAACAAACAAACAAACAAACAACTCTATGAATATTTATGCTGAAGTGTTTAGAGATAAAGTATACTGATGTTTATAACTTAATTTAAAAATCATTAAAAAATAAGATGGATAGATAGAGGAGTGGATAGATATATGATAAATCTAGCATTGTGGAATTTCATTGTGTTCCATGCATGTTCACTGTGAAATTCTTTCAATTGTACTTTGTGTTTGAAAAATGTCATACTGGGATGTTGGAGGAAAAACATCAAGAAGGTTAGTGAGGCAAGAGCAGATTGAGCTAGTGAAGGAGAGAGAGACAGAGAAGATGAGGTCTCAGAGGCCTCTGTGACCGAGATCCTGGAGGGCCTTATGAGCAGTGGAAAGACACTGAGGTTTTGTTCCAGGATCCATGGGAAGCCTTCTGAGGATTTTGAACAGGGGAGTTTTATGATCTGATTGTATGATTGTAAAGGACCCTCTAGGCTGCTGTGGGGAGAAGTGGCTCTACCTAAGCAAGTATGGAAGTGAAGAGGGTGTCATGGGAGGTGGTGAGCCATGGTCAGATCCAGGGGACAGCCTGAAGGAGTTGCTAATGGATGAGGTGTGCAGAGCCATGCCAGGGCATTGGCCTGGGTGAGCAGGTAGACAGTGGTTCTGTTTCCTGAGATGGGGAAGATGAGGGAATGAAGTAAGTTTGGGTAACAGAGTGTGGGAGAGTGATGAGGGGGAGAAACATATACTGTTTCAGGCATGAGAAGCCCAAATAACAGACTTAGTAATAATCAATGGGAGCTGTTATTACTGTTTCCACCATACACACTTATGTAACGACGTCTGCAAACACACGTGCTTTCTCTGAGCTGGAGGTTCAGCCCTGTTCCTCCTGTTTTCTTTCCCTCACATTTTCTGCTCCCCTTGCTGCCCCACTCTTTCAACTTCAGGCTGCTGTCCAGTGACTGCTGGAGGCTGTGGTGATGGTAAAGGTAGAAACAAGGAACCAGAGGCAGCCCCTCTATGCCTCTCTGAGTATCAGAAAACCTCTGCTTAGGTCAGCACCTTTCTTAGTTTGGGGAATCTGGGTCAGAGGAAGTCCCTGGGTGAACCCAGGAGCACACAGCTGTCTGGGCTCAGCTCCTGCCCTTGCAAACCCTGCGGCCTTTGTGACTCTTGTAACGAGGCAGGCAGACGGGCTAGCAGGCAGTTCCAGCACACAGCTGGATGTGAGATTCAAAGATGCTGCAGAGAGAAGGACCAAGATCTCTGTCTGTTTTGCTGAGGATGTGACTCTGAGTCAAGATCTGAGTTAATTTGACCCATTTAGTGGTGCTGTCATTTCCCCACCTCCTTCCTTCCTTCCTTCTCTCGCATCACCTTGGTTAGAATAGCATTTAAAGACATTTGTCAGGTAGCCAGCTGGGGAAGCTGATTTGACTGTTTGAGGCCTGCTCCCTGTAGAAGGCTGCCTCAGTCACTAAGAGCTAAATACATCCCAAAGCCACTGCATCTTACGGGGCCACAAGCATGGTCTTCTCGAGCCAGTTGCTTTCAGAGGGGAGCCCTGGTGCATGTGTGTGGTGGGGAGTGATGCAGAGTGAACAAGGGAGTTTCCTCCTGCTGCTCTTTGATTTTCCATGCCATCCGTGGCCCTTGGAAGTGCACCAGCCTCTGGTAACAACATGTGCATAACTCTTATAGAGTACTATGTGCCAGACACTGTTGCAAGCACTTCATGTATATTAACTCACTTAATCCTTCTAATAACTCTGTAAGATAGGTTCTGTTTATTACCATTTCCATTTAACAGATGAGGAAACTGAGGCATAGAAAGAAAAAGTAGGTATCCCAAGGTCGCACAACTAAAAAGTGATAAAGCCAAATATTCTGAGCTTAACTATGTGATGGACAGGTGGATGAACAGATCAATGAAGATAAGATTGTCCACAGTGAATGGAGCAGATAGCCCCAAGAAAGCTCAGCATGGGGAAGCTATCTGCAGGCTAGAGAGAGAGAGGGGTTGCTTTTGTTACTCTTTTGCTCTATTAAAATAAAAAAGTAAGAATTATAATGTTAAACATCTTTGTGCTTACTTTAAAATATTAAAACATTAATACCTGTACAAAATCAGTTTTCTACCACGTATGGACACTTCTTAGGGTAGAAACTATAAAACAGGTGGAATAAACTGTAGGCACAATCCCCTGCTCCCCAAAAAGTCTCTTCCCCAAATATCACTAGCTGTATGGTCCTTAAACCATACAGTTTAAACCACTTAAACTCTCTGCAGTTTAACATCTCTTCTCTGGACCCATCCTATAGGCCAAATCCATTAATAATTATAATCACAGTCATGACAGCTGCTGTCAACTGAATACCTGATGAATGTCTGTACTAAGCTATGTGCTTTTGTACAAGAACTTTTGTTTATTTGCTTTGAGACAGGGTCTCGCTCTGTCACCCAAGCTGGAGTACAGCGGCATAATCATGGCTCACTGCATCCTTGACCTACCAGGCTCAAGTGATCTTCCTGCCTTGGGCCCTAGAGTAGCTGGCACCACAGGCACATGCTACCATGCCCAGCTAATTAAAAAAAATTTTTCTGGAGATGAGGTCTCACTATATTGCCCAGGCTGGTCTCAAACTCCTGGACTCAAGCGATCCTTCCGCCTCAGCCTCCCAAAGTGTTGGACTTATAGGCATGAGCCACCATGCCCAGCCTCTCTTCCTCTTATAAAGACACCAGCCCTAGGATTATGACCCCACCATTATGACCTCATTTAACGTTAATCACCACATTTACATTAATTAAAGCCTCTATCTTAAATACAGTCATGTTGGGGGTGAGGGCTTCAACATACAGATTTGAGGGAGACACAATTCAGTCCTTAACAATGAGCTTTGAAGAGTCTGGGTACCCTTAAAAATCCTGTATCGGATTTTGCACGGATGAGAGTCTGCATACATGATGTGGCCTCTCAAAAGATTAAAAATTACTAAAAGTATTATAAATGACAAAAAGGAAAAGGGCTCATAGAAAAGTAGAAATATTAATAGAACTTGTGTTAAGAGGTAGAAGAAAAAGAAAATTCTACAATATTGTCTTAATGAACATTAAAAAGTAGAGAACAAGAAGGGCAGTGGAAAAGGAGGATGTATCAGCATCCTCTTTACATTTTGAGAGGTTTGATGGTTTGCCTGAGGTCACAGGGTGGAGGATGGATCTGAGTCTATGACCCCAGGATCCTGAGCCCCAGCCCACCAGGCGTTCTGTCCATGTTCTCACCAGCTGTGTGCTCTGTCCTTCCCCAGAGAAGCCAGGGCCATCTGAGTGAGGCTTTTGAGCTGCCGCTTTGCTGACCTCAGATATGCTCTTTCCCTTGCTTTCCTTCCAGAAGTGGAGCAGATCGAGGCTATTGCCAAGTTTGACTACATGGGGCGGTCCCCGCGTGAGCTATCCTTCAAGAAGGGGGCCTCGCTGCTCCTGTACCACCGCGCCTCGGAGGACTGGTGGGAGGGCCGGCACAACGGCGTGGATGGACTCATCCCCCATCAGTACATAGTTGTACAGGACATGTGAGTGGAGTCGAGACTTCTGTGAAGAATGCTGAAATAGATTAGTGATGTCTGGAATGGGCACCATAGGGGAATGCTAGCTTGTATGCCAGCGATTTGCTCTCCTTGATATCATGCGCTTGGTCTTCTGTGAGAATGGGTAATATCTAACTTCCCTTTAAATTGTGATCCACTTAACAGACATCCAAATTCCTCCTTCTGAGCACACAGAAACAGTGTTGGGTGCCCCTGGCCTACATCCTGATGCAGCTGACAGCCCCCAGGGCGTCCATCACCCTGAATCAGTATCCAGGGGATCCTGCCATGTGCCTCCACCTCCTAGGCCTCCCCTGCCTACCGTTCTATACTCCAGAGGTAGCTGTCTTAGGGGATAGGCAGAAGCATGCCCTTGTTTCTGATTAATAGGGTACTGTTTTTTAAAAAATAATTTCAGGGGTTAATAAAAAAGAGCCCTGCATCCCAAATGCCTAGTCCTACCACAAAAAGTCTGCACTTTCCATTCCTTTGAAAGCCATGGAAGCTTCCAGTGCACACATTCCTTGGGATCTCTGGTCAGGCTCGGCAGAACAGATTTACCATACATGCAGCCACCAAGCTGAGCCTCAAGGGAAGAGGATTAAAAGCCCACATTGTGATGGGAGAGAGGAGGTCTCAGCCAGAGAAAAGGCCAGGGCCATGCAGACTGCCAGAGGAATGCCATAGTGGAGGGCCCTCGGCAGCCTCCCGATGCCCGCAGACCTCTGAGATCAGGGACAAGTCACCACGGCAGAGGGCCATGGAAGGAGGCCAGCAGGGCACCCCTACAAGCTTGTGAGCCACGTCACAGTGGCCCAAGCCCTGGGTGGGGAGGTGAGGGGCAGAGGCAGCTTCTTCCTCCCTTGCTTAGCCAGAAGCTATTTCTCATGGAGTCACACAGAGACTCGGCACTCAGCCCTCGGTGCTCAGCCTGCAGACTCCATCCCCCCATTTCTCCAATACACGCTACAACATTTAGTTTGTCCTAGCCTGGAGTTGCCCGGGAATGAACAAGCTAGAAGAGAAAAAAGGAGGAGGTAGGTGTGGGACAGAAGAGGGTCCCAGCTGCAGAAACTGACCAGGAGTGTTGCAATGGGCATGCATGGTGGGAAGGCACCCAGTGGGCAGTGGCCTAGCAAGCACTGTGGGCACAATGTAACCATAAGTTGTGTTAATTCAGCCCCTCAGACATGTATCAGGGAGCCCTGTATATGCTGGGTTCTCTGGGGCAAGGAGCCTCCAATTCATGTCTGTCTTCTCCCCAGGGATGATGCCTTCTCCGACAGCCTGAGCCAGAAGGCTGACAGCGAGGCCAGCAGTGGGCCACTGCTGGATGACAAGGCCTCCTCCAAAAACGACCTCCAGTCCCCCACGGAGCACATCTCGGATTACGGCTTTGGGGGGGTGATGGGCCGGTAGGATATGCGGATTCATTTTTTCCCTGCTAGTGTCAAGCCTGCTCATGTCTGATTTGGGAGAAGCACAAGGGCAGAGAGGAGAGAAGGAGCCTACTGCAGCCCCCTGTTCCCCACAAGATACGATGGGCACACTGGGCAGGCTGGCTGGCATTGGCCCAAGGCGGCCAGGTATAAAACAATCCAGCCTGTATTGCAGGGAGGAGGAGGAGGAAAGACATGTGTTGGGAACTCAGTGCTTTTTCGTTTAAAATAATAATAATGTGTGAGAGAGATACAAATTGGCAAGTATTTTTCCTACCTCTCTCCAGTTCCTGTACCTCCTTCCAGCTTTCTGTTGTAGAACTGAGTTGTTATATTTAAAAATGTAAAGTTCACATATTCCCTGAAATGCACTACATAAACAGAAAACTCACACCTACTCATGTGTTGAAGGAAATTGACACTCGACTCCACCCACTTATTTGGAGGGAGCAGTATTACCAATTTCTTCGCTCCCTATGTGTGGGCCAGGCTGTGTCACGTGACCTTTCTACCAGCCAAGGAGCAGTGCATGTCATTCTGAAAAACAGGTATAATCCAAAGTATATGATTATCTTAAAAAAATTAATGAGGAAATAAGAAGGAAAGAAAAGCAAAACTGACAGTTTCTCACTGCCTTTTTAGTCGCGGTCTCAAAATGTCATATTCTGTGTTTTTTCCAGTGGAGGGGTCATGTGATCAACCCACACGTGTGGGTATTTGCAGATAGGCCCCCAAAAAAAATCAGTCGCAGTGGGAACACACAATTTCTGAACTTATTTCAGTAAAAATACTGATGCCTCTTTTCTGCAAATTCCACTCAGTTCAGCAGATAGCTCGGGGCACTATGGTAGAATTGGGAAGGGCAGGGAAGTAGAAGGCTGGGGTAGGTAGACAAAGAAGTTATGGTCCCCTGACTTCTAGGAGGACCATATCTTCTGCCTCTCTTTTCCTTTCCCTCGTCCCTCCCTCACCTCCTTCATTCTTGTTCTTTCTTTCTAAATACTGCTTCCTCTCCAATACCTATGCTTTGGTTCTGCTGGGGCACCCACAAGCACTGCTTAGCTCAGCTGGTGGCACTAGGATCTGAATCACTGCTGGTCCCTAGTCATAATCCATTCCCAACACACAGTCCCTCTTCCTCTCCCCTCACCACGTCTAGCCCTTCAGACTCTTGGTGACCTCTGTAGGATGCAGCAAAATCTCCTGTGTATAGAACCTCTTATCTTCAAGGTGCTTTCAAACCCACTTGAAGCAAAGGTAAAAGGTGGGCAAAGGATCTTACTTAGACCCACTTAACAGATTAATAAAGTGGGCTTGAGAGAGGACACAGGAAAGCATGCGGCAGACACAGGGCAATAACTCACCCTCCTGAAACACACCCTAATCCCCTTTTCACTGCACCAGAGCCTCCCTGAAGTGGGAAAGGTATCCAAATGCACAAAAGGGCTGTCCAGCCATGCAGGGTTTACTCCTGAATGACTAGTTTTCGAAGATACAGAAAAGCCTCATAGAAGGAGCCCTCTTCTGGAGAGATTGGGGGTTGGGTGGCAACATTAGAGTGTCTTCAGTTCCCACGGGACCCCTCCTGTGCTTGCAGGGTGCTGGTAACTTTGGTACAGTCAAGCCTCAAAGCTTCGACCAATTAGAAGCCCCTCAGAATCATGGAAATGTCTGAACTTTTTCAGAGGGTATCATGAGCCCAACTAACCATCACCAAAGCATTTCCAGGGTTGGAATCCTGTAGGCCTTGACTTAGCATGTAGACCAGATGCATTTTGCGGTTGGCAGCACAGCTATCTGTGGCCTGGAAGCACCGTGCTCCAAATGCTTTTGTGTTTGCACATTAGACCTCCCCCTGCTGCTGAGCTGTGTGCTGAGCCAGGTCTTTCATTGTGGAATTATGGGGTCTGGCTGAATGAGGCTTTACTGTACCCGCTCCTTAGACTAGCGTGTAGTGTGTGGCATGGGGTTGACTCACCCATTCTGAGACTTGCCAGGCTTGACCTCTGCCCCATGCCCCTCGCCCCCTGGCTCCTTTGCAGAGTGCGGTTGCGATCTGACGGAGCGGCCATCCCCAGACGCCGAAGCGGGGGCGACACACACAGCCCGCCCCGGGGCCTGGGCCCCAGCATAGACACGCCACCCCGGGCCGCTGCCTGCCCCAGCAGCCCCCACAAAATCCCCCTCACCCGGGGGAGGATCGAGAGCCCTGAGAAGCGGAGGATGGCGACGTTCGGGAGCGCTGGCAGCATCAACTACCCTGACAAGAAGGCGCTCTCCGAAGGGCACTCGATGAGGTCGACCTGCGGTTCCACCAGGCACAGCAGCCTAGGGGACCACAAGTCCCTGGAGGCCGAGGCCCTGGCAGAAGTAAGGGCCAGCGGGAAGGCAGGCTGGGCAGCCAAACGCCCCAGAGGGCAGCGGGTGGGAATCCGTGGAGCGGAGAGCCACCTTGGCCTTTATGCCAGGCTCATGGCTAAGTCAGAGAACAGGAGAGTGAGTGGCTTCCCTGTCCCTTGCTGGGCTTCTCATGGGAATGGAGACTGGTTGGGAGCAGCCACTGCTGGGGTTCCCATAGAGGCTGAACACCCCCAGTGTCCAGGGCTGGAGAGGGCATTGGCCAGATTATGGGGCTGGGGTAATGGCAGGTCACTACACAAAGTGATATGATTCAGTTTTTCACTCATTCATTCACTCATTCATTCATTTCTCTCTTCATTCATCTGTTCATTGACAAATATTGATTGAGCATCTATCATGTGGCCATCACCATGCTAGCCACCAACAGTACAATGAAGACCTAAAATGGACTCAGGCACTGCCCACATGGAGCTTACAGTTTAAAGAAGAAAGAGACATCAACAAATACACACACATAGTTGTGAAATAGTTGTTTAATTGGGTGCCTTTAAGGAGTGGTCCAAAGTATTTTGAGAGCCTAAAATGTGAGGATTGCACCTAGGCACAGACAGACTTCTCTTGGGAGGACTTGACCTGAGACCCAAAGGGTGGGCAGAACTAAATAGCTGAAGCTGCAAGAGAAGAATGTTCCAGGTTCTTCTCCAGTACTTAGAGAGTTGGCTTTTGTTTGTTTGTTTTGTATTTGGATGAAACAATCTATATGATTTTTACATTTGCCAAATGAATAGAACTGTGATTTGTTTAACAATCTGCATAGCTGGTTTCATGTGTTTTTTGACAGTTCGATCATATTTTGAGAAGTTTCCACTTTTTTGTCTCTGGAATTTGGTGTGGGGGCCCATTATGTACCCTCTCCCTAGTGTTCTCTCCCACATAAGGTAACAGAGACAATCGGAACCTTCTGGTCTGTGAGAATTTTACTGTGGAGAGTGGCCTTTGAATCCCTGTTCAAAAGGAGAAGGAGGAAGGGCGGGGAGCCATGAGCTGTGTTCTAGAGGAGGCCAGGCAGGGTTCCCAGGGAATACCCAACACAGAAACAGCACACCTAGCAATGAGTACTCCTGTTCACACCAGCAGGCTCTAGTTTGGCCCCATGCCCACTCCCAGGGGTCCCTGAAGATCAGTGCCTTCCAAGGAGGCATGCCAGCTGCTGGTCCCCCCATACTTTAGGAAACATGACCCTAGTACCCACCCATCATCTGGAAACTCTACCAGTCTAGAAAGTTCTACCAGTCTAGAAAGTTCTACCAGTTATGGTAGAGGATGGCCTGAGGCCTGCCCCAGGGCCCTTTACGTTTATAAAGAATCAAATGTAGTCTAGAAAACTGTTTCTAAAAATAGCTGTCACAGCAGAGTAGTTCCACAGGATGCTAGGGAGTGGGTAGGCAATACATGTTCTGTGGTCATCAAGGTTTGGGGAATGCTGCTCTGACAAAGTTGAGTGGCTTCTCTGTGAGACTTCTTAAAAAACCTTTAAAGCCGGAGCCCCCAGCCCCCAGGCCATGGATGGATCTGTGGCCTGTTAGGAACCAGGCTGCACAGCAGGAGGTGAGCAGCGGGAGCCATTATTGTGTGAGCTCTGCCTCCTGTCAGATCAGCGGGAGTATTAAATCCTCATAGGCCGTGAACTGTATTGTGAACTGCGCATGTGAGGGATCTAGGCAGTGCTCTCCTTAGGAGAATCTAATGCCTGATCTGAAGTAGAACAGTTTCATCCCGAAACCATCCTCCTGACCCCTGTCCGTGGAAAAATTGTCTTCCACGTAAACGGTGCCTGGTGCCATAAAGATCGAGGACTGCTACCTTAAAAGATATGCATTGTGAATCTCCAAGAAAGAAAACAGGGCATGCCCCATATCCCAGACTTCTTTGACCTTCATTCATGGAGCATGTTACAAGACCTGCCCCTAGAATGTACTTGGGGATTGCTGCATGTGTTCTCAGTTAGCAGACGGATCTGCACCCTCTCTAGTTTGACAGCTGCCATCCAAGACCCCCTTTCACTAACAGAGGTCAAATAGGGAATTGTGGTAAATGATATGTAAATAGCCCACTGCCACTGGAGAGCTTCCAGCCTCGGCATTGGCTCTGATGAGCCCTTGGCTTTGCAGGCTGCAAAGGGGAGTGGCAGCTGAAGAACCCCAAGTAGTAGGTCGAGTGACCCAAATTTCTCTGGTCTCAAAATATCCCTTATGATTTAGATGTGAACCCACTTAAAAAGGCTCTTTGTGGAACTTGCAACATGACCATCCAAAGTGGGAAGATCGAATTGAGGAGGAGATGAAAAGCAATCGTGGTCCCCACTCTGTCCCCCAGGGCCTCTCTGCCGCTCAGCTCTGGAGACTCGCAGCATCACCTCTCGGACTAATGCAAGGCTGCAGCCTAAACAACTCAGCTGATCTTTCTCTGAGCTTTCTGTCTTTCCGCTCACTCTGCTGGGGTAGGGTGGTGGTGGGGGTGGTGGTGATGGTGGTAGAGGGGCAAAAATTACATTTTATTTATTAAAGTTTCACCTTGCAGCTCATGCTGGACTAGAGCAAATAGACAGTAGTGAGGTCAACAGGGAGCTTCCTTCAAGCAGAGTGGTTGATGATTGGGTGACTCGGCTCCAGGAAAGTGGGCTGTGTCACTGCAGGGCTGGCACATAGCAGAGAGGGGGAGGGGTCTGCCTTCCCTCCCTTCCTGCAGAAAATTGCCCCCAAAGCACCTCCTTTTGAATAAGGCACAAAAGACCCTTTCTTAAAGTTGCCAGTGTTCTGGGGCAAGGGATGAAATATCGTGGAGAAATATACAAGCTAATATTAGCCATTAGCCAGACATCCATAGTCCCCTAAAAAAAAGGATAGGCTGTGACAATGAGGGGAGTAAGAGCTCGGGACCCTGACCCCAGCCAGATTGAAGCCTGCCATGGGGCCTAGAGCAGGCAGGAAGCCACCTGCAGACAGGGGAAAGAGAATGTAAAAGACCAAGGTAGAGAAAGGGGCCGGCCCCAGCATCTCCAGGCTCCATCCCCACCATCTGTTTCACCAGACTCATACTTTTTATTTTTTTTTAGGATGTGCAATAAAGCAAGCCTGTCTTAATAGTCATCATTCCTCCATGAGGTTATGCACAGCACCTACCAGTGGTGGCTTAGGCAGTATCCCTCACGGTGCCCTCGATCGCTAAGCCAGTTGGGATCTGGCCCAGCTGAGCCGGAGCAGCTCCTCTCACGTCTGTGGGATGCGGAGGCATCCCTGTCAACAGTCATGGGAACCCGTGGGGCTCTCGGGCTAGAAGGATTTTGTAAACCACCGTCTGGCAGTTTACAAAGCTTCATCACATCCATTATCTCACCCCATCTTCACAGTAAATGTCTGGGATTGTAATAGATGAACAAAATATGGTGCAGAGTGATGGAGATTTGCTCAGGGTCACATGGTCAGCAACTGGCCACAGAGTCTTTTTACTCAAAAGTCCGGGGCCCTGTGGCCTGTCCAAGGGCTCTTGGGTTAAATGCTGCCTACCAGCGACAGCACCACCTTGGGCATGAGGGGACGGGAGCTGAGGGAAGCTGCCCTGGGGCATGGTGAGCCCAGGCTGCCCTGGGCGGTGGGGAGCTCTCTCTCTTTGAGTACTTCAGATTGCTGTCCTCCTGATGAGCTCTCAGATATTATAACATCCTCGGGAATTATGTAGGCAGAAGATTTTTCTTGCCTGGTAAAATTTCCACTTTTTAAAAAACAAAATTTTCTGATTATAATACAGAGACGAGAGTAGCAGTCCCTCTATTCTGGGATGGGCACTGTGAACATTCTGATACATAATCTCCAAGAAATTTTTCTGTGACCAAGGATTTTTTTAAAAACTAAAAGTACTGAACTGCCTGGGTTCAGACTTGGGCTATGCTGCTAATTAGCTGTGTGACCTTGGGCAAGTTACTTAACCAGTCTGAGCTTCTGTTTCCTCACGTGTGACATGAGCATAAAGGTAGTTCCTACCTTAGAAGTGTGAAGATTAAATGAATTATTAGGGGACAGGGTTTGGATTGGTGCTTAGTGTTAGCTATTATTGCTACTGGTATTGTCATTAGTATTTTTGAGTGCTTACTCTGTGCCAGGGGTCACACCAGGCTCTTCACAGGGACTGTATCATTTAATGCACTCATCAACTCCCTGAGGTCCATATTATAATGATGTGCCATTTACAAATGAGGATTCTGGAGGCTCAGAGGGTGAGGGAACTTGCATAAGGTCACATAGCAAGGGAAGTGGTAGAGTCAGGATTTGAATCCGTGTCTGTCTGACTCCAGAGCCTGCCCTCTTTGTCAGTAGTCTGACCTGCCCTTATTAAATCTATTTCCTGTGCAAGGCAGCATGCAGGGGATATCCACATTGGTTCTCCCATGGGATTATAAGACATCCTGAGGACTTAATCTCCATCCCTGCCGCGAGGCTTCTGGGGAACCTCCCTAAGAAGGGAAGCTGCTTAGCAGACAGGAAGGACATGACTCCAGGTCTCCAGACTCTGCTGACCCCAGCTCTCTCTGTCCCCAGGACATCGAGAAGACCATGAGCACGGCTCTGCACGAGTTGCGGGAACTCGAGAGGCAGAACACCGTCAAGCAGGCGCCAGATGTGGTGCTGGACACCCTGGAGCCCCTGAAGAACCCGCCAGGCCCCATCAGCTCGGAGCCCGCCAGTCCCCTTCACACCATCGTCATCCGCGACCCCGATGCCGCCATGCGCCGCAGCAGCAGCTCCTCCACCGAGATGATGACCACCTTCAAGCCAGCCCTGTCCGCCCGCCTGGCTGGCGCCCAGCTCCGCCCGCCCCCCATGCGGCCCGTGCGGCCGGTGGTCCAGCACCGGTCCAGCAGCAGCAGCAGCTCGGGCGTGGGCAGCCCGGCCGTGACGCCCACCGAGAAGATGTTCCCCAACAGCTCAGCGGACAAGTCGGGCACCATGTGACCTGCAGGATGGGCCGCACCGCCATGGCCCACTGTGGCTCACCACGGCCCGGGGTGGCCTTGGTGGCTTCCATGTGCTTCCCAGTGACCCTGGCCTTGGAGGGCAGAGGTCAGTCTGGGAGGGTGTGTCTGTGCAGAGCTGAGGCCCAGGCACTGGCTGCAGCTCACGTCCAGCCATGGGAATCCTACAGACCTCTCGCGTGTCAACAGATGCCCAGAGGAGTGCTGGAGCTGGAGCAGCCCCAGCCACAGCATTTCCTAACATGGAGGCAAAATACCACATGGCTTCTCCCGCATATCGTCACTGGAAACTTCCTCTCTCGACATTCTCTCTACATACCTATATGTGTGTGTATATCGACGTGTGCATATATACACATGTATATGTATGTATGTGTCTGTAGGTGTGTGTATATATATATATTTATGCATCTATATACATATACTAGATCTGGACACACACATACTAAGTGTATATAGTATCTCCTTTTTCTTTTTATGAAACTTAGATTTACCTCAGACCCATGCCACCAAACATCTCCCGCCGAGTTATTTGGTGGGATTTGCAGGGACTTTTCTGGGAGAACTTAGAGGCCCATAGTAACTGCGAATGAAGCAATATACCACTAACCTGCAGAAAAACACAAACGAAAACAGACTCCCACTGTCTCCAGAAGTCGTGGCCTTCCAGAACAGTCTGCCCCTCAAGGAAGGGTGAGGCAGGCAGTACCCCCAAGCAGGCTGCTCCCAGATGTGGGGAACCCTTCATAGGAAACCCCCACCCTCGTCCACCCCAGAGACCCTGCCCTTCCACCCGGAGGCCAAAGGCCAACAGTACTCCCGAAGGCATGGGAGAAAGTTGGCGAGAAGACCCCTGACTACCACATCCTTGTGTTTGTGTGTAGAGGCAGGGGATAGTGAGAACCTAAGCCCCATCATAGCACAGTATTACATGTGGTTGGGAAAAAGGGAAAAATAAAAATACAGTGGTGTGGAATACTTCAAAACCTAGAAACGCTGTAGGAATAAATCTGTGGTAACTATAGAGGTTTAACTTATATCATTTTCAAACTATTTAATTTTTTCTTTTCCTGGTTCTACTAATTATACTGTGTCAGATTTGGAACTAAACAGGCAAGGAGACTTTGAGTCACATCGTTTTCATTTTAAATCAGGCTGTGACGCACTGTGGCTGGTGCCGTCTTGCATGAAACGCATGAGCCGTGAGCGCCCAGTTCAGACTGGGGCCAGGGAGGGGCAGTCCTTGACACTTTCTGTCCTAGAGGACACTGTCGGTTAATACAAGTGACATAGCTTCCCTTCCCTCCCTCTTCACTCACTCCCTCCAGAACATTTAGTGTAGATGAAAATGTGGTGATAGAAATGGGTGCATGATCTTCATGTGTAACAGCAAGGCCTTTGCCTTTTGGCCGAGTAAAGCCCCTCCGGGTCACTGTCCTTTGATTTCATTTTACCTCCTCTTCTGATCACTTCCAGAGATGAGCTGTTTCTGGATAATGGCACATGGGCGAATCTGTGTGCCCTGTGGGCCACTGTTACTTACCCTCTCCTGCCAGACCCAGGGGCTTTTCCCTACTCTTCCCAAGCTTCCTCTCTCTCGAGGACAATGAAGTTTGAAGTCAAAAGGCCCAGAGTCTGAGTCCCAGCCCCAAGCACTTAGGAGCCTTGTGACTTAGGGTTTGTCACTTCACCTCATTGAGCCTGGCTTTTCTGCTCCATAAAATAGGGTAATAAAGGTCAAACAGCAGTGAGCAAGCTGTGTACACTGGAAAACATTGAATCAATACAATGCTCTTGTGATTGTCATTAGTAAGGTAAGTCTTAGATCAGAACCCTTCAGCCCTTCTATTTGAAACCTCCCAATGGTATTTCAGAAGTGAGCAGTGGAATTTTCCTGCCATCTTAATAAGAGCCCTGGATTCCATCATTAACATTTCAGCCCATTGGATTAAGTGGTGCCTTCTCCTCTGGTCCCTGACAAAAAGGTAAATACACCCAAAGGGAGGGACCTAGTTAAGTCACTGGCACCTAGATGTGTTAGGAGGGTAAAGCCACTCTACCTTGTCTGAAGGACTGGACTTGACACCCCACAATGGAAGGGAGCATCAGGAAAGGAACAGAAAAAGGATCTCAGGGAGAGGCCGGTGTCAAACTTGACCTCCCTTGTTTGGCCTAGAATGAACCCTTCTCTTTAGCTCCTGGATATGAAAGGCCATCTGCCTTGGAGCACAGAAAGCTATTGCCATTTTACAGCTTAAGAGAGTAAGGCCTTGGGCTATGCTGTGACCTGCCCAAAATTTGACACTGGTTAAGAGCAGAGGCTGCGTCAGGCTCTTAAAGTCATGTGTTCACATGCTGGACGCTATACTGTCCAGCCAGGACACAAGACTTCTGATTTCTACCCTCAAGATACTCCCAGATCCTAAATCCAATAGCCTCCCAGGCAAAATATAGCAATCTCTGCCACAACTACCAGATTAAAAGCAACAATCAGAGTAGAAAAATCTGTTGCCTGATATACATAACACCAATCAGACCATGTGGATTTTTCTCTGAATTGACTGATTTTGTTTTTTTCTTACTGAAAATGGACCTGCCTTTCACTGAATTTTCTGAGGGCAGAGTCTTAGCTGTTTTCTTTAAGCACCTATTTTTTTTTTCCATTGGGAAATGGCTGATGAGTTCACATTTAGGGATGTACACACGCAGATGGCAGACGTCTCCTCACTCATCCAGCCCCAAATCTGAGCCTTGACGCCGGCCAAGTGGAAAAATACTTCCCCACCCCCCTCCCCTGTTCCCACTTCCTCATCTGGCACTATGCATGTCTCAGTCACCCTCCACAGCACTCAGTGCCATCAACGTTCCCTGAACATTGGCTTTCTCTTTCTGACTCCTGCCTGTTTTAGTCCACTATATATTGCTGTATTTGCTTAAATGCTGGAAAGTAACTGTTAAAATGTGAAATTGTAATTTTTAAAAAGGCTACAATTAAATTTTAGCCAATGCCACTCACCAAATCTTTGCACCTAGTAGATAGATCAATGTAAAAACAAATACCTAACTGTACAGTGAGTGTGGGGGAAATGTAGTAACCTAGTTAGTAGTCCTCAATATAACCAATTGTACAAGGGGAAGTGGTGTTTACCTACTTGTTCATCACCATTATTGAAAGCCGTACTGATCAGTTAGTTGACAACGGGCATTTTTTTTTTCTTTGCTTCATGGAATGATTTCTTTTCTTAACCTTCGACTTATCCTGAGGTCAAGCCTTTTGTCTTTATGTATAACCGATGTTCAATCTATTTTAGGAATGAACCAGCAAGTTGTTCATTTAAAACTGACCAAAGACAATTAATTCCTGGTCTAGTTTCCTGGGCCTTGTGGCTCAGTTGCCGCTAAAGAGCTTTCTGGATAAAATTGAGAACAAGCTGTGCTTCCTACCCCACTCTCCCCCTCCCCTTTTATTCCCTTTTCCTCTTAAAGAGCTGCTCTGAGCTGTGGGATTCTATGAAAAATTCTTGCCTTTCCTTGTTTCAGTGCTAACGATTTCTCACCTTGAAGCGCCTTTTGAACCCCGGACAGAGTGCACAATTGGAGGGAATTGCGAGCTTGGGAATTAGACTTTGGAGTCTTTTCTCTGAAGTCACCAGGCCAGGGGTCAGGAGAGAGATGGATTCCCAAGGGATGAAAGGTTTCTATTCAATGAAGAAATCGGAGTGGGAAGAGACGCAGGGAAATTGAGCCATATTTTGGCTATCGGCTGGAACCAGCAGTTCAGAGATCTGCCTTATAAACACTTAAAACTGGTTTGTGGTACACAAAGAGGAGCCAGTGTGGGAAGGGGCCTTTATGTGGGGCTTTCTTCTCTGTTGGAGTCCCTTGGAGTGCCTTGTTGGGTATATTTCTTTGTCATTCAGGAGGCACGAATGTGGAGGACTTCTCGTGACCTGGTCGTGATATGGCACTCAGTGCATGTACACAGCTAATGGAAAAACATGAGGACTCGGGTAATGGTTCTTCCTCTCAGTCTTTCTATTCCTAACTTTTCACACATTCAGATGGTTCCACACTAGAGCAAATGCCTCACTCTCCTGAGAAACCCAGAAAGAAGAGTGGCTGGCTCACAACCATGGGGTTGGCCCCTGCTGGGCTGGGAGTGGGGGTGGTGGCCGGGAGGAAAGGCAGAAAGGGGTGAGCCGAGGTGTTGCCTAGCTGATTTTCTGCTGTGCAGAGCTAACGCTGACATTTCATGTCAACTTCCCCGGTTCTCTGGGGTCTCCTCTCCTCTGAGCAGCCACACAGAGCATTCCCCACATATCCAAAGCTGCCCAGGGGAGCCGAGAGAAGGGACTTTGCTGTCAGGTCCAAGCCCTCCTGACCTCCCTGAGATTGATCTGCCAGTGTCCCACTGTCCCTCTGGGACTGGCCACATGGCCATTGCTGCCCCTTGTTGACACCTCCTTTCTGTGTGAACTGTCCCCGGCAAATAACAAAGCTGTTCCTTGAACCAGAACAACCAGAGTGCACTTTTCCTTCCTTAGACGGAAGTAGATCCTGGCTAGGGTTTCTGCCCAGGCCCTTGTTCCCGGCAGTGTGACTGTTTACATGGTTTGGCAATAGGTTTGATTCTGATTGCTTCAGAGTGGCTGGTCTATTTCGTTTCCTTTGGTTTCCTTCCTCCCCAAATTGTGACAGGAAAAACAAACCAAAACCACCCTAGGAAATTGCTGGTTGCCTGTCCCCACGTGATGATAAATGTTGCCCTCTTCTGGATATCGTTTCTCTACCTTACGACCAAACGCCCGTCCTATAGAGTGTCTGATTGGATCCTCTGTCGCGTATTCTGATGGTGCCTGCTGGTTTGACGTGGAGCTATCCTGTGAAATAAAACAGCTTAACTTTTCTCAAACATGCTCCAGTGGTTTTTGAAAGGGCGAGGTGGCACATCAGGGGTGGAGAGGTCCTGGGGGGACTCCCCGTCCTCCAGTCCACACTGTCTGCCTGCTTCCCCTAGGAACCACCTTTGAAATGTCCATTAACTCAGATCCAACAAGGTGAAGGTAAGGTTACAAGGAGGACCACTCCATTGTAGAGCTAACTGAAGAAGGTAACTAACTGTAGGATGATTCCTGGGAAAAGAGGGTTTGGAAATGTCAAAGCAAAGGCAAGTTGGGAGTAGTAGCTGTCATCTGCAGAAGGTGTCTTCAAAAGTTTAAGATAAATTATCAGAGGCCACTGGGTACTGATGCATCAAGGCACATGCAACATTTTGATATTCATTGTCTACAAATGTCATACAACCTCTTGGACTTTTGTTTTTTACCTGTGTGTGTTTGTGAACTGTTTATTGACCATTTATTTCTGTCCCAGCCACTATATTAAACCCTTTACCCGTATTTTCTCATTTAATTCTCCATACACCATTGAAGGTAAGTATCATTATTATACTATGTCCTGCAGATGAGGAAACTGAGGCTCTGAGAGACTAAACAGCTTGCCCAAGGTTAGGCTAGAAAGTGGAGAAGCCAGAATTTGAATTCAGTCTGCCTAACTCCAAAGCCATGCTCCTTATAAGTTTGTCATACTGCCTCTGATTTGAGCATTGTACTCATTATAGCAGGATTAGGGGCAGGATTTCACGATGAAGGTAGCTTGCTGCTTGTTGCAGTCAAGGAATACTTCAGGGCCTTTGCATCCTGCCAAGACTTGGCATCACGAAAGAATATAAGTTGCCCAAAGGAGATTGTGGGGCTGCCCATGAAAAATGATAAATGGTGATGGCTTTCAGTCTCTCTTTGTGATGAAACCTCTGCTGGGTCTTCATGGAAGGGTCTCTTTGCAGCCTCAGTGACTCATTCCCACCAAAAACATTCATCACTCAGTGATGGTCTCTTGCTAATTCCAGACACCTCTGCTATGAAAATGTCTTAGTCTATTTTCTGTTGCTGTAACAGAATAGAACAGACTGGGTAATTCATAAAGAAAAACAGCTTATTTGGCTCACGGTTCTGGAGGCTGGAAAGTCCAAGAACATGACACTAGCATCTGGCTAGGGTCATCTCATGGTGGAAGGCAGAAGGGCAAAAGAGACAGTGTGAGGGGCAGACTCTTTTATAACCTTCTCTCATGATAATCCCACTCCCATGGCAATGACATTAATTGATTCATGAAGGTGGAACCCTCATGAACCAGTCACCTCGTATTAGGTGCCCTCTCCCAAGACTATTGCATTGGGTATTAAGTTTCCAACACATAAATTCAGGGGACACATTCAAACCCCTAACCTTCTAAGAGGCTAAACTTTGTATGTGTTCCATAATCTGTGTACTTGCTCATAGCAACGTACGCATTTGAAAGCTTCAAATCAGGAGCCTTTCATTCATTCAACAAGCATGTATGAAGCACCTTTTTATGCAGCTTGCCTCAAGTTAGCTGCTGGGGACACAGAATGATAAGCCCCGGTTCCTTTCCTCAAGTTGCATACAGTCCAATTGCACAAAATGATCACTCTAGAATTCTAAGATTGACTTTGACTCATTGATTAATAGAACAGTGTCTCTAACCCACAGAGGCACAAAGGGCAGATTTTAGCTGCCTGACTAGTTTGTCAGCCACAAAGCGTAGACCATTGCTGGATCATCCATTTTCTGGGCACATCTGTTTAGGAATTTTTTGTTTGCAAATGACAAACTATTCAACCCAAACAGCCCTAAGCAAAAGAGAATTTATTGGCTCACATGGATGGAAACTCCAGGCTAGAAATGGCTTCAAACCCAGGATGATGTGAGGATGTGAGTGTTGTCTCCAGGGTGCAGTTCTCTTCTTTCGGGTTGGCTCTACTTAGCTCTCTGGGTTGACTTTATGCTCAGACAGCTTGTCTGTTATTTTATGGTTGCCCAGTGGCTGCTGAAGCTTCTGCTATCTGCACCTCCTCAGCTTCAGTAGTCTTGGGTCTGATTCTCACTGATCATTATTAAGCCACAGGTTTATCCCAAAAGCAGACCAAGGGATAGAATAGACAAATGGCCTAAGCAACCTGTATTTTCAAGGATGGTGTCAGTTCCACCAAGAGTTTGCATCAGGGAAGAATACAAGTTGCCCAAAGGAGATTGTGGGGCTTCCCATGAAAAATAACAAATGGCGATGGTTTTCAGTCTCTCAGTTTTAGTGGTTAGCTATGCAGCAAGAGCTAACTGATACACTAGAAAAATGCTCATGCAAATATGCTAGAATTTTGTCCTTGTCCATGGACTCTACGTTAACTTCACAATAATAAAGTTAATATCCATCAAGTGCATTCTGTATGTTGACACATTGGCAAGCACTTCACATGCCTTGCCTCATTGAATTCTTACAAACAACTTGTGGGGGTAGATTCTGCTAGCACCCCTAGTTAATAAATGAGAAGACTGACCCTCAGGAAGTTTAAAATGTAGGACTTTAAGCGCTTTCAGGCCAGCAGGAATTCTGTGACCCCAAATGCCTAGCTGCAGGGAGGTCTGGTTGCCTTGACAGCCACCTTAGAAGTAAGGTCTATCCCAGCTTCTCTCAGGAACCTATGATAACTCTGTTACTCATCTATTTCTTTTAAACCCTAACATTGAGAATACTTATTATCGATTCCTTGCATTAGTGCCACATGTGTCTTTACTGTTGTTGAGAACACTTTCTATTTTCCCATTTTTCCACCTCAACTCCCACAAGAACATAGAGATTTATATTAGGTGGGATGTTCATTTTACAGATGGGGAAACTGAGGAACAGAGGAGATCCAGGGCTTGCCCCAAGTCCCAGGATCACAATGAGAGATATAAAGGGTCTCTGGCTTTCCTGGACCCTGACCCATGCTCCCTAGACCCCAGCCACTCTCCCTCCACCCACCCCAAGCATCTCCCACTCCCATGCCTCACACTTGCTAGGTAATTTGGATGAGCTTCAATCATGGGTGTAAGTGCAAAGGCTCTGGATTCAGACAGATCTGAGTGTGGATCCCAACACTGACTTCTATCAGCTGGTTGACCTTAGCAAGTGACAAAACCTCCTGGAGCCTCCATTTCCTCAGGAACACAGCGCTAAGAAGGCTCTCTCCACAGAGTTATTTGCAGTCTGGAATGGATGATCTACGTAACATCCCTGGACCATCCAGGCACTCAGCAAAGGCTGCTGTGTTCATCCATGGTTGCTTCTGCTCCTTAAAGAGTTTCTGCTTCATCTCCGTGCTCTGCAGACAGGAAGAGCAGGTTGTTGGGCATCTGATGAGTGACTGAACCAAAGGAGATCCAAGGAAAAAGCTTCAGTGGGATTCTGCCATTCATTGGCTACCAGATTTGGGGAATGTCTCTTCCCCTGTCTGGGCCTCAGTATCCTCATCTGTAAAACAAGGGGGTTGGGGAAGCTAATCTTATTTCCTCCAGCTCTGAGGGCTCACTTAGTGCCTTGGCAGAAGCACACAAGGGGGAGGGCAACCAGCCCCACCACACCCCCTCTGCTTTTTAAAGGGAGCTCCCTTGATGGCCATGTTTGGTATTGTGCTACCCCATCCACCCCCTGACTCCACCGGATTGAGCCAAGGATGGCAGCTGATGCAACAGCAGGTGATGGTAGATTGGTTAGTCACCATGGCCCTTGGCAAAGCTGGACCTGAAGATGACCTTTCTTGGGAAGCTTGACCCAGAAGTAACAAATAACAGGCCCTGTAAGCAGGAGGAGCAGAAGATGAGAGGCCACAATGACGAGGAGGTCAGAGGCAGAGAGGTGGCCCTTCTGCATCACAGGGAGGCTGAAGTCACTAGGGATGGGACTCAGTGAGCACAATGACAAAGCCAATGGGCAAAGCCAGTGGCGGAGATCACAGGCTCTGAGAACAAAACCACCCAGTTCCCAGAGAGAGCTGGAAGCCACAGCTGAGTACCTGCCCCAGTGCCTGTTCCTCACTGGGAGACCTTACATTCAACCCTCCTTACTTGATGTGACTTGAGTGGGATTTCTGCTTCTTGCAATTAAAAGGAAAAAGGGGCTCACGCCTGTAATCCCAGCACTTTGGGAGGTTGAGGCAGGGGGATTGTTTGAGGTCAGGAGTTCGAGACCAGCCTGGCCAACATGGAGAAACCCCAACTCTACAAAAAATAGAAAACTTAGCCAGGTGTAGTGGTACATGCCTGTAGTCCCAGCTATTTAGGAGACTGAGGCAGGAGAATCACTTGAACCAAGTGGGTGGAGGTTGCAGTGAGCTAAGATTGAGCCACTGCATTCCAGTCTGGGCAACAGAGCGAGACTCTGTCTAAAACAAAAACAAAAAACAAAAAAAAAAGGAAAAAGTAGACAGAATGATAATAGCCAACCTGTTTGAGCACTTACTCTGTTCTAAGCCCCTTCACATATAAAGGCCAACTCATTAGTCCTCTCAACCACCCTTTAAAGCAGGTACTAATGTTACTCCAGCTTAACCTACGAGGAAATAGTACAGAGAGGTTAAGTAACTTGCCATAGGAGACACTACTTAGGCATCATGGAGCTGGGATTCAGAACTAGGCAGTCTCACTCTGGAGCTGGGTCTTCATTCTCTCTCTTAGGCCTGAGGATGAGGCAGGACACGGGTGTGATCTGAAACAGAGAGCTCCACCGAACTGGGAGTGTTTGACCCAAGATACCTCACCCAGAGGGAGTTTGTGCGTCCTTGGCATGGGGGGTGTTGTGGTGGGGTAGGTGGTCATCGGCTGCACACACAGCCCCCAAAGAAGGAGCAAGGATGGATGCAGGGTTTCACCAGGCCATCCTGCCCCAGGTTGCAGCCAAGGGTCAGGTCCTGCCTCTAACACGAGGGAGCATTTTATGTTGGGAAATTCCCTAGAGAGAGAGGTGTGCGGGGGTTGGGGAAAGGCCTCCTAGGAACAGCCTGCCAGACAATTGCCTCCACCCCTAAGCAGGGAAGTCTAGAAAGGACCCCTCAGTGCAAGTAGCAAGGCATGGCCTTGGAGTAGCCTGAAGAGGAACTTTAGCAGTGGAGGGTTGTGGAGAAGGATGGGGGTGAGGTGGGAGTAAGAGACCCCCCAGGACTCCCCAACCCCCGATAGACACCTCACATCCTCCTCAACACGCCCCCACCACTGCCCCCTGGAAGCAGCAGAAGTGGCAGTTTTCTTTTGGGCAGTGAGCAGAGGTTTGTGTTTAAATAAAGGGATGCTAAGGAGAGGCAGAGAGAGGACAAGAACTTCCCAGGGCTTTTCAGCCACTCCAGAAAGCAGGTCAGCTCACACTGGAGGCCTGGGGCAGGCTCCATACTAGACCCCAGGCTGGGATTTGTGGGGTGGCTAAAAAGGCCTGGGACCTTCCTCTGATACCCAGAGAACCTAGTATCAGGTGTCCCAAGCACTCCTCACTGCCTCAGAGACATCTCCCCTGACCTCCTTGCTTCAAGCAGTCACCATCGGGTTAATATGTTTTATTTTCTTCATTGCCCTTATCATCACTGGAATTGATTTGTTTCCTTATGTGTAGTCTGTCTCCCCCAACCCAGAATGTAAGCTCCAGAAAATCTGGGGTTTTGTCTATCTTGTCCATACTATCTCGAGATGGTAATAGGGTGTCCAGCACATAGTAGGTACTCAATAATTATTTATGGATGAAATGAATATTCAACCACACCTAGGGGGCAAGTGCTATTTCTGAGTGAGGTGGGCTTGGTAGCTAAACAAAGTCACATCTTTGCAGTCCATTCCCGCATTTAACAAACAGTTCTTGAAACCTACTGTGCACCAAGTGTTGTTCTGGGTACTGGTGATGCAGCCTGGAACCAAGCAGACCAAGATCCCAGTGGAGTTTAGGCCAAATGCTGGAGACAGACAATGACAACCACAAAGCCAGAAACACTCAGGGCGTGGGGAGGAAGAATACTGGAATCTGCTTTAGACTGAGAGGTTGGGACGGCCTCTCTGAGGAGGGGAGTTTAAACTGGCAAAAGCCTGAGAAGGAGCCCACCATGCCAAGGGGTGACCAGGCAGGCACATGATGAGAAAGAGATTGGCACGGGAGAAGAATGGAGAAGGCCATGTGGCTGGAGCTGAGTGGGTGAGAGATGTGAGAACAGCTGTCTAGAAGAATACAGACAGGGCCTTTTGAGTCATGGTGACCATTTTGAAGTTATCCTAAGAACACTGAGAAGCCCTTGGAAGCTTGCAGTAGGGGCACTGCTTGATTCTACTTATTACTGTTAAAAAATTAACGGCTGGGTGTGGTGGCTCATGCTTGTAATCCCAGCACTCTGAGAGACCAAGTTGGGAGGATCTCTTGAGGCCAGGAGTTTGAGACCAGCCTGGTCAACAGAATGAGAACTTATCTCTACTAAAAAAAATAAAAATAAAAAATTAGCTAGGTGCGGTAGTGCGCGCCTGTAGTCCCTGCTACTTAGGAGGCAGAGGCAGGAAGATCACTTGAGCCCAGGAATTTAAGGCTGCAGTGAGCCAGTATTGTGCCACTGCCATCCAGTCCGGGTGACAGTGAGACCTTGTCTAAAAATAATAATAATACTAGTAATTCATCATCTCTGGTTCTGGACCACAGCCACTTTTTAACAATGGAAGACTTGGCTGATAATTGAGGATTAAAGTGCTGCAGGGGGCCACAATGCTATGTCATGAATCCCAGATTACAGTGAACCTGCTTCTCTTTATCTGAGGGCTGATGCAAGAGGAAGAGTATTATTATTATTATTATTTTTTCTTTTTTTGAGATGAAATCTAACTTTGTCACCCAGACTAGAGTACAGTGGCGCAGTCTCGGCTCACTGCAACCTCTGCCTCCTGGGCCCAAGCAATTCTCCTGTCCTAGCCTCCCAAGTAGCTGGGATTACAGGCGACCATCCCCACGCCCAGCTAATTGTTTGTATTTTTAACAGAGACGAGTTTTCTTTTCTTTTCTTTTCTTTTTTTTTTTTTTTTGGAGACAGAGTCTCGCTCTGTCGCTCAGGCTGGAGTGCAGTGGCCGGATCTCAGCTCACTGCAAGCTCCACCTTCCGGGTTTATGCCATTCTCCTGCCTCAGCCTCCCGAGTAGCTGGGACTGCAGGCGCCGGCCACTTCGCCAGGCTAGTTTTTTGTATTTTTTAGTAGAGACGGAGAGACAGGGTTTCACCGGGTTAGCCAGGATGGTCTCGATCTCCTGACCTCGTGATCCGCTCGTCTGGGCCTCCCAAAGTGCTGGGATTACAGGCTTGAGCCACCGCGCCCATCCTAGAGACGAGTTTTCACCATGTTGGCCAGGCTGGTCTCGAACTCCTGATCTCAAGTGATCCGCCCGCCTCGACCTCCCAAAGTGCTGGGATTACAGGCGTGAGTCAGCGGGCCCAGCCAGGAGGAAGTATTATTATTAGTGTTTCTGAGCCTTGAGTGCCCCCATTCAGTGTTGTTTCCAGCTCTGCTTCCATTCTCCATCCAGACATCCACACATAGTCCGTCTGACCCTCTGAGAGATTGATTCAAATTCTTCCCAATATGGAGATCAATGGCCCCTGCATGCTGCAGAGCTGCAGACCTCCCTTCCCAGGCAACTCACAGAGTCCTGTCATCTGTGGAACAAGATTTTCCTTCTTCATTTGTCAGTTATTGTAACTGAACATAGACTGGTGCTTAGAGGAGTTTAATCTTCCGATAAATAGCATGGCCCTTTTTGCTTTATACCATGCTGTCAAGAAATGTATTAAGGACTTGCTTGGTTACCAGTGACAACAACCCAACTTTGTCTGGTTTGTATCACAAGGCATGCTTTTTGCCCCATCTGTATGGAAAGTACAGAGATAAAAATGGATGCAGGCAGGCTGGGCCCAAGTATTCCAAGGATGTCAACAGGATTGGGTCTCTCTACTTCTCAGCCCTGCATTCCTTCACACTGCACTCTCAGGCTGACTCTTCTCAAGTGATGGCAAAGATGGCAAACAGCAGTTTTAGGCTTGCGTCCTAGCATTTAGCTACACCCCTAGAAAAAACTGTATCTCTTTCCCAGTGAATGAGTCAGAGTCCCAGGATTGCCTCTGATTGGCCTAGCTTGAGTCACATGCTTACCATGAACCAATCACTGAGTGGAGGGTGGGTCTTACTGTAACTGATCAGATCTGGTTACTTGCCCAGTCTTGAGCCAGATTTGGGATCAGCCTTGCCTGACCACATGGTTGAGAGTAGGGTAAGGGCTGTTTCCCAAAAGGAATAGACGAGTTCTATTATTGGAAGAATGATGCTGGGGCCAGGTGTGGTGGCTCACTCCTATAATCCCAGCACTTTGGGAGGCCAGGGAGGGAGGTTCACTTGAGGGTAGGAGTTTGAGACCAGCCTGGGTAACACAGTGAGACTCTGTCACTATACACACACACACACACACAAAATGAGGTAGGCATGCTGGCGTGAGCCTGTAATTCCTGCTACTTGGGAGACTGAGGTAGGAGGATCTCACTTGAGCCCAGGAGTTTGAGGCTGCACTGAGCCGTGATCACACCACTGCCCTCTAGTCTGGGCAGCATAGTGAGATCCTGCCTCTTGAAAGAAAGAAAGAAAGAAAGAAAGAAAGAAAGAAAGAAAGAAAGAAAGAACAAAGATGCTGAGCAGGCAAAGCCCAGAGAGCTTATCAAGAGCTCCAGTCTCCAGAGGACATTCTTGAGAAACACATTCATAGCACGGTGTTGGACATTCTCGCATCCCTTCCCCAGGTCCACAGGCCCCTGTCGACTGCAGGATGACACCCCTGTCTCCAGGTAAATGCTTTGTCTTTCCGCAGCACCCATCCCCAAAAAGGAGTACAGCCACCCTGGTGGATATGAAGGAGGACTCCAAGGCCAGGCTGCCTGGGTTTAAATCCCGGCTTCCTTCCTTTCCAGCTAAAAGTCCTCAGGAAAGTTAACACTTCAGTTTTCTCATTTCTAAAGTAAGGACACTAACAGTCCTGCCTTTAGGCTTGCTGTTGGGCTAGAGAAACCTGCATCTGACATAGAGAAACCCTCAATAAATGTAGCTGCTATAGTTGTGATCTTGCCTTTTGGAAAGTCTTGATTCCAGTGCCCCAGTCCCAAAGCTGCATTCACCATTTTCTCCATATGTTCATTTTGAGCACTCACTGTGTGCTAGGCACTGTTTTAAGCAATTTTTCATAGACGGTCTCATTCTCTTGCAACAGACAGCTATAAGATAAAAACTATTATTAGTCCTGTGAGGTTCAGAGAGGTAAAGTAACTTGCCCAAGATCACAGTAGATAAGTGGTAAACGCTAATGCATGCACATCAGCTCACACGAGTGTTCAGCTCCCTCCATTCCCCACATTAATTTCTTTGTTTCCAACATGCCTGGCCAAGGTCTCCATTCCAGTGATGCCAAACATAGAGACACCTGTGTTTCTTGTAGACCCAGCAGGAGGGAGGTTCCTGGTCACCATCCCTTCTTTGGCCTCCAGATACAGACATAATGTATGTGGTTGCAGGAGCCCAGATCGGGTGAATTCGACATTTTGTCCCCTATAGGCCCAGCACAGGACCCTGCACATAGTGCTTACTAAATGATGGGTTAGAAGAAAAGATGAGAAGTAAATAAATTATGCATGAGTGGGGTGATTGCCTATCTGCACTTCCCTCTCAAAGCGTGAGCCCGCATCCAGCCTGATACTCTGCTGCCCTCATGTGGTCATTTGTAAGATGGCAGGCAGGGTAAGCAACCTCTGATTTTTATAATGAAAAATTTCAAATTTACAGAATACAGAGAATTGCACAGTTAAACCATTCTATCTATCATCCAGTTTTTTAAATTATTCACATTTTTATGAGTTTGCCTTACTTCTTTTTCTGAATTTCAAAAAAAATCACTAACACCATGACCTTTTACCCTGAAACTTGTATGTCTCTAAAAATGACATTTTCCTGCATAATGACGATCCCATGACCACACGGAATAAAACTAATGACAATTTCTCAATAAAATATATTAATCCATATTCAATTTTCCTTGATTGTTCCAAAAATGTCTTTTAAATGTTGCTTTGTTCAAATCAGCATCCCGTCTAATGAGTATTGTCTCTTCATTTTTCTAGAGTATGCCCCGTCACGACCGACTGAGCTTGTTTTCTGGTGAAATGCTCCACAGTCAGCATTTGCCTGACTGCTTCCTTGAGTTGTCAATTCACAGGTTGCTGTCCTCCCCTGGATGTTTTTTATTTTATTCTTTTTTTTTTTTAGACGGAGTGATGGAGTCTCACCTCTGTCGCCCAGGCTGGAGTGCTGTGGACCAACCTTGGCTCACTGCAAGCTTCACCTCCTGGGTTCACGCCATTCTCCTGCCTCAGCCTCCCGAGTAGCTGGGACTACAGGCGCCTGCCACTAGGCCCGGCTAATTTTTTGTATTTTTAGTAGAGACGGGGTTTCACTGTGTTAGCCAGGATGGTCTCTATCTCCTGATCCCGTGATCCACCCGCCTCAGCCTCCCAAAGTGCTGGGATTACAGGCGTGAGTCACCGTGCCCGGCCTATTTTATTCTACTTATTTTTTTGAGATAGGGTGTCATTCCATCGCCCAGGCTGGAGTGCAGTGATGCAATCACGGCTCACTGCAACCTTGCCTTTCTGGACTTAGGTGATTTTCCCACCTCAACCTGCTGAGTAGCCAGGACTACAGGTGTGCACCACCATGACTGATTAATTTTTTGTATATATATATGTGTGTGTGTGTGTGTGTGCGTGTGTGTGTGTGTGTGCGTGTGTATGTGTGTGTGTGTATATATATATATATATATATTTTTTTTTTTTAGAGACGGGTGGGGCTGAGTCTCACGATGTTGCCCAGGCTGGTCTCAAACTCCTGGGATCAAATTTGGCCTCCCAAAGTGCTGGGATTACAGGTGTGGGCCACCACGCCTGATCCTACTCTGTGTGTCTTTTAAACGGTAAGCTGGATCTAAACCTTTGATTAGATTAAGTTTCACTAGTTTTGGAGAGTACACTTCCTAGGCGACATGCACTTCATGTTATATCACATCAGGAGGTGCCCACTGCTTGGTGCCCACTTTTAGGAACAAAAATCTTGATGAATAAGTTCAGGTGGGTTCATCCTCATCTTTCTCTGTGAGTAACAAGTGAATTTGTTGGCCTGATAATTTGGGGACCTGATACATATCTAGTTCCCCAAGAACCACTCTCATAATTGTTTTATCACCCACTGGTGATCATTGCCTGAAACAATAATATTTCATTAGAATCTGCAAAATGGTGAGTTTCTAATTTTATCATTCCTTCTATATGTTTTGCTCTTAATAGAATACTTATCCACAAGAGCTAGTATTTCTCTAAACATAGCTCATTCTTAAAGGAGGAATAAATACTTAATTCTTTTCTATTATTTATCCACTTTCAGAGTAAGAAGCTGATACAATGACAACCCCCAATGGCAGTAAACGAAGGCTTTCCTTTGTTTTGCTGAGATTAATTATAACTTTCTGGATGTAAAAATATCCAGTGCATTTCAATCCATTGCAATTGATGTTCTTTTTATTGCTTAAGTACATAGGAGCAAGTTCAAGATGCCTCTTACATCCACTGGTTTTCAACTCTTTACTGGGGCACAATAAGATATTCTAGGCTCATCTTGTACCTGCCCTGCCCCAGACCTAAAATGAAACATTTCTCCAAGAAACACTAATTCCCTTTAGTGAGGATGGTATTTAGAGACCACATTCCACATACAGCAAGTGGGAGAGCTGAGATTTGGACCCAGGCAGTCTGACTTCAGAGTTGGTACTCTTAACCTTTGTACCCTCTGGGCAACATATTTATTAGTGATGATAACAGTAACAATTACAACTATAACTCCCACTGCCATACGCAGCCATTCCCCATGTGACAGGTGCTCTGCTAGGTGCTGTCCAGCCTTTTTAAAAGACCTAATCCTTATAACAGCCCTCTAAGTTAGTCATTATTATTTCAGTCTTACAGAAGAGGAAAATAAGGCTCAGAGAAATGAGTGTCTTATCCGAGACCAGATGGTAAGTGACAGAGCATGGACTCAGATTTCTGTCTGTGTGACTCTAAATTATGTTCCTTTCGTTGCTGTAAACTATATCAATTGGTGATAATTCTGTCTCCTTTCAATGGTTCTTTGCTTGGCTCCCTGAGCCCTGGCACTCCTATGTCCCAGGGTCCCAGGTTCAGGCTTGTGTTTGGTGTCTTTCTGGGTAACTCATGGGTCCCCACTACATTCATGGTGTCTTTCCAGGTCACTCATGGCTGTGCTAGGGCACAGAGGAGCTGGGATGAGAAAGGCTGGTTCTGTCTCCTCCAAGAGCCCATGGTTTAGTGAGGGAGACTAAACAGGTGCAATTAGTGTGTTTGTGCTGTAATATAAGAGGTATAACCTGCTTTCATTCCCCCAGAGGAGCAGTCAACTCTCCTATGGGGCTCTGGGAAACCAAATAAACTTTAACAACCGAAAAACTGGGGCTGTCCAGACACCATGACGGATGGTGGGAGAGATTTTCTAGCACAAGACTCAGCTACACACCTTTCAAATAGTTGCAGGTTGGTGACTGCCTCTTTGTAAGGAAGAGTGGCTAGGAGCCTATGGAGGCAGGAGGAGTTGCATGGGCCAGCCCCTGACACTCGTAATCGGAATTATGCAGCAGAATGGAAGCAGAGCAGAGACAGGCACGGGGGTCTAACAGAGCAGGAGAGGATGCTGGGAGTTGGCTATGGGAAAGATGAAAGACCAGCAGGACTGGGGCTCCAGCCACTCTGTATCTGGGGGTTCCTGAGCCAGGCTCCAGCAAGTGGAAGACTCCTGTATAGGGTCACTGTGGTTTTTAATCACTGCATCAGTAAGCCATTGCTATGGAACAACCCAAGCCCAGACTTAGAGGCTTAAAAGAATAAACATCTATTATTTACCGTGATCCCGTGGGTATGTTGAGCAGTTTTCTGGTCAGGGTTGGCTGAGCTGTTCTCTGCAGTAAGCAGATGCTTTGGCTGGGGCTGGATAATCTAGGATGAGCTCACTCCTATATTGTAGGTGGCTTGATGTTGGCTGGGGTGACAAGGATGACTTGGCCCTCTCTCTCTGATCACCCAGGAGGATCACAAGCTGGGGCTTATTCCCATGGTGGCTATTAGTGCACAAGCCTCTGCTTGGGTCACCCTTGTTAATGTCCTGTTGGCCAAAGCAAATCACAAGATCAACCCCAGATTCGAAGAGTGGAGCCACAGACCCACCTGTTGCTGGAAGGAGTCCCGTGGAAACAAAGTGTGGGTAGGCAGGGGAAGAATTTACAAGCATTTTTGCAATCTGCTTACTTGCAGGCACCCATTTCCTCTTTTTCTGTATGTCATACCCTGTTGTTCATTTAGGGCATCACTCCTACTCCCAAACTCATAGGTAGATAATCTGAGGCACAGCGATTGGTTCAAGGATGGGCATGTGACCCAATTCTGGCCAATGAGACTTGGTCCTGGTGCTTTCGCTGAGACCTGTTGGGAATGAGGTCCGTCCTTTCCACTAAGGCAGCTATGCTAATGGAATATAGGCCTGGAGCTTCTGGAGCCATGTTGGCCTCTCATGGGGGGAGCCTGCATGAACATTAAGCCGACAATGAGGGAAGAAGATATAAGGCATTAAGAAAGAGTGATTGTGACCGGGCGCGGTGGCTCACACCTGTAATCCCAGCACTTTGGAAGCCTGAGGCAGGGAGATCACGAGGTCAGAAGTTCAAGACCAGCCTGACCAATATGGTAAAACCCCGTCTCTACTAAAAATACAAAAATTAGCTGGGGGCACACCTCTAGTCCCAGTTATTAGGGAGACTGAGGCGGGAGAATTGCTTGAACCCCGGGGTGGGTGGAGGTTGTAGTGAGCTGAGATCGCACCACTGCACTCCAGCATGGACGACATAGTGGGACTCTGTCTTAAAGAAAAAAAAAAAAAAAAGAGTGATTGAGAGGGAAGAAGAGAGACCACCTGGATTAAGCCTCAGGAGTTTTCAGTTACATGAGCTAACACGCTGCCTTTCTTGCTTATGCCATTTTGAGTTGGCTTTCTAATTCAGCACTTTGAACCAAAAAGCTCTAATACAGTTCCCTCCCTTAAAAGTTCTTCCTCTCTGATCTCAAAGCTCTTCCCATCTGCAGACCTGGGCTTGGACTGGGCATTCCGCTGTCTAGTATACTTGTCACCTCTGCCTGGGCATATAGTAGGTGCTCAGTGAACACTTGTTTGAAGGATCAATAGGAAGGGTTGGGACTCCTACTAAGAAGAGGCTTTGGTGACAGACAGGTAGCTGGCCCCAGTGAGAAGCTCCCAGAGGTGATGGCGGTCTCACAGGCAGGTGGAGGGGGTAATGGGCACAGTCTGTAAGTGTAAACAAGACCTAGCTGTCCCAGGGCTGGGAGGGAAAGAATAAGGCAGGGTCCCTGTCTGGGAGGAATCAAGTAGGGGCCTGGTCACAGGGACACTGCAAGGCCTGCTTCCTAGAACTGGGGTCCACAGTAAGCATGAGGTCCACAGCACTTTTACCTCCTCCGGACTGTGCCACCCAGGTTCAGCCCCTGTCACCTTCTTCTACTATACACTTTCCACTCCCATCCTTTCTTCACCCAGCAGCTAGAATGACCTTTGGAAAATGTAAATTACACCTCTGCCTAAAGCATCTAAGGGCTTCCCACCTGTGCTTATAGCAACATAATATTAATGACAGCTGACACACAGGGCCTAGTAGTTGCCAGGCACCCTTCTAGGCATTATACCTACAATAACTCCTTTAATTATCACAACATCCCTACAAGGCAAATACTAATATTATCCCCACTTTACAGATGAGAAAATTGAGGCACAGAGAGGTCAACAACTTGCCCAAGTTAACATGGATTAAAATCTGAACTTTTTACTAAGGCATGGAACTCTCCACTTCTGGGGTCTTTGGGTCTTTGCATGGCTGCCTCTGTCTTATCAGTTGGGTCTCTGCACTTTCGTCACTTCCTCAGAGGGAGCCTCCCGGATCATCCAATTTACAGTGTCCCCTCCTCTGTCTATTTCATCATCTTCTTTTATTGTTTTTACATCAGTTACTGTTTTATGCAATTATCTTACTCATTTTCTTACAAACTCTCTTTTTTTGTCCTGGTTCCACGCTCGCCCCCAGGCTGCCAGCTCCGGGAGAGCAGAGACCATATCTGTCTTATTCACCTCTGTATTCTAGCACCTGGCACAAGTGGGGAGTGGCTCAATAAACATTTGTTAAAATGAATGGAGGAAGGGAGAGATGGAGGCAGGGAGGAAGGAAGAAAAAAATAAGGAAGGAAAGAAGGACAGAAGAAAGGAAGGAAGGAAGGAAGGAAGGAAGGAATGAAGGAAGGGGAGAGAGGGAGCTCCTTTAATATCCCCTTTCCCATAACTAGAATGAGGAAGATGGGGCCTAGAGGAAGAGAGAGTGCTGGGCAGAGAGGAATAGGATGAAGAGAACCTGGAAAGGAGCTCAGGGGCCACAGGACATCCCCAGGTTAATCCAGGGCAGGTCCCACACTCAGTTGGGAGAATGCTTCCCTAATTAGGGTTGCCAGATTTGGCAAATAAAAATACAGGATGCCCAGTTAAATATTTGAATTTCAGCTAAACAACAAATAATTGGTTAATATGTTGTGTGCAGTATTTGGGACAGATTTACACTAAAATGTTGTGTGCTATTCATCTGAAATTCAAATTTACTGGGCAACTTGTATTTTATCGGGCCATCCTATTCTGGCTCCTCACTGTGTGCTGTGTGCCACTGAAGATTCCACTAAACACTAGCCTGCTTTTATTTTACATGGAACATTTTGTTTTTAGTCCTGAATAAGGAAGTACAATCTCTTTATTGATCTAACAGAAGGAGAAAGTTCGTACAAACAGCAGCTTGTTAAGAGGAGAATGGCTCCCAGGGTTAGATAAACACCCAAGACAAATGCCTTCTCCTGAGCTCAAAGTGAGCTTGTGTTCTTGAACTTTCCTTCCTAGGCTCAGAGGTGGGCTTGATGGGATCTATCTCCCTGGGTACAGCTGAAGACGGCAGGAAGAGAAACGCTCAGCCTGGGAGGAAAAGATTTATGGGAACGTGGGCTTAATGGGTGATTCATCCATTCATTCAGCCTCACCCAGCAGCTATTGGCAGACACTCAGAGATGAATGGCACCGGGTTCTGTCCTGGAGGCTCTCCATAAATAGGGAAATGAATTTTGGCCCCAGGACCAACAAGTACTGCCTTCTTCCAAATCTGTCTCCATGGTTGAATGCAAAGAGTACATTTTTGTCCCTGTCTTTTCTCTCTCTCCCTTTCTCCTTCCCCATTCTTTCTCTTTTTTCTCATCTCCTCTCTCTTCCTCTCTCACCTTTCCAGCCATTTGTCACCTTAAACCTAATTACCTTGTCCAACTAGTACTGTGAAAAAAACGATTACTGGTTTACTCAGGCCACGGACCTGGTCTTAAGGTCCCTTGTCTCTCTAAGACCCCACTTCTCCCGCATCCAGAACTATCCAACATTTTCCAGTTCAGCATGGCATTTATTTGCATGCCGTTCTATGATTGGCTGATACAAAGCGGGGGGCGGGGGTGGGCACCGTAAACCTCCATTCCTCATCTTCCTGTTGGGAGTCCCACTAGGTCCAACAATCTGATTCTCAGACCTGACTCTGCCCCTTGACTTGGTTTGCTTAACTGTTTCTCAAAAAAAAAAAAAAAAAAAAAAAAAAAAATCTATGGGTGATTTCTTCTGGCTTGAGGTTAAAAGACCTAGGTTCAGTCCTGGACAATGCCACGCACAAACTGTGGTTTATATGAGTCCCCTTGCCTCTCTGAGACTCAGTTCTCATGATGAAGGCCTTATGAGAATATTCTGTAGTGGTTAATACGGACTCTTGAGCCAGACTGCCTGAGTTCAAATATTTCATCTTCCGCTACCAGCAGGGTGCCCTGTGAATAAGTCAAATAAGTACATACGTGTAAAAAACTTAGAACGGCGCTTTGCATAACAAGGTCCTAATAAATGTCAGCTATTATTGTAGTGGCTATTAAAGTCCTTTCTCTAAATGCTTTTAGTATTAATATGATTGCCCAGCAAGTATTTGGGCGCAAGCTGGGAAAAATCAATTTACTACAGCTTTGGCTCAGAGGCCAGAGGGTTCTTATGAAGAGAGCTCACAGCAGTGAAGTCTCAAGCTCTCTGAACCTCAGTGTCCTCATCTGTAAGATGGCAATAACAATCTGACCTCCGCCTGTTTCCCAGGAAAGCTCAAGCATCTGGCCCATTGTAAGCATTCAAAAAAATTTGTGAAATGAAGTAGTGCATGGACCACGTGGGGCGACAATGACATGGCAAGCTGCAGGGTTCTGCCCTGAGCCACATCTGTGCTACTTGCTGCCTGTAAGACTTGATGCAACAGAGGCCTACAGAAGGCAGTTGGTGAATGCTGAGTTGAACAGACAGGCTGAGTGGCGTGCTAATTAGTGCTTCACATTTGGAAACAAGCACTCTTATAATCTCTTGGTGAAAGTGCAAATGTATCAGTGTAGCCTTACTGCAGGACCATTTAATGCTACCTATCACAGAGAGCACACGAATTGACCTATCAGTTCCATTTATAGAAAATCATCCCCAGATATCTTGACTAAAGTGTGCCAAGATTTATAGAGATAGCATGTTCACTGCAGCTCTTTGCAATAGCAAAAAGAGCTGGAAACAACCTACATGCCCCATAATACAGAACTACACAAATAAATTGTAGTACATCCATATTATGGTCTATCTAGCTATTAGAAGGAATGAGATAAATTTATATGTACAACATGTAGAGGTCTCAAGAGGTATGGTGGTATGGTTAAGTAAACAAACAAAACCCTCAAGTTGGCAGAGCTATGCATTTAATATAACATGTATGAAAAAAAGTATCTATGTTTGTATCTTGTTTAAGAAAAAAATTGTCCAATGATACTTGTTAAAGCACAATAAGGAAGACTTAATCAGGACAATTCAAGTAGGTATACAGACCACTGCAACTGGGTCTTGTAATTGGTGAAGACTGGGCTCAACTCTGAATGCAACATGAGCAAATGGAAATTTATAGACAGGAAGCAGGGTGGGGAGCAGTGCACGAAAAATTACTAAGAGGAAACATCAGGGGTAACAGTAGATTCTTGCTGAAGAGGCCAGGGTGATCAGACATCAACTGGGGGACAGTGGAGGATGAGGAACCCATCAGATATCAAGGGTGATCACATATCAAAAGTGGGGATTCTTGGTAACTTGATTTAGCAGGGTTTTTTTTTTGCTAAAACTGGATTTTTTAAGGAAGTACACAGATTGGCCTAGGAGAAGGTTCAGGAGCCTGATTAAAGTTCGCTCAAGCAAAGAATGTTTGTCAGTCTGCCTAGGAAGTATCTGGAGGGCTATATGCCAAAGTTAACAGTGCTTCTCTCTGAAGAAAAACTGTACATTAAAATTTTAATATTGTAGCAGGACGAGCCACAGACAAAACTTCTCAGACACTGGTTAAAGAAGGAAGAGGTTTTTTATTCAGCCAGGAGCATTGGCAGATGCATGTCTTAAGAGCCGAGCTCCCCGAGAAAGAAATTCTTGGCCTTTTTAAAGGCTTACAACTTTAAGGGGTCCACATGAAAGGGTCGTGATAAATCGAGCAAGCGTGGAAACATGCCTGGGAGCTACGCGAATCAGCTAACAGAACAAAAAGTTTTACAATGCTTTTTTCATACAGTGTCTGGAATTTACAGATAACACAAGTAGTTTAGGCCAGGTTGATGTTATTATTATTACTTTTTTTTTTTTTTAACTCTTAGGGCCGGATGGTAGTGCCAAGGTTGTCTGGCTATTTATCTTACTTTTGTTTCTTTCTAACTGTTTGCTTTCTCTCTTTTCTTCTGTCTTGTGAACCAGGCAAGGTGTGGGGAGGACGGCAGCAGGAGTAGCAGTGGTCTCCTTCCTTAATATGAATAAAAGCAAGAGCTCCCTTTTAAAGCCCAGATATCTTATTTGGAATCTGACTCGAAACTCTATCCTCTTTTTCGGGCGCAGCCTTCCTCTTGTGTAAACTAACAATGATAACATCTACCTCCCAGTGTTGTAAAACGGGAGAGAGAAAGTAATGGATATAAAAACTTCTGTTCAGAGCAGGGACGGATCGTCATTGCGATCAGGGTGGGCGACCCGAAGCGGGTCATGAGCTTAGACCTTGACAGATCTGTCGTGGTCTGGATTTGGTTTGATTCCTGGCTATCTTTTCTTAACATTCAACTGGCTCTAGGTTTTCTAACCCACTCACTTTCTTCAAGGTAAGTGTGGCAGAAGCCTGGCGCATGCGCAGTACAAGCACCGTAAGCGGCGCCCCGCCCACATACTACTACAACTTCCGGCAGGCTCCGCGCCGCCTCAGGCGCGTCGCGGGTTGCTGACGTAATGCAGTAGCGCGGGGAATTTCGAGTGGTATTGGAGCGCCAGAGGCTAGTGGGTGGCGGACCCCTAGCATCTTCGGGAGAGACCATGGACTCCCTGGCCGAGCCTCAGTGGCCTCCGGGCCTGGCAGTCATGAAGGTGAGTGCTTCGGAGAGGTTGGGAGCTCCCGGGTGTCTGCGGGGGGAGGTCCCTCCCTTTGAGGAGGATGTCTTCGCCTTAAGGAGAAAGGATGCGGCGCGAGCGTAGCCCTGGGCCAGGGTACACAGCTCTGCTCTGCCACTAGCCAACCGCGTGGCTCTGGGTCTCAGTTTATTCCTCTGATAAGTGCCAAGGACAAGCCTGGTGAGCTGAGGTTGGCAGTCTTATGGAACCAGATATTCTGCGATCCAATCCCAACAATAACAGGGAGAAGAGCAGTTATTCTAAACAATGACATCGACAGCTGATCTTTACTGAAAGCTTACTTTGTGTCAAGCACTAAACAGTGACACCGGACATGGTTTTGGGTGGAAAGTTTATCAGATAACATGTATGTAATCACGTAGCCGAGCAGGTAGTCTCCTTTACGGGCTCTTTCATTTCTTCTGATTATTCTCAATAAACCTAGTGCTAGTTTGTTGTGACATGCTGCCCCAACTCCTCTCTAACACACCCTCACTCTTCTCTAACAATTGCTCATCTCTCCGTCTTTTAAACAGAGATCAGGACTCAGGCCCAGCGCTGATCTTGCATTGCATCTAATGATTTCACTTAAATAACATTTATTTTTGTGGCCACTTTTGGTTTCAGCAAGGCATACCAGTTTCCATTTACTGTAGCGGTGGGCCCTGGATTTGCTCAAGAGCAGATGAACTTTGCTGTGCTGGCTAAAAATCAGTTGCTTAGTTTCTTCTTGCTCTGTGATTATTTCCGTTTCTGACAGTGGCTAAGATAGCCTTCTTCTCTTCCTCAGTTTTGTAGATTTGGGGATTATAGTATCTGTCCCACTGACTCATAAATTTGACTTTAGAATTAAATGAAGGCTAAAGTAAGTAGGCCTTGTTCTTTCTGCTGTTATCAGTGACATCTAGAGTGCTTGCGGACTTGAGATACCTGCATGACGAGAAGCTGACATTGTGAAATGATCCAGGAAAACTGTAGTTTTGAAGTTGTGGTGGGCTTGGTACCAGGATGCAGTGGAGAAGAGCACAGATATGAGTTCCAGTGGTCCTGGGTGAAATCTCCTCTCTGCCTCTTAACTGTGTGACCTTCAGTTAGTAACTTAACCTCTCTGAGCCTGAATTTCTTCAACTATAAATTAGAGACAAAAATAAACAGTTCATAGGATTGATTAAATAAATTAGTTGATGTATGTGGGCACAGATTCTGCTGTGTATTCACGTGCTTAATGCAGTGCCTGACACAAAGTGGGTGCTCAAATATTTGTTGCTTGATTGAAAGTATTTGGAATGTAGTAAGCATTCAATGAATGTATTTTATTATTATTAGCACGGTGTTAAGTGCTTCTCTCCCCTTTTAATTTGTTGTCATGAAGCTTGACTTGGATAAGGAAAGTAAAAGAGCTCTGTAACCTGTAAAGCTCCTGCTTTGTAGATTTAAGCATACTTTACATATTCCCACAATTTCAGTGTTCTTTAGAGGCGGGTTCCATGTCTTCTCTGACTTTGGTATCCCACCACAGCACTGAATGTAGAGTTTGGCACCACAGAGTGTTCAGTGAGTGTTCAACCAGAGAGTTGATTGAGCCCACATTTTTTGCTCACATTAGAATCATGGAATCTTAAGGTTAGAAAACCAGTCCCTTTCAGTATTTTAACCTCTTGTATAACACATCTGCCAATTTCTCACTTAATTTTTGCTTGAATTCTTCCAGGGACAAAGAACTATCAGATCCCAGAAGCAGATCTGACTGAAGTTACTTCTTTTATTGAATAGAAGTCTGACTCAGAATGCATGGTTGCTAACTTAGGATCCACAGAAAGACTTTGGAGTCTCAAGTTATTTGTAAAATTTTTGTATGTATATTTTTCTGAGAAGAGAGTCCATAGTTTTCATTCAATTTTCAAAGGAATCTGTAACCCCAAAAACTTAAAGAATATTTTTGTAATTATTACATTTTTCCACCTGTTTTCTACTTCTCTCTTTCACTTTCTCTCTCTCTAAAGTAAAGAAATTTTGGGGGATCTGCTGGCCACTCTCTATTTAGGCATCATTTTTTGTTTGGTTGGTTGAGGCACATGTGATATGCATGTTACTGTCTTGGAGTGACATGACCAGAAATTTTAACAGAAATAGCTCATCTGATGTAGTGTCAACTTCCACAAATTGTGCTTTACAGATCTTTCAGAATCATTCCTCCACCAGAAGAGGATGGCATAGATAAGAAAGTGTGATATGATAGACTGGTTCTGGCTTCTGGGCCTACCTCTGCTCTTAATTTTTGTGTCTGTGACAGCTTACCATCCACAATAATGGAAGATTTTGGCAGGTTTTACTTTAACAAAAATTTACTGTTTTTGGCAGATCGTAAATGTAATATGTGTACACAGTAGAAAAAAATTAAAATTCAGAGTAAGATAAAGGAGAAAAATAAAACCATCCATGATTCTACCACCCAGAGAACCAGTGTTTAACATTTTACTTTATTTTCCTTTGGTTTTTATGCATTTAAAATTTGGGACCACTGTGGAGTCAACTTCTTGGGTTTGATCCAGCCAACTTAGGAACTCTATAGGCTTTATTTTTAAAATTGGGATACTGATGCTGTGGACTTCGTAAGATTGCTCTGAAGATTAAACTGCAGAGTTGTTATGTATTATTGGCATAGATTTATTTTCTGATTTTTATTTTCCTATGGCATTAATTATCCTTTGAAAGCATGTTCTTTAATGACTGCCTAATATTTCATCATATGAACCATTAGTGACATTAGTCTTTTTTTGTTTAAATTTTTAAAATTCAGGTAATAGGTTCACATGGTTCAAAATACACATCAAATAAAAAGTAAAAGTCTTCTTCTTACCATGTTCCTGGCCCTGATCATTATTTATGACTTCTTGTTCATATTCTCATAATTTATTTATATTTACGATGAAAACAGAATGCATTCTTTTTTCCTTTTTTTTCTTTTTTGAGATAGGGTCTCATTGTCGCCCATACTGGAGTGCAGTGACAATCACAGCTCACTGCAGCCTTGAACTCCTGGGCTAAAGCAATCCTTACACCTCAGCCTCCTGAGTAGCTGGGACTATAGGCATGCGTCACTACGCCCAACGAATTTTAAAATTTTTTATAGACGTGGATTTTTGCTATTTTGCCCAGGCTGGTCTCGAACTCCTGGACTCAAACAATTCTCCTGCCTTGGCCTCCCAAAGTGCTAGGATTACAGGCAAGAGCCACCATGCTGGGCCTATTAGAACACATTCTTATTCACCTCTTCCTTTAAAAAAACGGTAGCATAGAATATGTACTGTCTGTACCTTATTTCCTTTTTTCACTTATCTTGGCAATCTTTTCATACCAGTATGAAGGAGAGCATCATCAGTTTCGCTCTGTCATGCAAGCTGGAGTACAGTGGTGTGGTGTGGGCTCACTGTAGCCTACGCCTGGACTCAAGTGATCCTCCTGCCGAGAGCTTCCTCCTTTTAAAAAATATTTCTATTGAATGGAATACTATTTTAAACAATTTGAAAGATTTTAAGTTGCAAAAGTAGTTCCTTTCCTTTTGGATTGCATTCCAGGTTGGCACACATCTCTCTTTCCAAGTTGTCCACTTTCCCTTCCTCTGCTTTCACTGCCCCAGCTCTTTCCGGGCTTCCTCATTTGGCTCCATTGCGTAGTACCATGCAGAAAGCACTAGACTGCCAGAAGGGAGACAGGAATTTTGGTTTTGACTTGACTAATGCCTACTATTCTGTGCCGGCTCTTGATACCAGTTTCCTCTTTTGACTAGACAGTTTCTAGTGTTTGGCTTTAACATTCTTTGATTTGATCCTTAACCTGTGTGGTGGCAATGGCCACCTTTCACCCAATAGTGACTATAGGCTAAGTATTGGAGTCCGAAGAGGAGGAGGCTTGGAGTAAGAGCTGGAAGTGCATTAGAAGTGGAACCGAAGTACAGTAGCCTTTATGTGAAGGGATGACAATATGGCACAAGAATCGGTGCACCATCATCTTTAGCTGTCTAAAGCAATTTGGGCAACCTGAGACTGAATGTATAAGAGTCATATGAGAGAAATTTTTCTTTATTTGTCAAGATCCCTTGCAGTTTATCTGGAGTTAGCTTTTGAATTTGTGTATTTGACAAAGAATTTGAATTTTTTTTAGGGGATAGAGAAAAACTTTTGTGACAAGACTTCCAATTTTGATGTCTTTCTGATACGTATATATGCACATTTGCATTACAGACAATAGATGATTTGCTGCGGTGTGGAATTTGCTTCGAGTATTTCAACATTGCAATGATAATACCTCAGTGTTCACATAACTGTAAGTATGCTTTGTTCCTGTGAGTTAGTAAATTGCGATTTTTACATGAGGTAGTGTTAATTTAACACCAAAGATACGTGCACATATTTATGTTTCACCTTTAGCTCTTCTATCTTGTAGTTTTTCAGAAGGTCTTTTTCACTGCCTTCCTCTTGAATATTGAAGGTTTTTACAAGGCTTCTATATTTTCTACCTCGTTCCTCCTTGATATTTTTATGCCTTTTATAGCATTCATGGCAGTAAAATTTTTGGTCACAATAAGTGGTTCTTTATTTGCCAAAGTGCTTTTTGATGTTAAGTTTCAGAATTTTTGTTTTTAACAGGGTAACAGATAGGTGGTTCCATCAAGTAGTACTTGATATAGAATTTCAAAGTTTAAAAATTCTGTAGCAGTATTTCCCCAGTGGGAGAATTCTATCACTGGCTTTATTACAGACAGTTTTATAACTTAACTGCTATGTGATGCTGGAAAGACTCACGATGGAATTTGTTTGTACTTCTCTTTATGAGTCTAGTATATAAGCATTTAAAAATATTGTACCTTGAGATATTTAGTGCATAGGGGTTACCCTGTCATTGTTGAGGAGCTAGACACACAGTTTATGGGTTATTTAGGATTTTAGGTTCATGGTCTTTCTTGTCCTCTATTTTTGATTTATCTTGGAAAGTTAAAAAACAGTCAACTTAGGTCTAAGAAATTGGTTTTAGTTGGTAGTAGCTTTGGTGAAAAAGTTTATGTAGAGAAGACATAATAAGAGGATAACAATGATGGAAACACGGGCTTTAGAGACATCCTTGGGCTTGACTCTTGAAAATCTGGTGAGTAATTACTACTTCAGAAAATGTTTGTGAGAATTAAATGTGCAGAACTCACTGCACATTATGAGTCCTTAATAATGTTAGTTTTCTTCCAGACAAGATTCGCATTAAAAACCAAGTTAAGTTTTGGAGATTGTTTTAAAATATATTTTAACATCATCTTTATTTGGGTATAATTTACATACAGTAAAATATATCCATTTTAAGTGCGCATTAAAGTATAAAAGTGTTAATGAATTTTGACAAATGTGTATGCTGTGTAACGACTGCAATTAAGATACTGAACATTTTTATTATCTGATAAATTTCTCCGCATCTCAGTCAGTATGACCTCAGCTAGCCATCTGTAGTCTATTTCTGGACTTTTTTGTTCCATTGATCTTAGAAACTTTTTCACCAAAACTACTGCCCACTAAAACTATTTTTTTAGACCTAAGTTTACTGTTTTTTAGCTTTCCAAGATAAATCAACTTGAAAATAGAGGACAAGAAAGAGCATGAACCTAAATAATCTGTAAACTGTTTGTCTAGCTCCTGAACAATGATAGGATAACCCCTATTGCAGTAAATACCTCAAGGTGCAATATTTTTAAATGCTTATATGCTAGACTCATATATGTCTGTCCTTGTGTCAGTACCACACTATCTTGATTACTGTGGCTTTGTAGTAAGTCTTGAAGTCAGGCGTTGTAAGTCCTTCAACTTTTTTTTCTTTGGTTCTTTTAGGATCTTTGCATTTTAAATGCATTTCCATATATAACTTAAAATCAGGTTGTCAGTTTCTACCAAAAGGCTGCTGGGATGTTCACTAGAATTGTATTGAATCTAGAGATCAATTTGGGAGAACTGACATCTTAACAATGTCGAGTCTTCAATGTGTGAATATGATATACTTCTCTATCTTTATTTCTCTCAACAGTGTTGTTTGATTTTCATTGCACAGACCTTGCACAAAGAAATATAACTTATATTGACCTTTCGTCTTCTGACTGCACTAAATTCACTTAATTCCGGCATATTTTTTGTTAATTCCTTAGAAATTTTTGCATACACAATCATGTCATTTGTGGGTAAAGACAGTTTTACTTCTTCCTTTCTGATCTATACGCCTTTATATTTCTTTTTGTTACACAGGCTAGTACCTCAAGTACAGTGTTGGAAGTGGTGTGGACGGACATCCTGTCCTTACTCTTATTTTATGGGGAAAGCATTCAGTCTTTTACCATTAAGTATGATGTTAGCTGCAAGTTTTTTTATATTCTTAATATGTTTTCATAAACTTACCAAGTCGAGGCACTTCTCTACTCCTGGTTAGGTGAGAGAATTTTTTTTTTTTAAATCATAAATGGGTGTTGAATTTTGTGAAGTATTTTCTGCATCTATGGAGATACTTATATGATATTCTTCCTTTAGTTTGTAACATAGCTAATAACATTATTTTTGTTTGTTTGTTTTTGTTTTGTTTTGTTTGGGAGACAGGGCCTCACTCCCTCACAGTGGCTTTGTTATAGACTGGCTTTGTACTGTATTCCCCACTTATCTGTGGTTTCAGTTACCTGTGGTCAACTGCAGTCTGAAAATACTAAATGGGAAATTCTGAAAATAAGTAATTCATAAGTTTTAAATTGCACGATGTTCTAAGTAAAGCACTGATGAAATCTTGTGCCATCCTGCGCATGATGGGAATCATCCCTTTGTCAAGTGTATTCATGTTACATATGCTATCCACCGTTAATCGCTTAGTGACCATCCCAGTTATCAGATTGATTGTTGCAATATGGTAGTAATTGTAACTGTGTTGCAGAACACAGTAATTGTGTTCAAGTAGCCCTTATTTTACTTAATAGTAGCCCCAAAGCACACAAGTAGTGATGCTGGCAATTCAATATGACAAAGAGAAATCATAAAATGCTTCCTTTAAGTGAAAGATGAAAGTTCTTAACAAGGAAAGGAAAGAAAATTGTATGTTGCTAAGATCTACAGTACAATCTACAGTACCCCACAAGATATTTTGAGAGAAAGACCGCATTTACATAACTTTTGTTGTAGTATATTGTTTTAATTCTATGTTATTAGTTATTGTTCCTAATCTCTTCCTGTGTCTTATTAATAAATTAAACTTTATCATAGGTAAGTATGTATAGGAAAAAACGTAGTATAAATAGGATTCAGTACTATCTGTGGTTTTAGGCATCCATTGTGGTTTATGGAATGTCTCTCCTGTGGATAAGTGGGCACTACCATATAGAGAAAGCCCTTTACTAGTCAGCTTGACTGCAGATTCTAGGGGCCTCTTAAGCCTTTTCTGTGGATGTGTCTTCCCTGGACTTGTGATTATAAATTCCCAAGTGGAGAGCTTTGATCAGTTTTTTCATTAGCTGGTATTTTTCTCTCTCGTGTGTCTGTCCATGGTATTGCAGGTTCTCCAGAGTTGATGTAAGCCATTGACCTCTTTTTTGTTTTCAGCTGCTCTCAAGCATCTGAAGTATGCTGATCCAAACCACCCCAAGTTGAGTGAGACAGAAACCGTTCCCTTAGGCAGTCCTTTGAAAAGGTCAAATGTTGGTCACACACTCCACTATTCTCTCCCTGCCTCCCCTCCCAAGATAAGCCACAGAGCTATATCAGCCTCTGTCTGCTGTACTATGGGTCCTCTGGATCAGTAGCAAGCTACCCAGCTCTTTTAGCAGACTGCATTCACCTAGAACATGCTGGGTTCATGCTTAGTGAGGTGAGACAGAAGCCAGTCCTATGGGCATCTCTTGGAAAAGCTAGAACATTGGACCGTGTTTTCCTTCTTTCTCCCCCCAGGCAGAAGGTTGGGGGTTTCTCTTCCTTGCTGAGCTGAGGGAGGCACAGTGGCCAGTGAGTGTGGTACTAGTCCAGACCTTTGCTTTTGTTCTCAGTGGCCCTCAACCAGGTTCCCTTTTCTGTCAGTGTGTAGATTCAGGCAGTTCAGAAACCAGTTTCTCAAGTAGCCCCCACAATGTAAGTGCTTGTCTTCTGTTTGCCTCCCTAGGGATATATGTTCTTTGCTCGCTTCTTCATGACTTATAGCTGTCACTTATGCCATTCTTTAAGAGGAAGTCAGTGGAGGGACATTTCAGTAATGATTTTTTTATTTTATGAGCACTTTTTTTTCACTTGTGAAGTCTCAATATTCAGTAGGCCTTTTCTGCTAAACACCAGTTGTCACAAGTCCCATCATGTCTAAAATTGGCTCTGGGTCTGTAGTGTTTTAATGATACAAAGCCCCCAGGGCTTTAGTAGAAGCCAGGTCTGTCATGTTCTGATATCATCTTGGATTGACTAGAATTGGTGATCCAGAATCCTAGGTATTTATTGCTGCTTCTTAGATTTTTCATGATTTACCATTTTTAAATCATCTTATTTTGTTTTGTTCTGTTTAGGTTTTTGGATATGAGTAATAAACACTACATTTGTAGTTCTGCAGGTACAAAGGTGTGAGTGGGTTGCCTTGGCAGAATGCAGGTCAATTAAATTGATCTAAATTTGTGCTATTAAAGAGTATTTTGGGGGCAAGAGGGGGCAGACCTACTCCAACCCATAAAACACCATTAAGTGAGAAATGGTCTTGCTAATAGACTGATATGCTCAAGTGCCAATTTTCTTTGCACTTGTATAATTTTTCTCACTTAATAATGGAAGATGATCAAAATATTTGCTCCTAGATGAAATAATTGGCTTGTGGACACTGATAAATTACCACTATTTAAAGCTTGGCCAGCAATCTTTTTTTTTCCCTTTTGTGGATTTTGACTCAAAAAATTAATCAAAGATTGTGTAGGAGTAAAAAGCAATTTTATTTCATTTTTTAAAAAAAACTGAAATATGAAATGTTCCACTTACGAAACCTTTGCTAATTCAAGAGACAACGTAAGATTCTGTTAGGCATATAATAAACGTGTTTGTCTTCTTTTATATTCTCATGAAACAGCACTGTGAAACAAGACAGAGGAGAAGAGAAATAGTTACACATACAAAAGGGACATACAATTATGCAGAGCTGCACTTCTGGAAATTCTGAAATGCTAGTCTTTAGTTGGAGGGATGTTATTCTCTTATCAACTAACTGTCCCTTAACATTAGAACTGGAGGCAGATGCCAACCCTCTCAGCTTTCTTGGACCTCCTGTTCTTTTCACACTGGGAACTGGAGTTTTTGCTTTTAACTGGACACTTTAGATGTTTCTTTCTAAAAAGTTCCTTTTTTCATAAAGTCCTTAAGATTTCATACGACAAGGATTGATTTAAGTTTTAGAAATTTCCTTTTTACTGTTGAGATGCTAGGCTCTTTTGATGTTTGAAAGCCAACAGATTGCTGTATCTTGCTTGGGATTAGAGATGGCCCCTCTCCCAAGGCTTGGCTGTTTCTGTGAAACTACTGTTTAATTCACTGTTGTTGTTATACCGTCTCCTACTCTACCCACACATCTTTTTTGGACTCTCTTGGATGGAAAGACAAACTTCATAGGTGATTTAAATGAAGCCCTCTGGGAATACATGAATTCAAAACTCTTCAGCTATTCTCCCTTGAATGGAAGGGTTGTCATAGTTGCCTACTAGAAAATAAGTTATGCTGGTCTGCAGCTTACCAGTACATATTTGGTAGTAGTCTAGTAGACTGAAATTAAGCCTAGGGCTTGATCTACTCAGGACTCCATATCTGATTCTCTGCATTTCAAAAGAAAAGGAAAGGAAAGGAAACATATACAAGATTATGCAGAAGAGAAAGCAGCAGCCTTATTATAAAAATTAATTTAAAAGGCACATGTGACCTTATTAATTAAATATTATTTAATTGATATAAGTATACATAATATATAATATACTTACACTATATATAGGTACAATAGTAACATGTATATATAATATATATACACAATATGTTGTATAAGTATAACTATACATAGTACATATTTATATACATATACATTATTTATAGTGTAAATGTACAGTATATATTTATTATAAACAAATATTTATAGATATAGTCAGTCCCTGACTTAACGATGATTTGACTTAGGATTTTTCAACTTTACGATGGTGTGGAAGTGATACACATTCAATAGAAACCATACTTTGAATTTTGAATTTTAATCTTTTCCCAGGTTAGAGATAGGTATATTAAATACATTTTGGCTTATGATATTTTCAATTTATGATGGGTTTATTGGGATGTAATCCCATGTTAAGTCAAGGAGCATCTGTAATTTTAAGTAAACATATTAAGAGTATGAACTGTATATTAAAAATATATATTAAAAGTATATTTTTAAAAAGTATATTTAAAAAGTATATTAAAAAATATATTAAGAGTATGGACTGTGGTGCTTGCCTTTGCCACATATTAGTTCCGTTATCTTTGGCAAGTTGGCTGAGCCCTGTGCTTCATTTTTCCTTCTTGTCAAATGTGACTAATATTGGTACCAACCTCAGGGTTGCTGTAAGGATCAAACTAGTTAATACATGTAAAGTGCTTAGAACAGAGCACATACTAAGTGCAGTGTTTGTTTGAACCACATGAAATTGCAATGTTTGTCCATTTTTGACTTAACCAAAAATGTCAGTTTCATATAATTCAACTTAATAGTAACAACTTATTAATTTTTAAAAAATTGTTGTTGAATCAATATCACATATTAAGGATGTGATTTACTGACCAAAATCCACTGAATCACTGTGACTGGGGGTAGAGTCTGGGAAACTAAGTTAAAACCAACATGAATCTCCCTAGGTGACTGAGCTGAGCAGCCAGGTTTTAGGATTTCTTGACTTACAGTATTGCTCAGGAGACTCTTTTAGTATAAAGAGAATAGCATTGGTAATTAAGAGAATGAGTCTGGACAGGAATTTTTGCCTCAGGATGATTCATACCTTGAGTCTCATCCATATCTGATTTAGGTGATATTTAGATGAGACTTTAGATTTTAAACTTTAGAGTTGGTACTGGAATAAGTTGAAACTTTGGGGGCTGTTGAGATGGTATGGATGTATTTTGCATTTGAGAAGAACATGAATTTGGGAGGTTAAAGGTGGAATGCTATGGAGTGAATTTTATCCCCCCCTAAAGTCCTATGTCGAAGCCCCAACCCCAATGTGTTGGTGTTTGAAGATGAGGCCTTGGGGAGATAATTAGGTTTAAATTAGGTCATGAAAGTGGAGCTCTAGTGATGGGATTAGTGTCCGTATGAGAAGAGATACCAGAGCTTATGGACTCTCCCCACCCCCTCGTGGGAGGACGCAGTGAGAAGGTGGTTGTCTATAGACGAGGAAGACAGCTTGCAGCATAAACTGACCATATTGGCACCTTGATCTTGGACTTTTAGCCTCCAGAACCATGAGAAAACATTTTCTGTTGTTTAAGCTACCCAGCCTGTGGTATTTTGTTATGGCAGCTCGAGCTAAGAAATTCTTTCCTCTAGTCTTTTGTACCATTGCTGTCATTCATTTCAGTTATGCATAAGCATTCATAAGCATGCATTTTTATATATGTATATGTAATAAGCATCCATAATTGAATACTTTGTTATTATTTTTGTACAAACTGTTATCTGTTAAATTAACAAGAAAAAGTTTTTATTACAGCTTCACATATTCCTTCTCCAGGACTCTTCCTTTCTTTATGTAGATTGGAGTTTCTGACCTAAATTATTTTCCTCCTCTCTGAAGAATTTCTTTTAGCATTTCTTGCAAGGGAAGTCTACTGAAAACAGATTGCTTCAATTTGTATTTGTCTGAGAAAGTCCTTATTTCTCTTTGACTTTTGAGGGATAATTTCTCAGGATATAGTTTTAGGTTGGTGATGTTTTTCTCTCAACACTAAATATTTCACTGCACTCTCTGTGTGGTTTGTGAGAAGTCAAGTGTCATTCTTTGCTCCTCTGTAGGTAAGGCCCCCACTACAGCTTCTTTCAAGATTTCTTCTTTATCTTTGATTCTATGTAGTTTCAATTTGATTGGCTGAGGTGTCTATTTGTTTTGTTTTTGCATTTATCCTGCTTAGTGTTCTCCAGTCTTCCAGGATGAGTAGTTTAGTGTTTAACGTTAATTTGGAGAAATTATTAGCCATTACTATTTCTTCTGTTCCTTTCATTCTTCTCTTTCTGGTATTCCCATTATGTGTATGTTACACCTTTTGTAGTTATTTTACAGTTCTTGGATATTCTATTCCATTTTTCCTGTCTTTTCTTTTCTCTTTGCTTTTCAGTTTTGGAGGTTTCCATTGACATGTCCTAAAGCGCAGAGATTCTTTCCTCAGCTGTGTTCAATGTATTAATGAACCTATCAAAGGCATTCTGTTATAGTGGTTCTTTTGATCACTAGCATTCCTTTTTGATGCTTCCTTAGAATTTCCACCTCTCTGCTTATGTTACCGATCTGTTCTTGATGTTGCTACTTTTTCCATTAGAGCCCTTAGCATATAATTTTAAAAAATTGCTGGTCCGATAATTTAACCATTTCTGGTATATCTGACTTTGGTTCTGATGCTTGCTCAGTTTCTTCAAACTGTGTGTTTTTCCTTGTGATTTTTTCCTTAATAACTGGAAATGATGTACTGGGTAAAAGGAACTGCAGTAAATAGGCCTTTAGGTATGGGCAGAGGGGACACATTCTGTAGTCCTATGATTAGGTCTTTTAGCGAACTTTGCCCTGGACTGTGAATGTCACTAGTGCTCCTCAGTTTTCCCCTCCTTAGATGGGACAGGATAGAGGGCTGTCTGTCTGCAGTCTAGAGGGCTGCAGTTGTGTATTTCCTTTTTCCAAAGTCAGCTAGGCTCTGATTAAACTCCAGTAGATTAGGCTCTGGTAAAATAGTTTCTCCTGAGGGGGGGGCTTTGTTAAGAACACACTACTCTGGGCCAGTGCAGTGGCTCACACCTGTAATCCCAGCCCTTTGGGAGACCAAGGTGGGCGATCACCTGGGGTCAGGAGTTTGAGACCAGCCTGGCCAATATGGCAAAACCCCATCTCTACTAAAAATACAAAAATTAGCTGGGTGTGGTGGCGCACACCTGTAATCCCAGCTACTTGGGAGGCTGAGGCAGGAGAATCACTTGAACCCAGGAGGTGAAGGTTGCACTGAGCCGAGATTGTGCTACTGTACTCCAGCCCGGGTGACAGAATTAGACTCCGTCTCGAAGGGAAAAAAACAAAAACAAAAAAACAGACTACTCTGACTTATTTAGAAATGGTTACTTTTACCCTCCTACTCCTGGAATGACTAGGGGGTTTTTCTCCAATATTCACTGTGAGAACTTAGAAGAACTCCTGGAACTGAAACTCACAGAAGTATGAGGACATCCTCCCCACCTCTGCAATGACAGGGTTCCCTGGAATTTTTAACACTCAGACTTGCCCGCACTGAGCCGCCAGCAATTTGTCAATTACAGCTCAGGTTCTCCCACTCCAGCACTGGTTCCAGCACAGGTTTCTTCTCTGGTTCCCATGGAGATTTCTGTTTGTGGGTTTCTGTTCCAGTAAGTTGTGATTCTCTGTATTGCCTCTGTCTCTCCCCAGTTCGGTGGGCAGCAGTTTGCCCTGTGACCCTGCTTTTCTGCTGGATCTAAGAAAAGTTGTTGGTTTTTCAGTTTGTTCAGCTTTTTACTTGTTGTTAGGACAGAGTGGTGACTTCTAAGCCCCTTACATGCCGAGTCGGTCCCCTGTATTCATCTTTGCTTCCTAAAAGAACTCAACCTGTTGTCTGTTTTATCCTTTTCATAATGTATTTCTTTGTTTTTCCTCGTGGGGTGCTCTTACTTAGGCTGGCAAGACTTGCTTATTTCCTGGATATCCGTACCATTGAAATTATATTGTCTCCTCCTCAACTAAACAGAATCCTGAATTTATACAGTATACTGAAATTATACTGTCTCCTCCTCAACTAAACAGAATCCTGAATTTATACAGTATACTGAAATTATATTGTCTCCTCCTCAACTAAACAGAATCCTGAATTTATACAGTATACTGAAATTATACTGTCTCCTCCTCAACTAAACAGAATCCAGCTGAATTTGGGCTACTAGTAAATTAGCTTAGATAATTAGTAAGGTACCATTCTGTTAGTCACATCTGCTTTTTCTTTGACCGGGAGAATATTTTACACTGCCTTGAGTGTTGTGAATTTAGTTTGTGCCCATTTCCTGCTTAAATTGTTAGGCTATATTATGCTGAATTATGCTGTAATTGCTTCACTATTTTATTAGCTCCTTGAGGTCAAGAACCTTCCTTTATATATATTGTTCTTAGTGCCTGCCACAAAAGTACTTGTTAAATGTGGGACAGAGGATATTATTTACAGAATTAAGATATAGACGTCCCTAATTTGATAACCTGGGTATATATTTTTTCTTAATATGTTTATATATATTATTTCAAAATTTATATTTTCAAATGATAAGCAGTAGAGATACCTGGCAAGTTTATACAGTACCAAGCTCAAGTCTTGCATGTGTGTTTCCTGTATTTTGCAGATGGAGGACACAGAGTGATGTATGTTGCTTGTGTAGTTGTGGTATCCTAAGGACTTACAATATTTGTGTTTTCCTTTCCTTAAAATGCTGTTTAATCACATGTGTAAGTGTGCATAGAGTAGAGGTACTAGAAATTTAAGCTTATGATGATATACCTTAGATGATGGAAATAGTCTAGGGCTTAAGATTTTGTTAGAAGTCATATTCCTGTATTAGTATAACCTCGTTAACATTATGTTGCACTTTGTGTTTTGCAGACTGCTCTCTCTGTATAAGAAAATTTCTGTCCTATAAAACTCAGTGTCCAACTTGTTGTGTGGTGAGTTTTTGTTTCCTTTTTTGAAAACTTACTGACTACTGCAAGTATTTTTGCTTTGTGTATGTATAAAAGCCTGTGTATATGTAGGGTGATGTGTAGTTACTGAATTAAGCTATATGAAAGACACTTTCGGAAAGGACCTCTAAAGTACATGTAAGAAGAGCTGGGCTTTGTTCAGTTTTTTGTTAAGATTTCTGAAAACCTAAATGTATTTTAGGAAGTAAAAACTAATTTTAAGTTCAGGATGTAGCGCTCTTTAATTCTTATGACCCATGTTTTTATGGCTTCTAATTTTTAATAATTTCTCACTTTGGTAGAAACTCTGATGGTAGGATTATTCATTTGCAAAGAACTGGTCTAAGTATTTGTGCAGAAAAATATGCATGGCCGTTGGACTTAATCCAGCGTACCTGTTCCCTTAGGTCTTTCCCCTACCAGAGCTTCAGGGAAAACACTAGGAAGTTTGTTGTTATTGTTTCGGAAACTTTTGAGGTAGTGGGAACAGGTGGAAAAGCAGGCTAAAAGGGTAATTAAACATAAGTGGGAATAAGGAAGAGACAGGTGAGGTCTGACAGAGCCGACGCTAGGACTAGGTAAGGAGTTTAGTTAGTTTTGCCTCTCTGGTAGGTACGTGGTGTCAGGGTGTCACTGAACCTTGCAAAACTGTTTCTCTATGTAAGAAATTTTGTGATTTGGCTCTCAAGTCTAAGATGTTTACAATATGTTACACTGCTTTTGTCAAGATGGTCTCATCACTGAAATAAACTGTTACCATTCATACCAAATAAGTACTGAGTTTATCACTTTTCTCTTGCATTCCTGAAAACCATTCTTATTTTAAAATTCTCCTTGAACACTTAATGCCTCTCCCAATGTTAGTACTTAAAAGAACATTTCTCTTCTGTTTTTCCAGAGAAATTTTTGAGAAAGCTGAGTGCTGGCATTTTGAAGAAAGATTCTTGCTTATATTAGGTTTCATTGTAGTCAGTACAGAATATATATGATTATAAGAGAAGCTTTGGAGAGCTTTTATCAGACTTCCAGTCAGCAGATACTGATTCACTGTTTTAAAATTTCATATTAGCATGAGATAAATGAACTTTATTTTGAGGCCGCCTTAGAAGACTTAGTGGGATGGCGAACCTCAGGAGGATGGGTCAGACATTTTCAAAAACAAGATTATGACAAGTTGATTATTGTTTTTGACCTTTTTCCGTCTGTTTTCTCTAGACTGTCACAGAGCCGGATCTGAAAAATAACCGCATATTAGATGAACTGGTAAAAAGCTTGAATTTTGCACGGTATGATTTAATTTTGTGACTAACCTCTAACTACTTTTGCCTTTTATATGTGTTCTCTCTTTACTTTCTGCACCTTTGGATTAGGGAATAAAGGGTTGCATATTTTATAGTCAAAGAAGGGAAGTAACAGTAGTCATTATTCACACATGGAAAATTTACTAGAGTAAGATTTTCTTCCTTTACTTAACAGAAATTCTCCTGTAGTATAGAATAATTAAGAGTTAAAATGCAGATTTGAGGGCTTCCTTACTTTTGGGTGCTCTAAAGATACTCCTTTTCCTGCCCAAGCCCTAGAATCAGCCATTTCTCCAAGGAGCTCCTCCTATTGGAGAATAGCATTGAGAGACCAGGATCTGGTGCTGGGTATGCTTGTTGCTACTGGGGTGTCATTGCTTCTAGGCCCTCTCAATGGGCAGAGCTAAGTAATATATGTATATTATGTATATGTATGTACTAACTCATGTATATACACATCTGTAATTGATTCTGTCTGCTATATATTAATCTATTCTTAATCCGATTTATTCAGCATGTATTAAATGTTATGGCATTTGAAATATGTAATTGCTTGTACTTTATAAAGCTCAGATATGCAACTTTACTTCCTAACTGTCAAATGCATGAATGTGTGAAAGTGAGTTTGGTCACCGAAAGGGATATGAAAAGCCATGTTTCAATATCTTGGATTACTTTTAGTTTTAATCATGCAAGTCAAGCAAGAATTTTTATGAAGGACATACTGTGTTTAGATAGTGGTCAGGTGCCCCTGTAGTTAAGTGTAATCATGTGTTGCTTAACAGGGATATGTTCTGAGAAATGTGTCATTAGGCAATTTGGTTGTTGTGTGAACATCATAGAGTATACTTACACAAACCAACGTGGTGTAGCCTACTACACTCCTAGTCTATATGGCAGGGCCTATTGCTCCTAGGTAACAAAACCGGTACAGCATGTTACTATAGCTAATATGGTAGGCAGTTGCAACTCAGTGGTACCTATTAGTGTATCTAAACATAGAAAAAGTACAGTGAAACTATGGTATAAAAGATAAAAAATGCCGTACACCTTTATAGGGCATTTACTATGAATAGAGCTTTCAGGATTGGAAGTTACTCCGGATGTCAGTGAGTGAGTGACAAGTGAATGTGAAGGCTTAGGCCATTACTGTACACTACTGTAGACTTTATAAACACTGTACACTTAGACTACACTAAATTTATAAAAAAATTTCTTCAATAATTAACCTTACTGTAACTTTTACATTTTATAAACGTACACTTTTTTTTTAACTTTTTGACTCTTTTGTAATAACACGTAGCTTAAAACACAAACACATCATACAGCTATAGAAGCATCTTTTTTTATATCCTTATTCTGTGAACTTTTTTCTAGTTTTAAAAATTGTTATTATTTTTTCCTTTTAAAATTTTTTCTTAAAAATGAAGATGGAGGCCGGGCTTGGTGGCTCATGCCTGTAATACCAGCACTTTGGGAGGCTGAGGTGGGCAGATCATGAGGTCAGGAGTTTGAGACCATCCTGGCCAACATAGTGAAACCCTGTCTCTACTATAAATACAAAAATTCACTGGGTGTGGTGGCACATGCCTGTAATTCCAGCTACTTGGGAGGCTGAGGCAGGAGAATCGCTTGAACCAGGGAGTCAGAGGTTGCAGTCAGCCGAGATCATGCCACTGCACTCCAGCCTGGTGACAGAGCAAGACTCCGTCTCAAAAAAAAAAAGATGGAAACACACACATTAGCCTAGGCCCACACAGGGTTAGGATTATCAAGATGTCACTTAGCAATGGGAATTTTTCAGCTCCATTATCATCTAATGAAACCATCACCATGTATTTGGTCTCTTGTTGAACAAAGCATCATTATACGGCTTGTGACCGGATGGGACTTCTAGGCTTGTTGGAACATACTTGGAGGTACCTTATGTTGCTTTTAAAAATATAAACAGATTTCTTTCAATAGAATTGCACATTTCTTTATTGGTTTGCATTCTAAAAATGATCAAATTTGTACAGTTGTCGCTCAGTCAAGGGGATTGGTCCCAGGACCCTCGAGAATACCAAAATCTGTGGATGCTGAAGTCCCTGACATAAAATGGCATAGTATTTGCATATGGACATTCTCTCTTATACTTCAAATCACCTCTAGATTACTTATATTAGATTACCCTAATACAATGCTGTATAAATCGTTGTCATACTGTGTTTTTAAAATTTATATATTTTTTATTGTTGTATTGTTACTTTTATTATTTTTTGAACATTTTTGCTCTGTGATTAGTTGAATCCACAGATGCGGAGCTGGCAGATGTGAAGGGCCGACTGTACTCTGAGCTAACTTCATGTACGTCCTAGAGATTGGCTGGTTAGTTATTTCCTTACGGAAAAAAAGATGGTGTAGTTTAAAAAAGATGGCATACTTTCCTAGATTAAGAAACTTTAAAATTCTCTGATTTTCCCAATTAAAGCTACTTTTTTTCTTAGCATTTTTCACCAGTAAGTTTTTGAAATCTATGAGAGGAAGGGACCATGCCTTTAAAAGGGAATTGATTGCCTGTTTTTCTCAAGGCTTATTTTTTTCCTCAGCCAGTACTAAAAACATAACAACTTCCCTGCTAGGATAAAGGAAGCCTTGCATATAACAGCATCTGTTTGTTGAAGAGAAGTGATCAAGGTCTTTGGATTCACAGACCTTTTGGTGTAACTTAAAGGGAGGTCATGGAATGGTTGACCTCTCCTCTGTCCCCTCTCCTTCCCGAAAGGAATACATGATTTAATTATTCATTATAGTGAGTGTAGTAGGGTGGGAAGCATTATTTGTAGAGTTGGGATGGTTTATATCGTTTGTTCCTCTCTCTGTTTGCCTTCTTGGAATTGCTGCTCTTCCTAGCATCATCCTTGTGGTGAACATTTGTCATGGGTAAAGTGTTGTGGTTATTCATTTGCAAACTTAGGAGGGATGAAATTCAAGCTAGTCAATTTCATTACTTGTTTGAACTGTGGTTTAAGATTTATGAGGGAGGAAACTTAATCCTATGACCAAAATATAAGATATTTATATTGTCTGTCAATTTCATTTCTTGGCATTCTCATTTGTCATTGTCATTTTATGTGCCATTATGATTTTTAAATATTTAATATTCTAAATTTAATAATATAAAAAGGATATTGGAAATAATTTTAGAGGTTTTCAGATACAAGGCTGCATACAGCTCTTACATTTTCATCTGATCTTTTACTTTTATTTTCAAAGAACACATGATTTTTTCCTTGACTTAGTTTTATTTAAAATAATGTTCTTAACCTGTTGTTGAACATTTATTAGAATATTTTTGTGTAAGTGTAGCATCATTCTTGACTTAAGTGAATGCTGTTTCTCTGTTTTTGTAGTCAGTGCCCATCTCTTATTATTTTTACAAATTGAGAGTAGAGAGCATCATTTACTGCTTTTGTTTATCTACCATTAAGGGATAAGTTTTTCTGCAAATACTCCAAGTTTAAGAATTTAAACATTTTAGATGACAATTGAAGTAAAATTCCCTCAGCAACTCACAAAGAGGAAGTAGAATATAATTTCACCTTTTTTATTGTACAGTTTAAAGCATACTGATGTTGAATTCAGGCAGAACTGGGCATTGGTCTAGGCCCTATTAGTTCTAATGTGATTGTGATCAAGATGTTTAATCTCTTTGACTCCTGTTTCCTCATCTAAAAAGATGAGAATAATACTGTCGATGCCTTGAGGATTAGAAATGAAGAGCTATAGTAAAAGATATCCAGCATAATACCTAGAACAAAGGAACCTAAAAATATTCCTATTATTATTATTATTATTATTATATATTGCCTATATTTTCAATAGTGTTGATACCCTAAGATGCTATAAAAAGAATTTGTGTTTGGGTGGGCCTCTGCTTGTGTAGCCAAATGGTTCTAGACTGCTGTTTACATGTTTCTGATCAGAACTAGCATTGCGGGGACTTTAGTTACAGAAGTCTATGGAATTGATTGCATAGGTTTAATGGCTACTCATGTCTACCCAAAGGCCTATTTTGACTCTTGATTCTTAGCCCCATTCTGAAGGGGTAAGGTTATTGTATAGTTCACAGATGGACAAGACCTTCCTTCCTTCCTTCCTTCCTTCCTTCCTTCCTTCCTTCCTTCCTTCCTTCCTCCCTCCCTCCCTTCCTTCCTCCCTCCCTCCCTCCCTTCCTTCTTTCCTTTCTCTCTCCCTCCTTTCCTTTCTCCCTCCCACCTCCTTTTTCCTTCCCCACTCTATTCCTCCTTCCCCCCTCTATTCCTCCCTCCCCTTCCTTCCCTTCCTCCCTTTCCTCCCTTCTTCTTGCTCTGTTGCCCAGACTGCAGTGCAGTGGTATGATCATGGTTCACTGTAACCTCAAACTCTTGGGCTCAAGGGATTCTCCTGCCTCTGCCTCCCAATTAGCTAGGACTATGGGTATGTGCCACCATGTCCACACTGAAGAAATATAAATAAAGCTTCCTTAAATATGTGGTAGAATTTACCAGTGAAGCCATCTGGGCTTGGAGTTTTCTTTGTGGAAAAGTTTTAAATTATAGCTTCAGTTTATTTAATAGATAATAAGGGCTCTTCAGGTTTTCTGTTTCTTTGTCAGTTTTGATGAATAGTGCCTTTCAAAGAATTTGTCCATTTTATCTAAAATTTAAAATTTGTTGTTTTAAAGTGTTCGTAATGTCCTCTAATTATCTTTTCTATAGGATTTGTAATGAGGTCTTTTAGTTCTTTGTTTTGGTAATTTGTATTTTCTCATTTATTTCATGTTCGGTCTTAGTAGGGATTAATAATTTTGTTATTTTTTTCAAAGAACCAACATTTGGCTTTGCTTGTTTTCTCCTGATATCTCTTCTATTTCACTAGTATCTCTTATTAGTTCCTCCCTTCTTTGGGTTTAGTTTGCTGTTCATTTCCTAACCTTTTAAGTTGGAAGCTTAGAGTAGTGGCTTTTACTTTTTCTATTTTCAATAATTTCCCCTCCAGGGACAGTTTTGGCAACCTTTCATGCTATCATTCAGTTTAGAATATTTTCTAGTTTTCATTGTGATTTGACATGTGGGGTTATTTAGAAGTGTGGTGCTTTATTTCTTAACATTTGGAGATTTTCTAGTTACCTTTCTGTTGTTGAGTTTCATGTAAATTCTGTAGTGGTGGAATCTATGGGTTGATTTTTTTTTCCATCAGATTTGAAAATTCTCAGCCATTGATTTTTCTAGTATTGCTGATTTTCCATTCTTTCTTTCTATTCCTCTGGGCTTCTACTTATGCCCAATATCTCATACTTTTTTGTGTCTGTCTTTTTCATTAATTTTTCTCTCTGTGCTTAGTTTGGATATTTTCTATTGACCTGCCTTCAAGTTTGTATTGTGTGTTGTTATACTCATCCAGTTTAGATAAGGTATTTTGCAATTGTAGAAGGTTCATTTTATTCTTTTCTTAATGGATTTTATTTGTCATAATGCGCTATCTTTTTATCCTTTTTCTTTTTCTTTCTTTCTTTTTTTTTTTATTTAACATGTTTTTCATAGTTTGAAGTCCTTACCTAGAAATGCTATTCTTTGGATTACCTTTGGGTCTGCTTCTATTGAATATTTTATCTCTTGATTAGTGGCTACTTTTTCTTGCTTCTTTGCATGTTCAGTAATTTTAAAATGTGTGCTGAACATTGTGGTTGAAATGTTGTAGAAGCTGTGAATTGTCTTCTTTTGAAAGATGACACATTTTGTTCTAACAGGCAGTTGAATCACTAGCTCTTCATCTTTGTTCTTTCAAGGCCTGGTAAAATGTTTTCTTAGGTTAGGTCTGTTTGAGCTTTGTTTATATTTCTTCGGTGTGGTCCATTTTTCTAAGGTGTGGCCTTTGTGGGATCTCACTTGAATGTCCATGATCTTCGCCAAGATTTCTCAGCTTTGGCTGAGAACAACTAACTTTCCAGCAATGACCTTTGGGATTTTAATTTACCAGTATCAGCCTCCTAGTGGGTCTCCTGTGTTTTTGTCTAATCATGTGCAGCCCTGGAGATGAGCAGGAATGGATGTGAATTTCTAAGCAGACTTCTGGCATTCCCTTTCAGTAGCTGCTGCATGTCAAAGCACTCTGACCCCTCAGTCCTGGCCAGCTTTGCCCAGAACTCTGATCTCTTATTTTCTCTACCAAGTAAGATCAATGTTTCCTGTTTAGACTTCACATTAATACCCAATTCCTAGAAAATGTTTCCAGGGTAAAGTCTTGGAGGAAATGTTGGATTACTTCATGTTTTCTTTTTCAGGCATTGCAGCCTTGTGTTGATTTCAGTCCAGTGCCTACAAAGAGTTGTTTTTTATGTGTGTTAGGCCATTCTTACATTGCTAAGTAATGTAAAGAATGCTAAAGTAAACTTGAGGCTGGGTAATTTACAAAGAAAAGAGGTTTAATTGGCTCATGGTTCTGCAGCTGTACAAACCATCTGCTTGGCTTCTAGTGAGGTCTTGGGCTGCTTACAATCACAGTGGAAAACAAAAGACAGGGGCAGCATATTACATAGTGAGAGCAAGAGAGAGAGGAGGGGAGGTGCCACACACTTTTAAAACAGATCTTATGAGAACTCACTCACTATTACAAGGACAGCAGTAAGGGAATGGTGCTAAACCATTCATGAGAAATTCACCCTCATGATACAGTCACCTTCCACTAGGTCCCACCGCCAACACTGGGAATCCCATTTCAATGTGAGATTTGGTGGAGACAACATCCAGACTATATCCCTATATTTTGTTCAGATTTTAAAGTTACTTATGGTTGGAGATTAGGTCTCATATAAGCTATTCTCTGTGGCCGAAAGCTGATTTCGTTTCATTTTATTTTATTGACACATTAACTGCTTTTTAAGTTAGATTTATTGCTTTGAGTTATACTAGAAGAAACGTTGGTTTGGTTGTCATTATAGTATAGGTCCTGTATTTCAGAAAACAAGGTTAATTGGGAAAACAGCTTATGTCAGTTAATTTATTGTATAAAATTGGATATCTTAATCATCTGTTGTGTTTTTTCTTCTTCAAGGAATCATCTATTGCAGCTTACTTTAGAGTCACCACCTAAATCTCCTGCTTCTTCCTCTTCAAAGAATCTTGCTGTCAAAGTATATACTCCTGTAGCCTCCAGACAGTCTTTAAAGCAGGGGAGCAGGTTAATGGATAATTTCTTGATCAGAGAAATGAGTGGTTCTACATCAGAGTTGTTGATAAAAGAAAATAAAAGCAAATTCACCCCTCAAAAAGAGGCAAGCCCTGCTGCAAAGACCAAAGAGACACGTTCTGTAGAAGAGATGGCTCCAGATCCCTCAGAGGTTAAGCGTCCTGAGACACCCTCGACATCCACTTTGAAACACATTACTAAAGGTAGGAGGTTATTTTCATATGTGGAAATATGGAAATCTTTTCATCCACACGACATAAGAATAAATAGGCAGCAAGGCAGCATCTTTGAGGGGGAAGGAATGGTAAAGGACAAACAAGATTTTACTGTATCACAAACCTCAAGACATTGTTGTAGGTATGTTTGTTCTCTTTCTCTCTCAGAAATAGGAATTCAGGCTGACTGCTACAAAAAGGAAACAGTTTTAATTAGTTCAGGCATTCAGTATGGCAGTAGCTTTCTGTTTTCAGCTTTTAATCCTTCTTCCCCCCATTCAACATATCTGTTGCCATTTAATCTTGAAGAGCTCTTTTTATCTTATTTTACCACCACGTGAATGCCTCCTCACTATTCTACCTGCCATGTAAAGCCTTTGACAATTTGAGCCCTACTCTAGTCATCCCGCCTTATTGCTCACCTCTCCCTCTCAGAAGTCCTCCTCTAGCCAAGCTGATATCCCCACTGCTCCTCCAGTACATTGAGGAATTGTCAAACTACAACTGGCAGAGCTAATCTGGCTTGCCACTTGTTTTTATAAATAAAAGTTCACATACCCATTTGTTTGCATATGTCTGTGGCTGCTTTCATGCTACAGTGGCAGAGTTGCATGGTTGTGACAGAGGCCATATGATCCGTAAAGTCTAAATTCTACCTGGCTCTTCACTACCTGGCCCTTCACTACCTGGCCCTTCACTAAGAATGTTTGCCGGTCCCTGTTCTGTACCTTTACAGACTATCCAGATCCTCACTATTCATTTGTTATGTTAGAAAACACTGTCTCACGTCACAAAAGTGCTATAGCACTTGTTTTCTGGAGTGTTTTGTGTCCCATTTGCTTAACTGTTTGATGAATATGTCAGCTTGTTTAACCTTTTGTTTCTGTGTCTTCTTTCCAGTGAAGTTTAGAGCACCTTTTAGGCAGAAACTCTTAGACATCTTTGGTATACCCATACCACACACAGTGCAGAGATGTGAGTGTTTATTAAACTTAGATTGAAATTAGTTTATTAGTACTTAACGTGTTTACATCTTTTAAAGATATATAAATTACACTTATATTTTCTACTATGTCAATCCTTAGTCTTTTTACCAATTGACAGTTCTTATTGTAGTATTTTTTAGCTTGATGGTTAACTGTTTTTCCCCTAGCAGAACCTTTTTTCCCAAATGAAATTTTATAATAAACCGTAACATATTAAAATAGATAAAACAGATTGTTCTGTTTCACCTGACCTCCTTCTGCCTATTATCCATGAAGGTCTGTAGGCCCGAATTACCCCCACAGATCCCTGCAACTTTATGAAATAGTTTGAGAATGATTGTGTTCCTTACTTTTAACATTATGTATAGAATTATGAACGAGAGCTAAATTAACAAATTTGTTTAATTGACAAAATTCAACAGTAGTTGGCCCAACTCAATAAATTACTAAACTACCTTTCCTTCACCCAGCCCCTGGGCCAGGTGTGTCTTAAGTTGTTACTATTGCTTCTGTGCTAAACATGGATAGCTCCTAAGGCTTGGGAAAATTTAAGATTAGTTCTATAGTTTGGTCATACCTTGTTAGAAAAGATTTAACCGAAGCATTTTCTAATAAACAAACTTTCAAGCTTATTTGCAGTCTCTTTCTCTGGGACCAGGACTTCAATTGTGTGACTTCCCACAATTTAGCCATTACCCAGTAACCAGTCTGTCCCACTCCTGTTGTCCCGACGGGCTGTTCTTTTTCTTTTCTGCTTTTCTAAGTGCATGTTAAGTTGGGATTCTTTTTTACTTTACTTGCTGAAAAGATGCCAGTTTACATACTTTTGCCCCTTCTACAGTTAATACTCTCTTTTTGTTTTTAAAAAATACAGTGGATTGTCCTGTTTGTGGGGTTAATATTCCAGAAAGTCACATTAATAAGCATTTAGACAGCTGTTTATCACGCGAAGAGAAGAAGGAAAGCCTCAGAAGGTAAGGACGTTGAGCAGAACCATTGAGCTACTTTAGCTGGGTGCCTCTTGTGCTTTATAAACTTGGGGGAAAATTACAGTATTCATTTTATCCTGGTAACCGTATTTCCTGCTCTTACTTGCTTTCTCCTTCACTCCTGTTGGCCACTTCTTCCAATCCCTCTCTGTTCTTTCTTCAACTCCCACTTTGCCAGATATGATTAGCTATGTTGAATATTTGAACTGCTACTAAATTTTGACTTAATAAGAAATTAATGACTTCAAATTCAATTCTTTTTAAACTTGTTTTTTTCTCTTAGAATTTTAAAACTACTAAAAAGCTTCTTGGCCAAAGAAAGCAAGATTAGACTCTGAATATAGAATATAGAAAATCTGTCTCTGATCTTTAGGATGCTCAGAAGTTTTAAAATTTAAAATCAAATTTTTCAAAAATTTTTGACTAGGAAATTATATAAATATATATGATATAAAAAGGTACAAAAATGCATATATGAAATGTAATGTTGTACCCCACCCCACACCCACACCATCCAGGTATTGTTACTAATAAATTGTCAGCTCAATATTTGCATCTAAACAACTGTGCTATTCTACCTCCTTTGTACATGAAAATAACTGTAATTTCTTATACTAGTCCACTATTGTTAGACATATAAGTTGTTCAGGAATGAAATACTAGTCAAATTGCAAGGCATTAAGGAATCAGTGGATAATAAACAGAAGACACAATTTAGATGAGTCTGGTGATGAAGGGAGAAAGATGAGATGGTAGTTTGGAGAAGGAGTGAGTGGCATAAAGATCAAGGGATGTTATTTTTAAAAATAGGAGTTTAAGCCTTCAGTCTCTTTCCTTCCACTATTTCCAGGGAGAGAGCAGAGGATAAATGGAAGAAAGTGAGGAGCACAAGAGCCCAGTAATGAGGTTATCCTTGATATGCAGAAAGGACCCTTCTGAAACAGGAGGCAAGGGGAAGATAATAGGTGACAATTCAGAGAGATTTGGAAAAGAAGAGGAGGGAAGCTGAAGAAATTAATGGTATTTGGGAAGTGGGGATGAAAGAATGATTTGCTTCTATGTTCAGTCTGTTTTGAAGGACTTTGAAGAGTATTTTCCAAAAACCACGTTAATAAGACAGAGCCATAGTATTATTTTTTGTGATTAAAGAAAATACATCACTTAATTTTTATGAGTAAATTTGGAGTGAATGCAGATTTTGAGGGTCAAATTCATACTGTTATAACTTACAAAAGCTAACATATAAAACACAGTGTTGCTTTATTAAAAATGGTAGACATATTTGAGTCCAAACCTGGGGCAGTTTTGCATGCACAATACTCCCACCTAGTGGGTAAGTTTGTTGATGAGAATAAAATTTAGATTTTTAGGTTGCTTAGTTAGTGGCGATTTGGAGTAAATGAATAGTCCTAAGGATTATTTCCCATAAGCCACGAGAGTTTGATGACCTGCTTTTCTCTTTAGAAATGCATGAGTTGGGAATATAGAAGCTGAGTATATTCTTTGAAGAATAAGGAATCTGCGCTGATTATCTTGCCTGGACTCCCCTTTTTCTAGATCCATCCATCAGTTTGAATACATTTCTGATACATCATTTTTGATGCTGTCAGTTTATTTAAAGACATACTCGTCCATGTGTAATTAAGTTCTAATAGTGGTTTAAATTCCTGCTTCAAAGAATGGTATAGTCCTGCCAGTGCTCTGTAGTGAACTTACAAGCACCATCTCCTGGATCCCCCTCTTAGTGTATTAAAGGCTTTGAGAAGTCCTACTTATTAAGCGTAACTGTTAGGTTTTGTTTAATTCAGTAATTCCTAAATTTATTTGACTGCCAAGCCTTTCTGTCCTCATCATTTCCATCTTACAAAACTGGTGTTTGTGGAGCTACTGAAGGCAACACTGGGCCATGTTGTTCTTTAGTTGTATCCTGGCCCCAGAGTCGGGTCATAGAGAAGAGGCCCTGTGAGTTTTCCTATCTCCTCCACAATATTCTGACAGGCCATCTGCTGAATGTGAGTGGCAGCCCTTAACCTTTCTATATAAAACCATGTCAGAACTGATCGCAGATGCACCCTTCCTTTGCTGTCCTCAGATTCTGAGGCCCCTTAAATGTGTTACTCAGTTCCACTAAATCACGGAAGAAAAATCAATGTCATTTTTGTGTTTGGGGAAACATTTATTGGGTTTCATGTTTTAAAATTCCTGATAGAAATTGATCTCTAGTGGTGCTTTTTATTGTAAATGCCAATGAACAGTACAGTTCCTCACTAGAATCTCACAGTCATAGTTTAATCATCTATCCTTGATAAAACAAATATTTTAGATACAGACTTAATGAATCATCTCTCCCTGTGTGCTTCTGTAAACACAAAATGATTCAGCTGTTGCTACCTACTGAGATTTCATTTTGCTGTAATTTTATCAGTCTTGTAGAGTCTGATGGACTGTCATTGTAAGAAGAGCAATTTTCAGAAAAATATAATCTATCGAGAGTTTGCAGGTCTTTTCACATTTAATTAGTTATTTCTGGCTTTTAGACTTCATTAATGCAGCATGAAAGACATAATTTATTTGGGGAATGGCCCTGTTGGTTAATAGAGAAATTTTTGATTGTTTTCAGTCTATACCTGACTGTAATATTTCTCTGTTTGATTATCGGATTGTTTATATCAGATTTACTCTGGAGAACCTTGTTGAAAATAGAGATTTTAGATCTCCACTTCAGACCGAACCACAATTGGTGGACGGTGTGGAGAAGGGGATGGAGAATCTGCATTTTAAATGAACTCTTTAGGTGCTTCTTAGGTACACTAATGTTTGGGACAGCCTTGTGTGAGCTAGTTATATGCTAATCCTTTGTAACAAAAACTTGTTTTTTTGATAAACCTATTATTTCAAGTTTCTGTTAATTTTCACCTGAATCTTTGCTGTTCTTATTTTGAAATGATAGCAAGTGTAATGACCTCCTTGAGCACATTTTTGTTGAGCATTTAATTGCCATAAAGCTGAGCCAGGTAGAGAACCTGCTATAATCAGATGAAATGAATTAAAACTCACTAAAAAGTTCCTGTTTATGGAATTGTCTCAAGTCATTGTTACTTTTAGGTAGCTTGAATTTTAGCCCATCAGAATTTCTAGCATGCTAGAAATTTGAGTAGATCAAATTTAAAGAGGTGGAAAATTGAGTAGATCTGTGTAAGTGTGATTCTAGATGAAGTCCTCATAGCATATTCCACAAGCCTTACATATCTGTCTTCTTAGTGTGCCTCTTTAGGTCTGACATCTTTTTGAGACCCAAGTCTCTCACTTCTGGTGCCACCTAGGCCCCTGTGTCTGAATATCTCACCAGCACCTCAGATGCATCATGTCAGACACTCAGCTTTATCTGCAAACTTGATTTTTCTCTCCCTTTTTTAATCTAATGGTTCTACTATTTTTCCAGGTACCCAGTTGTTGAATCAGAATGTGTTTGCCATTTTACATGAAAAGCATTTGATAATTCACAATAATCATCAGGGATCTTCCCCCCTTTTCAGTTCTGTTCACAAAAGGAAACCGCTGCCCAAAACTGTATATAATTTGCTCTCTGATCGTGATTTAAAGAAAAAGCTAAAAGAGCATGGATTATCTATTCAAGGAAATAAACAACAGCTCATTAAAAGGCACCAAGAATTTGTACACATGTACAATGCCCAGTGTGATGCTTTGCATCCTAAATCAGGTAAAGTAATAAAACAGTGAGTTATGCTTTTACCTTGTGGATAAAGCAATTTTGTATAAATCAGAAATTATAGACCATAGAAAAATATTGTAAATAAGTACTTTTTAGATAATAGATAAGACATGCAAATGTATTCCTTCAAAAGGTACCTAGAGTATGCTATGATAAGCCAGCCTTCCTCTCAGCTTGCCTTCTAGTCCCCAGATCCCTTCTCAGAGGCACCCCATTGCCAGTTTCTCATGTGCCTATCTAGGGAGAGTGTGGTGGGGAAGAGTAGATCTGGAGAGCCTGGGTTACAGTGCCCGTTTTTCAGCTTTATGGCTTGGTGACCATGGGCATGTTACTTGATATCTCTGTACCTCAGTTTTCTCATTCATAAAATAAGGGTTATAATACTACCTACTTCATAATGTGGAGTGGAATAAATGATAAAAGGCATGAAAAGTGCCTAGCACAGTACCTTAGCAAGTAGTTAGCTTTCAGTAAATGTTGCCATTATGATTATAGTACACAAACATATATCCTTTTCATTACTGTTTTTACAAAATGGTAGTATTCTGTGTAGTGCACTATTTAATGGTTGTTTCTTTTCATTAAACCACACACATATATTGGAGTTCTTTCTGTTAACACATAGAATTGTCTAATTTTTAAAAACTTGGAGAATAACATGCAAACATTAAAACACACAAATTTTAAGTGTATTGTTTGGTGAATTATCACAAAGTAAATTTCATAAAGTGAAATGTCATTGTAGCCCCTACTGAGATCACTACCAGCATCCGAAAAGCCCTGTCTGCCTCCTCCCATTCACTACTTCATTCTCACATTTGACCACTATCTTGACTTCTGACCCCATATGTTCATTTTGCCTATGTTTGATCTTTAAATAAATGGGACAATAGCTTATGTATTCTTTTGTGCCTGCCCTCATTTGTGCAACATTATAAGATTAATTCATGTTTTTTTTATATGGTCGTGATTTTTTTCATTTTTGTTGCTACCTGGTATTCCATTGTATAAATGTATCATCTTATCCATTGAGTGTTTAGTAAACATTTCACTTTTTTCCCACTTTTTCTCTATTAACAATAATGCTGCTATGAATAGTCTTTTATATATCTTTTGGTGCACATAGGTGCATGTTGCTGTTGGATCTATATATATACAGGAATGGAATTGGTGTTATATATTTGCAGATGTTCAGCTTTAATGAATACAGCCCCAAATTCAGTAGTCGTGTACACTTTCATCAGGAAGATATGAGGGTGTCAGTTATTCTGCACCCTTTACAACATCACCATTGTTAACTCTCCATTTTAGCCATTCTGGTGGGTCCATGGTAGTACCTTTTTGTTTTAATTTGCATTTCCTTAATGACATAATGTTCAGCACATTTTTATATGCTTGTTGGCCATCTGGATGTCCTCTTTGGTGAAATACCTGTTTAAATCTATGTCCAATTCTTCTGTGCTGTGGGTCTATTTTTATTCTTATTTGTGGGAGTAACTGAAATTTCCTGGATAAAAATCTTTTGCTGTATGTATGTATATTTCTAATTTCACCTTTTCACTCTCTTAATGGCATCATTTGAAGAGTAGAAGTTCTTAAAATAGTCCAATTCATTACATTTTTCCTTTGGATCAGTGCTTTGCCTTAGCCTACTTCAAGATCATGTGGATTGTCTCTTATTTTCTTTTAAAATTTTATTGTTCTTTCTCCTAAATTTTGATGTACAGTTTATCTGGAATTGATTTTAGCATGTGTTGTGAGGTAGAGGACAAGATTGTCTTTTTTTTTCCCATATGAATAACCAATTGGTGCAGCACCACTTATGGAAATGCCATCCCTTCTCCCACTGAATTGCCAGAAGTCTTGACTGAGAATCAGCTAATTGTACATGTGTAGGCCTGGACATTGTTTCATTCCATTGGGCTATTATTTACCCTTGTGCAGGATAAATAATGTGTGTTTTAAGTACTTTATAAGTAATTTATGATAGGTCTTGCTGTCTGGTAATATAGTTCTTCCAGTTTCGTTTATTGAGGTTGCCTTGTTTTTTCTAGGCATTTTGTATTTCCATATAAGTTTTTAAATTGGGATTATATTGAATTTATAGATCAATTTTGAGATAGTTGATATCTGTACAGTATTTGAGTCTTCCAATTCATGAATAGGGTTTATCCCTTTTTTTGTCTTTGATTTTTGTCAATGTTTTGCAGTTTTCAGTGTGAAGATCTCACACATCTTTTTAAAGAGTTATTCTTTGATATTTTTGATGCAGTTGTACATGATGTTTTGTTCTAAAAATGTCAGTTTTTATTAGTTGCTTGTATAGAAAAATACAACTGATTTTTGTATAGTTTCCTTATATTCAATGTCATGTCACTTTTTGTGTGTGCCCTTTTTATTGAGGTATAATTTACTTACAATGTAATACATCCTTTAAAAGTGTATAGTTAGGTGAATTTTGACAAATGTATATTGTCATTTAGCCATTGCTCTAATTGAAATGTAGAACATTTCCTTCATCAGCGAAAGTTCCAATGCCCCTTTGCTGTATATTCCGTCTTTTACTCTAAGACCTTAGGAAACACTGATCTCTTTTTTTGTCCCTATAATTTTACCTTTTCTATACTGTCACATAAATGAAATTACACAAATTGTATAGTATGTAGCCTTTTACATATGGCCTCTGTCACTTAGCGTACTTTTGAGATTTTTCCATGTTGCTTTTACCAGTAGTGCATTTATTTTTTATTTTATTTATTTATTTATTATTTATTTGAGACAGAGTCTCTGTGTCGGCCAGGCTGGAGTGCAATGGCATGATCTCAGCTCACTGTAACCTCAGCCTTCCAGGTTCAAGCGAATCGCCTCAGCCTCCTGAGTAGCTGGGACTACAGGCACCCACCACCATGCCGGGCTAATTTTTGTATTTTTATTAGAGACGGGGTTTCACCATATTGGCCAGGCTAGTCTCGAACTCCTGACCTTGTGATCCACCCGCCTCTGCCTCCCAAAGTGCTGGGATTACAGGCATGAGCCACCGTGCCTGGCCAGTGCATTTATTTTTTATTGCCAAGCAGTGTTCTGCTTCATAGCCATGCCACAATTTCTATATCCCTTTGCTTGTTAATGGACAACTGGACTGTGTCCAGTTTTTTTTATTATCAGTAAAGCTATTATGAACATGGGTTCACAGATCTTTATGTAACCATATGTTTTCATTTCTCTTGGGTGGAGTGGAATTGCTGGTCATACGGTAAATGTAACTATAAGAACCTGCCATACGGTTTTTCAAATGACTGAACCATTTTGCATTGTGAGAGTCCCACTTTTGCCACACCCTTCTAACACTTAGTATTTTCATTCTTCTTAATTTTAGCCATTCTAACCGATGTGTAGTAGTGGTATCTCATGATGGTTTTAATTTGCATGTTCCTGTGACTAGTGATGTCCCCTGTGTTTTGATATTTTTATTTGTTACTTATATATTTTATTTGATAAAGGCTTGGTTGAAATATTCTGCCCCTTAACTCTTTTTATTGATTTGTAAGTTATTTATATATTCTGGATACTGAATTTGTTAAATATATGTGTTGTGACTATTTTATCTTAGTATGTAGCTTACCTTGTCATTTTCTTAATGATGTCTTTGAAGAGCAGAGAGTTTTAATTTTGATGAAATTTAGTTTACTTTTTTTATGATTTATGCTTCTTGTGTATCATTTCATGATTTTTTATGTATACAGTTGTGTTGCATGTCAACAAAATATATGTTCATCCTAAGATCACAAAGATTTTCTCCTGTGTTATTTTCTAGGAGTTTTATAATTTCAGCTTTTATATTTAAATCTATGATCCATTTTCATTTAGTTTTTCTGTATGGTGGAAGGTAAATGTCAAGGTTTATTTAAAAAATATGTATATCTAGTTTTTCAGCACCGTTTGTTAAAAAGATTATCCTTTCCCCATTGAATTACTTTGCCACCATTGTTAAAAACCTGTCAGCCGTGTATATAGCATGTGAATCTATCTAGAATCTATTCTGTTCCACTGATCTAGTTATCTGTCCTCTCACTCATGACACACTCTTGATTTCTGTAACTTTATAGTAGGTCTTAAAATTATCAGGTAGTATAAGTCCTTCAACTGTGTTCTCAAAATTGTTCTAGGTCCTTTGCAATTCCACATAAATGTTAGACTCAGTTTTGTTGTTGTTGTTTTTCCCCTAAGAAATGTCAGGCTGTTATCCGTTCTTGTTGTTCACTGTTTTCTGAACACTGAGTGTAGAAATAGCCACTTTCACTTTGCCCTGATGTTACAGGCATAGCAGAGCATCTGCATCTGTGCTGCTGGGAGGTCCAGGACAGCATCTGCAGGGCAGTCAGTTTATTAGTGTGTACCTTTTGGGATTTTGAGTGAGATTACATAGATCAGCTTAGAATTGATACCTTAACAATGTTAAGACTTTTAATGCACAGTCATGGTATGTCTCTTTAGGCCTCCTTTAATTTCTCTCAATAGTGCTGTCTAGTTTTTTATGTACATGTGTTCCATGTATTTTGTTAAATGTATCCTTAAATATTTCATGTCTTTTGGTGCTATTGTGAGTGGTTTTAAAATTTTTATTTCTCATTGTTTATTACTAATTTAAAGAGTCATGTTGATATACTGATTTTTGTATATTTACTTGTATACTATTAACTAGTGAAACTCACATGTTTCTAATTGCTTTTTTATAGATTTCATAGGATTTTTCTATACAAAATCAAGTTGCATGCCAATAAAAACAGTTTTATTTATTTATTTTTTTCAGTCGATATGCCTTTTGTCCTTCTATCCTTGGTTAGTTGCATTGGTTAGAACCTCCAGTGCAATGTGAAATAAAAGTGGTGTGGGCAAATATCCTTTCCTTTCTCCAATCTTTTTTTTTTTAATGAATTTTTTAAGAAAGGATCTCTAACTTTCCTCTGAGTTTTCAAGGTTCTGTCTCCCCAGAAGGAAGAATGATTGCCTTCAAAAATCATTTGAGTGATAATATTATTGCATCAATATATGTTCTTTTAATTCTGGAATACCCCAATCTTATAGGTAAAGCATTTAGTCTTTCACTATTAAGTGTGATAGGTTTTCATAGATGCCTTTTATGAAGTTGAGGACATTTCTTCCCTTCCTAGTTTATTGAGAATTATGAAGGTGTGTTGAATTGTCAATTTCTTATTCTGCATCTATTGAGATGATTATATTTTTTATTTATTCTGTGATATATTTATAACATTGAGTTTTATTCAGTTTATTGAAATATAATTAATATAATACTGAGATATAATTCATACCCACCTAAAGTATGTATACAGTTCAGTGGTTTTCAGTATATTCACAGAGTTGTACAACTATCATCACATTAAATTTTAGAACATTTGTTACCCTGAAAAGAGCCCAGTATCCATTAGCATCATTTTCTACCAACCTTTCCAGCCCTAAATAGCCACTAATTTACTTTCTGTCTCTATAGATTTGTCTGTTCTGGATATTCCATTTAAGTGGAATCATATAACATGTGGCCTTTTATAAACTAACTTCTGTCACTTAGTGTAATGTTTTCAAGGTTTGTCTGTGGTCAGTACTCATTTATTTTTGTGCAGTGATCTGTAAATGTTATGTAAATTTGCTTGATAGTGTATTCAAGTCTTCAGCATCCTTGCTGATATTCTGTTTACTGATTCTATCAATTACTGACAAGCTTTTTGAAATATCCAACTATATTTATAGATTTTTCATTTTTCCTGTCAATATTTTCAGTTTTGTTATATTTTGAATCTCTTAGTATTATTATGTATCTTCTTGATTAGCCTGTTTATTATTATGGCATATATGTCTTTGTCTCTGGTAATAGTCCTTGTCTCAAAAATTATCTAATATGAGTGTAGCAACTACTTTATTTCATTTTTCTTTAAATCTATTGTATCATTATATTTAAACTGTGTTTTATTATAAGCCATATATGGTTTAGATTTTCTTTTTTAACTTAATTTGACATGCTCTACCATTACATTGTAGGGTTTAAACTATTTTAATTTCATTTATTCTATTTGGTTCGGTTTATATCTGCCATCGTGCTTGTTTGCTATTCTATCATTCTTTTGTTTTTTCTTCATTTCCTGCTTTCTTTTAGATTAACTAAGTATTGTTTACTTTTTTATGTTATCTTCATTTTATGAGCTATACTTCTTTTTTTTTGTAGGGGTGATTGTTCTAGTTTACTATATGCATTTTTAACTTATCTCAGTCTACCTTCAGTTAATAGTATACTACTTCATGTGTAATGGAAGGACCTTATGACTTTCAATCTTTGTACTATTGTTGTCATAAATTTTTCTTCTACGTATTTTAAACACTCTATAATACCTTGTTACTATTTTTGCTTTAAACTAAATAAAAATGGAAAAGAAGGTCTGTATTTACCTGCACATTTACCATTTTCAGCATTCTTTATTTCTTTGTGTAGATCTAGGTTTTCATCTGGTGTCATTTTCTTTTGCCTGAAAAACTTCTTTTTTTTTTCTTGATTTCCATAGTGTTTAGACATTTCCTGAAAAACTTTATTCGTTCATTCTTTTTCTTTTTTTCTTTTTTTTTTAAGACGGGATCTTGCTCTGTCACCCTGGCTGGAGTACAGTGGCGCAATGATAGTTCACTGCAGCCTCGGACTTCAGGAATCCTCCCGTTTCAGCCTGCCAGGTAGCTAGGACTACATGCCACCATGCCCAGCTAATTTTTGTTTGTTTTGTAGAGACAGGGTCTCACTATGTTACCCAGGCTGATCTTGCACTCCTAGCCTCAAGAGATTCACCTGCTTTAGCCCCTCCAAAGTGCAGGGATTACAGGCATGAACATCGTGCCTGGATTATTCAATATTTCTTGTAGTGCAGATGTGCTGTTGAGACAGATTCTCTCAGCTTCTGTTTGTCTGAAAAAGTCTTGATTTTGCATTCTTTTAAAAAACTTTCTATTTGGAAATTTATAGGAAAGTTGAAAGACCATCATAATCAATGCATAGACTATACCGTTTGTACAGATTCACCTATTGTTAGCATTTTGCCTCATTTGCTTTATGAATTACTTTGTTCCTCTGTCTCTCTTTTTCTGTGAATGTATGTGTCCATATGATTACACACATATTTTTTTCTTTGTCTGAGAATAAGTTATATAGTGTTTACTCTTTATTCCTAAATACGTCCTTGTATTATTTCTTAAGAAAAAAGATTCACTTTTTTTGCCACTGTCGTTAGTACTTGTAGTAAATTTAACTTTGTTATAATACTTTTGTTCATCTATTCAATTTTGTCAGTGGACCCCATAATAACCTTTGTAGATTTTTTTTTCCTGCAGTACATGATCCAGTTTTGGAGCACATATTGCATTTAGTGGTAATATCTTTTCAATCTCTTTCAACCTGAAATAATTCCTCAGCCTTTGTCCTTTATGACACTGGCCTTTTAAAAGAATACAGTCTTTGTTGTGTGTGTGTGTGTTTTTCAAGTAAAATGTTCTCATTCTGGCAGAAAATTCAGGTTATGCATTCCTGGCCAGAATACTATATAAGTGATGTTTTGTCTTCAGAATATTACATCTGGAGCCATTTGACATCTGTGTACCCCTCATTTGTGATATCAGGCTTGATCACCTGGCCAGTTTCTCCCTCATTTATACTTTACATCTGCTGCCTTGCTACTAATAAGTCTGCAGAGACACTTCAACGCTATGAAGCTATTCTCTACCTTATTAAGATTTCACCCCTATATTTAGCATCCTTTGGTAATTTTTATCTAAACTAATCTTTTCTGTGATAGTTGCAAAATGATGATTTTTTCAACTTTAGCATTCCTTTCACACTTGCTAATTGATACTTGGCATGATTCTGAAAACAAGAACCCTTCCCTCTGCCTTATTGTTTTATTTGTCTCTTATGGATATAGATTCACAGATTTTTAACTCATTACTTCTCTTAATTAGTTTTGTGTTTGTATTTTTCCAGGTTTGGCCAGCAGGAGCGTCTTCATTCTAATTCCTGTCCTCATGACATACCCCCATTATTTTCATTACCATTTTCTTATTTCTAACATAATAACATATTGCAGGCTTTTCTTGCTCTTCCATATCCCAGCCCTGAAATCAGCCATTTCTCTGAGGAGCTCTGGTCCTTTCTATTGGTGAAACCAAGATATGGCTACCAGCTATGCTCATATATATACATATGCACACATGGATACAAATATACATACACATGCATGTATGCATATGTATACATGTAAATCCATGTACACTTACATGTTTCAAGACTTTCAAAAGTATTTCATACAGTAGCAGTTTTGTTTTGTCTCCAGAGCATTAACTGCCTGTTGGATCATTTTTATGATGGTAGGTTTAAAATTCTTGTCAGATGATTCCAGCAACTGGGTTGTCTCAGGTATTGGCATCCTGTCTTTTTTCATTCGAGTCATGATTTTCCTGATTCTTAGTATGTCAAGTTTTTTTTCAATTGTATTCTGAGTATTTTTTGTATTCTAATGACATTCTAGGTTCTATTTAAAAATTCTAATTTAGCAGAAAGTCATCTTGTTTAAGTTTAGCATGCAGATCCTGGCCTGCTTTTGTAGGCTGTGGTTCTAATGATGATTTAGTTCCCGGATCCCTTGAAATGTTATTTTGGTCCACTTTATTTAATTGCTACCTGGAGACTGTTGTGAATACCTGATATTCCACACTGTGGTTCAGTTTTCAAACCTTTTGGCATATTAATTGTAAACAATTTCACATGTTGGTCGGGGATGCTCTACACAGGCTGAAGGAATTCTTTCTCCAGGTTCCTTCTCTTTGATATTCTCTCCTCAGTTATTAGTTGAGAGGGTGCAGTTGTCACCTGCCATCATTGGATGGGGGGTAGAAGTCTGAGCTCCTCACTAGACCGACACTGTTGCTATGGGAGGACATCCTGCACTAGGACCCCTTCCACCTCTGGTTAATGGGCAGAAGTCCACGCTCCCCACTTGCTCTCTGATAATACTGCAAAGGGCAGGGAGCATCAGCAGTGTTTTGCTTGGGTAGGTCAAGTATTATCAAGAAGGTTTCTGGGTACCCTCTTTTTCAGTCCTTTGCTTAGAAAGAGTAGATTTTTCTTGAAGCTTTTTTGTCTGTTCCTCTTGATGTGTCTGGGCTTTTCCAGAGCCTAGTCTATAAGATACAGAATACAAAGACACCTCAGGGAACTCACCACAGTGTCATTCCTCACATGCTGAGGTCTTAGCCAGTCCATCTTCCTCTTTCTACTTTCCAGAGTTCTCTTACAGTTGTCAGTTATATATCGGGGTTTTTTAGTTATAGTTAGTGGAGAAATGAGTCTAATCCATCTTGTTTGGAACAAGAAATACTTTTTAATGTATTTTAAATTTCTGTTTTAGGAGCAAACACTTTTAAGATTGTTATGTCTTCTTGGTAACTTGACCCTTTATCACGGTATAATTTCCCTCTTTTTTTTCTTTTTTTGAGACGGAGTTTCACGCTTGTTGCCCAGGCTGGAGTGCAATGGCACCATCTCAGCTCACTGCAATCTCCTCCTCCTGGATTCAAGTGATTCTCATGCCTCAGCCTCCCGAGCAGCTGGGACTGCAGGCATGAGCCACCATGCGCTGCTAATTTTTGTATTTTTAGTAGGGATGGGATTTCACCATGTTGGTCAGGCTGGTTTCGAACTCCTGACCTCAGGTGATCCACTCGCCTCGGCCTCCCAAACTGCTGGGATTACAGGCATGAGCCACTGCGCCCGGCCCCTCATTTCTTTCTTTATCCCTAATAACATTCATTGTTCTGGAGCTTGTTGTGCCTCATATTAATAAAGCTCCTCCAGGTTTCTTTTCATGACTGTTTACATGAGACATCTCTTTCCATACTTTTATTTTTAATCTATCTTTTTATTTAAAATGGGTTATTTTTGATAGTATATAGTTTGGTCTTGCTTTTTTATCCAATCTGACATTCTCTGCCTCTTAATTGGTGCTTTAAAACCATTTCTTTAATGAAATACTGATGCAGTAGGCTTTGAATTTAATATCTTGCTGTTTTTTTCTTTGTTCCATCTCCTTTTTGTTATCTTTTTTTGCTGTCTTTTGGATTGAGCATTTTTTATTATTATATTTTATTTCTATTATTGCCTTATTACTTTACCTCTTTTTCAAAAAATTTTAGTGGTCTCTCTAGGGTTTGCAGTGTACATCTTTCATTAGTTACAGTCAAGTAATTATACAGCCTCACTTGTAAGAAACTTTTAACAGTATACTCCCAACTCCTAATTGTTTGTACTGTTATTGTCATGAACTCCTTTTACATATACTATTAACACAATACGTTGCTATTGTTTGTCCATTAAACAGTTATCTTTTAGAGTAGTTAAAAATAAGAAAAAAGTGTATTTCATACTTATCTTCATGTTTACCATTTTCACCAGTTTTCACTTCTTAGGTAAGTTTCTCTCTGGTTCTACTTGAAGAACTTGTTTTAATACTTTTTGTAATGGAGGGCTGCTAATAATACTTTCTCTTAGCTTCAGAACGTTTTTGTCTTTCACTTTTGAGAGATATTTTCATTAGAATTCTGGATTGGGAGGCTTTTTTCCAATGCTTTAAAGATGTCACTCTATTGTTATCTGGCTTGAATAATTTCTGATGAGAAGTGTAATGTAATTCTTGATTTTTCTTTTTATAATGTATCTTTTTCCTCTGATGGCTGCATGATTTTCTCTTTGTGTCTATGTGCATGTTGTTGTCATTTTTGGTTTGTTTTTATATCTGTGTTGCTTGATCTTTGAGATTCTTGCATTTGTGGTTTGGTGTCTTTCTTATATTTGGCAAATTCTAGACATTAGTTCTTCAACAATTTCTTCTCTTCCCTTCTTTCTTCTTCTGTGATTTCTATTATGTGTATGTTATATTTCTTGATATTGTCCTATAGCTCTTAGAGGCGCTGTTCTGTTACAGTTTTTTTCTTTTTTTCTTTTTCCTTTTTTTTCTCTCTGTGTTTCAGATTGGATAATACCAATCCAATTTTAGGTTCACTGATTCTTTCCTTAGCTGAGTCAAGTTATCTGTTACTGTGTTGGTTTTATGTATCTCTATCTATATATCTAACATTTCCATATTATTCTTTCTAAAAGAAAGGATTTCTATTGAAGTAATTTCTACAGAAATGCCCTATCTGTTCATGTGTATTGATAAAGATGATCCTTTATCATCTTAATCATTATTTGCTTGCTTTTTCATGTTTAAGTTTTCCTTGAAAGCCAGACATTGTAGGTAAGAGTCTGAGGTGCCAGACTCTTTTTTTTTAATGTACCTATATATCACTCACAACTTAGGTTTTCCCTATGAGCCTGTGCCTCAGAGAGGGTCTCTCTCCATGTTCATTTCTCTCCTAGAAGTAGATTGCTGTTACGTATCACTTGGATCATGCTAGGTTTGTGGTAGGGAGAAAAGGAGGGTTCTCTGTTACTCTGATTTAGCTTCAGTCTTAGGCAGGTCTTTCAATCCTGCATCTCAGGGGTGGGGCTCTTTCAGCAATCCTGCCCCTCTCCCACTGCCAGAGGCAGAGATCCTCTAAGGGGCAGGGCCCAGAATGGTTTCCTGGTCCTCCTGAGGGGTAGAAGGGGTTTTTGTTTGTTTGTTTTTGTTTACTTCCCTCAGCAACCTATGCTCTGGGGATAACATTTTTGCTGACCTTTCGTCAGTGGCTTAATGCTTTTTTTCTTCAGGGATAAAGATGTGATTGGGGCTTCATGTCCGTCCTGCAGTGGGGGTGATTCTCTTTTGCCAGAATTGGATCTGGAGGGAGATCTTTTCTAATTTCCTGCCCTTCCCCAGTGAGCTACAGAGAGACTGAGGACTCTTGTGAGTGCCCACTGAGGTCTGTAGAAAATAGCCTGCAAGGCCGGGCACGGTGGCTCACACCTGTAATCCCAGCACTTTGGGAGGCCGAGGCGGGCAGATCACGAGGTCAGGAGATCGAGACCATCCTGGCTAACACGGTGAAACCTCGTCTCTACTAAAAATACAAAAAATTAGCTGGGCATGGTGGCGGGCGCCTGTAGTCCCAGCTACTTGGGAGCCTGACTCAGGAGAATGGCGTGAACCCAGAAGGCGGAGCTTGCAATGAGCCGAGATCACGCCACTGCACTCCAGCCTGGGCGACAGAGCGAGACTCCGTCTCAAAAAATAAAGAAAAAAAAAAGAAAAGAAAATAGCCTGCAAATGGACGTGATGCCCCTTGTGTCCAAGCCACCCAGGGTTTTTATATTTTCATGGTAGCTCACCCTTGGCCTTTTGCAGTTTATCAAAAAGTTTAGCTGAGATCTTACCCAGAGATAGAGTGGTACCAATTTTTCTCGTGTGTACTGCCCTATGTCAACCAGCGCTCATGATCCCCCTCTCCTCTAAGGCACTCATCTTTCTTTAGGTTTCAAGGTAGTTGATTGCCGTCTTACTTTAGCTCTGATGGATTCAAGAAAAATTATAGTTTTATAAATTATCCAGCTTTTTCTCGTCATTAGGGTGAGAGTGACATTATTTATAGCTCTCTACAACCTAAACAGAATCAGAAATCTCCCTGAAAAAGATTTAAGCCACTAAATTCTACCCAATCCTAATATAGTTTTCTTAATATCTTAGAAGAGGATATGCCAGATGTTCTTTATCTTTAGTGATACTTGTATTAATGGATTGGATAGAATGCAGATGGTCCCTGTGTTTTTCATGTTATTCCATGACTCATTTTGGAAAGGAGAGAACCACTAGCTGGTCATGTTCACAGGGAGATTGTTTACATTGTTTCTACTGGTTTTACAATATCAGGGAGGCAAAAGGTACCTCTCAGTGCTTGGAAAACATAAACTTTATATTGAGACAGTTGCATTCTTAAATGATCCTCATAAGGTCTGTGGTTTAAAAAAAATAAAACTGTATAGGGGATTATTTCAAACATACAGAAATAGAGAAAAGAGTTTACTGATTTCCCCATATGCCTACTACGCAGCTTAAACAATTATCACACCATCTTAATGTTGTTTTATCTACCATTTACGCCCTTTTTTCCATGGATTATTTTGAAGCAAATTCCAGATATAATTTTTAAGTATAAATGAGTGTAAGGGATTGTAAATTTTTATTTCATACCATATGCATTTCAGTTTTAATGTATTGACTTTGGATGCAGAAAGATAGCATTTGCAAATTCTGTGCTGTTTGCATTCAAAGGCATTTAATGTGTGACAGGGTGTATTCCAGATCTCTTTTATGTGTGTAATTGGTAACCATACCTACAGACAAAGGTTCTGGAGGCAAGAACATTTTTCCTGGTATTTGTAGACCTTTCTCTCTCCTTGAACAGTAGCCTGTTGTACTGCATTTAGTACATTGGAATTTGAGCAGACATCCCCTAATAATTGAACTCACACTAAAAAATTAATTTTCATATTTCATTGAGACTTCTGTTTAGACCTATATATTCAAAGGAGAAAGCAAAGTGACTTGACTTTACTCTTCTGGTTATATGTTGAACAACATGTGCATGTGTAAGAGTTCAGTGTTTTAACTTCATGGTTTTTTTTAACCTTTTGTTTTGAAATGGTAATTGATTCACAGAAAAATTGTAAAAATAGATCAGGGAGTTCACATATACCTGTCACCCATCTTCTAATGTTAATAACTTAAATAATTACTGTACAGTGATTAAAAAAAAAAGTAATTAACCTAGTGGTTATTTTCTTATTTTAACAGCTGCTGAAATAGTTCAAGAAATCGAAAATATGGAGAAGACTAGGATGCGTCTTGAAGCTAGTAAACTCAATGAAAGTGTATGTTAATGGGCTATTTCAGTATCTGGATAGAAATGAAGAAAGAAAGTTTAATACCCAACAAAAATTAAAGCAACCATTATTTAATTTGTTCATTTACTAAAACATTTCCACTTAGTGTATTATGATTTACTTGCAACTCCTTTTAGGACAATTGATTGTACTTAGCAGTCTTCTAGTACAACATGCAATTCAAAGTAGAGTTTGTTCATGAGCTAGAGTTCTATAGAAAATGCCTATGCCTCTGCATCAGGCAGCTTTGATACTGGTCCTTTCTCTGCTGGTTGTGTTCGATAAACTGCCTCTAAGGACCTCTAAGCTACCGCTGGGGATCTCTATGATTCCTTGTTAGCTCTGGCATTCTGCAATTCTATGATTATACTTATGGACATGTTAAGTAATTGTAAGAGGATAAATTAAGTAATTTGAGGATGGAGTATTCTCTTGAGCTTTTGAGAGAATCAGAGACCTAAAATTCTTCACTGTTGCCTTCCACTAGCTTGATGGCCCCAAACTTGAAGACAGGATACCAGTGAAGAAAATAGTCATTGTGTCCTGTGACACTGGAGGAAGTGTTTTGGTCTCTTCCAAGTAGACTTCTTTTTTTTTGTAGGCCATCTGTAGTGTGTGTGTAAGGAAAGCAATGGTTACCTTAAGAAAGTAAGTTTATAGCCAAATAAGTAGGAACAAAAATGGGATTTACATTGACTCTGTTATTACCTGTGTGCTAACTGTAAGATGGGAACTGTAGTGAATTATGGAAGTAGATTTCTGATCTTTTAAGTCTGAGGTTTAAAAAGTGGACCTGGAAATTTAACTTACTGTGTTTTGTATTACTGCATTTTCTATACATACTACTTTTCTATAATGACCTGGAGAAGTTAGGTTGGAAAGAGAGAAGGCAGACAAGAAGATCAGCCTTACTGATAGTCAGCTAAGTGTCATCAGTCTTCTGGTTTCAAATATTGCCTGTTGTATTAATGAATGTGGAAAATTAAATATTGAACATAGAAAATTTATTATTTTGTTAATATATAATTGAATCATGTTGCATTTTCAACTGATAGGAAAAAATAATGAGTAAAATATATACTGTTTCTGGTATTTAAGGGAAGTCCGTAGGAATGATTCTTCCTAGGTCTATATAAAACAGATGACAGATCATTTTCCTCTATTTTAAACACTCACATTTGAGATTTGAAAGTTTGTAATATTTCCCTTTTTATCATTTTGGGGAGATTTTTATTCAGACTTTTTGTGATTATTTTAGGTAATGGTTTTTACAAAGGACCAAACAGAAAAGGAAATAGATGAAATTCACAGTAAATATCGTAAGTTGCGTGACTTTTTTTATTTGTAAAGAGCTTCGGTTGCTGTTTTTCATCTTAAGTAATTTTTTCAGGATAATGTTTTATATTAAGGTTCAATTCAAACTTTTGTTAACATTACTTAAGAGACTGAATTTTAATTGGGTGTTACTTAGTGACTTTTTTTGTATTTTATGTGCCTGCTTTTTTGTTTTTATGACTAGCATTCTACTTTGAGCTTTGCAAATATTAATTAGCTGCTCTCAGAGCATCTCTGTGAGAAGAAGCTGGGTTTAAAATGGAAACATATGGGGGTTCTATCCTGTCCTCAGGCCACTCAGTAACAATACTTCTGTATAGGATTTCAACGCTTCTATATTTGTGCCAAAAATAGTTTTCATTTTATTGCTTGTTAGCAACCTCCCAACTTTATCACTTCCTTTTCCTTAAATGTCTTTGTGTATATCTTTCCTAGGGCTAACACATTACTGTTTTGTCAATTGGATAGCTGTTATTCTTTGTGTGATTGGTTGGTTTTTAGTTTAAATTTAAGTGCCTGACGAACAGTAGATGGTTAATAGATGTTCACTGAATCAGTATTCCCAGGCATGGTGTGTTTTAATTGAGGTAAGATAATTTTTTTCTCTCTTCATTTCTTAAACTCTGAAGGCCCAGGTTCTGTAGTGATGTATTGTGGGAAGGAGGATGAAGCACACCTGCACTGGATGTAGGTGTGATCGCCTGTGCCTTGGTAGAATAGGAAAAGGACCCTAGAGGAGTCTTGGATTATGGACTGAACAACAAAAGTCGCCATTATTCTGTTGCTAGACAGATAAGTATGATGTGAACCTCTCTGATCAACTTTTAGGATGCCAGAGTGATTTTTTAGAAAGGAGAACAAAAGAGAATATCAAATGATCACACTGAATTGGCCTGTAAAAATAAAGCCTGTGAAAATAAGGAAACCAGAAAATTTGCATTGGGAGAAAGTAATTTAAATAACTGAAAGGGTGGCATCTAATAATTATCCCATATTAAGAAAAATTTGGACTGTATACAGTCAAGAAAATATTCATTGCCCACCACTTAGATATCTAAAAAGTAACTTTACTAAATAGATGGTATTAAATTAATTGATTTAACCTTAAAATAAACCTTAGAAGTCAAGTGCTTCACAAAGCTTAGATGCTTAGCCTTTTAGTTTATTCATACATTTTGATTTAGTGTCAGGTTCTAACTATACCATTGATATATCTTCATCTTTTAAACATTTTATTATTGTTTTACATGGTTTTTTAATCATTTACTTTTTATGAGGCTTATCATATAAAAGAGCAGTCTCTTGCTTCCTCCAACAACGTGCCTCTATTCCCATTCCCTAGAGGGAACAACTATCAAGCCTTTTGGCGCTACTTTTGGTTATTACCTTACAATTTATAAAAAGGTATTCTTTCTGCTATTTCTTGAAGCTTTTCAATTTCACATTAACTATTGATGTGCTAATATGAAAGGTGGAGATTTAGCTCATTTATGTATCCTGAGCCCTACCTTTGCTTCCTTTCCATCCTTTAAATATTATGTCATAAGTTTTTGTAAGATCAGTATTAAGTTAGATACACTGTTTATGGCTCAAGCCAGACAATTTGCATAAGATGGTTATAATTCCTTTCATCAAAACATTCTGTTTTTCTTTTTTTTCTTTTTTTTTTTTTGAGATGGAGTCTCGCTCTGTCACCCAGGCTAGAGTGCAGTGGCGCGATCTTGGCTCACTGTAAGTTCTGCCTCCTGGGTTCATGCCATTCTCCTGCCTCAGCCTCCTGAGTAGCTGGGACTACAGGCTCCCACCACCACACCCAGCTAATTTTTTGTATTTTTAGTAGAGACGGGGTTTCACCGTGTTAGCCAGGATGGTCTTGATCTCCTGACCTCGTGATCCTCCCGCCTCAGCCTCCCAGAGTGCTGGGATTACAGGCATGAGCCACTGCGCCCGGCCCTGTTTTTCTTATAATTAATAATTCTCTTTTATTTGTTTAACTATTTACCTAGTACTAACATATCTCTAAACCTTCCAACAGAAGTGTAAATCACTTTCCAGTACATTTACACACATTGATTATAACTCATTATGTTCTCAAGAACTTCTCCCCTAGGGCCACCCCTAGTCTCTGTTGTCCTGTTCCAGTCTACTGTGCTTGCCCTTTATGCCTTCTATTAATACATGGCTGCTCCTCTGGAATTTATTGTCACCAGCTTTCTGGGAATTCTGCTCTCCTCCTTCCTGTGTTGGTTCACTTCTTCCAGGTTCCAAGTCTCCCTCTTCTCTTGCCTTGTTTTGGTAGAGTACATTTTCCAGGAAACTTCCTGAGAAAGGGTGTATGCAAGCTTGTCCAAACTGCGGCCCGTGGGCCGCATGTGGCCCAGGATGGCCTTTGAATGCAGCCCAAAGCAAATATGTAAACTTTATTAAACACTGTGATAATTTTTTTTTCTTTTTTCTTTTTTTTTCGGTCATCAGCTATTGTTAGTGTTAGTGTATTTTATGTGTGGCCCAAGACAATTCTCCTTCCAGTGTGGCCCAGGGAAGCCAAAAGATTAGACACCCCTGGTATAGGGGAATTTCTTGAGATATATAACATTCCATACATAACAGGAAATAACACCTTTATTATTGATTGATAATTTGGCTGTTTGTAGAACTTTAGGTTGAAAAGATACTTTTCTCCGAATTTTCAAAGGTATCATTCCATTGTTTTCTGCTTTCCAGCACTGTTGCTAATAACTAGCTTGCCATTCTGATTCTTTATCTTTCATTTATTACTTTTTTTTCTTGATCTGCCCATGTTCAGTTCACCATCAAGTTCTGTCAGTCTCTATCTTCTAAATATCCCCTGAGTCCATACACTTCTTATATATCACTTTGCTTTCTTGTCATCCCCCATCTACTCTTGACCCTTCCTAATACTCAGAAGCCAAACTGTCTTCCAGAACTGCTGAGTCTTCACATCATTGCCATTTCTGCCTTGCTGCCCTCCTGCCGTTATAAAGAATTCTTCAGTGGACTTTCCATTTCTCTTAAGCTAGAGTTTGTAAAGTCTGTTATTTCCTGTATCTGGACCTGCTGAGCTCTCTAGCCTTGCCTCTTCTCTTCCCCTTACTCGTTGTATTCCAGTCACTCTGGATATCTTTTACCTCCTTTACCAAGTCCTTCAGTGTTTTAGGGCATTTGTTACCCTCTTCTCTCTTTGTCTGGAACTATGTCTTTCTCTAATTGCTTCTGACCCCTATCTATACTACCTACTCTCAATCAGCTCAATTGTAGTTTCCCTGGGAAACCCTTTGTGATCTCAGACAAGGTAAGATTTTCTTTCTATATGTACTTACATTATCTTGTGTTTTTTCATAGTACTATTCCATTCGTTCAGCCATAACAAGTTTTTCTAGTACTTAGCATGTGCCAGACGCTATGCTCAGAGCTAGGGATATAGGAATGAACAAGACAGACAAAAAGCCTACTTTGTTGGAGTTTATATCTTACTAGTATTTTAGAAAGTGATAAGTGAAAAAATAAAGCAAGGAAGAATATAAGAAAAGTTTAACTTTTTGATAAAATGGTCATAATCATTATTTATTGTGCAGTTAATTAGTTTCTTATTTCTAATTAATTTCTAATTATGTGTTTTTATCAGTGTACTAGGGCTGCCCAAACAAAGTACTGCATGTAGACTGCATGGCTTAAGTAACAAATTTATTGTCTCGTGGTTCTGGAAGCTAGAAGTCCAAGAGCAAGGTGTCAGCAGGGTTCTGGAGGCTAGAAGTCTAAGATCGAAGTGTCCTGAGCTTCTCAGGGCCATGCAGGAAGGATCTGTTCTAGGCCTCTCTCCTTGGCTGTAGACGGCCATCTTCTCCCTATGTCTCTTGACATCATCTTCCCTCTATGTGTGTCTCTGTGTCCAAATTTCCCCCTTTTATAAACATATCAGTTATATTGGATTAGGGCTCATCCTAATGACCTCAGGGGTGGCTTCTCTGTCATTTCCCTATCATAAGCAAAGTCCTGAGGTTAGGGAAAAAACTGTCTCGCTTAGAAAAGAAAAAAAAGCTTAAAATGAATAGTGGGGGGTTGGGGGTCTGGGATAAGAGCCTCTTGCTCTCTGGAAATGGTTTCCTTTAATCACTGTATCTCTACCCCAGTTCAGATCAGCTAGACCTCTATGAAGGGAAACAGAATCAACATTCCTTTTACCCAAAGGAAAGAGAGAGGTGGCAGGATCTTGGAAAAGAGATAGATCCAACAATTCCACATTTAGCTCACCCTTTGTCATATCCTGGATGAGCCCCCATATGATGGGATAGTTCCCTGGACCTTGATCCCCTTCGTGGGCGGGAACTGGAGTAGATCCTTTCACTCAGCCCACTGCTGGCCACTCCTTGCAAGAGGGAACACATGCTGGAACCAGCCGGACGCTCCTCTCTGGTGGGAGCAGGCTCTGTGCAGGCCCCATAGCAGCGTCCTAGCCCCTGCCCTTTCAACATGCGAGTTCTCGTCCTGTGTCTTAGAAAAATGAAGTTGCACAAATGGATTGGAGAGTAGTGTATGTGGAGGATTTTATTGGGTGATGGCTGGCAGCTGATGGGAGGTGGAAAGGGGATGTTGTGGGAAGAAGGTGGTCTTTCCCTGAAGCTGCAGCATCTGAAGTTAGCTGCATTTGTCTGTAGTCTCCAATGCTCAGCAGCTTGCATCTCTGACTGCTTGCATCAGCTGCTTGTGTTGCTTTGCCAGCTGAAGTATTTTTGTGGGCAAACAATAGAAGCATGGCAGACCAAAAAGGCAATATTTGGGTGGCGAGATGGGGTCAGCTGTTTTCACTTAGGGCCAAGGTCCCAGGCTTGACGGTGGAGTTTAGCCAGGAGCCCAGCCATTCTGTATCTCAAGGACACCAAAGAGCTTTTGTTTATGTGGGTCATATCTATTAATATGTATCACATTATCAATTAAAACTTAGAGATGTCTGTTTCCAGCCATGGAATAGCTTCATTTACTCTCTTACCTAAAACAAGCAAAATGAATGTACAAAGTATATGAAATAGCAATTTTCAAGATACTGGCCATTGGGCACCAAAGGATAGGGATCCTTGAGAGGTAAGCAAAAAATGTGATGAACCTTATACTAAAGTTTCCTGGCTATAGTGTGGGCAAGTGGGTATTCCAGGCAAAGCCTGGAGACTCTAAGTTAAGGAGAAAGAGCTGAGAGATCAGAGGAACCAAAGGAGTTAGAGTTTGCAGGACGGAGTACTGGAAGGAGAAACCCAGTGATCTGCAGAGAGTTCACCTTGAGTATTCATTTGGCATGCAAAATACATTCTCTGACCACAGTGAAATTAAATTAGAAATCAGTAACAAAGCCCTTGGGAAAGTCACCAAATATTTGGAAGTTAAATAATCCATTTCAAAATAGCCCATTGGTCAAAGAAGAAATTAAAACCAAGAAATTTCAAAAATATTAACAATGAACCCATTACATGTTAGCATAGATAACATATTTTGATTAAAAAAAAACTGTTTCCCCCTCTCCAAAAAATAAAAATAGAGATTTCTATTAGCCCAGACAGAATAACAGAGACTATTTACTCTCCTCCATGAAAAAAAAAAAAAGAAAAACCTAGAAAAGCAGGTGAATGTTGAATGGTTTTTCAGATAATAGGAAACAAACAGGTAGCATAGGACTGTGATCTCTGAGATAGAGAGAAAACAAATCATGACTTAGGCCAAACGTTGCTGTGAACAGACAACATTACATTTCACAGAGATAGAAGGGAACAGGGGTTTCACAGCTTGGAAGCAGCAAACCTTGACAAGACCAGCCTCAGAAGTATTTAGAGGTCAGAAGTATTTAGAGTTGATTGAGACCAAATTGGAGGTGAGGAAATGAAACCATTAAGGTAGACAACTTTTTGGGGGAGGTTTTAGTGTAAAGGAAAGCAGAAAAATAGGGTCATAGCTGGAGGAGGGGTGTTGGGTCAAGGGAGGGTTTTGTTTGCTTTTTTTTTTTTTAAGTTTATTATTTAAATTGGGAGATATTTAACTCAGTGGCTTTCTGATCTTTTTGACTACAACCCACAGTGAGACACATTTTATATCACTACTAACTGTATACATACACGTGACTGAAACAAAGGCTTCACAAAATGGTATTTGCCTTTTCCATTTTTAATGCATTCTGATACTTTCTATTCTCTTTATTATTTCAATAAGAAAAAAATGCTGGTCTGGATTTACTGAGTTGTTTTCATAATTCACACTCTAGGTTCGAAGGCACAGTCTCTCTGTTCACAGCTTCATGATGGAATCCCGAACATAAGTTAGAGGTTAGCCTTTAATTATAGCAAGGACAGTTGTTTCATGGTAAGAACAAGGGAAATAGATCATAAGTTCACAGACAAGTTATACTGGTGCTTGAAAGATGACAGAGTTTCTGTTAGAATGATTCTATATTTTTCAAAGTAGTGCGAGAGCAACTAAGAGAGGCCACATGGGGAGTGTTGAATATTTGAACGAAGAGAAAAAAGTGTAAGATAGATATTTTGGAGAATTGTAGAGAAAACTTTACTAGAGAAAGGTGCAAGAGTTGTATAGCAGTATTGAATGCCCATTTGAGAATTATGATCATGAAATTAAAGTGTCACTAGTCAGTTCAGGGCTAGATGAATAAGCCTGTAGTGAACATTAGCCGTAACTGTTAAACTCTGTTTTTCATCCACGTTTAGCTGGTTGGCTATAATAGGTGGTATGATGGTGAAAGAAATATATGGGATTTTACTTTGACAAACACTGACTCCAAACTCATTTCTTGATTTAAAGTGGACGAAGTATCTCAGTGGCATCACTGTAGAAGGGTGTGAGTCTTTTCTACTCTTGAGAGAGCCTGTTTTTAGTCTTTTGTGCCACTGGGTTCTGGGTTCTTGGGCAGACCCAGAGACACTCTGACTGTAAGGGCTGGTCTGAAGAAGAGTAGTTAAAGTGATCAGGGAGTGAAGGGCTTGACTTGGTACTAAAAAAGATTACATTTAAACTTGGAGAGGAACTAAGGATGGAATGATCCAAGTATTCAAAATCTGGAAGAAAATGAGTTGGCTGAATGTGTACTTAGCCATGGACACTCCCACGACTAGCTGAGCCACTTAAAACTTCTAAGAGGTAAATTCAGGACATATACCCACCAGAACTGAGATTTTAAACTCTACAGTACTCCTTGCCAAATGGCAAATCTTCTAAAATGAAGTAAAGAGGTAAGTGGGAACAATGTTACTAGTCTTGATCTGTTGACATTTTTCATTTTCTGAGTAGGGGTTATTGGAATTCTCTGGCTAAAGCCAGAGTAGTGGCTACCATTTACTTTTGGTTTCCAGCCTAGCTCTGGGGTAATTAGATTTAAATCTGGGATTTTATTACTTCAGAAGATAATAAATCATTAAGCCTTCTTAACTGTTAATGCTATTACTTTAGCAAATTTCTTAACTAATTCTTAAATCTCCAGTCTTTATGTGTACAGTGGAGTGGCCTTAGTAGGAAAATAGCTTAGACCTGGTCTAACTAAATTATGTAGATCCCATAGTACTGTGTCACCCTAGCCTAATAGAAACTACATAATGATGGTGGTAGTGTTAGCCCATTGATTCCAAGGAGCCAGAGAAATACAGGATAGTTATCCTCAAGTGCGTAGAGTACTTAAAAGAAATCACCTAGCTTGTACCCTAGATAGGATCTTACTTGTTTCTAAAGAGTTAGTTTTTTTCCAGTAATCTTTACGTCCAGGATATATTTCTTTTGCTGACATTTTAATGAGTCTCTTATTTAAAATGTACCATACATTTTATAGCCTAACACATTAGTTTCACTAGAAGTTTTCATACATGTACCATACACATAAAAATATTGTAATTAGGAGCATTCTTTCCTGAATGTCTTTGCTGTGCCTGTCAATATTCCCGTATAGGAATCCAACTATTTTCTTCCTTGTGCATCACAATTTAGTTTTTCTCTTTTCGTGTTAAAAGATAATTTTCAAAAACAAGTAACATCATTCTCATACGGATGTAAAACAAACATGTGTTTTTATTAAAGATTTAAGCTCATTAGTAGAGAGAGGGCTGATATTATGAGGTGATCAAAGAAGGAGCCAAAGAATCATCACATTTACAGATGAGGAACATTGAAATGAATGTATAATGGGCAGAAAACTGGCTACTTCCACATTGGAGGACGGAAGTCAATTGAACCTCCACCCAACAGGATTTTGCATATCTATAGTCAAGAATTATTTTCCATTGCTCTCAGTTATCTACAACATATACCATAGCTCAAAGGCAGTGAATGTCTGGAATCCTGGGAGAGTAGATTTGGACAATGCCATAGTTCAACTGAAGCTCAGTTTTTTTCCCTACACCCAGTAAATTCCTTATGCCTTAGTATTGTGCTAAGGAAAATGGGAGAAACCAAGTGATAAAAAGTACATTGTTGATTTTTGTATGAAAACAGTGTCAAATTTTTGTTTTAACCATTTGTAGTATGGTTCTTTCTAAAAATTTTACAGGATTTATGACATTACTTTGGACTGTGGCCTAAGTGTTTAACATTGCTAGATAAGTAAACTGCAACCTCAGCTGCATGGTTCAGAATCACAAATACATGCCCTAAAGTCCGTGCAGTAATGATGACTGGCTGCTCTTTATTGAACAAATTGATACATTAATAATGGTGATCTTGAGGTCAGGGTTAATTATATTCAAAGATGTTAAAATGGTAGTAAATAAAGATTCGAGTTAGTATAGTATCCTAAGATAAGGTAGAATTGGTTGGGAGAGGTCTTAGAATCTTAAAGGGGCTCGCTCTACTGGGAAACAGGCCAGAAATGTGAAGGAAAAAAAGAGCTGGAGTGGATATCCTTTGTTATTATGATTCAACTTTCCTAGAGGCTTCTATTTTAGATCCAGTGAATACTCTTAGTACTCTTGTATCTTGGAAGTTAGAATGGTATCATTTGTATATATTTAAGAAAGCATGCATCTTTCTTGCTCTTATGATTATGTAAAAGCCTCTCTAGAGAATGGAGTTTGGGAAGAAACCTAGAGTAGCAAACTAGGAATATCATGTTTCCATATTTGTATTTGAGGAAGAGAGAAGATAAAAAGAATCTTCCATGACACTGCAGCCCTTTGTATTCTTATGCTTGGTAGCTTTTAAATTTATTGCAAGTGATTCCTATGGATGCTGTTCTTGAGCAGTCTGGTACACCTCTTTTTTTTTTTTTTTCGAGACAGAGTCTCGCTCTGTTGCCCAGTCTGGAGTGCGGTGGTGTGATCTCGGGTCACCGCAACCCCTGCCTCCCAGGTTCAAGTGACTCTTGTGCCTCAGCCTCCTAAGTAGCTGGGATTCTAGGCACTCAATACCACGCCTGGCTAATTTTTTTGTATTTTTAGTAGAGATAGGGTTTCACCATGTTGGTCAGGCTGGTCTCGAACTCCTGACAAATGGTCCACCTACTTCAGCCTCCCAAAGTGCTGGGATTACAGGCGTGTGATACCACGCTCGGCTAATTTTTTTGTATTTTTAGTAGAGATGGGGTTTCACCTTGTTGGCCACGCTGGTCTCGAACTCCTGACAAGTGATCCATTCACTTCGGGCTCCCAAAGTGCTAGGATTACAGGCGTGAGCCACCACGCCCATCCCTTGTACACCTCTTGATATTCAGTTTGTCAGTTGTAGATGGTTAACTTTCATTGTCCTAGCTTTACTGTGAAGATCTTTTGAATTTCAGGTAAGAAACATAAATGTGAATTTCAGCTTCTGGTGGATCAGGCTAGAAAAGGATACAAGAAAATTGTTGGAATGTCACAAAAAACAGTAACAATAACAAAAGAAGATGAATCTACAGAAAAGCTATCTTCTGTATGCATGGGTAAGAAACTATAATTAAAAACAGACATATGTTGAATTTCATTATTTACTTTTAATATGAAAAGAAAATTAAACCAAGGAAATTTACTTTGGAGTTCCTAGTTCTTTGAAATGAGGAAAAGTATTTTTAGACAAACTTCATGTAGCAGTTTGTAAACTAGATTTATTACTGTGCAGAAAATGGTTGGAAGAATGTCCTGAAGAAACAATCTCTTTTTGTCTATCATCCTTTCAGTTAATGACAAATCATAAATTTCTTAGTTATTTAAGCTTGAGGATGTTTTCTAGGTGTAGAATTTATTGGTGGAGATCCTGAGAGATCCTGTAAGAGAGTGAATTATTTTTGTGATAGAAGACTGGTGTTTACTTTGGATGAAATGTTCTGCCAAACAGTCTAAAGCTAATATACTGGTAGGCTAATACAGAGCACATTCCTTAACTTTGATCCATTTTAAAATTTGAAATTAATATTTTAAGTCTATTGCCTGGGCTTTGGACCAGTGAACAAAAAAGAATCATAATGGGGGAAAGTGTGCAAGAAAATTCCTTATCATGTTTTTCTATATTGTGGTAAAATATATATAATACAATATTTATCTTTTTAACCCTTCATAAATGTATAAGTCATTGGCATTAAATACATTCACAATATTGTATAACTATCACCAATGTCTATATCCAAAACAATTTCATCATTCCCAGCACAAGCTCTGCACTCATGAAATAGCAACTCTTCCGTCCCCTCTGCCTCATAGCCCTGGTAATAACGGTTCCACCTTTTGTGTCTATGAGTTTGCCCTTTCCAGGTACCTCATATAAATGGAATTGTATAATATTTTCTTTGTGTGTTGACTTCTTTCTCTAAGCATAATGCTTTCAGAGTCCATCAGTGTTATAGCATATTTTAAAATTTCTTATTATGATTAAACAGTATTCTGTAGTATGTATATGCCATATTTTGTTTATCCATTTATCTGTTATGGTTATTTCCACCTTTTGGTAATTATAAATAATGCTGCTATGAGCATTGATGCTCAGATATCTAAGTTTCAGCTTAGAGTGGGATTTCTGATTCATATACTGGTTCTATGTTTAACCTTTTGAGGAATTGTTAAACTTTTCCGTAGTGGCTGCATTATCTTACATTCCCACCAGCAAAGCATGAGGGTTCCAGTTTCTTCACATCCTTATCAACGCTTGTTATTTTCTGATTTTTAAATTTTTTTTAAATTGTAGATGCGAAATGGTATGTAATTGTGGTTTTGATTTGCATTTCCCTAGTGACTAATAAACAATTTGTGCATAAGGTGCTGCCTCAGTATATAACTCATGGTCTTTGAACAAATCGAACTTGTTCATGCAATTGTGAAAGGATATTTCTAGAAACTAGTTTAGTACTTGAGAAAATCTGACTGACTATTTCCCATTAAGAAAACTTTTTTTTATTAGTTGAACCTCTCTTGAATATCATTGATGGCTTGTATGTATTTATGAACATCAATATTACTCTTTCTGGGGTTCAAAGGTGATTGCTGCTTTTAGATTGCTGTGCATGAATGAGATGTCTGAGAGGGTAAGGAATGTGAGAGAGGTGAAGACAGACACAGACTGACTGAAAAGATGAATTTTGTATAGCATCATACAACCAATATAATTGTTGCTCTTTAGGACAAACATTGAAGTGCTCATGTAAGTGAACAAGTTGCATATTCTCTCAAGTGAAAACTTAGCCTGTTTTTGTTGTGTGTCTCTGGGGAGCTCTGATGTCTGAGCCTCACTCCTGAGGCTCTATTTTGAAGTCCTGCATTCTGAGATCTAAGGGCACGTAGGAAGGATAACTTATTTTTTATGCCTACAGATTATTGAATGCTGTTTGTCCCCAAGAAGGAATATATTGTCTAGAAGTGTATGTAAGAGTGGAAGAAGTAAGAAAAGAATACAGACAATGTGCAAAAATAAAAGATTGTTTTCAGTTGAATTCCTGTTCCCTGGTTTGCCAGCTTTTTTGCATGCGCCTCACTAGTTGAGTAATATAGTCCCTGGGTGAACCGAGTTGACTGGGGGATTGGCTCCTCTTAATGTGATCCTGGTATCTGTTTACAAGAGGAGTTCTTAGAGGTTCAGGATGGTCATCCTGGCTAACTTCTTTTTCTCTTTTCCAGATATACTTTAGAGGGTGCTGTTTTGTTTTGCTAATCCTAGTTTATTGATAGCCAGATGACATTAGGAGCATATTTTTAGGAATTATACTCTTGTGAAGTATGCTGTTCTCCCAGTATAACAAAAACTTAGAACTATTTCTGAAAAAAATTTGACTGTGTGAACTTGGCAAGGTTTTTTGAAGAATGTGTTATGTTTTTTCCCCATAAATTCTCTCTGTATAACCACACCTTGACAATTGTATTTTTATTGTGCTTCGTTGAAGACCACTTGCCTCTACAAGTGCTTGAGGAGTGATGTGTGAAAGCTCTGTTTCTCTGTGAGGAAACACATGAAAGGAGCTCTGTACTATTACTAGCACGTATAGCTTGCATGCGAAAGTACCTCCTCAGTTCCTGAAAGTTAAGGACAGCACAGATGAAAATCCCAGTAGAGTTTATGATGAGTAGGAGAATCCTGGGCACTAAAGAATCTTTCACAGATATTCTTCTCACTCATATTTGTAGAAAATTGGCCATTCCCATATGCCACATTTTTGTAAACACTGCATCCTTCCAGCTTTTTGGGGTCTTTATTTTTATCTGCAATAAGAGACCTTAAAAGCTGAGAATATGACAAAGAATGCATGGAAATGTGATGTATATTGGATCAAATGGAAATATTCCTTATGTCTGATTAGTTGTCCTTTTCCATAGAGAATAATTAGATTCTATTTAACAGGTTTAGAAAAATGTCCAGATAGATTCACTATCATATAGTAGTGACAAATATTGTGGTTGTCTTATTAGTTGAATCTGTAGTCTTTTTTTTTGGTTATACTTCTTACGTTGGTTTGTCAGTGTTCTCTGATCTATGAAATATGCAAGAATTCCTTAGTGATATGTTAATAGATGCCTCATTAGAATTACAAGATTCTTCCTGCTCCTGGTTTTAAAATAAATTTTATTTTTAAACTAATTAATCTTGGAAAAACATGGGCTGGATAGTATAATTAGGTAGCACCATTGTAGTGTTAATTCTTGCTCTCTGGCTGTCACTAGAGTTCTGGAATCAATGTGACATATTCTTCAACTTTACTAAGTGCATATGGCAGTATTAAGTGTTGCAGAAGTAATAGGCGTACAGAAGTTGTAGATTTTAACGTACTCTAAATTTATTTTTTCCTAGGACAGGAAGATAATATGACCTCAGTAATAAACCACTTTTCTCAATCAAAGCTGGTAACAAACCACTTTTCTCAATCAAAGCTGGACTCCGCAGAGGAATTGGAACCTGACAGAGAAGAGGATTCTTCTAGCTGTACTGATATTCAAGAAGCTCTTTCTTCACCAGAATCAGATTCATGCAATAGGTAAGAAACATGCAGTAGTTGATTATTTTAAATATCTACCTCATATGCACACATAGATAGTTAGGCAGAAATAATTAGAAAGTAGCTTTGAGGCATGGTATGGTGTGTCACTCTTACATTTCAGTCCCCTTTTACTGCTGGGTCATCTTCACAGTGGTAACAAGGCAGGATTTGGGAAGGAAGTACAGGGATCAGAGGGTGAGTTTGGTATAGCCTTTATATAGCCTTTTTATAGATATTTTTCCTACCGTTGGAAAAGAAAGCATGATAGGCAGTGAAATTTTTGTCAAGACAATGAGTGAAGGAGATAAAAACAACTGTATTGGAAAACAGATGATCAGAAAGACATGGCACATAGGAGAGTTAAGAAATGAAAAATTTAACTGAGTAAATAGATGGGGAAACTTTAAAAATGAGAAGTTTGGTAATGAGTCATTTTGAAAAGATATTTTAAAAATATATAGGGTTTATTTTACACACACACATGCATGCACACATACCATTTTTTGTTCTGGTCTTTCACTTAATATTATGTCATAAATGTTAACATTTCTATAGGTTGGCACAAAAGTAATTGAAACCACAGTTAATTTTGCACCAACATAATACCTTATGTTTATAATTGTTATTTTTAAATGAGTACAGTATTTTGTTATGTCTCTGTACCATAATTTACCAGACCCTTCAGTTTCTGTTAGAGCTCTGCATTTTTTCCAGTGTTCTACTTACGTGCCTGATGCTATGGTAAAGCTCTTCCTTTGTTCCTATTGAATACTTTTTTTTTTTTTTCATTTTTTCGAGATGGAGTTTTGCTCTGTTGCCCAGCCTGGAGTGCAGTGGCGCAATCTCAGCTCACTGCAATCTCTACCTCCCAGGTTCAAGCATTTCTCCTGCCTCAGCTTCCCAAGTGGCTGGGATTACAGGCCTGTGCCACCTCACCTGGCTAATTTTTTTTGGTATATTTAGTAGAGATGGGGTTTCACCGTGTTGGCCAGGCTGGTCTCGAACTCCTGACCTCAAGTGATCACCCACCTCAGCCTCCCAAAGTGCTGGGATTATAGGCGTGAGCCACCGTGCCTGGCCACTTTTCTTACATTTATTATTCTGATAGGTAGGCATTGCCTTCCGAATGAATTGTACTGATTTAAAAAATGCTACCAGCAGTATGTCAATATGAGTGTGTCTTGGAAGTTATTTGATCTTTGATGTTAGTTTATTTAAAAATTAGTAACATTGCTGTAGAATGATAGACTATTTCTAATCTAACTAATGGAATTATTAGTAAATTTTTTATTAGTATACCCAGTGACCCTCTGTTTTTGTAGGATACCTGGGAAACAGTTTCAAATTAGTCAGAATGAAGTATTAGGAAGGAGAAATCTTCCCATCTCATTCCAAAGATTTTCAAGATCAAAAAATTATATTTCTAGTTGACTGAGGGTAAAACATATGGTTGCGTGATTTGTTATCGTAGATCAGGCCATTCCTGCAAGTCCAGTGCAGTATTTGTTTTTAAACACACATGTAGGAATACAGAAAAAAAAAAATCAGAGTCAGGGGAATAAGAGTTAAATTTTAACCATAGTCATTAGATGCTTGAATGTTTTGGAATGCCAGAATGATTTGGGACATTTGGGAATGGCAAAAACTGAAAGGGAAACGTGGGGCAGTCAGATGTCTTTATCTGGTTGTGAGAATATGGGAAATAGGGCGAGTTTGTTGATGTCCTAGCCTCATTCAGACTTGTTGGCATCACTGAACTATGAGAGGACTATGGGAAAACGTCATTGCTTTTAGGTATACCATGGCTGAGGAACTAGGAGAGCAAGCAGTAGTCTCTGGGTTTAATAAAAAAGGTAAAGGAAGTATGGCTGAGGGAAATATGGAGTAAACTTTATTGGGTCAATTTACTAAAATGGGTTAATCCAAAGGCTGATCATTGTAACTCATTACTCACTGAAAGAATTGAAAAGTACTTTCACACTTATCCCCAGTCACATATTGATCCTGCTGCTACTTCATTAGGGGATTAGCCTTTTCTCATTATTTATCTTCCTACTGACCAAGATTCTGGGTAATATTATAAGTTTTACCATCTTTAATGATTTCCTCTTGATAGGAGTCATATAGGAGTATCCTTATACTACATTGTGAGGTGATCCTTTTGTTAGCAACTGAACGTAAGTACAGTGATGCTAGATTAACTTTTGTTCTCTGTCCATCACAGGGTCTGACATTACACTATTGCACTTAGCCATTCAGCAAATATGTATTGTGTTCCAGGCACTATTCTAGACACAGCAGTTTAGCAGAGATGAAACCATCAAATAATTTTTTAAAATGTAAGCACTTATATTCTACTTCACATTATAATTAGTTGGTAATATATGTACATATTTCTGCATGCACACACACGTACATGGCTCAGTGGAAGTACACACTAATTACATATTTTAACAGTTTTATTGAGATACAATTCATATACCACACAGTTAACTATTTAAGAGTACAATTCAGTGGTATTTAGTATATTCACAGAGTTGTACAGCCATCATCACAATTTTATAACATTTTTATCACCCCACAGAGAAACGCAGCACCCATTAGCGGTTACTCTCCGTTTCTTCCCAAACCTCCTGCTCCAAGCCCTAGACAACCACTGATCTTCTTTATGTCTCTATAGATTTGACTCTTGTGGACATTTTATGTAAATGGAATCATACAATATGTGGTCTTTTGAGATTAGCTTCTTTCACTTAGTTTGCTCTCAGAGTTCATCTGTGTTGTACATGTTTCAGTACTATATTACTTTTTATTGTCAAATATTTAATTTTATGGATATACATTTTATTTACTCATTTGTTAGTTGATGGACATTTGAGTTGTTTCCAGTTGCAATTTTAACAAGGAAAAAAATCACCAAGTTTGCTTGCACACTGTGGAAGCTTAGCTTTAGTGATGGTATGTAAGGATTTACTAGGCTTGCTTTGAGAAAGTGGGCAGTGTCTCCTCTAGTACTCATGTCTTAAATTGTACTACAATACTAAATACTTACTCATTGTAAATATTAAGTGTGGTAATCTTTACATTTTTTATTTTATTTGGGTTCTTTTTTATATCTGTTTCTGAATCATTCTGCTGTTTTATCAGTCCTAAGATCTTTAAGCTTAAAAGGTGGAGTCTATTTCTTGTATGAGACCTAGAAACTAAGGCTAAAGGGAAAGTGAGAAAGAAATGGACCTTAAATAATGGTGTTGGTTTAATATCAGGACAGACCACTTGGCAAATGATTCAAGAGTAGATTGTCAAAGAGTGAGCATACAGCAGGAAGCAGCTATGGGCTAGCAGGAAAAGTAGTTGGCTTTAAGTTGATGGATTACAGATCAAGTTCTGCCGGGTGATTTTTGATTCAGTCTTTTGAAGTCCATTTCCATATATCTTAGAGAAGCACATTAAAATATCTTATGTCTCAGATCTGTTGGGAAAATGAAATGAGATAATAGATGTGAGAGTCATTGATAAATATATGATTGTTATACTTTCATAAAACAAATCAACTAAATTTTCTTCCTAATTCAGGAAATTAGGACTTATGTCTGGACATTTTTTATTAAAAACTTTTTTTTTTTCTTTACAGAGGTAACCAAGTTAAATGATTGGGCATTTAGAAGTGCTTTCACAGCCCTCATTTTATTCATTTTAAGACATACGTTTTCAGTTTTACATTTTAATATCTGAAATTGTGATATGTCTTATAATCAGCAATAACTTAAAATTGCTGATGGCCTGGTTGTAGTCATGAGGTATTTGCCAATGGGTGTACGTCACAGCACTTCATGGTATCATCATTGGGTTGGGTTACATGTATTATTGGCATTCCATTAGTTAGTCACGTAATATGTCTTCAACAAAATAATGAAACCAAAAAAGTTATTATGCATGAAGAAAAGCGCAAAAATAGCAGCAAGATTTAAGTTTGATGTTAGGGAGGTAATGTTCATCATTGGGTGAATGATCTGAATTTTGTGTTTTCTTGAAAAACAGTCAAGTGCCTTACAGGATCTAGGAAAGAAAGATACCCACAAGTATATGAAGACATGTTACATTATGTGTGCAAAGAATTGCCTATTTGTTACATGACAGACTGAAGGCAAGAGAAATGGCCAAATCCCTTGGAATAAATGGAAGAAATTTCAAAGCAATAACAGCATAACTAATTCTGTTCAGCATGACTAATGCAAAAGAATATTGCTAAGGTTTATCAAGTGTCAATTTGTCAGACACTTCTCCTTTAACAGAAACTGCTTATCTGCCAACATATGCAATGTGATTGAGGAAACAAAGAAAATTATGAGTTCAGTTTGCAGAATGGATGTCAGTGTTTTAGATCAAATTCCTGGAAACAATAGTCTAGTACATCTGAGAAATGCTGGTGCTCTTGGTGGTGCAGAGGATGAGTTTTTGTGGAAAAACTCAGTTATCAGAGATGCTGAGTCAAAATATGATGAAGTAGAGTTGGGGTCTGAATATGAAGACAATTTAGGAATACTTTAGCCAATTTAACTCAGTTTTTACAAATATATGTACAACAATAGCATAAAGTAAAAACCTATGTCTATCTAAGTTTAACTCTCTGGATACATACAAATTAAAAATTCTAAGTGAAAATGAAATATTGTATCATAGTTGACCTCAATTTTTTGTCTTTTAGTGGCAGATAAAATAATGCTTCATCTTGCCGTCAATGTTATCTTCAATTTTGTGTTTAAGGTCCCTGACTCACTTCAAACATAATTTATATCATCTAGTTGGATACTCATAAAGTGGCTTATAATACTGGTTGGTGGTAGCCTGACAGAAGACTGTCACAAAGTATTGTGAATCATTGCTTAGTGCCAGTGTTATTTAGTGACTCTGAAACTTAGTCAAGAGAGACACCCACTGATCCGGGTAACTAATACCATAGAAATTAGGAAAAGATTCAAAGTTAGAAGGGACCACCAGTCAAGACCAAATTCCTTTAGTAGAATCATAACATACTAGAAATATGTGGTATTTATTTATCTGGTCCAATTGGGCGCTCTCAGGGTGGATTAATGAGTGTATTACATAGATTTGGCCTTGCTCTGCTGAAGACATGCCAGTCTCCTCACCAGCTTCATACTCAACCCCTCAGTTTCTGTTATCAAAGAAGCTTGTAATCAAATTAAAGCTTAAGTGGTAGAGGAAATTTTCATTTTGGGGATGTTGCTTGTCTTTCACTTCATTTTTCCTTGTGGGGTTCAGTGTTGTAAGCGATTTCTATTATCTCCCTGTATTTTATTGTTTGATTTTTATTTGTATCAGTCATTTATACTGCTGACAGTTGAAAGAATAAAAATA